>NC_132988.1:10212500-10837500 GCF_048564905.1 Vicugna pacos | reverse complement strand
ATAACAGAATTGTATCCCATTGGGTGAATATATTCCATTTGGTTTATCCATTAATCAATTGATGGACAATTTGTGTTTTCTTACTTTTGGCTGTAATAAATAGTGCTGCTGTGAATACTCACATACAAGTTTTTGTTTTTATGTGTGTTTTCAATTCTCCACCTAGGAGTGGATTGCTTTTTAATGGTGCTGACCAGTCTTTGGCATAACTGATTTGCAGGGTAACCGAAAGTTGGTTGCAGATACTTTATTTCTAAAAGGAACATATGCTTTTATTTTATTGCAAATGAAATCCATTTCCTTGAAATCTGTTTCAGTGACATTTAGTTCTTCTAAACAAGGTAAGTGTTTTATGATGGACATGAGTGTAAAACTTCATATGTGAAAGTGACTCAAGTGTGTTGGTTTTTATAAGCTAAGAAGTTGAAAAAAAATTAATTAAGTCCATAAACCAGGGATGATTAAAATACTGATTACCAGCTATAATTTCTTAATCACAATTTCTCCTGGTTGAGTGCTGTGATGGTTAATTTTATGTGTCACCTTGACTGGGTCATAGGTTGCCCAGGTTCTGGTCAAACATTATTCTGGGTGTTTCTGTGAAGGTGTTTTAGGTTGAGATTAACATTTATACTGGTTGTCTAAGTAAAGCAGATTGCCCTCCCTAATGTGTGTGGGCCTCATCCAATCAGTTGAAGGCATGAAAAGAACAAGAATGCTGGCCTGCCCCCAGATAAGGGAGAATTCCTTGTGCCTGACTGCCTTTGAACTGGGATGTTACATTTTCCATGTGTTTGGACTCAGACTGAAGCAGTGGCTCTTCCTGGGCCTTGAGCCTGCCAGCCTTCAGAATGCAACTGCACCATCACCTCTCCTGGGTCTCCAGCTCACCAACTGGCCCTGCAGATCCTGGGACTTGTCAGCTACCATAATCAAGTGACCAATTCCTTATAATAAATCTCTCTCTATATACATGTATCTATAGCAATATTAACATCTCTAGAGACCTCTATCTATTTTTAATCTATATCTATATCTACATATATATGTGTGTGTATATATATATCCATAGAACTATTGGTTCTGCTTCCTGGAGAACGCTGACTAATACAAATCCCAAGATATCTTCCTCATCTACTTCCTTCTCATTGCCAGGGCCAACAGAGGGTAGACATGGGGAGCAGAGAGTGGGATGTCCTCTCTTTGGTCTCCTGTTGTTTCTCTCTACTTTGTGGATCTTTGATTTTAATATGAGGAGGCCCAGGTGAGATGGAATTAATGTGCTGGCCAAAGAGTTTTGGAAAGAGAAGTTTAGCAGGGGGAGATGTTTCAAGCTACTGGGTGCCCGCCTGCATAGAGAGTTGATTATCAGATTCTTATCTTTGTGTTTTATTTGTTAACTTCTCTGATAGATTTAACTTGTAGGTTTTGTACAGTTGCTAATTGTTTAATAATTAACTTATAATTGTTGATCATTTCATAATTATTTACCACATCATTTCAATGTCTGAAATTTAGATTAGGGATGAAAATTAAGCCATCACTGTATTCTGTCTGCCTTTAGGGTTTATTTCTTGTTAACACTTATCACCCCTTTTTACTGGGAGTAAAATTTTCCTGAGAGAATCCCAGGCAGAGGACACCCAGCTTTAGCTCTGCTAACCCCAAGACTTGTTTCCTTTCTTACTCTAAAAGATGGCTCAGGCACTCTGGTCCTTAGTCTTCATCCTCTCAGGTTTGTTCTGCTTAACAAGTAAATATGTATGGGGCATCTACTATGCATTAGGCACAGAGCTAGGCTTTAAAAGCTAACATCCTAGTAAGGGAGACAGACTTGTGAGCAAGGACAGTTCAGTAAATGTTGGCCAGTTCTCTGAGAGTTGCAAGCACAGACAGGTCCACTCATAACACTTGCAGGGCCTGGAATAAGAATGAAGCCCATATTCCACACGTCCAAAGATTTGAAAGTTATAAATCTAACTAACAGACCATTGCTAAATGAGATATGTACTATCCTTCTCCCATGATAGATATGTCTGTATGGCCAGATTTGAATTTAGAATTATGGTTCCTTGGAGTTCCACATAGAAGCATGGCACTGAAGGAAAGCCAGTCCCTGACCTGCAGCCCAATCCCTTCTCTTTCCATTCCTGGTTACCCAACATGGGAGGGAGAATTGCAAACATGTTTGTGGACACCCGAGCCCACATGTGCAGGATACATCCACATGGACACAAACGGCTTCCCTTGACCACCTCTAAGCCTACTGGTGCACACTCCAAGGCCTGGGAAGTGGGCTCTGGACCATTTGTTTGGAGAATTCTGGGCCCAGGGAACCTAAAGCAAAATCTGGAAGGGATGAGTGGGGCTCTGGTGAGCATCTCCCCTTGAGCCTGAGGAGTCCTCCATGGGGAGGAGTATCAGGGCCCTGGAGCAGGGATTTCCTGGCATGGAGCACAGGTGAGGATAGATACTGAGCACAAGGTACAATGGGAGGGTAGAGAAGGACACGTAGCAAAAAAAAAAAAGTCAAAGAAAACTTCGGAGAAGAAATAATATCTGAGCGACAACGTTGAAGGGAAAGCTAGCCATATAAACCAAGGTGGGCATGCCATTATAAGCAGAGCAATCACAGAGGCTCATTTGCAGAGACGGGACACAGCACAATGTCACCGCATGGAGAATGAGGAGGGTGCATTCCTATTTTTTCAGAGTGTGAATCCATAGGAACCAATGCCTAATAATGGTCTGTTATTTGAATTTATAAATTCAGACTGATAATCATATAGGCTCAAACATATCCTAAGAAGAATGGAAAGAAAATCTTCATTTTCTTGCTCCCCTCTCCCACATAATGATTTTGATGTTTTCTTTTACATCTTCATGTTTATTCTCTTGCTATTCATCATAGTCATCACATTTCCAGTTGTGGTTTTCTCTTTTCTGTAGACTCCTGCTTCTTTAGAGTAGACCTTTCAATAGTTTTTTTTTTTATAGGATAGGTTTAGTATTGCTGTATTCTTTTAGCTTTTACTTGTATGTGAGATTTTTTTATCTCACCTTCTAATCTAAATGGTGATCTTGCTGAACAGAGTATTCTGGGTTGCAGGTTTTTCTCATTCAGGACTTTGAATATACTTTGCCACTCCCTTCTGGCCAGCAATGTTTCTGTAGAGAAATCATTTGAGAGCCTATAGGGGTTCTCTTACATCTAACTCTTTGTTTTTCTCTTGCTGCCCTCTTTAGAATCATTCCTTTAACTTTGGCCATCTTAATTATAATATGTCTTGGTGTAGGTCTGTTTGAGTTCATCATGTGTGGAATCCTCTAGGCTTCCTGTATTTGGATATCTGTTTCCATCTTTAGGTTTGGGAAGTTTTCAGTTATGATTTCTTCAAATACCTTATTAAGCCCCTTTTTTCTTTCTTCTCCTTCTTGGACCCGTGTTATATGTGGGTTGGCATGCTTTATGTTATCCCATGGGTCCCTTATATTGTTTTCATTGATTTCCATTTGCTTTTCTGTCTGCTGTTTTGTTTGGGTGATTTTCAATATCCAGCCTTCTAAATCACTAATTTTTTCTGCTGCATTATTTAGTCTGCTAGACTGCCTTTAGCTTAGCTTTTATCTCAGCAATTGAGTTTCCTGCTTTTAATTGGCTCCTCTTTATAGTTTCTATTTTCTTTTTATAGTATTCTGCATTTCTACTGATAACCACTCTATTTCCTTCAGGGCTTTGATCACTCCCTTTTTGAAGCCGATCTAGTAGACTGTCGAGTTCTATTTCATTGTTCATTCTTTCAGAGGACTTCTCTTGTTCTTTTAACTGGGAGTGGTTCCTCTGCTTCTTCATTTTACTTTATTTCTCTGACTATAAATTTAGGAGTAACAGTTATCTCCTGCATTGTTAAAGGTCTTTTCTTTTAATTTACTATTTTTTTTTAGCGTGAGAGCATTCCTGTGTAGACTTTGCACACGTCTAATATTTTTGTCATGAGTATTGATGGTTGCCATGTATTTCCTGCACGTACGCTGGCTGTAATACCCCTGATTTGAGGTGTGGTTGGTGTTATGGTGATCAGAGCCTGCACTGGTTTTTGAGCGGGTCCTCTTCTTTGCTCTGTGGTTGTCCCAGCCCTGTCAGTGGCCGGATCTGCTCCCCTGTTGTTGACAGAGGCTTCCAGATGTGTATCTGAGCTGCAGAATGTTAGGCAGGATTAGGGTGCTTCCCCGGGGAGAGGAGCCACTGAGTGTTACTCCACAGGAGACGTCCACCAAAAACCGCCCTCACTGTGCAGGCTTACAAAGTACACTTTGTTGGTGTTGCCCTTGTCCCCACCTCAGATGCAGGAATGTTGGCAGCCCACCCTGGTGTCCCCCAGGTTCCGCACCCACAGAGCCACCAGTGCAGATTTGCTAATGTCAGGCACTAGGACCAGCCTTAGTGTGCTTGCAGGCACACACCTGGGTACAGTGTGAGCCACAGGGTCAGCCCAGACCCCGGCCCAGGGTCTGGGTCTGCAGGCCCACGGTTAACGCCAGTCCTGCCCTAACTGCATGCCAGAACTCTGTTCAGTCGTCTTACAGGTGCAGGTCCACAAAGGCACCAGTGGAGCAAATCTGCCACTGCCACCTGGGGTTCAAATCAAATGTCAGTCCCACCTGTGACATATGAGACTCCTAGGAATGGATCCAAGTTTCAGCCCTGCCTCTGCCCAGGAGCCGTGCCCCGGTGATTGTGCCCCTCCAGAGCAAGCTGAGAGGCTGCCGGCTTCGAGCCGCACGCTTCTGCTCAGGACAATGCACACCAACAATGGTGCTGAGCAGTGCCCTCTGGGCTGGTGGGGACACTGCTCTGGCTGGTCTGCACGGTGCCCCTCCGCCTCCATGCACCGGCAGTACTGCGTTCTGTGGGGGCACCCCGGCTGCTCCGCTCTGCACACACTCCCAGCACATCCTCACCACACTCCAGCCCCCTGACGCCGCCTCTGTGCTGTCAGCCCCAGTCCCCTCCCGGGGCTGTCCACAGGAGCCCGAGCTCCAGCAGCCGGTCCAGGCCGGTGTCTCAGGCTAGAGATCGCAGGGACCCTCTGTGCTGGTTTCTCTCAGTTCTGTCTGCCACATGGCTGCTTCTTTCTCCTCTGAGCCTCTGAAGCTCCCTTTCTGTGCCAGCTGACCTCCCAGCTGGGAGGGCCCTTCCCGGGGTGAGGGTACTTTCCCACCTTTGCCACTCTTTCCCCAGGGGACAGGTCCCGTGCTAATTTTCTCCTACTTTTTCTTTCTTTTCTTTTTCTACCCAGTTTTGTGAGGCTTTCCGAGCATAAGAGGTATTTTGCCAAAGTTCAGTAGGTGCTCTGTAAGGTTTGTTCCGTACGTAGAGGTAGTTTTTGCTGTATTTGTGGGAGAGGGTACGCACCGGGTCCTTCCCCTCTGCCATCTTGGCAGTCCCGCTAGGAAGACTGATCACAGCTGCAACTTTAAATGTATTTGTATGATTTTTGGTTAGTGTCTCTCTGTCTCTGAGCGCCAGCAGAGAAGGACTCAGTGGTGTGCTGGAACCAGCTCTAAGGACCCATTGTAGACATCTTTCCCCAGCTCCACAATCAGAGACGGCACGTTGACAGCTTGAAGTTAGACATGGTGAGAGTATTTACACCATGGCAATTGGCTACAGATTAGTTTTGTTTTCCCCTTCCTGGGAAAATGTTTATTTAAATAGTTATTTAAATGTTTACCAGCACACTACTGGAAGAACCAGGTGTTTTTTTTTTTTTTTTCCCCACTGTTGTATCCTTACCAAATAGGAGTCTTTGGCCACATAATAAATCATCAGTCAGTATTTGTCAAATAGGTGAATAATTCAGCACCTACAGCTCTCCTATCCTCTTGGGATGGCTTTTTGCTCTTTGTGATCTAACTGTCTTTAGCATTTTCCAAGAGGAGTACTGGACAGTGGCCTGTTTACCATTTTTGAGTGGGTTGTGGCAATTAAATTATTGTTTGCTTTCATAACTGTTACTTCTTTACTGGAGGGAACAGATTTCCTCTCCTCGCCCATGCCCCCAACTTGCTGGCTCTTCAAAGGCCCTGTTGTTTATTAAGGGAGAACAAAGGACCCAGCATGAGACAAATGGGACCTACCAGAGCATATACATCAGCAGAGAGACTATATACAAATTTATGTGCAGTAATGAATGGAAATCGCTTAAAGTTCCATTTCTGCTCTTCTCATTGAAGCTTTTCTGGCATTGTTTTTTTAAGCTTATGTAGAATGTATTGTGGAGAACAAGGCTCAGTTTTAGCTGTTGATCAATTTAATTACTGCCTGTGGGGATGCAGCATGACATAGCTCTAGGTTTTCCAAATTTGGGACATTGCACGTGACCATTATAATTTTTGCCGTGACACCGTGTATCAACACATCTGCAAGCCAATTGTATTGTTATTTGTAATATATAATATTTTTCTTTAAATTGAGCGACTTTTACAAACTTCAGCTTATTTTTAAAGTCTTTTTACATCATGCTTTTAAGCATTTTATCCCCCTAAGTCCAAATGAAACTAACACATAAAGATGTCCATCTACATACACCAAATATCATCTCATGTACTGTCAGTTGTATCCCTCGCACATTTTGGAAAAAAATTAGTAACAGGGAAAGAACCTAGAGCTTGGAGTTATCTACATGTGGTTGGCATCCTAGATCTCCCAGAAGGGCGCTTAGACTCTTAGATCCTTTATCTGTCAGTGCAACTCCCTGACCTTCAGGGCAGGACAGCAAGTAAGATGATGTTCAGAACCTGATGACTGAAGGGTGGAGCTCAGAGCAGATGCTCCATAGACTAATTTCTTTTTCCATTTACGGCTCACCTTTATGACCGGCTCAATCATCTCCTTTTGGCTATTACTAACGCATATTTTACTGGGATGCAATTTTTATAGTAAAATGCATCAATCTTCAGTGTATTCAGATCAGCATTTGTTCATTATTGACTCCTGATTTACTGTTTGAATTGAATGTTTGAACATTTGACCTTTGGTGTTAGATCTGGTATTTGCCAAATGTTTGATTTTAGGAGCATCATGGCTTCTGTGAGTTTCTTTATTCATACAGAGAATGCTGGATGAATCTGAGTTAAAAGTACTGTTCACAATTGCTAAGTGCTGCCCACGCATTCTTGTTAGTGATATTTCTTTCATTAGTCTTATTATCAATATGAAGGCTGGGGTTTTCTAACTTGGACAAATCTGTAACTTGTTATCCACACCTTGCCCAGGAATGCACGGCAGCCTTGCTCCATGTGAACCACTTAGCAATCAGCAACTTGCAATTCAAAATCAGCAGCTCTCTGGGGGCAGATTCACAAGTCGGAAACAATCACCCAAGGCTTGCTGACTTGTGTTTCTGCCTCAAACTGCAGGAAATTAGCAATTAGCCACCTTTGTGGCATTTCCACAGCTGGGTCTTGAGTCATGATCAATCAAAAGCAGAAATCAGAAATTATGATAAAAGAACTTTGTTTAGAGACCAGGTGCCTAATTCCAGCTCAGTCTGTCCATCAACAAAATATATCGTCTGCCTACTATGAACTTGGCCATTCTGATACCATCTCTCCCAAAACCCTCTGTGACCCCACCAGTCCTCGCTGACCTCTCTCCTCTGAGTCCTGATCAGTGAGCTTGCTGGGCTGTTACACCCAACAATGAACTCTTCTCCTGTGACCACATCGTTCATGAGCGCAGTGTGTAACCCTGGGAAGTACCACATCTTTGTTACTATTTTGTGAGGAGGCAGGTCTTGTTTTCACATGTTCTACCCCTTAATGGCCACATAGAACCATAAGCTATACAGGGGAAGTCTGGGAAAGAAAAATTCCTGCTTAACACGAGGAAGCAAGAACTTCCTTACAGGCAGAAATGTCAGCCAGCCAGATGGCTACTCCAAGAGTGACTATCCTCCAAATGGGCATCGTTCAAGCAAAAGCTACACAATCATCTGACAGTGATGATGTAGACCGAGAACTGAGAAGTTCAGGAGGGCAGGTGGGCTAGCTGAGCTCCAAGCCCCTTTGTGTATAAACTCTACGATTCTCTGCATTCCAGAGTGCCCCGGAATGCTTACCAGCACAAGGGATAAACAGTAGAATTGGAGAAACAAGATCTACAAGCTGAACAATTAGTAAATATGCTCTTGGAATAACCAGCATTCTTCACTGACATCCTAATAAAGCATGGAGTTAACTAGTGCTGTGTTAAGCGATTTCCTTTAAAATACTTTGGTACAGACCGTGGGACACGGTGGCTGTCATTATTAGTCAGGTTAAGCCACAGCCCAAGCAGTTCCAGTGCTCTCACTGGATCAGCCGGAGTTCTGATCAGGAAGCTTATATTCCAGAGGTGATTTCTACAAATGCTTCTGTCATCCCGAGGGGCAAAAGGCTTGTGAAGACTGCAAACCCTGGATTCGGACTGCCTCAGTTTGAATCCTGGCTCTGTCATTTACTAGTTATGACATCTCAGGAACTGAACTTACCAGCAATTCAAGTTTTGAATCTATAACATTGGGATAATATTAGTGAGTGCCTTGTAGACTGCTAAGAGGATTAAATGAATCAATATTTGTATAGCTTTTAGAGTAGTTATCTGCCACACAGTAAGTGCTATATAAGTGTTAAACAAATAAAATTAATTGACATCAGAATCTTTGCTTAATAACATGCTAAATGCCAGAAATGGGTTCTTGCCGGTGAAATGAAAGGTACTCAAGTTGTGTAGACTGGCATAATCTAGAGACACTCTCTGTCCTTCTGCGCTCACATAAACAGGATATAAGAGCAAGGCTAGTAGGCATGACAGCCATGAGTTAACCCTTAATTACTCCGAGAAGCATTTGAGTCAGCAGATTCTGGTTTCCTGATACCAACTGTAAGGGAAACAGAATCCTGCCTCTGGAATATTACCACTTTGTCTTGACTAAACATTTAAAGTATGATGGTAATTGGAGCGCTAAAAACATAAAGAACTGGAATTCATGGAGATCGCAGACAGATTATAGGAGCATTGTGTGCCTACATGAGATAGGAAGGAAAGGGGGGCAGGGCACAATCATTAAAGGAATGACACAGCAGTTGAAGACAGAACAAAAACACAGAACTAAAACTGATTAAAATCTGACTAGGCCCTCGATGGCAGAAGACTCAACTCCCAGTAGACCTTGAGCTTCGTTATACGCTCATTGTAATATATTAACATGGCAGGTGGCACTCCCACAGGTGCCATGACAGCTCCGAGGCTGACCATAAAAGGTTAAAAAGTGGGCAGTGGCCCAACTCCTGGGAAGCCCAGACCCTTTCCCAAAGTAGCTGAAATAACTTGTTAGCATATGGAGTTACCAAGCCGATAAAAACTAACAACCTTGCACCCGAGACCCATCCGCCTCCATCCTTTGGATATGGCCCGCACTCTGTCTAGGGAGTGTGTATCTCCCTGAATGAATCTCCTTTTGCTCATCTATGGCTCTCTCTAGATTTCTCTCCCTCATGAAGCCAAGGACCCACACTCAGTAGGGCGTCTCCTAGGGACTCACCTGAGACCTGGGACGCGGCCGTCCTCTTGTGCCCCATTTTCCTGCAACATAGCTGCTAATGGATATTTGTACAGTAAATACATTTATGTGATAGAATTTGTTCTGAGACTTGCTTTTATTATAGCCCAGTGGAGAGGCTGTGGGGAAGATGCTAACTCTCACTCATATCAAATTTTTAGATTACCTACAAAAGTGATCAATTCTAGGAATTGTGTATGACCAAACTGAATTAGGTTCACTTCACAAGAAACAGAGAATAGACTGGGGGATGTCATGGGGCAGTGGTTCAGTATGATCCACTGAACCCAGTCATTGAGAAGGATGTAAGGACACACCAGCAGAGAGGGTGAAACTCGAGATTCTGTAAATGGATGAAACATAGGTACCAGCAGTAGGAAAGAGAGGGAGGAAGGTGTGAGAGTGACAGAAGTTCTGAGTTAATGAGGAGTGGGAACAAAAAGGTTGGATAAAAGGGGTGATGTCAAAATATGGAGAGATTAGAAGTTAGGCAAGTTGCTTTTGGCTGAGTGGACACTACAGAGCTTTCTAATATGGCTTGTCTCAGCACTTCACAGAAATGCTATCCTGCACATCACCAATGACCTCCTGGATTCCAAAGCCAGAGAGCTTATCAGTTCTTCCTTTGGTCCACCATGCTGCAGCGTTCGACCTGTGATGTACTTTCCCTTTTGGAAGATGACATGCACAAAGGGGAAAATGCCAACCTCAGGCCCTTAGGAGAGTTGGGGCTGGAGATCCAGATTTGCTAAAGCAGAAGGGTTGATGCTGTGGCAAGGGGTAACTTGATGCTGTGCTGGGGTGCCTGGATACTGAGAACTGTAATGGATCTTTGGAGGATGATGACATTTAGAGGGGAGGGAGAGACTGGGCAGCAGAGCAGTGATTAGAAGGCAAGAAGGGAATCAGGGAGTTCAGAGAAAGAAGCCAGAGGACTCTGTCAGTGCTCAGTGAAGTGTTGCTGTTGTGGGTGGCCCTGGGGGTTGCCAGGGCTGGTGGGGGGGGGGTGTTGCCTCTGTGTGTTTGGAGGGAGAATGGGAAGGACAGTGAACAAACTGTGGGAGGCAGCAGGAGAACAGAAGATACATCAGACCTGCCTACGAATTTATTAGCTCCATAGATGCATCCACCTAGAAAATATCGATGATTCACTGAGAGAATGATTTTCCTTGTCTTCCTCTGTTTTCTTTTTTAAAATCTCTTCCTGTAGTTCCTCTTCCATGCTTTACTGGTATATTAAATCACAAAATGTGAGAACCTGCATGTCTCCCCTTGACAAAGCACAGGCCCTGTTTGCATGGGACTCCCTGTGGTTTTCCATTATGAGAATTATTATAAAGATACGTGCACAAGGAGAGCAGATTAAAGAAATCATCAAAATGAATAGTAATTACACTTAAAAAAAACCACTGTGTTCTAATCAGTGGGAAATGTTTGTTTTTAAAGTATTTGGAATTAAAAATAATTGGTTTAATCTACGCTGTGTTTCTGCAAGCTCTAGACACCCCATACTAGTAACCTTTCTTTAATTTTTTGAATAGAATGTAAAGGACAGTATTCTAGTGAACAGGATCATTCATCCGTCCAACAGATACTCATCCTGAAAGCCTCTTCTGTGCTGGCACTAGAGATGCATTGATGACCATAACAACAACAACAACAAAACCCCTGCCCTCAGGGAGCTTGCTCTCTGGTTGTTCTGCAAAGGTCCCACAGACAACGAATTTTAATTTACTTTATCAGCTGTTTTGCTTAGATAAGTTTTTAAACTTGTCAGCCTCAGGTCCCTCAGCTATAAAATAGGGTTGCTATGAAGATAAAATGCTTAGAACACAGGTAAATCCTCAACAAATTTGTTGAAGTCAAGGGATAATGTATGTAAAAATGCTATGAAAACTCGAAAGCAAAATACCTAACTTAATTAAAAAGTTACCATGGGCTGGACCACCTTGGAGGCTATTTGTCCTGTGACTTTTCTGGTCCTGTTTGTCCTCGGAGGAGGGACAGTCATGTCTGGTGAGCTCCACCCTGTTTCTAGCACCACTGCTGGGAGTTCATCTGGCATCCCTGGTGGCCCACCTCCAGGGGCCTCGCCCACTGGGAGTTTATTTGGCTTCCTCGATTTATGTCCCCATAAAGAATCTGAGTGAACTTTTAAACTCTTAACTCTGACCTATATAATGTTTATGAAAAGCTAAAATTCCTTTTTAACACTTATGAAAAGCTTTTGTTATCATTACATTTAGCTCTTTCTGTTGGAACAAAAGTAGAACTTCTCTGCCACCTGGCTCTGCGAAACTAATCAGGGTCTGGTTGATTTATGACCCCTGGAGAGTGCATGCTTCGCTGAGATCCTCAAGACGCACCATCGTTACATCGTCCTGTTGCATGCTGGGTAGGAGAGAGAGATATCCAGCCTGTTTTTGGCAGAATGATCCCTTAGGGGTTGCAAGGTCTAAACAATTACGTGATTCCTTCCAGTCTTTCTGAATAACAGTTACATAAGCTCTAATGAATATGTTGGTTTCCATAGTGAAATTAACCCAAGTAAATGATAAGGTGAACGGGATGTGTAAAAGAGAGTGTAATATTGTAGTCACGTGGCCAGTGTCAAAATCAGCAACATCAGTATCATCAGCCCACATCTTCTTGTGGGAAGAAATATGGAAAGCACCCCAGTATTCAGGGCTTTTAAAAATGACTCTAATGTGAGAAATCTGTGGTCTGATGAGTTACTATGAAAGTTTTTTAAATTTTTGTAATATTGAAAATTTAAAAATACTGTAAATTTTAAAAAATTCAAAGGATAAGGTAGAAAGTGGAAGTCATCTAAAGTTCCACCACCCTGAGATAATTACCATTAACATTTTATGCCTACCTACCACATACCTTAAATTTTACTTAAATGATATAGAATGCATGCTGTTTTTGACATGACATCTTTTTTTTTTTTAACTGAAATACGGTCAATTGACAACATTGTGTTAGTTTCTGGTGTACAGCATATTGATTCAGTTATACACACATATATGTTCTTTTTTGTATTCTTTATCATTGTAAGTTATTATAAAGTATTGAATATAGTTCCCTGTGCTAAACAGTGGGGCCTTGTTTACCTATTTTATATATAGTACTTAGTATCTGCAAATCCCAAACTCTTAATTTATCCCTCCCCACTTTCCCCCTTGATAACTATAACTTTATTTTCTATGTCTGTGAGTCAGTTTCTGTTTTATAAATAAGTGCAGTTGTGCCATTTTTTAAGATTCCACATATAAGTGTTATCATATGGTATTTGTCTCTCTCTGTCCGACTTAGTATGATAATCTCTAGGTCCATTCATGTTGCTGCAAATGGCATTATGTCATTCTTTTTTATGGCTGAGTACTATTCCATTGTGTATATATACCACATCTTCTCTATTCAGTCATTTGTCAGTGGGCATTTAGAATGCATCCATGTCTTGGCTATTGTAAACAGTACTATGAACATTGGGGTACATATATCTTTTCAAATTAGAGTTTCCTCTGGATATATGCCCAGAATTGGGATTGCTAGATCATGTGGTAACTCTATCTTTAGTTTTTTAAGGAATCTTCACACTATTTTTCATAGCAGCTGCACCAAACTGCATTCCCACCAGCAGTGTATAGGAGGGTTCCCTTTTCTCCACAGCCTCTCCAGCATTTATTGTTTGTGGACTTTTTAATGATGGCCATTCTGATGGGTGTGGGGTGATACCTCACTGTGGTTTTGACTAGCATTTCTCTGATAATTTGCAATATTGGGCTTCTTATTTTTTATGTGCCTCTTGGCCATATTATTGACAGGGCATCTAAAATCTGTTTCTATGTCCTCTCCCTCCCTTGTCATTTTTAACTGCCAGCTCTGCATCTCTCCATATCTTTCCCAATGTATGTAGTCATATATAAACACACATTTTAGGGCAGTTTTAAAATCATTGTTTTACAAAAGTAGAATTCATTATACATAGAGCTCTCCATATTGCTTATGTATTGTAAAATTCTTTTAAATTTATTGGTATGGACGTAGCTCATCCTTGGAAAAGGCTACATACTATTTCATATCATAGATAAACCACAATATGTTCATTCATGGTCCCACTGATGAATATTCCTTTTGTTTTCTGGTTTTGCCCCTATAAACAAAGCTGCAATCCATTTTTCTTGTACATATATCTTTATGTTTGATATTTTTCTGTCTAAGGAAAGATTCCCAAAGGTGAGAGATTGGCTGTACCATCAAGAATTTGGACTGGAGAGATAATTCAGAAGGAATGAATTTACTTTCTGGCAGAGGGGTATGAGTGACAACACTAGTGACAAAAAAAGCTGCAGTGAACATTAGACGGTCGCTGTCATGCTCTGAACATCAGCTGTGCTCTAAAAATGCATCCTGACTAAAGAAATGGATGAGTGAGTGAATAACTGCAGAATTCCTTCCTTCCCCTTATTGCTTTAAATCCATCTCAGTGGAGTGATAAAAGCAGATTGCTCAGATTCTTCTGTCATATAAACCCCCTTCCGTTTGCCTGTCAAGTTTAGTGATCTAGGGATGACCAGCCCATTCATTTGCATTTTACATACTTTAAAGCTTATTCACATTGCTGATAACCTAACTGAATTCCTCGGGAGGCCAGCATGTCCAGGCCTCCCAGACGTTGCATCTACTCAAGACACCTATCACACCATTGTAGTATTGTTTTTAGTAATACGTTTTCCCAAACGTCCCTTCCCTTGGCTCCTTGACTTCTGTTACGTTCTGTTTTAGTTTTGATTGTAAATTTGCCAGACGGCTGCCAGAAGTCAGCAAGGTTGAAGGCTTCACTTGTCTGATGGCCACCTTCCACATTTTCACTTCAAATATTTGCATTTTTGTGTCAATACATAAATCTTCCTTCTTGGAGGTAGTGTATACACCAAATCTAGATTTGGCTTAATTACTAAGGATGTATTACTCATACAATGAAAGAACATTCTAGTCTGATAGACTGAAACACTTGCATTTAGATTCCTATACTTGAAAAAATCAAGGATATTTATTGCACTTACTTGCTAATTTCTAGTGACCCCTTGGTGTACGAACTAGAAAACTTGAACAACTTAATCACCCTTGAGTTGACACAAAAAGCAGCAGAATTTTATTTCAAAATAGGCACCAAGATACATGTCCATAATATTGTAAATGTTTCATGAGTGACATTTTTAAACTGTGACCAAATTTGGTAAATTTGTCAATGCATTCTGTGAATGTATAAAAACAACAGTGTACCAAGATTACAGTGAAAAATTTTTTAAATTTTTTCTGATGTGGTTTTTTTTTTTTTTGGTTCTGGAAATGATGAGATCACTACCTCTGAAAAGTGTAAGAATGAACCCCTCCTTTGCTTTGTCCTCAATTAACCCTCCAGTACCTCTCAGAGTCCATAAGTCACAGGTTTCCTGTCCAAAATGGGACTGAGCTTCTAAGGACATGAAGGAAATCGGGTCTAAATGGCAAAACAGGGGAACTTTCCTTTTAAATGCTAGAGAGTGCAGAGGAGAAGATGAAAAAGAAAACAGGAGAACAACTATGATAATAAAAATAACTAGTATTTACTGAGTGCTTACTACTTGACAGTAATGTACACGCCCACTTTATTAATCTGTGTATAAGTTTGCACAGTTGGTATAGTGTTACCACTTCCAGGAGGAAATGGAGGCTCTGACACATAAAGTAAAATTTTCAGGTTACACGGTAAATTACAAAGGTGGCCTGGAGCCCTGGTCTCTCGGACCCAAGGTCCATTACAGAGTCAGACCTCCGCAGGAAGGACTTGTACCAGGCTGTTTTATATAAGGGATTGAGCAGGCAGATTTTGGTGCAGATGGGGACCCTGAAACCGGTCCTCCATGGACACTGCATCGCCAGGTCCCTCTGCGGAAGAACTCATCTGCACCTCTCAGGTTGTTTTCTGCCTGGCGACCTTTGGGAGGTTTGAATGCTGCCGCAGGTAGGAGCACTCAGTTTCTGCGGCCCATCGTCTGCCCTCGCTTCTTGCCTGCCTCATTGCAAGTATCCAGATACCTGGCAAGACGGAGACAAGAAGGCAGGGGGCAGGGCACAGCCATCAAAGGAATGACACAGCAGTTAGCAAGCACCAAGGTGGCGGAGAAGTCAACTCCTAACAGACCTCGAGGTCCAAGATGGCAGGAGGTTTGACTTCCTGCAGACCTTGAGCTTCATTATACGCTCACTGTAACACAGCAGCATAGTAAACGGGGCACTCCCGCAGGCGCCATGGCCGGTCTGAGGCTGACCGTAAAAGGTCAAAGAGAGGGCGGTGGCCAAGCTCCGGGGGATCCCAGCCCCTTCCCCAAAGTAATTGGAAGAATCCTCCCACTTGTCAGCATATGAAATAAAGGAGCTCACAAAAACTAGCAGCACTGTGCCTCGTGGTCTCTCTCTCCCTCCCCTTCAGAGACGGCCTGCACTCTCTGGAGTGTGTATCTACTTTTGTTTTAACCACCCCCATGCCTCATGGCCTCTCTAAACTTCTAAGATGGCCTACACTGGGGCTATGGAGTGTGCATTTCTTTGAGTAAATCTTTTGCTCAACTGTGGCAACTGTGGCTCACGCTTGAATTCTTCCTGCGTGAAGCCAAGGACCCCCGCTGGGTGGGGTGCATCCCAGGGACTCGCCCAAAACCTAGGTCATGGCTGTGCTCTCGTGCCCCATTTTTGCTGGCTCCGGACTGCTCGCTGGGTGCGGCCGCAGTTGGCTCTGGCTGATTCTTCCGCTGCTGTTTACCGCTGCCGTGCCCTGCCTGCCCTCACTTGGCTCCGGTCTTCCCCACGCTCTGCCCAGGAGTCGCACTCCTTGCCATACCCACATCTCAAAGACTCATTTGGTGGCGAAGTTCCTTAAAGCTTGAGTTGGCTGGAAGGGATGGAGGAAGTCACGGGGGAGGTGTCAGTCAGGGCACCCAACTCAAGCAGCAACTGGCCTGCTTGTCCAGGTACCTTGGCATGTTGCTCCACGCATACCCAGGGGTACTTATTCTGTGGGCAGAAGTCAAGGCCACAGCCTGGCTTCCCAGCTCCAGAGCTGAATATTTATCTTCTTGGTCGGAAGAGATAGCTAATCTAACTAAAGTAGGGAACATAAATACGAGGCTCAATAATTCCTGACTCTTCCATTGTCTGCAGCTTATTTGAAAGTCCTGTGGACTAAATCCTAGCCTGCTGTTTCAGTAAACAAAAGATGTTGCAGCTGTAAAGGCACGAGCCACTGCAGCCACCGCCAGTTGGCATACCCTGAGGGGACTCAGGATATTGGCGCTGGATGTTAAGATGCATATCAAAGGGACGATTCAATAAGCGCAGACTCTTGCAGCTTCCCATACGCAGAAAAGCAATAAATTCATTCACTTGAGGTGGCTGTTTTTGTGATTGACAGTAATCTTTTGATGTTCACCTACATATTCTTTTTCTGGGGACAACTCTTAAACATCCTGCTTCCTCTCTTATGTCTTCCACACCGTCCCTCAGGGCTTTTTGAAGGCCTGTCATCCCAGGCTATCGGTGAAGGCTGCCAGTTGACTGCACTCTGAACTTCCCGCATGTGAGCAGGCAGGTTAAGACCAGAGTCCCTTGTTATTTTGACAGCATTTATATTTCCCTCCAAGAAGGCCTGCTTGGGAGGCACTAAACCTAAGAACAAACAAACCCTACTTTTTGGGGTAGATGACCGATAGCACCTACTCCCCTTAAAATTGCAGTTTTCAAGTTAAGCTTTGTTCCTCGAGTGGCTTTGCTGTTGCTGGCTGCTGTTTGTCTACGACTCTGCACGGGAGCACCTGCTCCATGTCCCATGTTGTGGAGCCCCCTAGTGGCCACCACGGTGAAGGTGCTTCAAGGATTTACCTCCGGTTTTGAAAATTACATCCTAGACTGAGTTTCTAAATCATGTGAAAAAATTATTTTATAACTGAAAATAATACATTTATTTAAATATTGAAAAAAACATGGGTAGGATTTTTTAATGTTTATTCCAATACTTCCTACTTGATGAATATTATTTTATAGAGGTTTGTCTAAAAACAGCAAAAATTCTCCCACTATAATTTCTCATTATGACCAATCTTAAAAGCCAGTGTCCTTTCAATATCCACATCCGCTTATTGCTCAGTATTTTTACAAATAGAGGGCCCCATTAGTCCTTGTTGCTACAATGCCTATCAGCTAACCAGCTTCTTCCTGGCGTGGGTGACAAAACATTGCATGATTACAGAGCTCAAAGGATGCAAACCAGAGTTGCTTTCGTCGCCTGAAATAAATGCACAACCTGAAAGTCGAGAGTTATGTTTCATCGGGCGAGAGGACTTGAGCTGGGATGACAGCCTCTCACATGGCTCTGAGGGGCTGCTCTGAAGAGGTAGGGGAGGAGCCAGGATATATAGGAGCTTTATAACAAAGACCAGGTAGTTGGAACAATAAAAGATTACTTGTTATCTAAAGAAAACCAGGCATCTCGAGTTAAAGAATTTAGCACCTTTCTATGTATGGGAGGAAGCAAACATTTGGGCTCATTGGATTCATCCCTTTGCCAAGCACCTAGCTACCTAGGGCCAGTATCCTGTCCTTTCTTAGTCTGAGTCCGCTCAGAGAGCACCATTGCAAGTGGCTGCAGACGCCAGGCTGCAGGCTTGTCTTCATGGGGGGGTGGCGGCAGCCAAGAGTGACTTGATGGTTTCAGCATTCTTTGTTTACTGATGTGGCTTGCAGTATTGTTTGTTCACAGTTCAGAACGTCTCTTCGTTGTCCCAGCTCTACCCCAAGTTGGAGGCTGAAAGATCATAATCCGTGAACTCAGGTTGGTGGAGGTCAAATTTCCCCGTAGACCACATGTTTGATATTTTGTTAGGAAGGGCGATGAATACCCTAGGGAAAATGGAGCGTTTCATCACAAAATGGCTCACATCTGCTTTCATTTAGATAATGACTTTTTTTCACTTTTCTCTTCTTAGTAAATGGCTTTCAGAGTTGGTTGATATAGAACATCACGTGAAAACAGTGTTTTCTCTGTGTCTGCTTTTGTTTATTGAATCTAAAATACCTTTATTATCGACCATTAGATTATCAAGTATCTGTCAGTTTTTGTAGATCTGTTTTTAAATATTGTCCACAGAGTTCAGTGGGCAGTACTCAAGCTTCCCTTCCAGGAATGGCCGTGTCCTGTGTGAGGACTGGTGATAACCAGTTCCCTGTGGCTGGTTTCCAGTCCATCAGGGACCTCATCTGATGGGTCATTACTGGTTTTTAAAATATTTGGACTATTTCAGCCCTCAGCTGCTCTGGTTCCTGAGGCAGATTGCTCCTTATTATGGTGGTGGTATATCACCATAATAAGGAGCTTAATATTTATTAATAACATATATTGCCATTCTGAGTTCATTGCCTTCCTTCATTTGGCTCTGACATGTAAGCCTGCATTTTCTCAGAGGGGTTCTCAGAGTTGACAGAGGAAAACAAAGATTTTATGTCCTTAACTTTCAGGTGTCAAAAGTTGCAGCCTAGATATAGGACAAACATATTAAGAGGAAAATACTGACTGACTGTCAACTGAAACAAAATGCACAGCCAAGAGTTCTGTTTTATTCGGCAGACATTTCTGAGGACTCAGCCCTGGGTGACAGCCTCTCAGGTGGCTCTGAGGGGCTCCTCCAAAGAGTAAAGGAGGAGCCAGGATTTATAGGAATTTTTACAACAAAGACCAGGCAGTCAGAACATCAAAAGATTACTGTTAATTAAAGCAAGCTAGACATCTCAAGTTAAAGAATTTAGTGGTTTTCTGTGTATGGGAAGGTGCAAAGGTCTGGGCTCATTGAAATCACTCCTTTGATATACACCTGGCTCTCTAGGGCAGGTGTCCTGTGCTTTCCCATCCTGAGTCCCCTCAGGGGGCACCCCTGGGGGTGGCAGCAGAGGCTGGGCTGCCTGATTGTCTGTATGCTGAGTTCCCTCCAAGGCTCACTGTCGGGTGGGGGTAGCGGGCTGATGACTTGATGGCCACAGGATTCTTTGTTTACTAGCTGGCTTGCAATATTTTTCATTCACATGACTAAGCATGATCTTTCTTCCAGTCATGACTGGAGACGAGCCTCTGATGGGAAAGGCAGACTTGGAGAGGGAACAAGAGTCAGACCTTGGTAAAGACTGCTAGACTCAGGCGTGACTGGGTGGGTGGCCAAGGGGGCGGGGGGAGTGCTTGGTAGAACTTCCTAGGTTCATTTTGGGAAACCCAAGAGTAGAACTGATGCAGGAAAACAGATGTGAGGTGTGGGCAGGGCCGTGTCCCAGGCTTCGGTTGAGCCCCTGGGACGTGCCCCGCCAAGTGTGCATCCTTGGCTTCGCACAGGAAAGAATTCAAGAGTGAGCCATGTTGAGTGAAGGTAGATTTATTCAGAGAGATACATTTAAAGGCAAGAGAGAGGCCACGAGGTGTGGGGGTTGGGTGCTCAGATTAAAAGTAGGTACACACTCCATAGACAGAATGTGGGCCATCTCCAAAGAAGAAGAGAGAGGGAGAGAGAGGGAGACGGGGCGGCCACGCAGTTTTTATGGGCTCAGTGGCTTCATATATTATAAGCAGACAGGCCAGTCTAAGTAGGCTGGGGAGGGGGCTGGGATTCCCAGGGAGTTGGCCCTTTCCCACTCTTTGACCATTTGTGGCTAGCCTTGGGACTGCCATGGTGCCTGTAGGCATGTTATTCATCATGCTAACATATTACAATAAGCATATAATGACGCTCAAGGTCTAATAGAAGTTAAATCTCCCATCATCTAGAGCCTCAAGGCCTCCTGGGGGTTGAACCTTTCCCCATTTTGATGTTAATTGCTGTAGCATTCCTTGAATGGCTGTGCCCTGCCCCCCTCCTGTCTCAGAATAACTTGAGTCCTGCTTTCTGCCTGGAGACCTAAGAGCTGGTCGGCCCCACCCAGAGCTCCTGTGCCTGTAGGACCCCAGAAAGAGAGCAGAGGTGTCTACCCTGAGCTGCCAGGGGTAACAGACCAGGCTGAGGCATCCTCAGGAAGAACCCCAGCCAGTTCCTTCCCGCATGGCTGAGAGAGACCCGCGGGCCTGGGCGGACCTGGCCTGTGTCAGAGATTGGGCTGGACTCCGGGATTTCAAGGTTAGAACAAGAAAAGGTTCTGTGACAGACACCCATGGAAACAGCGACAGCCCAAAGAAGAGGAGTGACACCATCCGGAAACTGAGTGGGGCCACGTCCCAGCAGCTGCCAGGGACTAATCATTTGCCCTAGAGTTATGTCACCCTGTATAAGCAAGACAGGGAAAAGACCAAATTTCTCTGAGACGATTCCTAAAAACAAGCTTGTACTTAAGGCAGGTAGTTTCAAATCAATTTAATTATTTTAGGACTCATACTGGGGAAAATGCGGTACCTAACAGAGGTTCAGGTAAGCTGTAGGAAAGTAAAGCTATATTTTGCACACCCCAGCTTGTGACCTGAGTACTTCTGCTAGCCATTGAATTCTAATCTGACTTCCAGGGGATGTTTCCCTAAGTGTGCCAGCCAGTAGAAATGTCTGCGTTCTTTGGCAGTCGTATTTCTTCGCATCGCTAAACCCTTGGCTAGTTTAGCTTGTATGTCTGACTTTTAATGCGCTTAACTTGTGTAAGTCCAAGCTGGAGAGGTGGGCTCACACTCAGGGGCCTGGCAGTAATGAACGGCCGAATCTGCAGGGGGAGGTCAATCCTTGACATGGTGACACCTCTCAGATGAGGCTCTCCTGGGGTCCCATTAGTGTGAGCACTTTTTTGGAACCCCTCAAACTGAGAGCACAGAGGCTAAGCATTACTTGCCTTTTCATCCAGTGTCCATATTAGCTCCTGCTGATAGGAGTTCTCAGTAAATGTTGAAAACAATGAGCCAAACTAAATACATCTTCCCTCCTTTTGATTCCTAGTGTCTTTCCCAACCTTGCTAACTTAATCCTTTCCTCCCAGACAGCATTTTCCTTTCTGGGGAGGGTGGCGCCCCCAGGAGGGCTTTCTGTGCTGCTGCTTTGAGAGGCACAGGGTCAGACACTCACTCATGAGTGAGGATGCCTGAGGACCACAGGAGGTAAGTGCTGAAGGAGGGGAGAGGCGGGAGAGACCCAAAGGGACCTCACAGCCCACCTGTGGAACAAATCATTTGGGCAGGGCTTATTTTAAATCTTGTGTCTCAGTGACCCTCTATGGGAGGGGAAACATTCACCAGTCCTGAGCGTAGTTCTCCACAAAGAAGAGTCTGTGTCTTGGTGGCAGAACGCAAGGGGAGGTTCCCGTTGGATCATCTCAAACCTGTCTGCTGTGCCTGAGCATGTGAGCATCACAGGCTGGCTCAGGGTTCTGTGTGCTGTCTGGTTTGTGTGGCTCTCAGTGTCCACTGTTAAGTGGACCACTTTGCCCTCAGGAGACATTTGGCAATGTCTGGAGACATTGTCACAACCGTGGGGGAAAATGCTACTAGTGGGTAGCATTTTCTAGTGGGTTGAGACCAAGGATGCTGGTAAACATCCTAGCCAGCACGGGAGAGCCCTCACAGCAAAAAGTTATCTGGCCTAAAATATCAATAGTGTTGCTGCTGGTAAGAAACCCTACATTTTAATTTAAACTGTATTAAAAATACAAATGTCCCCCAAACAATTTACTAGTATTTGTTAGTCACACCTTAGGTACAACAACCATAGCAAGATTACCACACTGAATGGACAGTATTTAAAACATCACTTGATAAGCAGATGAAAAAATATAACCCTTGCCTTTGTCAGAAGTGGTCAAAGAGCGGAGTGGCGGTGATCTTAGCACCCATCAAGTGCATATACAGGCGGCACATCGCCGCTGGCTGTTTTGCCGGGAACCGTGGAGATGATGCAGGTAGATTCTGTTGCACTGCAGGGGATGCTGTGTACACAGCCTGCATCTCCCACCTCTGGGGGTGAGACACCGAGAGGCTGGGCTGAACACTCTCAGCTGAGTCCCACCCCAAGAATTGCCCTTGGTGGGGGAGAGCAGCTTAGCCCAAGGTCACCCTCAGAGACCTCCTCAGTCAGCTTGAGTTTAACAACTGGTCCAAGAAGGGATGTAAAGGCTTGCCTCCTTGCCCCAGTTTGAGGCTACGCTGAAGGGCGCTCCCAGCCCTGAGGTCCCAGTGCGAGCACCTGAGGCCTTTGTGTGACTACAGAGCAGACCGAGTCCTCCCCTTGCCCAGTCCTCCATCCTTCCTCCTCCATAGCCCTCAATCCTTCAGGCCCTTCCCAGTAAACTTTCTCATAGTATGTTTCCCAGGGAACTCATGCTGTGACATGCACAGATTTAATACTTTTGGGCAAATTTAACAGTACCATGTAATGATCTTTTTTGGACACATTAAGATTTCAGAACTGCACTGAGTGAACCAATCGATAATTCATACAAGAACATTTTGTGTCCCTGTGCATCTCAAGAGGTTGGAGGGAAAGTGAGAGAAAGAATGTTCAGTAGATACAAAGCTACTTCTTGAAATGATGTACAATGTTCTGCTGGAAGTAGGTGTGAGTAAACCACGTGATGTCACCCGACCGGACCAGTCCCTTTCTTATGCAAAAGTCTCAGTTTCTGTTATTTTTTTTTTTCCAGCCAATATCCACATACCAATTATGGAAACTGACCAGATGGACTATGACATGGGATGGACTCTGTAGGACAGCCTGGCCACGCACCTTGTAATCCTGTGTTCAGAGAAGCCCATCGCTTCCCCTTCAAATGGGAAGAAAAATATTTGATTTATTGTCTTAGCATTTAGTGCTTAAATCCTTTCTAAACACCTTGATTGTGATATGTTTCCTATACAGTAAACTACACATATTTCAGATGTAACATGTGCTTAAATCTTAAAGAGGGAAAAATAGCATTTTTTTTCCCTTTTTCAATTTGTATTTCTAATGGGGGCAAAAACAGTTTAGCAAAGGCCTTTCAGCTCTTTCCACAGATGAATCTCCATTTTGATGTAAATTACATTTATATAATGGGATTTGTTCTCCAAATTCTTTTACTGTCTGTAGCTTGATTCATCTCATCTGCAGCCGCTACAGAAGACATGAGAAGAAAAGTACTGCTGTATGCAAGATGAAGGGCACTGAGTTTTTTTCTGTTATTGGTTATGAGAATAATGTAGATGCATATCGAAAACAAATGCAGAGCAGACAACAAGTGTGTGGGTTTAATGAGAAGCTGGAAGAAAGGTGGAGATGGAATTACATCCCAGTGGGACCGCTTAGCTTCCTGGTGCCTATTCCTTAAGCATTTTGAACCACCAGGGATTTATTTCATGTTGGCATCCAGTCAGAAGGCATTATATCACACTCCTTTCTCTATTTAAGTCTAATTGAAGGTGATTTTATCCCTGGTGTGTGCCCATAGTGTTAGAATGCTCAAAATCAGATTTACATTGGGATAGCGCAGGACTAAATTTCTGTTTTTCTTTTTGCTCCCAGCTATCCCACTCTCGTATTTATGTCACTCTCCTTCCTCCTTTGATAAGGCAAAGTGTTTTCATCAAATCTCATGTATTTCCATCCATTTTCTGCCCAAGGATAGACTGGGCAGATTTCAACTTTGTTTTTGGATTAGGAAGTTGAGACATGAAAAGTGTTGCCCTGACAACAGATATTGTACTGAGGCTCAATAAGGTGTCATCACATTTGGTGGCAACCAGAAGAATAGGAGGAAGGCAAATCAAAAGTTTAATTTCTGTGAAGGTCAGAATACACAGCAGAACTCCTTAATGGAGCCCATTTTGTCAGGTTCCTACTTGTCATCACTTGACTTGAGGCCGATTTGAAACTTCTGTTTTCACACTTTGCGGATATTGTCATGTAAGCCCCTTTCTGGAGGAGCGCATGGAACTTGCCAGAGAAGAACATTTGAAATTTATCTTGAGAACTGCAAATAAACATTATCTGTTGATTAAAGAAGACCCAGCACAAATGCTACTTGACACTAAATCTGAGCAGTGAGTCCCAGGATGTGGAGGGTTAGGACACATGACGAGCAGGACCGTAGTAATTATAATACAAAACATGATTTTAACTGAAGGAAAATAAAACCAACAAAAACTGACATTATTATCATTATTATTTTTGTCTTTCATTTCCTCTTCCTCTTCTGAGTGGAGGGAAGAAGCAGGTATCCAGGGTAGTGAAAGGACTTCTTGGAAAGTGTTGAGGGTATTGGAAGCCTGAGAAGACCGTTGTAGAAACAAGGACCTCAGACTCAAATTTTAAATGAAGGCTCCATCCCTTGCTACTCATTTTCTTTCGGAGGAGACAGTAATTAGATTTACTTACTTAATTGTTTTTCTTGATGGAGGTAGCAGGGATTGAACCCAGGACCTCGTGCAGGCTAAGCACGTACTCTACCACTTGAGTTATACCCTCCCTCCATCCTTTGCTACTGATGGCATGTACGCAGCAGGAAGGTAACAAGGTCGACTCACTGGACTTGGTGGTGAATCCCTAGGCTTCTTAGGTTCGTAAGATCATGAATGTTCTTTTATGCTTTTATGTGGAACTAGCTTAGTACGTCGAGCAAGCGGACGGGTTCTCTTAAAGAAGAACCACTTTACTCTGTAATCGAGGCCTCTCTTCCTTCCTCCTTTCCTCCTTTCTTCCTTCCTCTCTCAAATTGTTCTTTTCTTTCTCAGTGGACAGGACAGCCTTGGCTGTGGACATCCTGTGTCGAGGGCACTGAGGTGGCTTTAGGCACAGGAGCAGGGAGTGGCGTTCCCATGTCTCAGGACACATCCTGCCCTCATCAGAGTCATCAGTCCTGTGATTCAGAGAAGTTCCTGGTTCCTTACGACCATTCAGGTACCTGTGCACGAATTAATCATGCAGCTCCCTTGCTCCTTGTGTTCACAGCCCCTTCCCCAATAAAAGTCCTTGCACGTCCACCGTCGGGGGGCCCCACGGGTACCTCCCTTCTGTGTGGCCCGCTGTTGCCTGTAGCAGTGTAACTCTCAAACTGTCCTTTTGTTCTTAACTCCCGTGGTCTTGGCTAAATGCATTAAATTCTTTTACACCCACACGCACTGGCCTTCCGTGCGTCTCACACACAGCATGGTCTTCTGAAGACGTGTTCTCATCACCGAAACGAGTATCACAGAGGCTCACCAGTATTCCCACTTTAATCGTCCTGAATCCGCACCGACGAAAGGAAGTTTTCTTACAACTTCATTCTCTGTTGCAAGTACTAAATATTGAACGCTATCAACAAGGCATTTTGAGGTATAATTAGTGTCTGTGAAGCTTCTGCAAAGAGGGAATCCAAAGTTTCTCTACCCTATACCACTCTGATAACGTTCTAGAGAGGGTTTAGGGCAAGAGCTTTGACTCTTAAAACGAGACGTGCTGTGCAAATGCTAGAACATTCTACGGGCACTCTTTCCTTTTCTAGAGCTGGTGTTCCCTGAGCAGGTCACTTGGATGTCTTCTTTTCTTCTGTGTGCCTGGACTTACGAATCTGGCTCAAAGTGGGGGGATAGCTCAGTGGTAGAGTGCATGCTTAGCATCCACAAGGTCCTGGGTTCCCGCCCCAGTATCTCCATTAAAAAAAAAGAATTACACACAGATTAAGTGTAAAAGAAATTAATAATAAAAAATAAATTAAGCAAAGAATCTGGCTCAAGCAGCCCTAGCCAGCTCTCAC
The DNA here is from genome assembly GCF_048564905.1 of Vicugna pacos. Taxonomy (NCBI): domain Eukaryota; kingdom Metazoa; phylum Chordata; class Mammalia; order Artiodactyla; family Camelidae; genus Vicugna; species Vicugna pacos. Next base: position 10,811,137 of record NC_132988.1, on the reverse strand, counting down.
TTTTACTTTTTCCACATGCAACCAAATTTACTGCTACCATGTCAGCCTGAAAAGCCTAGGGCAGCTGGCCTGGGGCAGCTTTAATGTAAGTACTGAGTAATCTGATCCCTTTTCCACCCTTGTCTCCACCTCCAGCATCCCTGGCCTTATGGGATATGGATTTTCTTTTTATTGGAGTGTTAAGAGTCAGGATTTGTTTCCCCCCCTTTGTCTTAACGTCTTCTGACCACCCTCACTCATCCTTCTGTAATGGGTGCTGAAACTCACAGCTCCCTCTAGCGGACAGTCCCTGCAGAGCGCGCTGCCGGCTGCGGGCCCCGCAGACGAGTCTCGCTCTGGATGCTGGGAGTCTCCTCAACATCCATCAACACCTCCCCCATTAACACTGGCCCCGTCTCCAGCCTGGCTTGATGTAAACCAAGAGGCTAGTCCCCTTCTCCTCGCCCCATTACAGTTCTGGTAATGTGCTACGCCAGTCAGTGCCTGGCATGGTCCCCGCTACAAGGGTTAGTTGGGGATGGTTCCATTATTGAAAATCTGAGGAATTTTGTTCAATGGTTGTAGAAATCAAGCTCTGTTTCTTACTGGTGAGATGAGGACACAGCGGTCACTTTCCTGAAGCTGTGGTGAGACAGTTCTGGGATGGCCCTGAGCATGCTGTGCACTGTCTTTATTATTATTATTATTATTATTATTATTATTATTATTATTATTATTATTACTATTATTATTATTATTTATACTCTCTTGTTTTCTAATTTCTTTTTTTCTTAATTGAAATATAGTCGATTTACAATGTTGTGTTAATTTCCCGTGTGCAGCATAGTGATTCATTTTGCAAAGGGCACTGTGTCCTTATGATGTCACTATATAAACCAGCTCTGAGGTTTATCCAGCCTCTGGGCTTCCCGATAAGACTGACTAATACATTCCTCTTGTTGCTGAATATAGTTGGACATTTATTCTTAATCACCATTGCAGACCTATTACTAGATGTAATAATGGGCCGTTCCCCTGTGAGCACCAGATTTCAGGAACTCCTCGTTAGGTATGAGAGTGCTAGTTTGGACTCATGTACCTTGGGTAAGGCTACCTGAAAGAGAAAGAAAAATGCACAAAAGTTTGTGCTGTCTGGGGTTGAAGAGGCCGTATGGGAACAAAACCTTCACTCTTGTAAACCTCAGAGTTCAGAGGCTCAGAAAGGAACTTGTATTTGTTTAATACACTAAAAGCAAAAGAGCAACCAAAATATAGCTGTTTGGAAGAGGAAGAGAGGTATTTTAAGATCCGACTTTACAGTTTTAAATTGTAAACCTGTCTCACTAAAGCTTTCAGCACAAGGCTTGAAACACTGAAGCCTTGTGAAAGTGGATTCCGGTGGCAAAAAGGAACCAGCTTTCAGTTTTACATCTGGGTTGACATGGTGGAGAGGAAGGTTACAATGACCCATAAGCTAAAATAGGAGTTCAGAGTCAGAGGTTCATCTGAATCCACGAGACTCCATCCCTCCACGTGCTGGAGTAACTAGAGGAACGAAGGGCTATTGTATCTCCCCTCCTGGGATATGATTCAACCTTATTTTATTTGACTGGCCAAAGACAGGATTTTTTTTCTTTTTTCTTTTTTTTTTTTTTTTTTTTTTGGTAAAACCATTTGAGTTACATACAAAAGGGAAAAACTACAGTATCCATACTTTGGATTTGTATGGATGAGAAACAAAGACAATCCAAATCTAGCCTGAGATAGCTTAAGGGTGGTGCTGTTTCTAATTCCAAATTAAAGTCTGTGGGAAATAAATTGTTATAATTAAAATGAACAGTTTTGAATTTAGATATTTTTCACAGTCATGTTGTTATTTTAAGCCATCTCACATGTCACTTTAGGGATGGACACCACTGATTCTCTTTTCCTTGTTCATGTGATAGAGGATGCACATTTGTCCATGTTCTTGTATTGACTACAAGCCCATTCCTTGTGTTTCATGTTTCATATTTAAGAAAGTGAGCATCTCTTTGTGAACCTGACACTTTGAGCTTGGGTTTACTATGTACCAGAAATAAATGAATTTGTTCCAAAAGTATAAAAAGATCTTCTCTTAGCTGGAACAAAAAAAAAGTCAGAAAAGCAAAATGTCAAGAGTTATAATATGTAGCTTTTCAAATTTATTTTCAGATTTGATACAGAAAAGAGAATTATAATATTTTATGCATTACTGGCACCATACAATTTATTTTCCATAGAAAAACATAAATGAAATGGAAGTTGAAGTGGAAATTATTTATTAACCAGATGTAAATTTATACATGGTGGCAGGAAATAAGGGAAAAAGAAAGAGCTGTCTCCAGTCATACTTTGGGCAGATCTCTTTGGCTATGTCAAGCTGATGCTGAGGACATCGTGGGGGCAGCTTGAGTCATGAACTGACACTAGAGTGGTTATCATCCTCTCACCAAAGCCGCCTGAAGCCACTTCAGCTTCTCCCATGTCCCCAGTTCCTCCTGTCCTCTTCTCCTTGGTTCACAAGCTACTGGACTAATTGGGGGAGAAAGGATGGGGTAGGTGAGAGAGTGAAAACCAAACAGGGATTGATTAAACCATGATGACACATCCATACAATGGATTCCAGGGAGTCACTAAAAATCACGTTGTTGAATTTGATATGAGAAAGACGTAATAAATAAAAAAAAGGCTGCAGGTATTAATACTAGAGTACATTTGTGCCCATAGCACATACGTTCATTCATTAAAAAAAGGACAGGAAGAAAAATATCGAAAGACTAGCAGGGATTGTCTTTGAAGTGTTGAGATTAGGAATGATTTTCAATTTAGGTTCCTTCTTTCGGTTTTTCATTTTTGAAGCTTCTTCATTGAGATGAATATTAGAACAAAAGGTGTATGCCATTTGGTTAGAATACAGAATACTGAAGATAACTGTGTAATATCTGAAGACAAATCAGCCTTAGGCTCATCTAGATCAGAGAATGGAAGTAAATTTAAAAATGGTGTTTAGGGTAGATATGCAAAATGTGGAATTTAGAGGCCAGGATCCTAGTGGAGCTGAGGGCCCCTGGACTAAAAGGATGCAGAGAGCTCAGAGCTCAGTCCTCTAGCAGACTAAAGGATACTCCAAGGTAGCCCATTTTCTGTTACCTGCTCCATGAGGAGTAGGGGTGGGGCTAAATATAGCTTAATGCTGTGATCATTCTGATTAGGGTTGTACCAACAAGTCAAAGTTCACTGGGATCCCCGAAACTCTGGGCACCATCTTGGGTTCTTCTAACTCCCTTCAAGACTGAAGTTTATTCACAGGGTGACTTAGGCACAAACTTGGATGGGGCGGGGCACACTGGGAGGTTTGGTTATCTTACTTATTGAGGGTCATAGCTTTGGTAATAGAATGTGAGAAGGCTGCAGTCACCACATTTCCAATAAATGGGACATAGGAATAATGTCATTATTACCATTTGCATCCATGAATATTTTACCTCCTTAACATTCTGGGATTTAATAAATAAATCCATAATAAATAAATTTAATATGAGGTTAGGTGTTTGGATTTCCTTTAAAAAATCCAAATGTAAGCATGTATTGTTGTGTTCAATAAGCTCTGAAAATACATTAAAAAAAGAAAGTTTAAGCAGGAAGGAGCAACAAGCTCCTTATTTAACATTCTTCCTTAAGGTGGGGCTGAATTCCTCAAGATTATCTCGTCACTGCCAGTCGCATAGCCACAATCCCTAGGTGTTTCCAGGAGCCTTAACAGAACCTGTGGATTACGTACTTGGGTGATGTGGCAGTGTGTCATTGTTCTAGGAACAATGATTAGCCCAGTTAACAACTCCATGTTTATTACTTGTCTCCTATGTCTTAGGCAGGAGAAGATAACATAATAAAAAGACAGGGAACCCTATTTAAAAGACATTTTTGTACGTATTCCTAAATGTACTTTTACTTAATTGAGGTAATTGAGATCAGTAGGTACCTACTTTTTGTATTCTACTACTTTTTCTTGATTTATTTTATTTTGTTTGTGGATGGGGTTCAGTAGCTACGGTGAACTGCATTGGATGCTTTTGATGTCTCACCCGCCACCCATTGATAGCTCCTACTCCTGCGGAAGGCTGGCTGCTCACAGCTCACAGCAGCCCCCTCCCCAGACAATTACCCATGGCCAAATGGGAACCAAATCAACAGGGTGGTTCTTCCCTTGTTTTTTCACCCTTCCCTCCACCGAAGACCCTGCCCAATGACTGACTGACACAGGGATACAGAAAACTGCCTTCTTGCATTAAGGAGTGGTCATCCCTGGGGTCTCCAGTCGAGGCCACATGGTGGCTGAGCTCCCCCCACTTCCCTGAGGTTCCTCCTAAGAGCGTTCCCTCAACATATACCCTTCACAAAAACCCCCCACCTCAGTCTCCAGCCAGGCACTGTAGTATATACATATAATATATTAAAAAATACATATATACACAACTATTTTTATTCCCAAGTGGAGATTTTGGGGTGTATATTTCAGACATGTAAAAACAGAGCTTTTCTGTTACTCTTGATTTTGTCTAGCTTGAAGAATATTTGCAGCTGAGAATTCAACCCAAATATTATTTGTGCTGAAAGGAGACTCAACTACTGAATCATGGTTTATCTGTACATCTGTCCCACAGAGGTAGATTTCAGTTAGATTGGAGAATTACTGAGAGGTGAGTTTTTTTTTTTTTTGTAATTATGGAAAGGGTTTATTTTGGCGTTGCTGACTACAGTTTCAATCTCCTCTCTGCATGGTGATTACATATCTCTAACCTAAACAGTTTCTTTTTGATTGTCTTGCCTTTCAGGCATCCTCCAGCTAGGGATCTAGGGACTGAAGATGCAGCTTCCATCTAAGATAACGGGAATCCACACCTGGAAGCCAGAGCCTTGTCTCTGCCTCTGTGGATTACTAGGGTTACTTTTTGTTGATTTTCTTTACTGTCCCCTAAACTTGGAATAATCTCTCTCTTCATTATAAAATCTTTCATCTCCTTCCCTCCTTCCTGTATTCCACTTGTAGAGAGGCAGCAGAGTGAGGAATGCCAGCTCTGGGGTCTGACTGCCTGGCTTGAATGCTGCTTCCAGCACTACTAGCTCTTGCCCATAGAGCAAGTCCCTGAATTGCTCTGAGTCGGTTTCCTTATCTGTAAAAACATTTAACAAGGACTTCCTGTATAGCACAGAGAACTGTATTCAATTTCTTGTAATGAGCTGTAATGGAAAGGAATCTGAAAAAACATATACGCATGTATGTATATGTATAACTGAATCACTTTGCTGTATACATGATACTAATATTGTAAACAGATGACATTTCAATAAAAACTAAGAATTAAAAATTAAGTAAATAAATTAGGTACAAGGATGTAGGGTGTAGCACAGGGAATACAGCCAATATTTTATAATAATTTTAAATGGATTATAAAAATATTGAATCACTGTGTTATATACCTGAAGCTAATATAATATTATAAATCAATGGTACTTTGATAGACATTAAAATAATTAATTAATTTTAAAAATTCGCTTTATAGTGCTGTTGTGAATCAACGAGTTAATACATGTATAGTATTTAGAATAGTGCCTGGGACTTTGCAATTGCTCATAAGTGTTAGTCGATAGTTATTGCCAGCTGGTAGTTAGTTAGTCCAGCTCTACCCAAGGCATTCTGAGGGCTGCAGAGATGGGACGGAGATAACTCTTGGTTCCGGGTGGAAGGAAAGAGAGCTCCTCGGGAACCCAGAGGCCCTGCATTTGGGGGCCCTCATTTTCCCATTCTTCTTTGCCACCATGTCTCACTCTGTCATATTCCACCTTTGTCTGAGGAAGAGTCTTCGGTAACTCATGCATTAACCCCATGGATTGGGGCCCACCTGGGACTCCCAGGTGCTGTGATTGACATGTTCTATGGGTACGTTATTCACAAGCCCCACCCCCAAGCCCTTGACGCCTGGGCTGTCTCTCTCTAAATGGATGCAGAGACCCACTTCCTCTGGACAGATCCTCCTTCCTGTGCAGCCACGAAGCTGAAGAAGCTTTGTCCTGACCAGTGATGTTTGCTAAACTCTTAGGTGTCATCATTTTCAGGTTGACTGCTTCACTTCATCCTTAATTTCAGTCTAAATTTAAGCGTGATTTACCTCAGTTTTTCTTAAAACTGGGGGAATTGTTTTAAGAAATAGAAAATATCACAAAACGGGAAAGAACCAGAATAGTTATGCAGATAGCATTTCCATGAACATATTCTGTATGAAAAAGACAACTTCATAGCTAGTACACAGAATGGGTTGTTTTCCCTTCCCCTTTCTTTATAAACAAGTTTACTTTTTTTTTCTCTGATAATAGAAGCTATATATGGACATTGAAGGCAATTTAGAAAATGGAATTAAGAAAAAATATGAATTCACAATCCCCCTATATGTAGTGGGGTAATATTTTGGTAAACTGGTAACCTACTTCTGGGCTTTTTTTTAGGGGGAAAAGAAAAACCAACCTTGTATTGGAAATATGCTATTCTGGGCTATTTTTTAGGGGGAAAAAAAAACCAACTTGTATTAGAAAAGATGCTATTACTTCATTTCTTTTTTGAACATCTTTTGTGTATATTTTAATTCCCACTATTTTTACAGCTATAAAATGTATCTCTTCTACTTAAATCCTAAGTGTGCAAAAAATTTAAAGTTTAAAATTTTTGTATCGATGGAGGTAATTATTAAATACAAACCAAGGTGCTTTTAAGAATTTTAAAAATCAGTGTTCTGAAAGAAAGAAAAAAAAAAAGAAGAGATAATGGAGAATTCCTCTTGTAATCTTTCTGGTCAGATGTGTAATTATAATATCTTGGAGCAGGAAGAGATTGTCAGATTCACTTCTTCCAATTATCTTATTTCAGTAATGAGGGAACAGAGGCCCAGGGAGTTTATGTGCCTTGTTCAAGGTCACACACTTTCTTAGCTCTCTCTTTTGCTGAATTTTCCTGTCAATGATCTCTACATTGGCCCCTCCATTTTTCTGGGTAAGTTACACAGATTCTGATCTTTCTGACAATACATGTGAAGGTTTTCCTGGAAATATGATGTGAGTCTTCTACCTTCTGTCTTTGTAAAATTTTGCTTTAGATGAACTCTGTCAACATCTGTTCTATCTTGACGATTTTGTTTTCTGAGAATCTGGCATTGTATAGTGTGATCCAAAGCTGACTGGTACATTTAGAATCATAAATCTGAGAACTGTCCCTGGGGCATTTATATTCAGGCAGTTTTCTTTGTGAAACGCTTTCCCGGCATTGCTGACTCTTAGCCAGGATTAGACGGCTTACTATGCATCAGAATATAACAAACTCCCAGTTGAAAAATCAGCATTTAATTGAATTAATGGAAGAGTATAGATTGGTGAGAAATACACTGGCCACTCCAAAAACGTCAGCATAATCTCCAAGCCGAATTCAGGAAAACTCAAAATGCTTCACAATTGCCAAAGTCATTAGAGAAAGCCTCTTAGTCTTGGGTTCAGCATTGTGCTGCAAAACCCAATTATTATTAGTAATACGTGTTTATATGTGACGTTGACTCAATTCCTGCATTTCAGCTCTCATTTTACTATTATCATCTTGTTTCCTAGCTGCTGTCTCTTGTCTTGTCTTTTTATTGCTAAAAGGAAGCTTGAAAGTAGAGAAGTTGAATTACCTGTACTATAGTTGAGTGTACTGTAGCCTAGTGGTGATTTTTTTCTGCCTCTTTAGAAATACATTTTTTTCTTTTTCTTTTTTTTTTTTTGGTTGAAGTATCATTTACATACAATATTATGTTAGTTTCAGGTGTACAAAATAGTGATGCAACAGTTGCATACATTCAGAATTGATCACTGAAAGAAAAAGAAAAATACCACATGATATCTCTCATATGAGGAATCCAAGAGAAAAAAGAAGACAAATGAAATTATATAAAACAGAAGGAGACTCACAGACATAGAACACAAACTTGTGGTTGCCAGGGGGAAGGCGGTGGGAAGGGATAAACTGGGAGTTCAAGATTTGCAGATACTGACAGGTATATATAAAATAGATAAACAAGTTTATGCTGTATAGCACAGGGAAATATATTCAAGATCTTGTAGCTCACGGTGAAAAAGAATGTGAAAATGAATATATATATATATTCATGCATGACTGAAAAATTGTGCTGTAACCAAAAACTGACACATTGTAAACTGACTATAACATAATAAAAATATTTACAAAATGAATTGATCACCATAATGAGTCTAGTCATCATCTGTCATCATGCAAAGTTATTACAACATTGTTGACTGTATTCCCTCTGCTGTACATGACATCCCCATGCCTTATTTGTTTTATAACTGGAAGTGGGTGCCTCTTAATCCCCTTCACCCATCTTGTCCCAGTCCCCAGACCTCCTGCTCTCTAGTGACCACCAGTTTGTTCTCTGTATTTACGAGTCTGTTTTCTGTTTTATTTTATTTATCCATTGTTAGTGATTTCTTTGCAGTATCATTTTGCTGTTTCTGTGCATCTGTACAGAATGGATAATTGTTAGGAGTTAACTGTTTTTGAATTGGTAGAGACATTTAGCGTTTGGAAGAAACAGATTATCCCTGAAAAGTCAAATCAGAGGTAGGCTGATAGGCCTTGAGGCAAAAGTCAAAAGTAGTTTGGAGGAATGAGAAAGAAGGCAGTTAAGTGGAAGTTGCTAGTGAGTTCCTGGAGGTGCCAGGCCTAAGCGGGACCTGAGGATCAGAGGAAATTAGCTTTGGTGGGTATCTGGGGAATTCACTCAGGGGAGACAGGCCAGGGGGAGACCAGGGTAACTTTAAAATGGGAATACAAATTTCCTGGGAACAAAGGGAGAGAAGGATTAGTTGGAAAGAGGCTGACTTTTTGAGAAGGCCTGAGTCAAATTCTTCCATCAGGCCAAGGAATTTTTTTCTGTTATTGGTTATAAGAATAATGTATATTTTCTCTCTGTTGTTGAAATTGGGCACATTCTACCGATCTGTCCTCAAGTCCAAGTTCTTTATCCAGTCAGTTGTCGATGGACATTTAGGTCACTTCCATGTCTTGGCTATTGTAAATGGTGCAGCTATGAACACTGGGGTGCATGTGTCTTTTTGAATCAGAGTTTCCTCTAGATATATTTCCAGAGGTGGGATTGCTGGAGCATGGGGTAAATCTATTTTCAGCTTTTCATTTTGCTTTTGACAGAAGACAGAACTGAGGCCCCTGATAGAAAATTTAGTGATGTTGAGTCTTATCAGTTTATGTATATATTTTATACAACTTGAAAGGAATTTCTTTTCCGGGAAAATCCTTAACCTCTTGATAAGTGAATTTAGGCATAAATTGGATCTCTAAGGGAAATTGCAGAGGGGACTTCTGTTTTAAATGAGAACATTGAACTGGGTATCACCTAACATTTTTCCAACCCTAAGATTCTCTGAGAGCTGAGTATCAGTAAGGACCCAGATGAGATTAAGCTGCATTTTCAGTGGTCCCAGTAAACAAAGTTTGGCAGCCTTAGGAGTGGAACTAGAGAAAACTGATGGTGAGAGTGGCCTCGGGTGGAAATTGGCATGGCTGAGGAGGAAGGACATGACAGATTATGTGACATTATAGGGAGCAGGTTAAAGACTGAACTCATAGTCAAGTCCTGGTGGGAGGGAAGTGGAGCCAGGAGGAGACTGATGATGAATATTTTGAGGATTTCCATCTCTTTCAGTTTCAGTGGCCTTAAGCTTCTTGGGAAAAAGGTGTTACGTGTTTAGTTAATAAGTATTGGTGTTGGCAGCACTATACTGTGTTTCAGGAGCACTTTTATTTCTATAATGGACATGGTTGAATAGGGGGTGTTCAGTGGAAGTTTCTGGAGCCAGGTGGTCTTGGTGTGGACATTGATCACTCCTCCCCATGGCCTAGTCAGAGCAGGGTGACTCATCAATGATGTCTGCCACCATCGCTTCCTCGGGTCCACACCGGTGGGTCTCATGCTCCCCACTTTGGGTGCCTGCCTTCTCTGAAAGTAGTAAAACTCTCTAGGAGAAATTTGCTGAGGTCTCTCCCTAAAATAGCCTCTTCATTGTTCTCTCTAAAGATTGTGGAACCTTCTGGGTTCCCTCTTGTGTCCCCCAGCACTGTAGGATAGCCGTATATTCTCTGTGAACTAGGTATGCCAGACCATAATCCTTAAATTTCCACAGCCTGGGACACTTAATGTGAGTCACAAGCTGATCAGTATCTCAAGGGAGAAGGAGGACATCCCTGCAGTTGAGAGAATTAACCTAGAACAATTTGGTCATGTATCACAATTAGATTCTTCATAATACATAATGCAGCAGCCGAATAAATTTAAAGTGGTAAGGGTTAGCGTCAGTCACTTTACTATATAATAATAAAAGAAGGTTTATGCCTCATATACTGAGATGTATTAAACTAAAGTTTATTATTATGCGATGTCTTCAGTATTTCCTGCAACTTCTTTTACAGGCTCAGTAAAGTCAATAAAGTCCCAACTCTTCACTCATGTAGGTGCTCTGACCACACCTTGAATGAAAGTTTCGCTTGAAACAGACACAGCAGCATTACAGAAGTGGGGTTCTTTTATTCTTACAGTCAGCATCAGACATTCAGAAATCCTCCCATTATCGATGACTAGGAAAAGGACAAATTAGGGAATCAGATTAGGTGAAAGACAGAGATTTTGGTAGATTCTTATAACTTCTTCATCTGATAATGGAGACCATATCTCAGATATTTCCGTCAACCCATGTGTCATGAATCTGTTTGATTGTTTCACCAGTAAGAGTCAAATCTGTAAGATTTACATACTTAATACTAGAGCCATGATTTTCAGTGTAAAGAGCTATGTCTGATACTCAGTATGGTAATTGCCAAAATGTCAACAGCTGGTTAACACAGGATGAAAGAAGTACTTAACGATAGTAACTTCTAGAGTATTGACCTTTTTGATATACTGTTAGTTGACCACAATGGACTGTGCATGTTTGATTAGGGCAACTGTCACTAGACTTAAGCTGCAAGCATTAACTAACTGCTGGATATATATTGTCACATAGGCCTCGCTGAAGTATTTGAAAGTCCATTATAGCCACTGCTATCAAGTTCAAATCTTGCAAGTGGTCCTCTGGAGACTACTGTCTGAGGTTGAAGATGTAGTTCAAGGAGCTCTTTCTGTCTTCTTCCCATCAACGTAAAACGGAGGGACCAACTCCAGTTTCTAAACTACAGAAACTCTGTGCTCACCCAGAAGAAGACTCTGCTGTTTTCCCGCATCTAACCATCTTTCTATAGATGCTGGGGAGTGTAGGAGTGAGAATTACTGCCATACAGTTTTCGCGGGAGTATTAACAGCAAATAAATGACGGAGGGTAGTTGAAGGCCACAGAGGGAGTGGAAGTTACATGGTAATACAGTCAGTGATTTTGTCTGCAGTTCCAGCCTTGCTTCTTTTCTTAGAACAAAAACCTCTGGTGATTTTGGAATGTCTCAGGATGGATCATCTGAATTTCAATGTATAGCATTTTAGAGATCAAAGGTCCTGGCTTTTTGACTATCTGGTTAATATTGGCTGTAACTACTATTTAACATTATGTCTAAATCTCACTAGAGCTTGTTTTGTTGTCATATGTCTTCGTTTTCCCTAAAAAGTGTAGATTAGGGGGAAAACTCATCCATTACAATGTTATGATAGCTATATGTATATATTAACTGCTATGCGAATTCTATATAGCAGAGCAAAGTCGCAGCATTTATTGCTTTTTTTTTGTCGTTAAGGCAGCATATGACAGAACTCACTGAAGCAGGACGTTCTCTCCCTCTCTGTCTCTCCGATGATGAAACTGTCCTAAGGAGATGGCTCCTCAGGCAGGATGGACTTATTTGTAAGAATTGTTTTCAGCATGATGGTTGAACTCATCTTGAAAGTATTATTAATATGTTTCTGTTGCTGTTACCTTTAGCATGTCTTCCAGCCTATGTAATCCTGAGTGTCTCCCATCCAGATTAACTCTGACTCTATTTTTCTCTCTCCAGCTACCACCTAATAATCTCCTTTCCTTCTGCTCCACATTTTTAGAAGTTTATTTCATAGTCTCTAAGCATCCATTTACTTTTCAACTCACAGCTCCCCGACAGCAGTTCCCGCCTGTCGACTGAAACTGTTTCCTTTAAGGCCATGGGGTCTGCCTCAGGATCGCCATATCCAGGTTGGGGGTTCTGCTCTACCTAACTACAGAGGTGACGCTCAGCCCCAGCGTTGTGCAGAGGACAACTTACACAACTGCACCTAGTGAAATGGGTAGTTTGTTCTTTCTAGCCCTGCCTCATCGGCCCTGGGCTTGGTCACTGTTAACCACACCCCTTTACTCATGGCCTCATCGCTCCATTCTCTTCCTCTGTCCGTTCCTCACCTTCGGTGTTCTCTGAGATTTGCTCATTGACCCACCTCTCTTCTCATCCTACCTGGCCTCCCTGGAACATCTCACTGTAGGCTGCCTACGCCTTTGGGTACCATTACCTTCAGCTCCCTGCACCTTTAGGTACAGGGAGCATATAATGGGATGTCCCAGAGTGTAGCTGGAGTGAGAAGAGGAGTGAGCTGTGTTAGTTTGCCCAGGCCGCCATCAAAACACCATGAAAAACAGAATGGCTTAAAAAGACAGAAATGTATTTCTCACAGTTCTGGAAGCTGGAAAACCCAAGATCTAGGTGCTGGCCACTTCAGTTCCTGATGAGAGCTTTCTCCCCAGTTTGCAGGTATCTGCTTTCTTGCAGCGTCCTCACAGTAGAGAGAGAGAGAGAGAGACCTTTCTGGTGCCTCTTCGTATAAGGACCCCAATCCTATCATATCAGGGCCCATCTTTATAACCTCATTTAACTTTAAATATCTCCCTATAGGCTCTGTCTCCAAATACAGCCACATTAGGAGTTAGGGCTTCAGCGTATGAATTTTGGAAGATACACTCAAGTGTACAGTATGGGGACACTGAATAAGTTCTGGATCCTGGAGGACATCTGGGTCTTGCCGATGCTTCAGTTTTAACTCAACCACCTGCTGGTCGCCCACACCTGGAAACCTTCCAGGCATTTCACACTCAGTGTGTCCCAAATAGAAAATAAGACATCCTTATTCTCCCAGGATAAATCCGGGCCGTTGTCTCTGACCCATTTGTCTCCTTTTACTCTGCATCATGACCTGCTGGTTTTACCTCCTACATTTCTTTGAAAATGTCTTCTATTCTAGTCTTATTATCACTGTCTTGGTTCATGTCTTCACCATTTTTCCCCTGGCCCGATGTGGCAGTTACTTTACTGGTTTTGCGTCTCCATCTCACCCCTGCCAGAGGGATATACATAAAATGGTGATTTTCCATCACTCATACTAGAAAGTTCAAACTCTGTCCTGTTGCATAAAAGGCTCCCCTGGTCTTGTACCTCCATGCTCTCCAGTGTAGTGGTTCTCAGCCTTTCATGTGCATAAAAAACCCTTCTTGGAGCTTGCTAAAACCCTCCTGGTCCTGATTTGGTGAGGCTGGATCAGGACCTAAGGGTCTGCAGTTTTAGCAAGCTCCCCAGATGATTCTGATACACGTAGCTCCTCCACATGTTGAGAAAACTGTGTGGGCCTCATCGATCTCCTGTCTCTTTTTCACAATTTTTTGCTCTAGGAACACATTCATCATCGCCGTTTACCACACTGTAATCATCATTTATATGCTGGTCTCCCTGGAATGGGCCATGATGACACTTCATTTTGGTCCAGAGACAAAGTGAGCAATGAAATGCAGAGGTCCCTGATTGTGGCCGAGCAAGAATAGCAAGATGTATGTGCTTTTATGTATGTTTTGTATCATGTGACTCTGGGAAAATCATTTGCTTGGCTGAAAGATGGATGGCTCCAGGTGGCACTGGGTGAACCTACCTGGGATCCTCCTGGCAGAGGAGAGTCAGCAAGAAGGAGAAAGGAGATCAGGGAATGAGGAGAGGAAGCCTTAAGAGGCAGACACCATGGGGGTGAGAGGGTGAGAGCCGCCCCCCGACACTGAAGTAGACAGAGCGCCCAGAGTGAGGGGCAGACTTCTCTAACTGCAGAAAACCCTCCAGCCTCCCCCACAGACGCCCCCCGCCCCGGGAGTGTTTCTGTGTGTCACTGCTTCCCTCCCTTGGAGCCCATCACTGGAGTGCCTGGCGGCAGGCACTGGGGTTGCAATGGGGGGGCCAGTGCGTGGTGGAGAGTGGGCACATAGAAGAGCTCCCTTGGACTAGCTTTTCTTGGTCTTATTTCCAAACTACTTTCTCTGGTAAAAAACAAAAACAAAAACAGAAACAAAAACAAACCACCAACAACAAAACAACATACACAGACACACACACACACACACACACATTCAGATCAGGCGAATCAACCCTGGCAATCAGCGGGGAGACTGCTGTCGCTGTTGGATCACCCTCATCCTCAACGCCTGTTTTCCGTGGGGACCTTCCATGACGTCTCTGCTCTTCATTTATGATCATGCTTTCCCAATATAGAGTGTCTACAAAAGGCATGAGAATTTAGGACTCATGGTAATAATAATCAGTATTTACTGATCAGTGTAATCAACCCAGGTCGCAACAGGAAACAGATGGCACACATAGGTAGGATTTTTGAAAGAGTTTTTTTATGAAGGCACAATTTACAGAGGGGCAGGCAGGATAAAGGGAAGCAAGAAGGGTGGATGTGGTGCATCCTGAAACTGGCTGCGTAGAAAGCCCTCAGCCTTGACATCAAGCGGCCTGGGTGACCCAGAGCTAGAGGAGGGGATGTTCGGACTGAGCTGCAGTCAGGTAAGGTCCCTACAAAGGGAGGGAGGAGGAGGAAAACTTCCCCAAACTCTTGTTCCTCCTTCCTTCCCGTCTCCTGACACTGCTTCCAGTTGGCCAGAAAACAGCTCAGGAGCCTGGGTGATGCAGCCTCTGCGGGTCAGCAGAGAATGAGTGGGACAGAGACGTACAGAGAATGAGCTGTGGCAAATGGAGAGGATGGCAGAAATTATGTGAGGTGGGTATTATCACCAACTTACAGATAAGGAAACTGAGGCACAGGGAGGTGAAGGCCACAGATGGTAGGATTCGCCCTGTGTCACCCCGGACGCCAAGCCCCTCCGTGTTAATCAGCTGCTTCCCGTGGCCCTCGGCCCCTCCTCTTAACCAGACGGCGCTTTTCCTTCAGGGCAGCATTCAGTGAAAGTCAGAGCAGGTGTTCAGCGCAACATAGACTTGAAATGTCATTTGATTTTATGATTTTACGTCACAATCCTAAACAAGAGTCCTTTTCTTTAGTGCTTAAGTTATTATTAACAATTTTCATTGAGGTATAATTGACATAAAACTTTATATTAGTTTCAGGTGTACAACACCTGATATCTACATGTACTGTGAAATTATCACCATAATAAGTCTAGTCAACATCTGTCACCACCCAGTTATCATTTTTTTTCTTGTGATGAGGACTTTTAAGATCAATTTCTTAGCCACTTTCAAATATGGTATACAGTATTATTAACTGTAGTCACCATGCTATACCTTCCATCCCCAGAACTTATTTATGTGGGAATTTATACCTTTTGACCCTCTGTACCCAAAGGAGAGTCTTTAATCCAAACCTTTTCAACACTAAAATAAAAACGTTAATTTTCAGTCTCAACACCTTCCATCATATTTTATTGCCATATTCCTATAATCATTTGCTGTTGGATTTTGGAACAAGATAAAACAAAGCCTTGCTTTAAAGGAGAGCACAGAGTTATTTCCTGCAGGCATATATACGTGTAATGTTTAAGAAAAAATAATGAATATTTACAATGATGACCAATATCTAGCCACTCAATGGGACAAAGCTTTGGTTTTCTAGCAAATACATTGAGCTGAATAATAAATTCCTTAGCAGGCAACAATTAGCAGGGTGACAGCATGCTAATTTAGAAGAAGCACTGAGCTGGGATTCGGAGGTCTGGTCCTGCTTCTTAACTCTGAGATCTAGAAAAGTGTGTAAAAATCTCTGAGCTCAATCTCAGCCATAAAATGGGACTAATACTTGCACAAAAACTTCATAGGATGGCTGTGAGAATCAAAAGAAATTACGGGATTGATGTAAGTAATTTTAAGATCCCCTTCTTAGCTCTTAGAGTCTATAACATGGATCTAAAAGTGCTTTATGATCTGTAAAGATCTATTCAAATGTAAAAGGTTATGGGATAAAATGAGACACTGCAGTATTTAAACCATTACAATATTCTGCCTGGGACTTTTCATGAACGGAACTTTATTTTAATTTTAAGACAGAAGTAGAGGGATTAAATGTATGAGAGCCAGGATAATGGCAAGTATTTAGGAAGAAGTTAGAATTTATTCAACAGGGATTTTTGTCATAGTGTGTTCCCCACCTCCCCTCTATTAATGAAATTACTCTTTGGATTTTGTACACTTGACACACTGAAAAATGTGTGAAAGGCGGAAAGGATGCTTTGTACCTTTCAAGCAGGTAATGACTAACTGGCACACGATGTCCTGGGGGAGCCGTGCGTGGTGCTGCGGTCACTGTCCCACACTCTGCTTGGGGGGTGAGAAGTGGTTCTGCAGTTGTCAGAAGAAGCAAAAAAGGCACCAGTACTGCTGGATTAGGTACTAAAATAAAGGAAGAAGAGGGATTTCCAAAGACTGATTTCGAATGTTATATTCTTACTATTAAAAAATGATTTTTCGTTTTTGGCCATAGGTTTACCTAGAGTAGGAGACACTGAAGAGTTGGCGTGATAATGGAAATGACAAGGGGGAGGGCCCAGGCTCTTGCTCTGTTTAGTCTGGTGCTTTTGTCACCCGGGAGAAAGCTGGAGATGGAAAGCAAGCAATAGGGATGTGGGACCTTTAAGAAAACTACCAAGTAAAGAGAATTCTAAAGACTAAACACCTATGGATTGGAGGCCTGATCTATGAATGGATTCACTGTTTGACTTTATTCAACAGTGTACATGGTCAAGTGCACTTAGTTCAAAATCCTTTACAGTGGAGATCTGTTAAGCAGACATGGACAGACTGTCAGATAAGGAGGAGAGAACGACTAATATCTGGTAAAAGATGAAAGGAACCACAGTGTATGCTAAAAATAGTGAGAAGTGGTGGGAACTGCGAAGCGAAGAGGTCCTGGAACAGCTGGGGCAGGGAGGATCGCCATTTCAACTATTCGCAGGGCTTTAATCAGAAGAGGAGACCCACCGTGGAGTGAGGAGCAGGGGCACCAGTGCCAGACTCAGACTTCCAGGCGTTCATATCCAGCACCAAGCGGTTGGTTGCGCAGTCCTGGCCACGTTACTGCCTTTGGATGCTCAACATCCCCATTGTAAATAGGAATTATTATGAGATGCAATGATTTAATAAAATAACATGGAAAGCCTTCCCCTAGAACATGGACAGCCCTCAATAAAAGGTAAAATAGTTGCATTGGTTTTTTTTTTTTTTTGCTTTAATTCACAATGTGGGCAGAATTAGGTCAACAAACGGAATTTATAGGGAGTTTTGGTTCAATATGAAGACCATTGTAATGATTATTATCTCTATTTAAACAGACCTCTCTAACTACATCTGCAACTTCCCCAAATGAAATAAAACAGTAAATGACATGCACATTTGCCTCTCTCTCTATTTGTAAACTTCAGTTAAAAATTTTTATTGAGGTCCTACTATGTCAAAGAACTATAGAGTATATAAATACCAAAAATTAAAACTTATGGCTCCTGCTCTCAAAACATCTTGAAAAAATTAGTTGGAAAATAGCATTTCAATAGGAGCACAGTAGCATCTATGTTCCAAAGATTCAGAAAGTTAAAATGCTTTTATGAGCACATTTCTTCTAGGACACGAAGGCTAGGGCTGAACCATCAGGATCAGTAACATTTTAATTTATATAAGAAAAATCACAAAAGTTCAAATTTCAACCCCAAGATCCTAAAACCACCTTTCTATATTTTGTATGTTCCAGGGGTCTTACCAGCTAGGATTCTGAAACTTAATTTTCTACTCCATCTGATCAATCATTTGAAGATAAAAAGAAATTTATAAAAATGCTTGCAATCAAAATTATTTTACTATTATTTAATTCTACTGACTAATTGACTTTGATGAAATAGGAAGGTAGATACTATATATTCTTTAGGCACATTTAAAATGAGAATAGCCTCGTGAAGCATGGTTTGCCACATGAAGGCTGGAGGTAAAAGGAGCTGTTCAGACATTGCTTTCAGAACCCATATCATAAGTGATGGAAATGTAGTCAGGAAGAACAGATCTGACTCCGTATGAGATCTGCTCCTTTAGCTCTAACCCTGGGCTCTGTTTCCTGTGCTGAGTCCTGCTGGTTCTGCACCTGTTGTAAAAGAATGTTGCCTAGAGCCTGAAATAGACAGGAGAGCCCATTCTCAAGGCTCTGACCTTTAAGGGTGTAACACTTTTCCATTCATATACAGATAAAAAGTTGCAGAAGACAGAATAACGTTTGTCTTGTTGGAGGTTTTGTCTTGTTATTTGTGGACAGCTGCAAGAAAAAAGGATTCTGACACCAAGAAGTTTGCAACAACCCCCCCCCTCTTATAGCATAAAAAGAGCCTAAATTCTAACTTGGGTAAGATGGTTCTCTAGGACATTAGACCCCCATCTTCTCGGTCTGCTTATTTCCAAATAAGGTCATTATTCCTTGCCCCAACACATCATCTCCTGATCTAATGGCCTGTCGTGCAGCGAGCAGAATGAGTTTGGACTCCGTAACAAAAGCTTGTCCCAGATTGGTGATGGCTGGGGAACACTGAATCTAGGAGGCATTGCAGGTCAAAATTCTTCAGTATTTAATATATGATGAAATATGTAATGCAAGTCAAAAAGAATTAATGCAAAGTAACTAAAGAAAAATGGTGATTCTATTATGTCAGTGGAGAAGTGGTGGCAGGGATGGTAAGCTCAACTTCTAATGTGGTGGTTTTTTATGCCTTTGAGACAGTCTAATGTGGTGTAAAAAGTGTAGGCTTGGAGATGCGAATTTTGTTCTATTCCCAGTTCAACTCTATTGTAAATGATGTGACTTTCAACTAAGTTATTAACTTCTCTGACCCTCAGTTAAAAGAGTGAGTAATAATTACCCTAGAGTAGTTTTAAGGATGAAAGGAGCTAATTTTTGCTTGATAAAAGCATCAAAATTGTAGCCCTTGCTACCATCCAGATGGAAACATTTGGAGGTAAGTGGGGGATGTGGCATCAGTAAGAGAGAGATGCCATATCCGGGTGTGAGAATTGGATATTCTCCTTCTTGGAGGTGCAAGACAAAATGAGAATGGAATGCAGGAGAGAAGCACGAACTGAAACTTAGGAGAAAGATATTGCACAGTTCTCACACACTTTGAGTGCCAATAAACATTTTTGAATAAAACAAATAAAGAGAGATTGAGGTTTAGTGGTGGGTGGAAGAAAAGGAGCCATAAAAATGAGAGAAAACTCTTCAGGAAGTAGTAGGAAGAACCTTTCTCTGAAAGTTAAATATTTAGTGTAAGGATAATAATAGTGTCTAAGGGCTGGCTGTACACCAGGCATCACAGATGTTCATTTATCTATATCCTACGGCATAAGCATTACTTACATAGGAGGAAACTGAAGTCTAGAAAAAGTATGTAGGTGGTAAGTTTGTTCCAAACCACTGTTCTGTATTGCCTCTACTCTAGCTAGCAAATGTAATTGATGAATAATTAGGTGATTGCCCTGCTATTTTATACCTATTAGGACAAAAACAGTATTAGTCCATTTGAGACATTAAATAGAATATTAATATTATTAATTTTTTTCCATATAGAGGTTACTCTATCATCATTCATTCTATCTTAATAGTGACTGTTGAAATAATGTGAGGGAGAAGAACATGGAATCTGTGTTTCAAAATCAAATTTGACTATTGACTTGATTCTTTTATATTTCAAAATTATTTTGGGGGGGTAGATAATTAGGCTTATTTATTTGTTTAAATGGAGGTGCTTGGGGATCAAACCCAGGACCTCATGCATGCTAAGCGCCTGCTCTACCACTGAGCTACACCCTCCCTCCCTTGACTTGGTTTTTAATGCAACACTGCTATTTGTTAAACTCCGTTAGGCATCCCGCATGGAACAGCCACACATACGCAGAAGGCTTTGCGTCTGCTTTTGCAAAAGACGCGTTAACTCAAAGTGGAGGGAGGCATAGCAATCATATGCACATGGACCAGGTAGCTACAGTATGGGGCTGTATGATTAAAATGCAGGTTCTGAGCCAGGAGGTCGGGGGTGGGGACCTAGACTCCGTCTTTCTAACAAGCCTCAGGTGATTCCCATGCTCCTGATCGGTCCATGGGCCACCTTTCAAAGTTCCAGGTCACATTTACAGTGTGGACTGGTTTCTGTGAGGGTGCAAATTGTAAAAGGTCTTTAAGATGTTTGTTGTCGTTGCTCTAAAAGATATAAGAATGGATGGGCAGAAGCATAAAGCATCATTGCGTTAGACAAGGCTGTGTTAGTCTAAGACAAAGTGTTTCCCCTTTTTCCCTGTGTTACAGATTATTTGCTGTATATTCGTTTGCTACGTTCACTAGGTAAAGTCAAATCCCAGGCAAAACTGGGTGGTAGGTGTCACTGTCTCACAGTGACAGATAATGAGGTTTTGGAGAAAAGCAATGATAATTAGAAGAATACACATTTTCTAACTGAATTTATATTCTGACATGGGGAAGTATCAATATTAATGTGAAACTCACGATGGTGATTTTTATTTATGAGGCAGATGCATATGAGGAGATGTTTATAAAAAATGTAAATATGTAAATTACACTTTATACGGAGGCAGGCAGAATTTTTAACTGAGTTAGAGAAAGTCAGGATTATAGTATGGTAGGAGAATGGGACTCAAAGGAAATAGCAGAAAACCATTTTTTTCCCCCTGAGTAACATGAAGGGATATGGGATTTGGGACTAATCACCAAACAAGATGATTTAGAAAGTAATTTTCTTGATTTCAGTTTACTATTTTATTTTTAGACTTCTTAAATTTTAGCTTGACCTTTTGAAAGCGGGGAATTTTCTATTTTTCTCCTCTTATAGATCTAGGTAGTGAATTCAATTCGATTTACTGGAAGAATTTTCAGAGTTACTATGTGTAAGATGTTATGGGGGAGCAATTCTGTATAAGACATAAAAGCACATGGAGCATTATTGTGACCCGTAGTTATATGTATGCAGCAAAAATCTAAAACATATGAGGACAGCACGTATTGACTTCAGTCCTATTTATTCTTGGAAAGAGAAGGAGGGAAATGAAATGTGGAGACTGGGCTAACCATAACCATATTTGTGATACTTCAAATATTTTTAGAAGATCTGAAATAAAGCTTGTAGTTATATATCATTGAATGTTATTATTATTGATATAATATTTAAAAATATAAGTTGTGGGTACACAGGTGCTTATTATTTTCTGTATGTTTGAAATATTTCATAGTGAAAGAAAAATTATCCCTCCCTTTCAAGGGATTTACTAGTATGGAGTAAGAATTCATAAAACGTGATTGCAGTCAAGTAGCTTTTGCTTTCTGAAGTGGAGGCAAATCCAGTGAAGATCCCTGTGTTTAAGGTTTGGGGACTGACTTTTTGAGCATGTTTAGGTACTTTTGATAAGGCCTCTCTGTACTTCCTGTGTGAGACATGTTTGGTTTGGGGTTGGGAGATGAAACACATGTAGATAATTTGTTATAGATTTTAGGTTATTCCAAGCTTATGGCAAAGTCATGAATCCAAGAAAACACTACTAAATGGACATTTTCTCATGCCATATGGTTACTAAGTTTAGAACATCTATTCTTTTGTGTTGTGAGTTGCCCAGGACTGAGGGATTCATCCGAATAAGGACGTTTCAGTGCTAAAATTGGGACAGTTACAGGCAGACTGGGACGGCTGGTCACTCTGCTATCAGGTGCCATTTTAGAATGATGAAAGGAAACCCTGTATTTTGCTCTTGAGAACAGTTTGTTGAGGTTAATGAACCCCATCTGTGTCTCCCAGGCTGGGGTAGGGGTACTTTGTCCAGTTATGCAACCACATAAGGAAAGAGCATAGGTGAGGAAGTGGTAAGCCATGATTCATTCAAAAAATTAGAAAGGTATCAAAGACGAAGAGGATTTTGAGAAATACCTTATGTAATCAGCCAGTAGGAAGTGCAATGGACTGGTTAGCCTTTATTAGCAAAGTTTTGTAACTAATCTTTGATGCATCTTCTAACAATTAAATTTTTCATGTGAATCAAGAAAGTAACAGCCTGAAAAAAGGTAGCAGGGTAGTTGATAAGAAAGGGGAACTGAAAAGTTTTTTATTGAGAAATATACTCAAGAGCTTGGAAATCAGAAAAGAGGTCTGTCAAACACTGAAAAAAACAGATATTTTCAATCTTTAAAAGCAAATAAGTTCAAGCAGTTTCATTAGACTTGTCTGAACTTATACTCCTGAATATTTTGCCGGGGTGGGGAAGAAATTAGGAAAAGGTTTCATGATACAAAGTGTGCTAAGGTAGAGCTCAAGTGGAGTTTGCTTTGTTTCATCAGCCTGCAAAGTAAGAAAATGGAAGAACTAAATTTTTAATCTTACGTTTTGACTTCCTAAAATATATTCTCATGTATTCTACACACAGTGCCAAGAGCACAATTCACTTCGATACATGCATTTGGAATTCTATCAGAGCTTTCCTGGCCAGTCATTTTGGTAAGGCAAGGATGGGAAGTATTTCTAGCTAAATTGGGGACCTGCTAAGTTCTTGTGATTAATTGCACTCAAACTTATCTTTTCTCAGGGATAGAGAAACAAAGAGGAAGTGCAGTTTAGAGAGAATGTTTTCCCAGGAAATGATAGAGCACAAACCTTTAGAAATACAGTAATTTCAGGAACAACTGCTCCTCATTCTTATTATTAGTATTTGTTGAAATAAATAATTTGGTTTATTATAGAGAATATTTTGGCTAAAATAATGAAGCATTGCTCATTATAAACAAAGAAATGACATCTGGATTGCTGCTGGAATCAGTTATTAACCTGGCTCTATTTCAGCAAAACAACAATTCTAGGGTCTAATCTTTGAGGTTTGAAGATAGCATCCTTCCCCCATTTCCCCAGCACACCCTCCATCTCAGCAGCTCCGCACCATCTGGAGGTGGTGTCAGGAAGCCCTAAGTCATGTAGTCATTTCTATCTTGTGAGGATGAGCTTAAACTAGAGAATAAGTGGGCTGCCAGCCAGCAGCTGGAGGTTAGGAATTTGCCCCTCGAGCCAGAATGAAACTTGGGCGGTGATTCTGCAGCCCATCCTTGGGGTTCAGGGGTAAGAGCTACAATAGAGGAAAACCTCAGCAAGGAGTCAAGGAGATCTCACCTTACATGAGCTTCTGTCAGTCACGTGCAGCTCCACCTTAAACAGCTAAGTTGTCCTACAGAGGGTGGCATTTCTGATCACGTCATGCCTGTTGGGAAGGGCAGAGGTTGTAAGTGAAAAAGCAGAGGAATGGGATTCCTGGTCCCGTCAACACTGAACAACGGCTGGACCCAAACCCCGGCAAGCTGAGTAGTGACCAGATCTTCCAGCAGAGGGCAGTGCAGCGGACTTTTTGGTGAAGAGGGACTTGGGTCCAGAGGATATAGGTTTGAAGAATATTCACTGAGAGAATTCTTTTTTTAATTGAAATATAATCAGTTCACAATGTTGTGTCAATTTCTGGTGTACAGCACAACAGTTCAGTCATACATATATATATACATTCATTTGTTTTCATATTCTTTTTCATTATAGGTTACTACAAGATATTGAATATAGCTCCCTGTGCTATACAGTATAAACATGTTTATCTATTTTATATATATTAATTAGTATCTGCAAATCTCGAACTCCTGATTTATCCTTTCCCACCCCCTTTCCCCCCTGGTAACAAAAAGATTTTTTTCTTTTGTTTGTTTTCCATTTTCTTTTTCATTAAATGTTGTTACAATATATTGAATATAGTTCCCTGTGCTATACAGAAAAAAAATTTTTAAATCTATTTTATATACAGTGGTTAATATTTGCAAATCTCGAACTCCCAAATTTATCCCTTCTCATCCCCTTTTCCCCTGGTAACCATGAGATTGTTTACTCTGTCTGCCATTCTGTTTCTGTTCCTCATCAAGGGACATTTGGTAATTCCTGAAGAACTGAAGGGCTATGGTATATTGTGAGACTAAGGGTTGCTGCTACCTCTCTGTGCTGTGTGGCAGGATGAGGTGTTTTTGTTTCTTCTTTTCCTCATTTTTGCTGAAAACGGAGTACTTTTAGCATAATTATGTATTGGAGTTATTATGAAAGACAGTATCAGTAAGAGAAGCTTTTTTTTTTTTTCCTGTTGATTGAGACTGTGGAGCATGTTTCCCTGTGGACTGGAATGTGACCCGGTAAAAATAGCAAAAAATACTATTTTGTACCAGGCATGTTCATCACTAGCTTCCATTCTCATCTGGTAATGCTGCGTACCTGTCCTCCTCTTGGATGTTGCAGGTCACCAGGGAAAGATGCAGGTTTCCCCTTTCCATGAAACTCTCTTCTGCTCCAATGTGCTTTGCACTCTGAGGAAAGGGTGTCTGTGTCCAAGGATGTCGAATGGGAAATTGTCTTGTGTTCTGGAATAGAAGTGGCAATAAAGACAGTCACGATGTCCACGAATGACCCAGCCCTTTTGTGAGATAAATATTTCTGGCACCAGGGCTACAGAAATTCTAGTCAAGATTTGTTTTAACAGTAGTGTTCGGACATTAAAGGAAAAGAGTTGCAGCTCACAAAATGCAGCACAAATATAGTAGATTTCAGTTTAACAGCCGTCCCATCTTCAAAGTCATGTTTTCACAAGTCCTTTGGTTAGCTGAAATTTTCACCTACTCCCTAAATTCAGGCTGGCCTGACACACATCTTCCAAATAGAATCCCTTTATCTTCCTGGATAAATCCATTCCTTCCTGCTGAGCCTGAAGAATCACTTGAGTGTCTTCCTCGGGTGTCCGTTTGTAATGAATTATGTCATTTACTGTCCATTCAGCTGTGAGAGGGCTTCAGAGGGGCACTGCGTGCTCCCCATGGGCACACGATGTCTGCACAGAGGACTCTGAAGTCACATCTGCTAAGGGTGAGCTGGTTCCTATTGCTACTCTGGTCCACCCACCGGCAGCGACCCCCTGGAAACAGACACCAGAAGCATCTTGTTGTACGTTAGTAAACGTACAACAACTAACACGTAGTCTTAGAAGGGCACTGGTGGTCAGCCCACATTCTAGGGTTTTAAATAAAGGACTTTGACTAACGACAGCAAAGCTACATGTTGTTTGCTTGAGATTTGGAAGAGGGGGCTGGCTGGGGACCCTGATATTTCCTCCCACGTGCTCTTCCCAAGACTTTTGAAGGTGCCCCAACCCCAGTCCTTGTGTGTCTGTATGCTTGGGTGGGAAAACGTGGTGCCCTCTTTGTGTTCCTCTAGCTCACATCAAGCACAAAGTGTCCTGCTCTGGGAAACTAGTGCTTGGTGGTTAAGCACACGAATTCAGACTGCCTGGGTCTGTGTTCTAGTTTCACAACTCAAATGGCCATGTAACCCTGGGATGCGCTGAATATCTCTCACCCCAGAGATTTAATCAGGTGGTCAACAGGCTACCTCTTTAGTGTCATGAGGATTGAATGGAATAAATTTGAAAAGCATCTGATCTATATAATAAAATGTTTTTATTTTTCTGTTTATTTTTGATACTTCTTGTTGATATATATTCTGTTGCTCCCTCATCTTCCTTCCTGCAATCTGTTCAGGCAGTTGTGAGATTATTATAAGAAAGTCTCAGGCAGCCTTAGCAGAGAGGACATGGGTGGGATAAAGAAGAATGGGGACAATATACTTGGAGAGCTTAAGTTCTATCTGAATGAAATACGGAATCTCTCCACGGTCCTCCATTATACTTGGGTGGATACGTGGAAGGTTCTCCTGGAGGGAACACTATCACAGTGAGTGACATGTGGTTCCCAAATCTATGCAAGGCTCAGAATTGATCACCTGGGAAAACTCAAAAACTATTCCATGAGATGGGATCAGTCGATCTGAAATTGAGCAAGACCCAGCAGGGTCTTCCCGGGGACAGACTCCCTACCTCTGTTTGCCCCCGTCTCTTCTTTGTAGGAAAGTTTTAGCTTCCTAGGCTTTCCCTAAGTTCCAAAGGTCAAATTTAATCAGAGAAGTGAGAAAATGCAGAAACAAAAGGAAGCAGTCAAGCAAGGCAAAATAATAATAGTTTAGACATAAAACAAAGTCAAGCACCTTCAGTTCCTCCTCAAAGTCTATAGATAATATCCTGAGCCACATCCTTGAGCTGTTTTGCAGAGACTAAAACCCCCACCAGGTGGAGGACGTTGACTGCATCCTGACCAGCAAGTGGACCTCACACTGGTTGGAACCAGAAGGTTGATGACTGAGATTCCCAAAGCATCACCCTGCTACCTCATCACCAGCCAATCAGAGAATTGTGCACCAGCTGATCATGTACCTTGTGACCCTCTTCTCATGCTGACTTTAATAACCCTTCCCTGAAAGCCATCGGGGAGTTTGGGTCTTTGGAGCGCAAGCTGCCCGTTCTCCTTGGTTGGCGCCCTTCGATAAATGCTGAAATTTCTTTCACTACAACACAATGTCGGTAGCTTGGCTTTGCTGAATGTCAGGTGAGCAGATCCAAGCTCAGTTCAGCAATAGATCTGGGGTGATCATGGGAATTTCTGTGTCTAAAATGTTCCCACTTGATTTTGATGATAAATCTTATTTATCTTGCCCAGTGGAATTAATAGAATTTGGGAATAAGAATGAAGGTGAAAACTGCATGGTATTTACGCACAAAAAAGATACTGAATGATATTTCCATTACCATTCCAGTGATGGTCTTAAATAAACTTGACGTTGGCATCAATTTGTGGAGTTATGTCTGAGAAAAGTCCCTTATGCTGGGGGCAAGAGAATAGCAGGTGAGGACAGGTATTAGATATATTGCATTATCTATTTTATTTCTGCAACTTTAGTGTCAAATTTACATACCTTGACTGACATGATGCACTTTGGGGAGGAAATTACAAATCAGTAAGAACATTGAAAGACTGGCTTTCTTGGAACACACTCAGTCACAACTGAGGCCATTGTTATCCAAGAGCCATGTTTACAGCTCTGCAAATACTGTTTCTACCTGCCTGCCATCTGGACAAAAGAGGGGAAGTAGAGGCTTTGAACAACAGCCAAGCCCAGAACAAAATATGGGCTGGCAGTCTTATTTTCTTTGTAGTCAATCAACAACCAAATAGCTAACTTAAACTTTGGGATTAGGGACAGTGAAGAGTTTTAAGGAAAATTTACCTTCATCCTCACTCTTACCAGATCTTGAGATAGGTACCTGTGCTGAAAAATGATTTGAGGAATGCAATGAATGGCTCTTCCATGGAGTAAAAAGACTAATTTGTTGTTTTCATTGATAAGGTCCCTGAATAATGGCTCCAGTCTTTATCAACTCTGCCAGCCTAGGAAATAATAAAAGCAGCAGTACAGGACCTGAATAATTCTTGACTCGCTTGAAGTCTATTTCTGCCCGACAACAACTCATCTCCAAATCACCAGTTTGTTTAGTTTAGTGACAGAAGGTACCTCCTGCTGCATCTTTCCTTGGAGGAGTTGGCACAGCAGGTCACATGGCTCAGCCTTCTCCAAATTCTCCTTAGACAGCTGCTCCCCAGGGTAACTGCTAGACTCTCTCCTCTCTTCCTCTGCAGGACCTTCATTGCCACGCTGCTCTCCCTCACCTCTCCTTTCTCTTCCATCCAAACCATGGATCCACTACACAGGACAGTTGCTGTTACACAGCTTCCTGTAAGTGGTCTTTGAGCTCCAACCTTATTTTTCATCTCAGCAAATGAATGAAAGTGTCTAAACCATCTTTAATATAGTACAGTTACTATTATTACCATTGCCACTAGCTTACTATTACTACTGCTGAAGTTAACTGAAGGTCAAAAGAACTTTAATCAGAATTTGATATTTGGGAAGCTTGTTAAAATGTTTCAAAACATTTGGTCTGATAGACTCATAGGTCACTGTGAAACAATACTTATTTACTCAACCGAAGTGACAATTGTTTCAAAAACAGATACGAATCACCTAAAGCACAGACACTCACACAATCTGTTATCAAAAGTAGCACTCTAAGAAACTTTGTCTTCTTAACACACAGAATCAAAGTCTTGTACCAGCTTACACTGCCATGTTCACCAATGATGTTGATAATAGGAAACAAAATTCTAACTAGGTTTTGCTAAGCACTTATTACTAGAAAAACACTTCCCATACAAGTAAGAAAACAAATTCACTGATGAATATCAGGTACTAAATGGAGGCAGAATTTTAGTGCATGTAAGTTTGTAGCTTATAATTTTTATGTTATCCTGTCATTTACATTCATCAATAAGATGCATTTGTTTGAATTTTATGAAAATGCCAGCTTTCTTCTGGTGCACTAATTTGAGTAAATTTTTTGTCATTTTTATTGGCTTTTTCTTGGTGACTCTGACATAAGGGGGTGCACAGGATACCTCATTTCCTTGTCTCTCGCAGAAAGAAATTAAATGAAAGTGAGTAAAAAATTAGAGGGGAGTTGAAAAGAATGCACTTGTATCCAGACTCAATGGCTTGTTACAAGCAGGTTTGTCCCAGCTCAGGATGAGCAACTGTGTGCTCCCCTTCCCAGCTCTGATCAGTGACTACATGTTGGTAACTGAAAGTCAGGTGTGATGGAATTATTTATGCCACATAAATTAGCAAATGCTACTGTGTTAGTTTTCTGTAGCTGCTATGACAGACAGGGTTCTATAACCAAGGTTTTGGCAGGGCTGGGCTCCCTCCAAAGGCTCTAGGGGAGAAGACTTTCCTTGCTTCATCTGGCTTCTGGTGGCTCCAGGTATTCCTTGTCCTGTGTCCATGTCACTCCAACCTCCCTGCTTCCGTGGTCACACTACCTTCACGTCTTCTGTCTCAAAACCTTCTCAGGGGCCTTCTCTCTCTTATAAGGATATACGTGATTACATTTAGGGACCAACCGGCTAAGCCTCTCCAGATCCTTTACTTATTCACATCGTTAGCCATATAAAGTGACAGTCACTCTTCTGCAATATAATGTGATATTCACAGGCTCTGGGGATTAGAACACAGATTTCTGGGGGTCATGATATAAAGCAATTTTTGTTTTGTTCTGTTTATCTTGTGGAGTGCTGGTTTGCCTGCATAAAGCTGATCCTGTGTTAAATAAAAATGTTTAACTGATGTGACACAGAAAACAACCCCTCAGGAGATTACTGGTGTCATGAGTGCATTGTGTAGTAGTTGAATGTCAGCCTTGTCTAGGAAATAATTTTAGCACTTCAGAAGGTAAGCGCAATTGATTGAACTATTAATACATTAAGATAGAGGTTTTTCTCACTGTTCATTATGATGGATGACACTCGTACTTTTAACATTGTAAAGTGATTACAGAATGGAAATCATAAGAAGGGCTTCAGTTAACAATGTCTCTAGTTCGTGACTGGATTGTTTTTCTAGCCTCCGTAGCCTGTGTTTCCAAGTTGCCCTTTACACCACAATCTGGTCTCCTTTCTTTTAAAAGTATCCCAGTGATAACTTTTCACGACCACAATATCATTCTTAGATATGAAATTCATTTTGAGAGCGGGGCTCAGGCAATGTTTATTGACACTTGGAGCAGGTACATAATTATAGAAATGAAATTCTGAGGATGACACTCAATCACTTGGATATTAAAAATGATAGTAGAGGATTTGTGTCAACTAATCTTAGGCTGCTGAGACAGTCTCGAAATTAAAAGGTTGTTTTTATTCATTTTTTTGTACTTCTTAGTGGATTTTTTTGAAGTATGACTGTGTTTATCCGTATTATTATTATGAGTAATTTCCGGTAGAACTGGGATGCCACAAATTTCGATCAGTTGTTTGGCTGTTTTTAATTAGATAGTTATTTGGCTAATATAGGTTGTTGTCTTGAAGATGGATTGACTCTTCAAAAGTAAATGTCCTCGGCATGGAGTCTGTAATGATCCAGGAAAGTGATCCAGCTCTAACTTGCTTTTCAGACATAGTTGGTCGTAGGGCATGCCATTAAACATCTGTTTCCTCTGGGACAGTGGTTCTCAATCTTGGCTGTACCTTAGAATTACCTGATAAAAATACTGATGTGGAGACAAATTACAAAGGATTCTCTGAAGACGGTGTCTAGTCTTCAGTACTTGGTAAACTCTCCAAGTGATTGCAGTGTGCAGGTGAGTTTGGGAACCAAACAACTGCTCTAGGAGGAAATAGTCCTGGCTCTTCTTCCAGTTTAGATGAGTCCTTAGAAATAACTTCTGCAAGAGATCCTAAAGGTCCATAGTGTCATCATATTATCATAAGACTAGGATTGTATATTTTAAAAAGTTAGACATTCAGATGTTTCTGCCACTTGCTACTAAGAATGAGGTTTTTTGGTTACCGTGTTGAGGAAGAGCATGGCAAGAATCATAAAATCTATCATACCAGCCCCCAAGCATGTCTAACTATCAACCATTCAAGACAAAGTTGTATCCATTTTATAATTTAACCATGGTATATTTCCCATGCCACCCTCAGATGCTGCCTCTCATCATTTTACTGCTGACTAGTAAATCCATATGATGCTGCTGAGGGACAAGAGATACACTGAATAAACAGGAGAATAAAGTTAAAAGGATTTCCCAAGGTAAAATTTTAAATATATTAAAAAATATGGATTCTGTACATTTTATAGAAATTACACATGCACATTATAAGAAAAAAATTTAAATGCAGAAAATTTGAAAGCAACATACAGGGGGAAAAACTCACATTTAGAAATAATCAGTGTTAATGTTTCATTAAAAATAAACCCAACTAGTTCTTCATGTATATATACTGATAGCAGGATTATATAGATAAATACACATTTTTAAGAGAATGGGACCCTATAATGTATCATATTTTAATATTAAAATCATATTAATTTTGCTAGAATTAACAGAGAAAAACAAATTCCAATATAACTAAAGAAATTGTTGAGCTTTAGAGATACATGTTGTTGCCTATAAAATTCCTCTAGAATTCAGAAAAGATAGTATGATAACCATTAAGAATCTGGCATAAGCATATTCAAATTTTACAGGAAATTACTTGACTTCTTAATATGGAATATGAAGAATTAGTATTTAAAATGTTTTCTACTTCCCTGCCACAACGTGCTGATCACTTTTACGTACAGTTTTACGTTGCTGTTTTTGAGCATTTACATTCTGATCTGCAACCATAATGTCTAGAGTTGTTGACGTTGGTTCCCTTTCCATGGTTTCTCCATCCGTTATGATGACTGTTCCATAAAATGAGGTACTGCACGCTTGATGTACCGGTAAAAGTTCAACTCCTGGGGATAGTTCTAACATAGTAAGTTGTTAAATGAATAACATTCTTGGTGTATTTACAGTGATTTATATCTTAGTTGGCAGAGTTTATAATTGAGCAGTTTTTTTTTTTAAGAGGGGCTTATTGGTGCTACATTCTTTCACTTCTTTCAATTTGAAACTTTCTCATTGTTGTTCACAATCATAATTTTTACTTACTTTCAAATACAAATACCAGTGAATTTTGCAATGGAGATGATGCTTACAAATTTGAAACTCTTTCAGAAAACAAAATAAATGTTCGTCTTTGGCTAAGTCAAAGGCAATGCTTTTATAAGACCCAGAAAGTAAGGTTGCAGAAACTGCTTTCTAGCATTTGATGTAATTAAAGATTTCTGGTATAATGTGTTTAGCATTTGGGCCTCTAGGTAAATGTTCAGGACTGAACAAATGGCCAGGGGACATAATACCATTTTTCTGCAACGTCCTATCTGGATCTCCAAACCCCCACAAATGCACTTTTGTCTGTGGATGGCTGCTGAATTATTCTTATGAGAGAGAGAGACCTCCTATTCTGTCATCCTGTTGACATTACTCTCAAGAGTACATGCAATCATTAGTCATCCCTCCATATCTGCAGGTTCCACATCTGCAGATTCAACCAACCATGGTCAAAAATATTAAAATAAAATTCCAGAAAGTTCCAAAAAGCAAAATCTGAATTTGCTGCATGCTGACAACTATTACATAAAATTTACATTGTATCTACAACTATTTATATAGCATTTACATTGTGTTAGGTAGTATAAGTTATCTGGGGATGATTTAACTTATACAGGAGGATGTGTGTAGGTTATATGCAAATACTACACCATCTTATATAAGGGATTTGAGCATTCACAGATTTTGTTATATGTGGGAGTCCTGGAATCAATCCCCTGCAGATGCCAAGGAACTATTGTATAACCTTTCAGAGCTTTGTCCATATAACAGATTATATAATAGTATATTATAAGTGTATAATATATATATGTACATACATCAGAATATAGCTACATATACATATATGTATACATATTGTGTGTGTGAATATAAACCAAAATATAAATATGCTCATACTCTGGAAACTATTCAACTAGCTTGGGATGGCGTCATGTGGAAAAGGAGGAAGAGTCTTGGACTCCATTCTCACTTACCTGGGTCGTGGAGGAGGTGGTGTGGCTGTGAAATCGGCAGCAGTGGCTTGGCTTCCAGTTCACTCAGGGTCTTGGTCGTGGCAGGGGCAGCAGCTGCCTTGGCGGTCTGGCTCTGTGGTGTGGCTCCCTGGGCGCGCCGTAGAGTTCTTTCATTGGCCCTAACAATGATTCTATAAACTGCTTATTCCCCTGTAACTACTCTTCTTCATTAAGCTAGCTAGATTTGTCTTCTATTTTTCTGCTATGGAACTTAGACTTCCACGCTCTGCTTGCACACCTCCCCAATGTGAGTGATTTTCTTGAACCCACCATTACTTTATTTGGGAGCATGGGGACCAGGGGTCCTGTTCTCTTCTCTGGTAGAAAGAGGAGGGACAAGCCACACTGCTTCCCTAGAATCTTACCATCTATACCGACTGATTCTCTTCTCTTCTGCTTCCGCGATCTTTTCCTTAAAAGGGTGGGGACAATGTTTCGATGTAGCAGAATCAGTTCAGATATCATTTAATAACTGGAGGGGATGTCTGGCCCTCAGTTATTTGTGGCTCCTTCTATCATGAGGAGTACTTCCATCTTGAAGTCCTCATGTTTGGGTCCCAGCTGCTAATGACAAAGCCATGAAGAAGTTCCACCCGACATCTATTCCAGGGGCTACTGGAGAAATACTGATTGGGTGGTTTCAGTACCTTGAACTCCGTTTTTAGCAGAAGAGATGGAGATAAGCGAAATGATTTGCGCTATGTTCAGAAGGTAGAATGTACAGCAGTAGGTGAGTGTTTGAGGGTGGAAGGGTGAAAGAGAGGGCTGTCTCAAAAGTACTCTCCAGGCCTCTGGCTGGAATACAGAGGTGATGTCATTTTCTGAGATAGTCAACACTGGAGGGATGGGAGTGGGACAAAGATTACAAGTACAATTTTGAACAAGCTTGAGATGTTTTGCAGGACGTGCAAGAAGAGATCATAGTAGGATACTCAGGACAGGAAGAGAGGCTGGGCTGAAGCTGTAATCTTGGAAGCTGTAGGTATTTGAAACGGCATGGATGAGATTGTCCAGAGAGAAAGAAAGAAGAGAGTGAAGGGTGAAGGTAGCTGCTTTTACTGTTGCTTTTATTTTAAATAGAGAAAATTTATTATGCTAGTATGTTGATGGGGAGCATTTAGCAGTGAGGGAGGGGCTGAAGATACAGCTGCCAAAGTGAGATCTCTGGGAGAGAAAAAGAAACGGGATTCAGAATATTCAGAGTGTAGAATTCAGAGGAAGGACTGGCTTTTGGTTGGCCAAAGGACAGTTTTTGTTTTTTATGTTTTGTTTTCATCCTAAGAGGAAGGAAAGAGGAAAGGTTGGCTATAGATACAGATATCTTTGTAGACACAGTTGTAGGAGGTTGAAGGACTTCCCATCTTATGGCTGAAGTTCAGTAAGGACTCAGGAACCAAATGTCTCTTAGGCACCTATGAGTCTTCCGTGTCACAGTTTTCTGAAGCTGTGAAATAAGCATAGTTCATACTTATAGGATTTTTTGAGCAGAAAATTTGTCAGTAGTTCTCCTTTCTTAATTTTCCTGGCAGGGGGTAGG
This sequence comes from Vicugna pacos, assembly GCF_048564905.1. Classification (NCBI taxonomy): domain Eukaryota; kingdom Metazoa; phylum Chordata; class Mammalia; order Artiodactyla; family Camelidae; genus Vicugna; species Vicugna pacos. Next base: position 10,776,735 of record NC_132988.1, on the reverse strand, counting down.
ACTTAGTATAAACCTCTACATATACCAAGAAATCAAAAGGAAAAATAATCAAAGGTTGAAAAGCCTCATAGTACATAACACTTTGAAACCTCACTTTAAGGATCAAAAAACATCCATTTTATGAAGGAGACAAAATGATACACCTATTAGTGATTACCAGCAGATTTTATTTTAAATCAGAACTAATACTCATTGAAAAAAGACTCAACCTTTCATATCCTGTTATTATTATTATTATGCTTTAAAGCAATAATAAACCCACTCTGAGAATCTTGACATTTCCTAGGCCAATAACTAACGAACTTCTTTTATTGTGGAACCTACGCTTAAAACTGTGATATAAAAGACACGTTACTATGAAATTGTTAAGGATTCACAGCATAAGGGCTGGGACCTTGACCAAAAGGAGATGTGTCATCTGGAGGGAAGCGGTTTTCTCAGCGATGCAGGGCCGGGAGGAAGAAGGCGTGGCTAGTGATTAACTTGGAGAATAATGGCCTGAAAGCCTCGGCCGCTGTCATCATTCCCAGCACACGTCCAGGACCGTCCGGTAAAGCAGCATTTTTTACTGATGTTGATGGATTTGCTACCATTTGGGCCGCTTAGCATTAGTGTTAAAAGGACCAGGCGTTTGATATTAAGAGTAAAGAGAAGGGGAGGGGTGGGGGGAGAAGAAGGGTGATTACTGCCCACTTCAGTTCATGTTTCCAATGCTGTGTCCTCTGAAAAGATTCTTGCTCACTTTCTTCTTTTTTCTTTTAATTACAAATATCCTTTATAAATATTGACATAAAAATCCTGAACAACACACTAGCAAAACAAAGCAGTGCATTAAAAGGGTTACATCCCATGACCCAGTGGGATTCATTCTTCAAATTTGAGAATGGATCAACAGACAAAAATTAATCAATGTAATATGTCACATCAATAGAATAGAAAAAAACAAAATCATCTCAACTGATGCCATAAAAGAATTTGACAAAACTCAACATCCTTTCATGACAGAAATACTTAAACTAGAAATAGAAGGAAACTTCCTCACCATGACAAAGGCCGTCCACGAAAAACCCACAGCCAACAACGCACTCAACGGCAAAAGACTGAAAGCTTCTCCCCCACAATCAGGAACAACGCCTACCTTTGCCACTTCTAGTCAATATTATATTAGAGGTTCTCCTTGCTCACTTTTTTATACAGCTCACGGCCAAGTTCTGGGCCTGCTGTGTTTGGTCAGGACACTTGGGTTTTGTCTGGCTGTGGGGACCTAATAACTCTGCTGAGTTTATGATGTTTTAGGGAAGAGAAGACTTATGTAAATGAAAGAAGTAAAGAAAAGTTGAAAGCCATAGCTGAGTACAAATTAAATTGTGAGGAACTGAGTAAATGCTTTAAGAATTCAGTAAATAGCCTAAGCACGGTCGCTGTGGACATGAAGGAGATGTGGTGGAGGAATAAGTCTTGAAGAAGGGGGCAGGGGTGAGGTCATTTGAAAGGAGGAGAGAAGTATGTCAAACAGGAGGACTGCTGTGACCGGGGTTCCCCAGAGCAGAATTGAGGAAGCACCTGGTGATCCGCTCACTGCTGGGAGCCGAGGCAGCATGACGTGGAGAAAGGACAGAAGGATAAGAAGGACCCGAAGCAACTCACTAATACATGAATGCCAGCCCAGGCCAGCCCAGTCCCAGGGTTTCCACTGCCCTTTGTGATGGATTCAGTCAGACATTAGTGAGTCTGCAATTCAGTTTCTTCTTACTGATTCGTTGTACATTCACTCCCTTTATTAGCAAAAAATTAAGAGATTCTAGGATATTCTTTGCTCAGTTTGCCTGTGTTTTAAGGCAGGCTGTTGATCAAAGCCACTCTCTAAAAGAGGATGACAGATCAAGCAGAGAGGAAGATAGGTGAAACAATAAGGTGAGGGGCGGGCACTGTGACGGCACTGCGGGGCCCCCTGTGGCCTGGACTGACTGTGCTGGGAACTGAGGCTTATGTCATGCCCCGTGACTCTCTGGGTGTATGTATTAATTCTTAGATCAAACAGGACAATTGTGTCTAGGAGCCTTGGTAAGTCATGTTATTTGGAGCACTGTAGTTCTGAGTATTTAATCTGCGGCAGGAAGGCAGTGAGACATTGCTTTGAAGAGTGCTGCAGACAGTCTGCCCCAGCTGGCTAATTTTCAGGAATACTCCACTGCAGTGAACTTACCGCCACAAATTGACCAGCTGCATCTGCTGGCATGGTTTACTCTCTCCTCGCAGAGCAAAGGCCGACCTGTCTACTGCCTTGCTTTTGATTGTTTTAACTTTCTCTTCCCCTGCCCCTTGACTATGTCTTTCACCACAGTTCCTTTGCATTCTTATTTTTTATACTATTCTATGTATTCTCATAAGTGACCTCAAATCTTCTTTGGAGAGAGGTGAAATATAAATACATAATACTTTTCTTTTTGGTTTAAATGAGCAATTGTGAGGGGAAAAATCTAGGAGAAACCATCTAAGGGTATTTATCTGCCAGGAGGTAGCATTAAACTAACCCCTGCAGCCTGTTTTTTAAAGACTTTTCAAGAACAACAGCTTGTATCTTTGTGATGCACTTGAACATCTGATTGTACTCATGTCAGGAACTTCTTCATGTTTAAGTTCACAGGTTCCCTTTTATAGGAGCTCTTCTTTCCTTCTATCTCAGGGCTATTCGCTTCCCCTTGTTTCCAGTTCGTAGTGTCCTAGTCCAGCTTCAAACATACATACAGGAGATGCTCCCTCCGCCATGAATTAAGTCCCTTGGGGCCTTGACCCTGGGGTACAGTGGGCACGAGACCTCAAGGGAGGCTGAATTCTTGGTGTGTGTGGACTCAAACCTGGGGACCTTCTGTCCCACTCACCTGATGGTTAGCAGCTTGCCAGGAGAGACCCTGAGGTTTGCGCAGGCAGCCGGTTCCAGGCCTGTGGGGCTCTGTTGTGTGGTCACCAGGCCCCCGCTGTGCTGGGGTTAGTTGTATGGGGCTTCTGGACCCTTTGGGCTGCCCCTTTCAGGCTCATGCATTCCAGCCCTGGCGTCTGCTGTGAGATGGGTCGGGGATGATATCAGATATGCTCCCATCTCCTAGCCTTTCCCGACAGCCCCTCTGTGCTATTATCCTCTTCCACTTTAGATCTCCATCCTCAAGGGTGCAAAGCACACAAAACACGGTGACCCTCTGTCTATGGTAAAGCACGACCACTTAGAAACACAGGACCTATTTCTTAGAATCTCTCCAGTAGGTGAGATGAGAAGCTTTTATTACATCTTGGTGAATCACTCTGTCCCAAGGAGGGAGAAAATAATTTTCCTGAGGAAGCAAAACAACAGACCCCCCTCCCCATCAGTAACACTGCTATGAAGTTCTGGAAAAGAAGCAGGATTGAAAATCATTGTGGTCTTACTATAATCGCATATCACAAGATTAGAGATGATTATTAAAACGATATCATGGCCTTCTTCTTATCTCTAGGCATAATTGACACACCCTTTTAGCCTTTTAAAAATTAGATATTTCCTCCCCTCAAAACATAATTGAAAATAATATAAAAAGAATATATGTATATATGTATATATATAAAATGGAATCACTTTGCTATACACCTGAAACTAACATTGTAAATCAACTACACTTCAATCATTTTTAAAATTACATATGTTCAAAACTTGGTCATCTTTTTGTTTTTCTTGTATCCTTCCCCAAATCTTCATATCTTTCTTTAAAATTAGGCCCACTAGTTGGCGCTCTGTGAAGGCTCTGTCTGATGCAAGGTCATATCAGGGTTCTAAATACCATTTTGGTAACCACTTGCCCTTTGAAGAATTTAATTTTGTAATGTTAATAATAGTACTGCTTGACTAAGTCATAATCAGCTTTATTCCATGACATCAAAACAGCCAACCCTTCTTCAGGGCACCAGCATTTCAGGTTGTTTTATTCCTTTCCTATAGTAAGTATTTCCCAGGTACACTTTCCTGAGTGTGTAGTAATGGAGACAGGAGTGAAGTTTGAATACAAAATGCATGCTGCAAGTTCCTGTTACTTAGCTAGAGGTGGACCACTGATTTGTCCTAAAGATTCTGGCAGTCTATGCAAAAAGAGGGACACACAATTAGTACAACCCAAAGAGAAATCTTTCCAGTATATCTTCATACAGAGAACATTGTGCAGCATCATGAGCAAATGTTTCAAAAATAATTTGCAGTAGAAGTCAAATTATTTGTCCATATTTATATAGTGTCTATTAATCCTCTAATATGTTAGAGATAAAATGTTTCCCTTCAAAAACAGGATAATCTTCATTCTAGACCCAGCAAAGATGGGTTCAAGTGCACAGAGCTTGCAATATAAAGAAATGGGTGGGAGTCGAAGCTTACAATTCAGATTGTCTTTCCATAGCCACTTTTTTTTTTTTAAACTGCATGTTTAAATTAGCTGTTTAACGTGAGAATGCATGTATAAGCCCCAGTGAAAAGTGGGACCTGTGACTGTGAAACAGTTGGATTTGGTTTATGAAGTCCTGGAGAATGAACCTCCCAAATGTTCCAGAAAATGTTCTAGATCTGCCTTCATTTATATATGAGGCAGCTAGAAAACTACAGGAAGAAAAAGGACAGCTAGCTAATAACTTCCCACAGGGATTCGTTAGATCTGAGCTTTTTTGAGGACAATATACATTGGCATGTGAAATTAAGTACAGTAACTTTTGGGGAATTGTAATCATGACAATGAACTTGCAACAACATGGACAAATTCCCTGTTGTGCTGGACTTGCCTGGTGCCAGCTCACTTCCCAGCTCTGTGATCAGTGACTTCTTGCTGATAGTTTGAAGTTATTCAATTGTTAAAACTCTGCAAACATACCACTGGATGAATTTCTCAAATAGAATGTTGAGCAAATAAAGCTAAAGAGTGTAGAAAATATGATTCCATTTATATGTAAACCACAAAGAAAGGCCAACCTGATCTGTATTTGTAGAGGTAAGGATAAATGACTACCATTTGGGGGAAGGGTGGTGAATGGGAGGAGTATGTGGTGGGCTTCAGACGGTGTTGGTAGGATTCTATTTCTTGATCTAAGTGCCAAGGCATCATGGATGTGCCCACTTTTTGAAATTTCACAAACATGTACTCTTATGAGTTTCATATGCTTCTGTGTGTATTACATCCTTCAATAAAATTTAAAAATAACAAAAAAGTAAGCAAATAAGCTCCTAAATTAAAAATGAATCAACAGGATGACAGTTTACAAAACAAAACAGAAATAGACAAAAGAAGTATAACAGAAGGCAATGAAATCCACTCAAAGCAAAAGTCTTTCTGCAAGAAGTGGGTGTCATGGTGTCTGACACATTGCAGGTATCATTAAATACTTGTGGAAACAATGAACAAGCCAACATTTCTTTTAAAAATCTTCCTTTGGTCAATGCTTCAAATACATTATTTCAAACACTCCTATAGCAGCTTTTTGAAATTGTGTTAGCAACATAAAATATTTTCTAGTTCTGCATTAAAAGATTATCAGTTCTCTTGTTATATACATTTTCTGCAATCACACTTACATTTATAGCATACAATATGAGACAGGCAACCCAGATAACGAACGATCTGGAAATAATTTGACACACAATGTGCCAAAGAATGAGATAGCAGTTCCCCTATTTACAAATAAAAATAGTTCAAAGAGCCTCTTTTATATTTACTTAGTCCACTGTGACACTTACACAAATGACTGGTGATGCCATCTGTTGGATATGGATAGATCTGACTTCTTAATTTCCATGAATATCTCTTTTTGGTTATATGAAAGTTTGATAATTCATGTTCAAAACAAGAACAGCTTTCGTGGGCTGCCTGGTAGAACCACCCCTCTTAGAATTCATCCATTAATATGGGCAGAAGATTTTATTTTATTAGACAAACAAAACAAAATTATTTATTCATATAAAAATACTGTATAATGTAATACAAGACAATATGACATGATATAATATATTTTTTCAACTCTTTTGCTAAACTTCATAAAATTTTATGCTAATGAGGAAGATGGAATTAATAAGGAATCGGTTACACTCTATTACATATCTTTCGGGAAGCCCTCCATAAATATTTCTCTCAACTAAGCTTCTGATAAATACACAGTGACTGTGAGTTTGGGGTTATACTCTCTGATAAATACCTGGAGTGCAGCTCATTTCTGTTGCTGATTACATTAGAAACCATATGATTTTACAACCAGAGACACTGGAGGTCAGCTAGACATCCCATTAGAAATGTTAAGAAGCATGAAAAAACTCTTAAAATCTAATATTAATAGGAAAAGTGGCCCCTAAGTGCTGTGGTAATGTAGCTAAACACATCTTCTCCCCATTTGAGAACTCTAATATTTTCTGTCTATTGCTTGACTGATTTAAATTGTACCTAAGAATCTACAATATGAAAACAGCCCTTTATTAGGCAAGCTTTAATTTCTTTTGGAGCTCAACAGCCATAAAGTGGAGATTCTGATAGCTTGGAAATATTATGAGCTAAAATATACATATATATATATATATATATATATATATATATATATATATATATATACATATGCACACACACGTAACTTGCAATTAAATCATAAAAGGGCAATAAATATCAAAACTGATCACTTCCTGATTATTTGATTATATTTTACTATTATCTGTGTTCATGAGGCTATTTACTTTATTATTGTATCACTAGGATAGAAATTCTATATAATTTCCTGCTACTACACATCTCTTCCCAACTCCATGTTCACTGACGTAATAGCTTGAAATCGGCAACAGTGGGATATTTGTGCCATGGAGAGGGACAAATGCTACAAATCAGTACCCTCCGACCCTCCCGTCCAGCCGTCCTCTTTCCTCCAATTGTTAAACATTTACCAGCCCATCACTGGTTTTAATGATGGTTAAATGTGACACTGGGTCTTAATTCTTTTGAATAACGCTTAGTCATGGGATAAGTGGAAACAGTGTAACAAGATGCTGTGAGGTATCTGTTGAGATTCTTCTTTCTTGCTCCCAAAAGTAACAAGATGAATAAGGAATGCAAAAGGAGTAGGAGCCTGTTGAAAACAAAATTATGGACTTTCTAAGCTCAGCTTGGAGAAGAGTCAGATCTTGACTGAGACACCAGTTCTGCACCAGATGCTAAGGAGGTTCTGACCATGGAATAAGAAGGCACCAGGGAATTAGGGAAGACCATCTTCTGTGGAGAGGGAAGTGTTCTTAAAGAGAAGCTGTCTGCATCTGTCCCTCTCACCACCTCTTGGGTCAAGGGTGCACTTAGTTGATAGACATCTTAGCCGAGACCACAAAATTTGTGGTGTGAGATAACACAAATTATCTATTTTTTATTTAACAAATTATTCATTATCTTATAGTCTTTGAGGTCAGGAGTCCAAATGGGACTAAAAATCAAGGTGTCAGCAGAACTGCATCCCTTCTGGAGGATCTGGAGGAGAATCAATTTCCTTACTTTTCCTTCTCTCTCCAGAATGTAGAGCCCACCTACACTCCTTGGCATCTGGCCCCTTCTTTCATCCTCAAAGGGCATAACTCCAACCTCTGCTGTCATTGTCCTTCACATCTTTTCTCACAACTTGAACCCTCTTGCCTCCACCTTATTAGGGTCCTTGTGATTTTACTGGACCTGTTCAGATAATCCAGGATAATCTTCTCATCTTAAAATCATTAACTGCATCACATCTGCTAATCCCTTTTGCCTTGTAAAGTAACACATTCACAGGTTCGGGGATAAGGATGTGAACACCTTTGGGGAGCTATTATTCCCTCTACAACAATGTTATATTCTCAGTCTGGATGTCCACTCAGTTGTCAGTCTTGTTGACTTGCTCACAGGCTCCCAGAATTGCAGAAAGCTCAGTATGGTCAGGCAGAGACTACCCTCTTGAATTTATTTTCCCAAATAGTATGGAACTGTGGAACTGCTCCCACAGCCCGAGAATTAGGGTAATAAGGAATGAATGAGACCAAGATAAAGGTTCACTGGGACCAACACAGTGTGGGGTAATAAGTTCAAATGCTGGAGGAATGGGGCATGGGGCAGCTGGTTGGACCAGCTTGAAGATGTAGCTGAATAGTGCAAGGGACCACTGATTCTATGGAAATGGTCTCCGTGGAATTCAGTACCACGTCGACAAGGTCTTCTGGGGCTTCCACTCATGCCTGTGGGCCTGAGAACAATAATCCAGGTCAGTGTGATTATAAACAGAAGAAGAACCACCACCATTAACATAAGATTGCTTATAACCAACAAATAAAAGGATAGTCGATTCAAAGGAGTCAACTTACCATGAAAGAAAATGGCTTTTCCACTCCTCTTCCCAATGCCAGGGCAATGTATGTAAGGAAGAAAGGAGCTCTTTCATAAGAGCAGGTCATTTCTATGCCTCTCCCAGCTCCACTCCAATTCAGTCCTTCATAGGTGAGGTGAAGGAGGGCGGGATTTTGGAAACTGACTGACAGAGATACGAGATTGACGTTTAAAAATGATCAGGACTAAGTCTTAGTAACCACAATGCAACAGTCGGTACTAGGAAGAAAGTGGAAGTTGAAGGAAGCAGGTCAGGATATCATGATGGAGTCAGCTCTGTGGCAGGAGGCTGGTGGTAGTGGGGGGGTTGAGCAGAGCACAGTCGCTCTTTGGAAAAACCTTCATATCTGTACCCCAATGTGGGGAGAGTCCTCAAAAAAACCGGTCACAGAAGAAATGATTGTTATCAGTAATTCAAGGGTCACTGGGGAGAGGCAGTCCGAAGAGCTGCTGCAGCATGGAGAAGCAATCTGGGGCAGGACTCGGGCAGACAATCCTGAAAGGGGGAGACAAGCTGGTCCAGAGAAACGGGCAGGATTGGGCTGGGCAGAAAGTTTATTTGCTTTACTCTCCCAGAAAACTAAGTATTTGGAAGGCTAGAGGGAAAATGGAGGAAAACAGGAAATGTTTTGAACTGAGAAAACGGAATGGGTTTGTTTAGGGAAGAGGCTTGTTAACCCACAGCCTGGGGATAATACAGGGAACGCTCCCGGACCGATGACAGCCGGGCTGCTCACCCTTTTACTAGCCTAGGCATCTGGGCACCACGTGAGCCACTGGCGTTGCTGACAGCAAGCAGGCTGAGCTCCCGTGCACCTCTCATCACTCACCTAAAAGCCCGCCACAGCCAGGGGACAAGCGGACAGACTGCACAAGGAAAGATGCATAGCACACCTGGAAATGCCCAAACTGAGAACAAGGCATAGCTGCGGTTCATAAGGAAAAAAAAAATTAAAGAAACGAGTCCTAAAAAGCTATACTTTTATGCTTCATAAGCGGTAGCCTGCTTTTCTAACTCGGTCCTCCTGCATAATGTAACCCACCTCAACTCAGGTGCCTTCCCCTCCCAGTACGGAGGGTGCGGGGAGGCGGGTGGGCGTGGCTTCCCGAGCGCTTCTCCGGGAGGTGGAAATTTGGCCAGAAGTTTCTTCCCTTATGAGTCCCAGCAGGAATGTGGTGAGAGAAGGAGAAGACTTGTCCTCCACCGACAGGAGAGAGCATTTTGAAGTGTTTAGATTGTTTTGGTGATCTGATCAACTGAAGCGCTGGTCTAACAGGGCCTGGAGGACAAAGAGCGCTCAGGTTTGTTTGCGTGATACGTTGCCTAGGGAAACCCGACAGTCAGAAGGATGCTGGCCTCCCGGTAAACAGCGTACCGTGATATCCTTCAAACTGTCATACCTAATGCAGGACTGTCTTAATTTCAGACATTTCAGAATGTTAGGGCAATGTATTTTAGAGTTTATATCTTCACACTCTTTGCCTGGGAAAAATGATGATAAAATTGCAAAAAATAGACAACATAAATCACTATTTTTATACTGACAAAATAATTCTATTAGCTAAAATTCTCTCATATATGACATGGTTGCACTAATTTAACAATGCAGTTATACTCAGTTTGGGGCCTAAATTTCCAGCCATCTGTTATTCATTTCTGCCTCTAAGGTCCACAAACACATCAAGGTGTTTTTAAATTTCTTTTTAAAATTTTCTTTAACCTAATAGTGTTCATATTTATATTACTTCATTTCCACATATTTGTGAAATTTTCAGTTTTCCTTCTGCCACTGATTTATAGTTTCATTCCTGTGATCAGAAAATATAGTTGGTATGATTTCAGTCTTCTTCAATTTGTTAAGTCTTGTTTTGTGGCCTAGCTTTTCTATTTTAAGAGTTGAGAGAGGGAGGGAGAGAGAGAAAGTAACATATCAAAAAAGAATTCAAAACAAAAAAAATTCAGAAAAGGAAAGATTGCCCCCATAAAACAAGAATTTAATTGTACCTTTAATTAACTTGCAGTCCCTTTTTGATGAATTTTAAAATTAAAATTATTTTCTAGTATTATTACTTTTTCTCTCTTTTTATTGGTAACTTTTAAAGTGGAAAATTCCATCCCCACTGTCTGAGACAAGGTTAAGTTGCTTGAACAAGGATTTCCCAGGACCAAGGAACTTCAGCCTCATCCTCTACCACTCACTCCCAGCCTCCTCTAAGCCTGCCCTGCCACTCTGAGCCCCAGTGATGCGTAGTGACTTTCAGCAGTTTGAGCATTTCAAGGCTTACTCGCCTAGAACTTCTCCATTAATCTTTCCATATCCCTTTATCCTGTCTTACTTTTCTTTCCAGTATTCTGATATGAGATATATATATATTTGTTTGTTTATTGTTTATCTTCCCCAACTGTAAAGCAGCTCCAAGGATCGGTGATTTTATCTTATTCACTGCTGCATCACCAGACCCTGAGACGGCACCTGATAAATAATAATGCTGGCTGATACTGAAATAAAAATGTTATTTTCCAACAAAGGTAACCATCACCATATGTTTCCTCTTCCTACCTGCAAAGTGACAATTAGGGTAAAGAAAAGGCTTTCCAGATGCTCCTTACCATCTTTTGCCACCCATCCCTCAAGGAACTCCCACTTGGACCCTTTCGCTTTTCCGTCCCTTCGATGTCTAGAGCAGAATCCTCAGCCCTCGTCCATGCCTGAATCCACTGTGCCTCTTCAACAGAACATCACTTTGCTATTTAGTCATCACATGTCTGTCCTGTACCTAACAGTACCACACTTCACACTCATCCTTCTCTTTGTCCACCACTTCCTCTAGACCCCTTAGAAAAAGGAGTGAAGAAATAGGATACTCTGCATATCAACAGTCTTTCCACAAGACACCAGTGTGTCCTGGTAGGTCCGTTTAGGAGGAAACAAGAGGTGGCCACCAGATTGTGTGGGAAAGAGTCCAGGGAAGAGACAGGAATGCTTCACAGGAGTTGACAGCTTCAGCATCGTTCTACCTAGGGACTGGACTGAAAGCAGCTGTGTTACATGTCTCCCAATGGAAAGTGGCCACTCTGGAATTTTCTGGCTAGCTTTCAATGATCTATTACTCTTGTAAAGTTCAGGGTTTTGGTTTTTTTGTTTTGTTTTGTTTTGGTTTTGGTTCTTTGTCTTTTGGCAGCCAGTCACATCTGATCAGCAACTTGTAATGACTATGTCATCTTTCTCACATTAAAAAACTTAATGCAAATGATAAGAAAGATTAAGGAAGTGTTAACCCCTCAGGAAAGTTGTATAATGTATTTCAAAAGAGTTTTTCAAGTTAATTAATGCTCTTTTAGTCTGCTGAGTATTCTTATCCCCCAGCAGCCGAGACACAGAATGAATGGTCACCATAAGTATTTGTCATATTTTTGTTTTAATGAATGATCTGAAATGTACGATCTGATTGACGGTCCAAATGTTAAAGTTGTTGTGTTTTTGTGGCATATATTGCACAACTATGTTGGCTATTCTTGTCTCATTTTTTAACCCATGATACTCATCATAGTCCACGAGTATACCCAGTATCCAAAGAGACCGTATTTCAACAGGCCTGGTGTGTATGCCCCTTGTTTGCCCATCAGCAGAATCACAGGTGACTAGGACATGCTGAAGAGACACTTTTTCTTTCTTTCTTTCTTTCTTTCTTTCTTTCTTTCTTTTCTTTCTTTCTTTCTTTTCTTTCTTTCTTTCTTTCTTTCTTTCTTTCTTTCTTTCTTTCTTTCTTTCTTTCGTTCTTTCTTTCTTTCTTTCTTTCTTTCTTTCTTTCTTTCTTTCTTCTTTCTTTCTTTCTTCTTTCTTTCTCTTTCTTTCTTTCTTTCTTTCTTTCTTTCTTTCTTTCTTTCTTTCTTTCTTTCTTTCTTTCTTTCTTTCTTTCTTTCTTTTCTTTCTCTCTTTCATTCCTTTCTCTCTTTCTCCTCCCTTGATTATCATCCCAAGTAATACCATAATATACTGCTTTACAATTATAATACACTTAAAAGAAATTCTAACCTCTGTGTGACCAATTACTCAATCCCTCCTTATTGCTAGGTATGGAAATAGTAGTAGAGTGCTTGGAACTGAGGAAATCAGAGAGATTTTAGGCAATCTGCGCTAGCATACAAATTCATTCTTATGCTGATCCCGAAGTTTGGAGGTACCAGTTCATACATGATATGCCACATATCTTTCATGTCAAACAACTAAGAGAATAACATCAACATTGCCATCTCAAATTTTGTAATACATTTTGTTGTAAATTATTCTGTTTTGAATAAAGTATTATTTAATATTCATACAATCTTGTGGGCTTCTTTTAGACTGATATTTTTCTAATTTTGTTCCATGAATATATAACAAGTGCATTTCCCTAGCATCAAACATTTGAAGAAAATACTAGTGTAATTTGTTCCTGTGCAGCCACAGATGTCAAATTCCTGTCATAAAAGAGACTGCATTAAGTGTTTTTACCAAAATCTTAGCCATTTTGAAATCAAAAGGGCATGGAAATTGATAGCAGCTGATGGACATGGTTTTTAGTAAAGGGAGTTTTCAGTAATAGGTTTTGTATATAATGGTTCTTCACAGAATACGGGCAGTGTGGATCTGACGTATTTAATTCAAATGTGGGTTATTAAGAAATGGTTAGGATATAAAAGCAAAAGTCGTATGAATTATTATTTACTCTTTGAAATTCTGCTTCACATTTTATTTATTTTTTCTTTTTGGTCTGCTCTCCCTCAGTAATATCCCCAAAGGTACCCTTGCTCTTAAGCACATACTTTAAGGCAAGCATCATATTTTGAGTATTACTTAACAGAGCAATATTAGAAAGCCAGATCCTATGAGGGCTGTACCAAGCAGCGAGGGTCCGTGAGTCAAGGCTGTGGGGTTCTTGTGTTTGACAGACCTTCGTTAAGGTGTAGTCAGGAACATATGAGAGGTCGACTAGCTCTGGGAGAGGAAAAGTGGGGACATAAGTACTCATTTCTGTAAGTCTGGGCTGCTTGAACATCATGTTACCTTGGGTTGCATGAAATCTGGCCGACTGCTCAATAAAACACCCTTGGTTACTCAGTTATAAGGCTTCTGACTTCAGCTTTCCCCTTCCTCATCAAGACTATTTCCATAGAAACACAGATAGGAAGAGCATCACGAAAGCAATTTGCTTCTGCTTCCATTTAAATGGAAATGGAGTTTACAGCAGGCAAAATAAAAGAGAGCTTTAATAAGTAATATTTTCAAATGCATCCTTCAGATTTAACCCTCTCAACTTATAAAGTAGTTACTGGTAGCTAAAAATTTGAAGCATAACAAGGCAATTTTATACCTGGAGCAAATTATAAGGCTTCCACTTAAGCTAAAATAGGCTTCTGACCTTGAAATGCATGCTGGTCTCAGCTCCTGTTCCAAAATCTAAATTGTACCTTCTGCAACCCAGGGACAGCTCCCATCTCTTCCTTCCATGATGGGTGGGGGCTAGTTACCACGAGGGAGTGACTTGAGGGTCTGAGGTATATTTTTTGTCTGTTTCCAAGTGTCTCATAGAGACTTTCTACTATTTCTGCTTTGGGCACACTCTGCTATATATTTTAAATATTAACCAAGCACAAATCATAGGCAAGTCAAATGGTGAAAATATAAGAGCTTCACATTTTATGAGGAAATTTTCACATTCTGGCTTGCACAATGCTGGATAAGTAAAATGATTGATGTTTATCAATAAAGTAAAAAAAAATGATTTGCAATATGAGCCAAAATTGGGACCAGTTAAAAATCACTCAGTTCATTTCTCATTTTAAAAAAGATACTTTGCTAAGCATTTTAAAATTATTTTCCAAGTTTTTATTTCAAAAGTACTTCTTGAATGTTTTTATTACAGAAACAAAAGAATGTAATTCATAGAAACATTAGGCAAAATCAATATTAAACATGACATATCAGTAGTTCTTTTATTAGTTGGATGAGTCAAATAGACTTCTGACTTTTACTTTAGTTGGGTACATCCATCAGTCACTTGAAGTGTTAGTGTTTCTAAGAAGCCAGAATCATATTTTATGATTGATGAGTGTGATTAGGAGGAAGAAATGACAATTTGGGGGGAAAAATAGAATTCTGTCTTTTTAGTTTAAGGGAGAAATCCATTTGAGGAACACTCAGTCAAAAAAGATTTTTGTTTTTCAAAAGGCAAAGTGCGACTAAAAGAATTTTGTCCCCCTCCTTCCTGCACAATACTTGGGGCTCATCTCTGCTCTCAGGCAGAGAGGAGAAGGCCTGTGAATAGGAAGTGTTCACCCGGCCTGTTGCAGACGGCAGGAGAGGAAGGGCGAGGCAGAGTGGCCTCCTCTGGGACCCCTACACTGCCCTCACCTGGGCATGGCCGGAACTGAGACCTGAGTCCCATGCAGTAGATGTGTGTGGTTGTAAAGTCACCACCTTAAGAAATTATAGCCCCAGACTGAGGGGTTTTTGAGATTTGCATTTCTGTCCTAACCCATGAAGCATCCGATCACACATGCTGTGAAGTAGATTACTAAAGGATGCGGAAGACAAGAAGAGACTTCAACAAGGAAAGAATGACAGATCTGTTCACTAATGCCACATTTTACTAATATCTTAGAGATTAAAATGGTTATTTAATGTACGACCATACTATCTGTGTGCTGTGTTTTATTTGTAGTTTGCTATATTTATGCTTACATTAGCGTTTTTACCTCAGGGGAATGTGACAAAATTTAAACAAAGGTAACTGCTTCTGGTACACCATGAACTGTCCACAAATTCTTTCTAAATTCTCCTCCAGCCTTCATTCATTCCACGTGAGAAGGTACATGAAGGGGGGAGGAGCACTACATCGGTTGCGGGTCTGTCCCAGAGATCACAGCAGCGCCTGGCTCGGAGCAAGCACTTTCTGCTTGTGAAATGAATGAATAAAAGTAACTGGGTGCTTCTAAGTATTGCTAACGGGAGAGTCTCCAACTGGGTGGCCCGAACTGATATTTAAGGGAAACACACCAGTATCTATTTGGGCATAACAGACAAGCATGAATCCCCTTAATGCTATTTGGACAAGGCTTATTCAAGTTTAGCTCCGTTGCACCTCTGTGGCCCAGAGTGCGAAGGGTGTGGGCTTCAGGGTCTTACAGTCCTGCCCCTGAATTTTGTGACTTTGGTAAAATTTCTTCCTCTTGCTGGGTCACATGTTTTTAACTCAAAAATCGGGAACCAACTTCAGTGGCTTCCTATAGGGGTTACATGTCGCGGCACCGTGACTGGCCCAGGCTGTCAGCAGATCTTCAACACAGAGTAGTTACAGAAAAAGAAATGGCTAAATCATCCTCATGCTATCTTTAGGTTGTGTTGGATTCTGATGTCACCACTGAAGCAGCCCTAGGACTGCCCCACCATCAAGCATTTCTATAACCTGGCCCCATTTTTCCTCCACAGCAGCTCCCACACTCCCCACGAGAAGCCTTGACTTCACTCTGTCCCTCCCCAAACCCGCAGTCCTCATCTGTGCCCACTTCCACGCCCGCTCAGGCCACTTCTCCAGCTGTGATGCTCTCCCCTCTCTTGTCACTGTCTGATGATTAATTTATGGGACAGCTTGGCTGGCCATGAGGTGCCCACATTAAACACTATTTCGGGATGTGTCTGTGAGGGTATTTCTGGATGAGAGTAGCATTTGAATTAGTGAACTCAGTGAAGTAGATTTCTCTCCCCAATGTGGGAGGGTCCGAATAGAACAAAAAGGTAGAGGAAGGAAGACTTTGCCCTTTTTCCCTGACTCATTGCTTGAGCTGGGACATCTCATCATCTCTTTTCTGGCCCTGAGACCGGCACGCACACCATCAGCTTGTGTGGCTCTCAGGTCTTTGGATTCTCACTGAGTCATACCACCAGCTCTCCTGGGGCTCCAGCTTGCAGATGACAGATCAGACCAGGGGACTTCTCAGCCTTCAGAGCTGTGTGAGCCAATTCCTCATAATGAATCTCCTTATATATATATATAACATACACTTATAATATATATGATATATACTATATAATACATACTGTATATATTACATATACTATATATTCTATAATATATAGTTTACATATAGTATATACCATAATTACATATAATTGTATATATATAAAATTTATAAATTTAGATTTTATATATATATAAATATAAAATTAGTCAGGATTTCCCAGTGCATATACTGGTTCTGCTTCTCTGGAGAGCCCTGACTAATACATTATCCTTAAGACCCACCTTGTCCATGAAGCTGCTCTAGCTACATGATTCACATGAATCTCTTCTGGCTTGGGGTTCCCGTGTAGCCTTTCCCTTTCCCCGGGCCCTTAGCCATCTGCTCTTTCTTATCGTTCTCTACTTACTGAGAGTATCTGAGTTCTGGGAGTGTGAGCCCTTCGGGTCCAAGGACAATGACTAGCGTTTAGCACAGTGTCTGGCACGTACTAGATGCTCAGTAGATAAATATTTGAATTGACGGCCTTGAATATGTGGGGGATTTTCCTCTCTCAACAGCAGGAACTGTGCAGTCCCTCAGCAGATATCCAGTCAGCCCAGAGCAGACAAGAACCTGACCCAAGTGGGCCCAGTTGTACCCGCTGGCTGGAGCAAGTCATGTCTGCGACCTCAGACAAACACTCCATTTTCCTCTATACTGGATTGCAAAGTGATTCTCCTCTAACACAACTCTAATAAGGGCCTTATTTCAGCAAGTAGATGAATCACTCCACTTCCAAGGGGAGCTGAGGCCCCTGGCAGTAGCCATTTTTCTTCCAAAATATCTTTCTGCTTTTGATCATCATGGGATTAACAGAACATATTGAGGAGACTATCTTTTATTAACACCCTATGGTGTCTCTGATGAGACGACCACATAGAGTTTGGGAAATGACAATGGAAACTGTGAAATGCTGGCCCTTCGGGGCAGTCTTTTTTATTTTACAGAAAAAGCAGTGTGAGGACCAGTGACAGCTGCTGGCTTGCCCCCCAGATCGCATGCACCAAAGCAGGGAAGCAGCCATCCAGACAGCCTAAACCCATCATCTTTGAAAACAAGTTCCTTTTTCTATGGACAGCTTTTATCTAGAGACGGATTAAGGGACTGCAGTTTGATTCCAACACATTCTGCTGTGCTCTGTGCCACCTGTTTTTCCCTTCTGTCTTCATCTGGACCAGCTTCTCTAGTTTTTAACTTAGATTCATTAGTGTTAAGTTGCAAGTCAATCAGGGCTGTCAGTGCATTGAATGATCCAATCAGAGGATGGTACAGAGGTTTCACATCACAGGTTAACTCTGCTCAGTTCATGAGAAGTGCCTGGTATGCTGGGATGAAAAGGACCTATAGGTGGTCCCTGGGCTCAGCAGGAAAGAATGTCATGATTAATTAGAAGTATCTGCCTTGGGGAAGGGCTGGAAAAACAATTCCCTCTCATACCATAGACCTTACTCAACTTTTCTGACTGAAACCCTCAAAATCCATGATTTTTCCTTGTATCTTAAAACATAGGTAGAGTGCACCAAATGAATAAAACATAAAGTGAGCATCTTGTTATAAAAACATTCATATATCCATGTGGCAAAATATTCTAACACTACAGAAGATATAAGATGAAAAGTAAAAATTTCTCTTCCTTGTTCCTCCCCATACTGACTCTTGGAACCTCTCTTTAAAGTGGATGTTTACCAGTTTGGGGATATTCTTCCAGAAAAATGCTGGAATAATATTCAACTGAAAAATCATTCTTTGAGCACCTTGCTAGTTGCCAGGTGTTATGAGAATGAATCATATAGTTTCTGCCCTCAGGAAGCATGCAACGTAGCTGAGGAAAAAATAACAGGATGAGGGGGTATGGAGGGAGCAGGGAGCAGCATTTGAGTTGACACGAGTCTCAAGTCACTCCTGTGACTGCGTTGCTGTGGAAATTGTCTTCACCCTCAGATGCACCAACTTCAGCGCGGAAAGCTGAACCCTTCTCCCTTCTGCTTTCTGCCAGAGGTGAACTGGGGGCAGCCAAGGCCACCTGGCACAGGAGGCTCCAGACCTGAGAATACAGGACAGCCGGGCGGTGGTGGTGGGAAGAGGGCAGAAGCCATGTTACTTCTGCTTGGGAATAGCTGCCTGAGATATGAGGCTTTCAGATTGGAGATACGCTTGTGGAGCCTCTGGAACATTCACAGAAGGCATCCCTCAGCAGAACCCCTCTCCTTCCAACACAAGGAACTGACCTCCTGTTTCCAGACCCCCAACAGTCAAGAATTCTGCCAGCTCCTGGTGGTGAAGGTTGTGCTCAGATTCCAGGTGATTCTGAGAAACGGTTAGGCCTTGGCACACCCAACTTTGTTCCTCCTTTAGATCAAGGAGCTTCCAAACGTCACTTCCTCAGAGCAGCTACCTTTAGGTAGAGGAGACAGTTAGTGGTGTAGCCAGCTCACACATGGTCACCATGAAGATCCTCGTGGCTTTGAAAAGCTCAGAGGGTCATCATACATGAGTACCAGAAATGACAGAGTACTGATCTCAGCCCAGTTTGGGGAATTTTTCTTCTTTCTACTTTCCTCTTGTGTTTAACCACTTGACACGTCTGAAGCTCAACTTTCTAAGAACAGTCCCCTTAGATTTAAGGAAGAGAAGACCCCTTCTGTAAGCATTGGCTCAAGCCTGGTGTAGGCGCATCCCTGGGTTATGAAAAGGGCCACCTTTAATGCCATCTCAGTAAAGCCCGGCAGAGGAGCTGAACCTATAGCTGGACCAGAAGAAACGTTTCTATTTCCAGGGCATTTTGTTCTTTGATTCATTAGGAAGACATACCACCCAGGTTCAAAGTTTCACCACCTCTTTGCTGTCAGAACCAAGCAAAATCCATAGCGGTTTCTCAACAGTGGTTTAGTATAAATAAAATTTACAACACCCTCATTTAAATTCTCTTTGCTTGGGGATTTTGTCAGTTTACATATGCTGAAGTTCTACTAAAATTAGTTAACATTGAAACAGAGATATTTGTTTGTCTTACAGATTTTCTACTCTGAAATATCCTCCTAAAGCCCCCAGGGAGCTCCAGCTCGGCTCAGTAAGGTCCTGTCATCTTTTTTCCCCGATGGATGCTTTGAACACAGAATACCGACTGTCTTTGCAGAGTGGAGCTGGGATCCCATGAAGGTGAAGAAGAGGGAGGCCTGCAAAATCAGAGTCCTGGGTGCCCATTGGAGAATACTTGATGTACAAAAACGTGACCACAAGGATAAAAGCTTAAAAGATGTTTCACACTCTCCTCTGGCTTTCCATGTCTTCACAGTCCTCTAAGAGCAAGATTGTGCTGTTATGTTAGTGAGGCCTTCAGAGGTATTGGGCATAAATGAGGTTACAGGATCATGACCCAAACATATATTCAATTGCTTTCTTGTCTTATAAGCATCTTTATTTCAAATATTCAAAACTGAACTAAGGATATTTCCTACATCCTCAATGCTATACTCCCATCTGCCCCAGGGTCTTTGCACATAATGTTTTTAACTTCCTTGTTTCCTCCTTAGTTCTGAGAAGAATCTTTGATTCAGATCAAAGGTCAGTTCCATAGGGGGGTTCTCTGACACTGCTGCCTAAGTCAAATCATCTTGCTAAAGTTCTCAGAGCTCCATGTACATTTTCCATATAGTCCTTATCACAGTTTTTAATGTATATTGTGTGACTATTTGATTAACGTCTATTTTCCTAAAAATTAGACTAACTGCTTTGAAGGCAGGATCACATCTGCTTAATTCAACAAGTGATATTGGCTATCCAACTCACTAATTGCTACAATTCTTTCAAATTGTGGCTTCTCTGTAGGGTTGATCCCATGCTGTGCCTCTTTCTGCTATACCCTAGGGAGTTGCTGCATAGAATGACATATGACGTTGAATTAAATGATTGCTATGCAAGTAATTGGATCATAATTATTTCTTGCAAATTTACCAAAACAAAACTGTGTTTGGATGGATCTAAAACTGCTGGCTTTTCTACAATCTTCCCAATGAGCTCCATATGCTTGTAGTCACTTCCTCTGACCTAGTCACATGGATGTGTCTCATTTCATGGTGAACCAAATTGTTCTCTAGCACATCCTCCATCCTCAGCCTCATTTGGCCATCCTGCAAGCATGAAACACTGTTCAAACGTGCAGCAAGGTATTAATGCATATGTGGATCCATGAGAATTTATAATCTTGACAATAACGTGGTTCAAACTGAGTATATTACTTTCAGAAGATCACTGTATTATTTCTGTCAATGTCATGTCTATGATTTTCCAGCATTACAAATTTCATGAATGGATAAACTGCTTAGCCTCTTTGTAGGCTATGGGCAAGAGAAAGTAATCATGAAACTTTAGTGTACTTGATGTATTATTACTTTTGAGTCTAGCAGAAAAGACCGTTAGCTCTTGTATCCTTCATCTTGATTAATTATATTGCTGGAGATCGCTTCCCTAGATCCATGCCATTTAAAAATAATTACACTTCAGCTACTTGTGTAATGAGGGAGAAAAGCACTTAGCATTTTTCCAGCTTGTCTGATTATTGTTTGTTGCATATATAAATACGTGCTGCTTTCTCTCTTCGAGGTAGAAGGACTTCTGGTAGGCCTGTTCACCTAACTGATGACACTCACTCCCCGATGCCGACAGTAGGTTGATTATCAAGTCAAGGTATAATTCTTGGTTTATCTGTGAAATAATTTTAGAAGTCAGTTCAGCGGAAGAATTCTACTGATAAAGAAGGATCTTGACAGAGGCATGAGTTGTCGGAGGCAGACGTGAGACAGCCCTAGTGATTATTCATGCGTGTTTTGTGAGCAACATTTATTAAATTTGTTTTTATGTGGTTCAAAGCAGCTTGACAGTTTGACCTCTCGTTACTGTTTTGGTTGATGTTCCCAGAGTAGATCTGTGTGCAGGGACGTCATAATGCCGGGCTATCTGTCTGAGGGCAATCACAGGCACCAGGAGAACAGCAGGCTGCATTGATGGGACTCCTGGTAATGCTGGTTATCACCCCATCCTCTCCCCAGAGATATGTAACTCTTCCTGTGATGTACCATGCAAGGTATGTAATCTTTCACAGGATTCTTGAAAATGGCTTCATTGTGTGGAACTGTAATGAACTAAGAAGTAAAGGAACTATTGGTTTCTAGGACTTTAAAAATCCAACACTGGGGAGAAGTGAGATAAAGGGCAGTTTACTTAAACTTCCCAGATTTGATTTTAGCCTTACCTGGAAATAGAGGGTCCACACGAAAAAAACTATTTAAAAGGGTCCTGGGTGGAGAACAGTTCTTGAATCCTCGACCCACAAAAAAATACTTTGGTGATTAACGATGTGAATTCTTCCTGAGACCGAGCCAGTCCAAAGGGCCACAACTGAGCTCTGGAAAGGCTGATTTTATAGACGATTAGCTGCATTGGGATGATTGTATTTCAGACTTGACTCTGAACGTGGCCTCTTCCGTCCAGAGGAAGTAAACCTGAGCATACCACCATCACACCTGCACCCTGAAAGGGTTGAGGAGCGAGGCTCAACGGGAAAGGTCAGGAAGCCTTTCAGAGCCAGCACTGTAGCTCCCCCAGCCAAGCCCTCCGGGAGCTGGCACAGTGCTCTTCCTCTGCCTGTCTGGACCTTCCCCCTGCTGTGTACCTCCTCCAGGACCTGTGGACTCTCCATTTCACTTTTCCTTGCAGTCTTTTTTTTTTTTTTTTGAATCTGGCTCATCATCCCATACATCCCTGTGCTTTACTTAACAAATGTTAATTTGTCAAAATGACTACAGATGGCTGTTGCTGAGGGCTTTTGGTGTATTAGAAAAAGAAAAGCTGAAGATAATCACATAGTTAAGGCTTTGTGATAGCCAGAGGGTGTCCTGAGCAATATACGAAGAGATTCTCAGCTTTTGTAGCTGGAAGGCAGAAAAGACTGGAGGGCAGGCCCACAGTTTAAAAATAAAGATAGCGGAGCTCCAAAGAAAGTTGAATTCTTAACACTGAAGTTCTGCTACACCAAATATCAGACGGTGTTCGGGAAGGTAAGACTCTCAGACTTGGGTTAATGCACTCCGAAATCTTGAATCCTTAGATTCTCCTGAATATTCCAGGCCTAAATAAGCCACTCCACTCATTCCTTGCTGTTAGCCTACTGTTTCTTGTTTACATTGAGATTATGCAGAGGCCTTTTCATCACAAGACAGTTGCCCTCCTTAAGGTCACTCTGGCTCCCCATCCTTTGACTATCATATCAGTTGCTAGGGTGAAGTCACGACATGATCTGGCCAGTGAAGCACTGAGCCTACCAAGGGAGGAACAGGACTACACCTCAGAAAAGCTACAGGGCCTACCTGACAGTCCAATAGGAGATGGGAGAGCATGTATTGAACTGTAACATCCTGAGCATTCTAGATTAAGGAAGATAAAATATGAAGTCAAGTAAGGGAGACTTTAGTGATGTGGGAACAGCTATCCATGATCAAAGCTTTAACACCCTGACCGGGACCCCAGGAGTCAGTGCTAACATGTGGTTCAGATGGTTCCTCAAAAGCTGGAAAAAGTGAAATGCCAGAATCATTGCTGGTGGTGGAAGAAGGGGTTAAAAGAAGTGAGATGCTAGCGAGGAGATCCTACATAAGGTGGGAAAATATTACGTAAGACTGGAAACCCCACCAGCAACCATGTTTCACGGGAGGATCCAGAACATACTTTATCAAAGTGATAAGGAATGTACTTGTAAGAATGGCCAAAGTAATGCGAAGAAGCTTAGTGGTGGCTGTGCTCTGTAGACCAAGGCTGATGGCAGGACTGGGCTCCTTGATAGCAAAGGAGATGATATGATCCCCAGATAATTACAGGTCAGGTTGGAGGGCTCAAGAATCAGAAGCAGGATGGAAGCAATTATAGTGAATGAGATTGTTACAATGTTTGTGTCACATGTTAACGCCCACAGAGAACATTCCTCATGCAACAGTCACTAAACAACCAAGTTGACAGAATGATTCAGTCAGTTGACATTAACTGTCTTCTGTTAGGGACCACTGTAGTACTAGCCCAGTGGATACAAAATCGGAATAGCCATTATGATAGGGATAGGCAATATGGGTGGGCCAGGCAATATGGACTCTCACTCCCCAAGGCTGATTTAACTACCGCCACTGCTGAGTGTCCCACCTGTCAACAATGGAAACCAGCAACAAGATGGGCTCTCAATATGGCACCAGCTTTCGAGAAAATCAACCAGGCTGGTAAAGAGAGGATTACTTTGGAACTCTTCCACCTTGAAGGAGCAGTGATTTATCTTGAAGGGAATTGAATTGTTTTGCCTTTCCTGCTTATAGACTTTATCCAGACCATTATAAAGACATACAGACTATTTCAACCATCGACTGGGATTCTGCATATATTGTGTCAAGCTAAGGGATGGTATGCAAAGGAGGTACAACAATAGGCATGTGACCATAAGGTTCCTATTGGATACGACACTGCTCAGAAGCTCCCAGATAGAGTGTTGGGATACCTTTTAGAAGGTATAACTGACATACCAACTTAGAGATGATACCCTTTAATAACGGGACATTATGCTCCAGGACATGGTATATTAACTAAGTCAATGAATAGAATATTCATTACCCTTAAAAAGGAAAAATACATGGTCTAGGAATCAAGGAGTGGAAGTATGAATGGCCCCAGTGTCTTCCCTCTAATAGGCTCACTTACATAATTTGGACTTTTGTTCCTGAAACTCTTAAGCTCTTCAGGCTAAAGATCTTAGTTCACGAAGAGAGAATGTATCCACCAGGGGGCACAGCCAAAATGTATTAAACTTTAAGGTATGGCTGACACCTGATTATTTGGGGCTTTTTATACCATGAGACCAGTAGGCAAAGAAGAGAGTTATCATTTTGGCAGAGATGATTGACCTTTACCAGTAGGAAAATCCAGGGCTGTTGTTACAGAGGAGGAGTGGGGAAGACTATGTCTGACACCCAGGTGACCCACTGGAGCATCTCTTGGTACTCTCCTTTGTAATAGAAAAGAAAAAACCTGAATCCATGTTAGGTCTATTCCTTTAACTTTCACCCTGTGCTCTGTTTCTTGTGCTGAGTCATGCTGATTCTTTTGTACAAGGATGTTGCCTATAGCCTGAAATATACAGGACAGCCCATTCTCAAGGCTCTGATCTTTAGAGGTGTAACATTTTCCCATTCATATAAAGATAAAAAGTTGCAGAATGGAAAATAACATTTATCTTGTTGGAGGTTTGTAGGAACACCACGACCTGACCTACATAGACAGCTGCAAGAACAAAGGATTCCAACACCAGGAAGTTTGAAACAACCAACCGCATCCCTTCCCCTTTTCAGAACAAAAGGAGCCTGAATTATGACTTGGGGGAAGATAGTTCTCCAGTTTGCTGTCTTCTCAGTCTGCTAGCTTTCCAAATGAAGTCATTATTCCTTGCTCCAACACCTTGTTTCCCAATTTATTGGCTTGTCATGTGGTAAGCAGAATGAATTTGGACTCAGTAACACCCTGATAATTTTAATCATAAATAGAAAAGGTCACTAGCGGCTCAGAGCACCTAGAAATGAGGGTCTAGGCTACCCCACCAGATGGTCCTAGTTCAAAGTGAAGAGACTGAAGAATGAATAGTAGAAATGAGTATCTGTGTGTCTCTTAGACAAGGTATAGTAGTGGAGGGCTTCCTTATATGTGTCCCCAAGAAGACACATTAAGAGACCAACAAGCATCCAGGGGGAGTCCTTCCCAACTGGGTGGATTTATCTAAACCAGTGTGATCTGAGCAGTGTGAGGGATGGACTACACTACAATACTTCCCAGATCCACCTTAAACAGCAATGCACACAATTCTGGGAGTCTTGCCTGATGAAGTTTCATAGCTGGGTCCCTCCATAGGAATTGTCCTCAGTCAAAGGCTGCTACTCCTTAGAAGATGCCTCCCCTTGCTGGGGACAGCCTACTTCTCAGTTGTGAATGTCTCCAAAGAACCTTCAAAGTTTCCTGTGGGATTGGCTGAAAACTGTTGCAACTGAATCACAGTTTAATTTCTCCATCTGTCCAATTCTGTTTCTCTCAATCCCACGAGCACTCCCCAATAAACCTCCTGCATACACATTTGAGAGCTGTTTTCTAGGGAAACTGGTCTACAACAGGATTTTGATTTAGAATTTATTTTTGTGTGGTGTGTTATAAGGATCTAATATTATTTTACTTCATACAGAAAGCTTAGTGCTCCAAAGGTATTTATGGAAAAATCCATCGAAAGATGGAAAGCCCATTGATGAGTAATTCCAATACTATTATATATCAAGTTCTTATATCCATGCTTTTCCTCTGCCTTTCTTTCCTGTTCTATTGATCTATTTGTTTACTCCTGTATTTATACCATGTTGTTTATTACTATATATGTATTATAAGTGCTATTATCTGTCAGGGCACATCATTCGTCTTTGTTCATTCACTTTGGATTTCTCTTGGCTCTTCTTAGACCACTTTTATGCCATATAAAGTTTTAAAATCTTGATTTCAAGTTCATAAAAATATTGCTTAGATTTAAATTATGCATGAATGGAATTTATAAATTGATATGGTAAAAACTGGCAACTTTTAATATGAGTCTTTTCATCCATTAACATGCTGTAAACATATAGTTTCCTTTCATGTTCTCCATTTTTAAAAAACAATTAATTTTTTGTGGTTTTTTTCCTTGGGGGGAGGTAATTCGGTTTGTTTAATTAATTAATTAATTAATTTATTTATTATTTATTTATTTAATGAAGGTACTGCAGATTGAACCCAGAACCTTGTGCATGCTAAGCACACACTCTACCGCTGAACTATACCCTCCCCCTCCATTTGGTTTTTCATATTTTTCTCTTTTGAAATCCCTACTTATTTTAATGATGCTATTAACTGGTAGTGCCATTTCTGTTTTCTTTCTTTCTGGATTGATTTCCTCCCTTGAGGATTCTATCCAAGATCACACAGGATGTCTACCTTCTGAAGGTACACACAGTGGACTTACCTGACAGCTCTTATTTTTCAGATATCTTGTTTCTTTCCCTAGTGAGGAGAAGCCAGATTCTCAAGACTGGCAAAGCCCAAGGCAGACTTGTAGGCCGATGGGCTATAAAAGACAATGTAAGTTCGATTCACAGATGACGAAGTGTCAGATCACTTGGTATTTTTCAGCAGCTGTACTGAATGTAAAAAGGTTACATTTCCTTACGTCTTTCTTAGTTCTTGAATATTTTGCTGTGTTGATTTGACAGCAGCCCATTTTTTGATTTTGCAAGAAGTATTTACTGAGCAAAGAGAAATTACATAAAACCAAATAGATGTCACCTGCAGTAAAATGAAAGATGTCTTCAGCGAGCCTAGGTTCCATGTAATTTTAGAGAAGCTAACGCTGTTTAAAATTGATGTGTATGGAGAAAACCACTCCTACTGCTCTTTTTGATTTGGCATTAAACTCTTTCAAAGGAGTGAGCACTGCTGTGTAGAACAGCTGGGCTAGGATTTGGTGATGGAAGTGGCGGGAAGTAAAAAGAGATTTTTTTTTTGTTTGGTGCTGTCATAGAATTAACACATATGGTGTTTAGATACAGATTTACAGTACCATCTGTTGAAGTAAATCTTGAGTCATTACTGACAAGATGACTCAGAAAATATTTTATTATTGTCTTCTTTGAGATGACGAGTAAGTCTGGGGTTTTGAAATACTTATATGACTATGTAAATCCAGTCTTAGCGATTATTTTGAATTGTATTTCTGGTTATAATGGAGTAAAAGTATTTGCACTCACCTTCCCGTCAGAAAAAGAAAACCTAAAGAATCTGGGTATTATATGTAACGGCTTTTTTTCAGACATGGGACAAGTAACAATTCAAACTGTGATCTGTGAGCAATGGGAAAAAATAAATCTTATCATTTTATTGTCCTGGATTTCTTCATGCAAGAAGAACTAGAGAGTAAGTAGCACAAAGAGGGAAACCAGTAGTCTTGCTGAGTTGAAGAGACAGAAATAAGAATGCAAGGGCTTTGGGGTAGCTAGAACTTTCAGAGGAGAGGACTAAAGAGGAGCAAGCTGTGGAGAAAGGACTCCAGAAATGTACATGGGCATCCCATGAAATCTTTGAATTGATAGCACTTTGCACGTGCACAAGGCACGAGGGCAGGGAGCAAAAGACTCTTAAGAAAAGAATAATTACTAGGGAGTGTGAGATCTGCATGTCTGGATGACAATGACTACACAGCACTGGATAATTTATTATGACAATCATAATTATGAAAATACAAAAGAGTGAGATATTTTGTTGAATTACAGCATACAATTAATTTGTTATTAATTAATGACGTTGTTGGAGTAAGAGGATGTTATGAAAACTAAGCACATTAACAAATCTCCAGGGACTTTAATTTGTTATATTAGGTATATTATAATTGTCCTTGACTGATAAGAGCATTTTAACTAGAAATAAGTCTTTTATAGACAGGTATTTCACTATTATTTGAACATGATTTTCTTTTAAATCTGAAAAGTACACAGTCATTGCAACATATTTTGTTAGCACATTTTACTTGTAATTTAACTGGGAAAGCTGAACTTCTGTTTTCATTTTTTTCAGATTATTTTTCATCCTAAATTTGGTAAACAAAAAGTCTCACAATAGAGTAGCGGTAACTAAAATTTGGAGAAGTCAAGCATATCTAATTATTCCTATTATGTACTTTTTATAAGAAGAAAAAGAAAATTTTTCTGTTGCTAACTGCCATTTAGGAAAACCAAAGATATTTTATATATTTAAAAAAATCTTTTGCTTTTTGTTTTAATTTAAATTGGGATACAAATTAGATAATAGCAAAATCAATGAGTGTTTAGAGGAGTTAAGATGTCAACAGGATCTGAAGGCAAGAAATTGTTATAGGAAATACATTTTAAAAAGTCAGCTAAAATGAATTCTAAGACACTTTGTTTAAATGATTTAAGAATATGTCAGAAGCACAGAACAGAACAAAATATTTTGGTATTAAGAAGACCTCTGCTATCTGGACACAAAAACTCCTCTGCATTTTTGACAGAAAGAAAATACAAATTCTAATTTTGTTCTCTTTGTATATCATCCATGTAACAATTTGCAGTGAAAGATTCAGAAGCCTTTTTCCTCATGAATAAATCCATCATATTTACTCACCTTTGCCAAAATTTTCAATATGTTTTGCTCATTCAAAAATTATCATTTGTAGGTTTTATATTCCTGGAAAATCAGGTCCACATCCCCTCAGAACTTAAGGCACTGAAATCATATAAAGTAGGTTCTCCAACCACAATGGAATAAAATTAGAAATCACTAACAAAAGAAAACTTGGAAACCTTGCAAATATGTGGAATTTAAACAACTTGTTCTTAAATAATCAATGGGTCAAAGAAGAAATCATGAAGGAAATGAAAAATACTTTGGGATGAATGGAATGAAAGCACAAAACACCAAAATTTATGAGATGCAGTTATAGCAGTGCTTAGAGAACAATTTATAGCCTATATTAAAAAAAAGAATGAAGATTTCAGATCAAGAACTGAATCTCTACCTCAAGAATCTAGGTGAGGAAAAGACAGCTAATCCTAAATGTTCATCTACTGATGAGTGAACAAATGTGGTGTGTTCATATAATGGAATATTATTCAGCAATAAAAAGAATGAAATATTGATAAATGAGCTAATATGGTTGATGCTTTAAAGTGTTAGGCTGCATGAAAGATGCCTAGTCACAAAAGGATGCATATTTCATGTATCCATTTGAATGAAATGCTGATAATTAGATAAATCTATAGAGATTTAAGAGTGTATTAGTGGTTGCCTAGGGATGGGAGGAGGGGAAAGTGTGCAGTGACTGCTAATGGGTTTGGGCTTTCTTTTTGGGGTGATGAAAATGTTCTGAAATTATATGGTGGTGATGATTGCATAGTTCTGTGTGTAAACACCGCTGAATTGTATACTGAAAAAAAAGGTGAAGTTTGCACTATGTGAACTAGAACTCAATAAACTTGTTAGTAAAAAAACATGTAGGCTCTACTCTTAGAGAGTCTGATTCAGATTTGGGGCAGACTCGGATGACTCACGTGCTGTGGGAAGTGTGTGAGCCACCAGCTATGCTATTGTATCTTCAGAAGACTGCAGTGAAAATGCAAATATAGGATCTGGGAAGAGTCTGATAATAAACACCTGCTTTCCCACAGATATGAGTTAAGTTGCAAGGCTACCATCTGTCTTGTGGGCTCCAGGAGATTGAAACCCAATCGTGAGAATCTTAGTGGCAAGAAAGTGGAAGATAGTTAAGATAAGTGGCAGATGATGGGAGGTAGGAAGGGAGTCCTGGGAGGGACACTTAGTAGGGGACAGGGATGCTGGGCAGATGGAAGTAACCGGAGTTCACTATTCTTAGTCTAACTTAGGTTCTATCTGCCTCTCCTGTGAAGTATCAGGGTAAAAGTCATAGCTAATGTGTATTAAGCACTGATTTTGCAGCAGGCAATGCTCTAAGTGCTTTTTATCATAGTTAACTTCTTTATTCCTAAAAAAACAGACTAATTTGTTTTTTACTTTTTGTATATATATATTTTTATTGAAGTATAGTCAGTTTATAATGTTGTGTCAATTTCTGATGCACAGCATAATATTTCAGTCATACATATATATACATATATTCATTTTCATATTCTTTTTCATTATAGGGTTACTACAAGATATTGAATATAGTTCTCTGTGCTATACAATATGAACTTGTTGTCTATATATTTTATATATAGTAGTTTGTATTTGGAAATCTCAAACTCCCAATTTATCCCTTCCTACCCCCTTCCCTGCCACCACCCCGATAGCCATATTTGTTTGTTATGTCTGTAAGTCTGTTTCTGTTTTGTAGATAAGCTCATTTGTGTTTTCTTCTTTCATTCTCCTTCTTCCTCTTCCTCTTCTTCTCCTTCTTCCACATATGAGTGATATTATATGGTATTTTTCTTTCTCTTTCTGGTTTACTTCACTTAGAATGACAGTCTCCAGTTCCATCTATGTTCCTGCAAATGATATTATTTTATTCTTTTTTTATGGCTGAGTAGTAGTCCACTGTATAAATATACCACAACTTCTTTATCCAGTCATCCATTGATGGACATTTAGGTAGTTTCCATGTCTTGGCTAAGCCCAGTTTTAAATAATTGATGTTTTAAAAAAATTCTGTCTAGAAAAATATTGTTAGGTTTGTGTGTGTGTTTGTGTGTATGTGTGTAAAAAAAGCTGGCAGAAGAAAAGTTAGTTTGGAGTATACTCAGCCAATGGAACTTTCACCTCCACCTCAGGTCAACGGCTTAGAAAATATTGCAGAAGTCTGGCTGTGGCAGTAGCTATTGTTTGGGGGAAGAGGCTCTGAGAAGTTCACCTATGTTGAGGGCTTACTTCAAATCATAACATCATTCTTTAGTCAGGTAGGGTCCATTTTTATGTCTGTGTTATGTACAGCTCAATGGCAGGAGGGACAAAGAGAAGCAGTTTGATTTTGGTTTAAACTTCGTCTGATTAGGGGATGGTGGAGGACTTTCTCTGAATGTCCCATTAGGATGCCTGGCAGGTGTTTTCTTAACATTTGTACTGGAATTTAGAAATTTTAGAAAGTATGTTCAATGACTTTCTGGTAGCTGTGGGATTTCATAGCTCCTGAATTTGCTAATTTAACATTTGTCTAGTTTGGATGGCCTTGTTTTGAAATGGTAGCAATGAAGGCTCTGAGGATCATTTTGAAGGAAGGTTATTTTGAAATGTAGTGATGAGCTCATAAACTAAAGGTCATAACTGGACCAGTTGATCATTAATTTGTTTTTCTGCTTCTGGGCAAACCAGATCCTGTGTATTTGCAGCAGACTTAAATGCTGATGATTTAAACAATGA
Organism: Vicugna pacos; assembly: GCF_048564905.1. Lineage (NCBI taxonomy): Eukaryota > Metazoa > Chordata > Mammalia > Artiodactyla > Camelidae > Vicugna > Vicugna pacos. Next base: position 10,745,328 of record NC_132988.1, on the reverse strand, counting down.
GACATGCCCGTTCTCTTCTTCCTGCATTCAGAGACTGTGAAGTATAAGTGAAAATGCTGAGCTGGAAGCTTAGAACCTGGGGTCTTAGCATCCTTTTACTCTAATGGGTCCCTTGACCCCAGTTTCTCTTTTCCTTTTGTAACTGATACAATAGACACCTACAGAGAGATTTCTGGGGCTAGTTGAGGAAATCATTTTTCCAGGAATTTTTTTTAAAATTAGGCTTTATATTTTCTGCTTTGGCTAGATTCATTGATCAACAGGTGGAAGCAGTTTAAAATAATTTTAAAATATATTTAAGGGAACAGCTTATTATTAGTTTAGGTGTGTACTAAGAGTTTGGTTCTAATCACAGTAGATCCTGTTGTTTGTGAATAATGAGGGCACTTAACAGTATTATTGATTTATATTAAGCCATATATTCAGGATTAAGTCATCAAATAAAGATGATGATGCTTGGCTCCCGTCCTTGGAATCTTGTGTTCTGTGTGGGATTTGTTACTCCGGCACCACTATTGGGAAGGAGATGCTTCTGTCCTCCAGGCTCTGCTTCTTCTCCTCTGCCCACCCCCTCACTAGTTCCCTCTGAGAGAGGTGGCTAGGCAGGCTTACTGCCCTTGGCTGATTAACAAGGGAGAGGAGGTGCCCAGCTGATGAAAAGGCAGGACGTTTCTCTTATGCCACAGCTGGCTCCTTAAAATCCAAGGACAGACCCCAATGTCTCTTTCTTTATTCCTACCAAAGTTTCTGCTAGTTGCTTTTTTGCTTGTTTTTTTATTGAAGTATAGCCAGTTTACAATGTGCCAGTTTCTGATATACAGCATGTTTCAGTCATACATATACACACATGTATTCCTTTTCATATTCTTTTCCATTATAAATTGCTTTAGGATATTGAATATAGTTCCCTGTGCTACACAGAAGAAACTTGTCGTTTATCTTTTTGTATATACTAATTAATATTTGCAAATCTTGAACTCCCAATTTATACCTTTCCATCCCTTTCCCCTGCCCAGGTTGCCATGAGGTTGTTTACTATGTCTGTGAGTCTGTTTTTTTTTTTTTTTTGTAGATAAGTTCATTAGAGTTTTCTTTTTTCCTGTTTTTAGATTCCACATATGAGTGATGTCATATGGTATTTTTCTTTCTCTTTCTGGCTGACTTCTGTTAGAATGACGATCCTGTTTCAGGGCTGAGTTCTGAGGGAGGATGGAGCCTGTATTAGAAAATAATTAACTCCAGCACCAGAATATAGACAATGATGGCAGAACCTTCTAACAAAAGACCCCACGGCCAGAATAGGGCCAGAGCTGTCTTTACTGGCTGCCTTGGCTGATGGCCCCCTGCTCAAGCACCTCCTTTCCCTACTCCATTGCCTTTCTCTCCTTCTCTCTGCTCAAGCACTTTGCTCACTTTCCTTCCATTTCCCCCTCTGAGCAATAAAGCAGCTGCTCACTTCAGCCCTCTGCCTCTGCTCGACGAATCCTTTCAGGTGGCAAGGACCCCACACTTTGGTGTCCTTCCTAATCTAGGGAGTTCTCCATTTGCTAACACCTCCCAAAGAGGGGCTCTTTGTGGATTAGAACATGGATTGGATCTGGTTTTATGAGCTGGGATGGGTGGGCTACTGTGACAAGATGGTCGGTGCTTGTCTATGACCTTCTGTGCTGCTTTTCCAGGGGAATTTGACCAGGTTGCGCTCTCCCTTTCTCCTTCCCTGGAATATATAATTAAGCATCCAAGAGGATTCACGTGTCTTTGGCTCCTGGCTTTTTATACTGTTGGTCCAGGTCTTCCAGGCATATTCAAGATTTACCTTCAGAAGAAGATAAGAGTCCTAATTAGACTCATGCCTGAGTCACATACTCCAACTCATTCTTCACTCAAAAGCCCTGCTTGGATGGTACCTAATATTGGCTCACTTATAAATAAATAACTGCTTCCCTGTATGACTAGTCTTTCTTTCCCAGAGTTCTCTAGGACGGAGGGCTGAGTAAGAGCTCAGACTATTTTCCTGATTATAGTCTTAGAATAAAATGAGCTCTTTTTCAGAACTCAACACAGCAAGAGTTTCACTCCGTGCTTGTCTGACTATTGCTTGCCTGCATTAAAATGGGACGCACACTGGCTTGGTGATCCTTGATGCGATTCTGTTCCAGGCTCTGCCTCTTACTCCATTGGTGACCTTGGCCATTAATTCCCTTATTTGTAAAATAAGGGAATCCAACTGGAGGTTCAGTTTTAATCTTTGACATATTCTGATGCTGAAAATGTCTCTCTAATGAGTTCAAAGCCCACTTACCTAGGAAATTTATTTATTTATTTTTATTGAAATACAGTCAGTTACAATGTGTCAATTTCTGGTGTACAGCATAATGTCCCAGTCATGCATACATATACATATATATTCATTTTCATATTCTTTTACATTAAAGGTTATTGTAAGATATTGAATATAGCACCCCATATAGTGCCTTATACAGAAGAAATTTGTTTTTTTATGTTTTTATATAAAGTAGTTAATATTTGCAAATCTCAAAATTTATTTTTATTTTTAATCTTTCCTCTAAATATCCCTTTGAATCACAATATGCCTCTTTCCCCCTCCCCCAATACAAACACACTTAAATATCGGTGAATTAAACATATTTTCTGTGAATGGAGAAAAGATTTTATGTGACATCATAAAATGTCTGTGGGGAAACAGAAGAAGGCACCCAGAGTAAAACAGGTCTCATCATATTTAGGAGGCTTTTTAAAAAACAGCTTCAAGCCAAATATCCTGATGTCAGAAGAAGCAGATCAAGCAGTTTCTAATATGTCTCATTTATAGCCTTTTCACATAACCCAGGGTATCACATTTTTAAAGAGAATGAGCCATGCCGAACTCTGAAAAGAGCCTAATGTTTCTGTGAATAACATAATTAAAATGAAGATTCACATGAATGACTTAATCTGGGCCATTGCTTTATGAAGAAATTGAGAAAGAAGGTTTTATTCAGGAGGCCTGTGGAGAGGATAATAGAGAATAAAAATATGGCTCGGCTTTGGAGCAGGAGGTGACATAATTGCAGAGGGCGGCTGCTGAGCCCAAGCTGGATAAATGGCTCTGCATGGACTCAGAGGCCAAATATGGACAGAAGGACTGGATGGAGAAAAAGAGCAAAATCTGAGATACAAAATGTAGTATCTCAGGATGAGGACAGTGGGCTCGACCTCCATAGCATGTAGTTAAAGAGGAGAGCTTGCTGGGGCTCTGAAAGAACAGAGCAGCAAAGGGAATGGAAATCCAGCACCTGCTCCGTGCAGGTTTCTGGTGTCTTTTTTAAATGCTTAATCCTGGAGCTTTCCAGGGTTAGAATGGATTGTGTTGTGTGCGCAGATACTCAACATTAGCCTCATGTCCTTGAGGAAATACCCTTTGCTCTGACCCTTATTGAATTTCATTTACAACATCTGTTGAGTACCTGGTGTTTCGTGTGTTTCTGCTGCATCATCTCACGTGGAAGAGAAGGGGAAAGGGTGGTGAGAAGTGGTAGGGAGCAAGCCAAGCTCCTCACTAACTTTTATCATCATCCCAGAGAAAGTTCTATTTCATGCACAAATTGCTTGGCACGTATTTTTCATGAGGTCACCCAAGGAAAACAATGAACTGTCAAATGCAAAAAAATAATCACTTCCATTTACACATGGACTTTGTCTTTCAATTCTAATTATTGTCTGGAAAATTTAGGAGAGATTTATACCAAGCCAATTGAATGTTGGTTTTTTAACGATTCTTTTTTTTTTTTTGACTGTTGGGAGAGGATTCTCCATGGATCTCTCAATGTTCCTGTGTGTCTTAAGACAGAGGTGCTGAATGCCCTCTTATTCTCAGCTACCTTTTAGTGTTTCTGTGCCAAACAGCCTTGAAAAAATAGTGTCTTTCTTCAAAGTAAAGAGCATGCATGTTTATTGTCAAGTAAAAAACCCCCCAAAATTGCTTTTCTACAGCAAAGAGTTGAGCATGCGTTCCACCAATTACAGAAGATTAAGTTTCTTCTGCTCTAATACAAACCACTCAGGGTGCAGCCATCTATCTGGGCCTATTTATGTCCCTCTCTGGGACTTGGGACTCGGGAGGAAATGCAAATATGCTGATTCTCATGCTTGCTCTGCAGTGAGTAATAAAGTCCTTTGTCTCTGACCTAGAAATCTTTTCCCTTTTGCCACCATCCATGAACTACTAATGAGTTGTGGTAGTGTTGTTGGAGAATAGGTTCTTGCCTCATGCAGGAAAGAATTCAAGATTACGTAAGGCATGATAAAGTGAAAGCAAGTTTATTTAGAGATACACACTCCATAGACAGAGTGGGGTCCGTCTCACTCAGAAGGGAGAGCAGCTTAGGAGATACACACTCCATAGGCAGAATGTGAGAGGGAGAGAGACCAAAAGGTGTGGAGGTGCTTCATTTAAAGTAAAAGCAGTTACACACTCCATAGACAGGGTGTGGGCCGTCTCAGAAGGCAAGTGAGAGAGCGACCATGCGGTGCAGAGCTGTTAGGTTTTACAGGCTCAGTAATTGCATATGCTAATGAGTAGGAGGATTATTCCAACTACTTTGGGGAAAGGGAAGGGATTTCCATGAATTGGGCTCCTGCCCACTTTTTGACCTTTTATGGTCAGATTAAGAACTGTCATAGCACCTGTGGGTGTGCATGAGGCTCAAGGTCTACTGGAAGTCGGATCTTTGGCCATCTTGGTTCTAACCAGTGTGTCCTCTCCTCATTGCTGTGTCACTCCTTCAGTGGCTGTGCCCTGCACCCTGCACCGTGCACCCTTCCCTCCTGTGTCAGACGCTAACTCGGGTAACACTTCAGACAATTAACAGTTCTTGATGAGGCAGAGGTGCTGAGGGTGGGATCTTGACAGACATAACTAAGAATAATCCCAACATTCTTCTCTTCCTTTTCACTTCAATAAATAGGAGTTTAGCCAAGAAAATAATGCTACCCAACAATTTTTATGAGGTTTACAAATTTCAACTTCTAGAAACAAAAGTTTTAAAGACTCGTATTACTTTCTGTTGTGATTTTTTTTTATTTGAAATGGGCTTTGAGTGGGTATGAGTGACCAATATTGAAAATGGAAATGTGCAGAACTCAAAAATTCAGAAAATATTTTAGCTTTAGGGAGCATATGAGTAGCAATGTAAATAAATTAAAGAAATTCCCTAGAGCTAAATCCGTACGAAAAGCTCAGTTTTATCTAATGTATGATAGATAAACATATACTGATATTCGTTAAACTGAATTAAATAACAGCCATTTTGCTTAACTCAGTACACTCGTGATACCATGGCCAGTACACAGTTAAACATTTACAAAATTGGTTCACTTGATTGATGGAAAAGAACAGTTTCTGAATAAAGAAAGAGAACAAAACAAAACAAAACAAAAAACGGTATTATAGAAGGACTGTGCAAGGCTGGGAAAATGCGATTTTGAGGACGGGCTTCCAGCACAAATATGATTTGACAATAGAATAATCAAGTTTCCCAAAGAACATGAAACTCCTCTGAACCATTCTTATCACTTAACAACAGAAGGAAGAGGGTGGTACGTAAATAACCCTATCTATGCACGATATACCTACATTTCCCTCATATATGCAGAGCTAGACTCAACCACATTATCTAGCCTGTGGTTGAGTGATAAGCGAGTGTTCAACTAACTGCGCTTGCCAAACCAGCAGTTTAGGACTTACATCATGACTAGTTCTAGATTATAGATTTTTCTGGAGTCCCAGCCAAAAATCTTGGTTATTTGGCACAGTCCTTCCTTCTGGGGCTGCCAGATTACATATAAACAAACAAAACCGTAAACAAACAAGCAAAACCTAAAACAAAACAAAAGGAATGCTCAATTAATTTTGAACTTCAAATTGCTAATATTATGTGAAAACATACTTATGCTAAAAGATTTTTTGTTTTTTATCTGAAATTCAAAGCTGACTGGCACCTTGTCTTTTATGTGGCAACCTTATTGTACCTGGTATTTGATTTCCCATTAGCCAACCCCATGAGAATTTTGAAGCTTCCGCCCAGTTTCTCTTCTACCAATTTCTATGCAGCTTCGGGGCCATGCTTTGGAAATGAGAAACTCTTTAAGGTGAAATTTGATGCTGAATACTGGGCTTACCACTGAGTTTCCTTTCTTTCTTAATCTTCATCTCTTAAGTCTCACACAATTGCAACTGTCTGAGGTTTTCTAGAAAATTTTGTCTGTAGACACCAGCAATGGAATAAAAATTTTAGGTTGATCAAGATTTCAAATTTCAAATCCACTCATTAAAGTTACTGTCCTTGATTAATAGTTTCATTATTAATAGCAACAGTAATAATACCACTAATAAAAGATAGCATATTAAGCACAAAATGTGTGTCTGGCAATAACTAAGAATTTTTCATGAATTGACTAATTCTCACTCTCTGTATGCCCATTTTTCAGAGAAGGTTTATTAAGTGCCTACATGGGTCATAAGGACTGAGGAGTACAACCACAAAGAAATTGTAAAACCCTTATTTCTCTCAGCTGGAGCTTGCCACAGTGCCTAGTACTAAATAATCACTCCATGAATAATAAATTATGGTCACTGGACAGTTTTCCACACAGGTAGTACACATCCCATTAGCTATTTGAATTTAATTGACCCTGGTAATGCCTACCTCATTTAGAATCCTGGTCTTTTAACAGCATTATACTTCTATTGTGTGTTTCCGCAGGTGGTTGCAACTGTGGGTTTTCCCAAAGCCTGTTTTAGCATCAGCAGCCCAATACCCCAAACACATAAAAGCTTTTTACTCTGGTTAAAGAGAGTTAGAGTGACATAGCCGTCTCAGTTATGTTTCCCCCTCTCCACTGCGGACTTAAAACCATCTAGAAATCTCTAAGACTCTGGGGCAGCACATATTTTTGAAAAATGTCCACTGTTGGTCCAACCTGATTGTTTCAGCAATTTCATGGTAGTAAAATACGATTGCAGCTCACGGGCATAGTTGACTGATCAGGAGTGGGAACCTGATGCAACTTGTACCAATTTAACCCTTTTCCAGCATTTTCGGGAAATGAGTTGAGGAAGGAGCTGAGCTTTAAGATATTAAGGAACCAATTCTTGACTCCATCACAGATAACGTGGATTTTTCTTGGGAGTTTCCTGCTTAGTAACATTGATCCTTTACTTATTTCTACTGAGGGAAATAACCAGAAATATAATATGAAGTCTCTTGTAAGCCCAGGCCATGTGCTTTTGCCACTGGGCACCCTCTGCTGCAATCATTGTAACTACACTCATGTTTGTTGAGGACAGAGCAAGACCCTGGAAGAAGGTGTATCTGCATAGCTCAATTATAGGAGCAATTGCTGTAAATTTAGAAATTCTTCATCATCAGGCACTAGGTCTCTGGTTCTTCAGTTAACTTCAGAGAGCTTCATGCAATCTCTGATCCAAAAAAAAAAAAAGGATTATCTTTTGTATTTATTTAAAATGCAGAAAAGAGATGACAAAAAATCAAACAGAAAACAATACAGGTTCAAAGGCAAACAATCTGACCAAAACAAAGGGAAATAGATGGGGGATGAATGAGAATTTTTATAAGAACTCTAAGAAGAGTTTGCCTGGAAATCTATGTCTTCTGAGGGAAATAGAGTCTCTGTCCAATAATGTGTTACTTCTGCAGAAAGTTTGGTAGCTGAAAAGGAAAGAAAGGAAGAAGGATGAGAGAGAGAGTGGTAGGGGAAAAGGCAGGAGGGAAGATCTTTAGAATCTACCAGTCTCATAAAAGCAGCATGCAGATAATTTGAAAAATCGTCAAAGCAAAAGTAATTGATGATTCAAGCAAGATGATTTCAACAGAACAGTGATATCATCAAAGTAGGAGAGACATAGTAAAAATCAGTACAAGGATAACAACTCTGCGTTTCACCCTACAATTTATCTTGGGTACGTACAGTCAGAAATGCTGAGGGAAGAGCTGTGGAAACTGAACATGGATCAACATGGCTGTGTCAGTTAACCAATGTATATGAGACATTTTGATGTCAATGAACATGGATTTGGAGCTGCAGAGATCTGAATTTAAAACTCAGCTTTCTGTATATGTTTTCTCATTTGTAACATGTAGAAAATGAAGTTTAACTTGCAACTTTTTTTTGTCTTGTAGTTATGAACCAGAGTAACCAAAGCCATGAATCTGTCCTTGAAAAAAAAATCCTTGGAAGCAAGGGCTGGATCGCTAATGCTGTAAGAAGTGGGGTCCCAGTCTCTCTGCTGGAAATGGGGATATCAAACCCAAGGTCCCATGATCATTAAGGCTTCATTTCTAACAATAATATTAAAAGAATCTAAAATATAAAACACAGAAATGTAGATAACAAAACAGAAACAGATTCAACAAGCTAGTGGATACCAGTGGGGAGAGAAGAGGGGGAGGGGCAAAATAGGGATATGAGATTAAAAGATACAAACTACTATGTATAAAATAGATAAGCAGCAAGGATCTATAGTACCACACAAGGAAGAATACCCATTAGTTTGTAATAACTTTAAATGGAGTATAATGTATAAAAATATTGAATCACTATGCTGTACACCTGAAACTAATACGATATTGTAAATAACTACACTTCAATTAAAACAATAAAAAACAGAGGTAGATAAAAAATAAAAATAAATAAGTACAAATTTAAAAAGGAGACTCTGACTATGAAAACTTTTCATACATGAACAGCATTTAAAAATTGGATATGAATAAAGATGACTGAATCTATTGAAATGAAACAATGCAGACAAATCTGTGCGCAATGCTTCATGTTTTTTTATGCCTTTCTTTTTTTGTGTGATCCAATATTTTTATAGATTATCCTCCATTTAAAGTGATTACAAAATAATGCTTATATTCCCCTGTGTTCATGCTTTTCTATTCCTTCTCCAACAGAGCATTTTAAAGGAAACTGCACCCAAACAGTACAATTTCAAAGTCACAGAGGCTATGAAAAATGACTTTTTAAACAGGAGAGTATCATTTCAAAAAAAATGCTATGTGGGAAAAATAATGATGTTACTTGAAAAACAAATTGAAACAGAAGTTAGAAAATGGCCAAACGAATGCAAATATATTTCCTCAGGAAGACACTGTTGGCACATTTTTTATTATCATTATTATTATTATTATTATTATTATTATTATTATTATTATTGTTTTGTAGGCTCATTATTTATTTTACTTTCTCTAAGTAAGGAAATTGGCCAAAGAAGAGATTTGTTTACTTTTCACCTTAAGGACTGTGTATGCACTAAAATGGACATACTACACTCTTCTCTGAGAAATTCTGGGATGAGTATCATTTACAAATGTTTTGCATCAGTGCTGTCCTGTCGACTGAATAGCCTTTGTTTTGTTTGTTTTCTGCTGTTGTTTCTTCCACACCCACCTATAAATTATAATAGAAATGTTGATGCTGCATTTGTGCCTACAGAGTCCTCCTGTCATTGGACAGGAGTATAGAAAGTCAAGAATATTAATTCAAAAGGTCACGCTTTCACAGCCCCTTCATTTCTCAGATTTGTTTCTGGCATGAGACAGCAACAGACTCTCATTGCTGCAAGAGGAGACCAAGGAAATTGCTGTTTAGCTCTTCTCTGTTGCCCAAGGTCATTTCCCAGACTACTGGTATCCAATTTGGATTGTTCTGTAAGCAGCTCAAATGTTAATCAAATAATAATTTATACAATGACATATATTAGGATAGACAATGGAAGAGAGGAAGCTGATGCCAAAGACATAGCTATAAAGCTGGTTATGATAGCTATAAAAGTCATCTTGGGTACATAGGACCAAAAACGCAGAGGGCAGAGCTGTGGAACATTGCACATGGATCAATATGGCTGCCTCAGTGAACCAATTACACTTTAGTTATGTTGATTTCTTCTCTAACTCACCCTGGAAATATTGAAACATGATTTGGAATCAAGGTCCCAATGAAAAAGTCTTTCAACAGGCATGATTAGCTATCTTGTAATACAAACTCAGAGAACACCAGGATAATAAACATAGTTGGAGGGCATTCCATACAGTCTAAATGGAAAAAAAAATATTAAAATGATCAATTTACTGGCAAGCCCAGGATGGTGTGTGCCTGCATCTATCCCTCATGTGCTTTATCATGTCCTTTACTTCTTTCCTCCTATTATCTGTGCACTGTGAGATGCTCCACACGCAGAGGCCTGCGATCAAACAAATTTGGGAAACTGCATATTGCCAACTTTTTCCACAGCTATTTGACCATAAAACACTTTATTTGTTTCTTACTCATATGACATTTACATGAATAGTAAAGTGTGGAACCATCTTCTGTTAAATTAAAGAAATGATCAAGAGCTATGGATTTTTCATTTTTTTTAATACTTTGCTGGATATGTGGCCAAAATATTCAAGGCTACATTCTCTCTGTTGGTAGATGAGAGTTCCAATGATGGCGTTAAACACTGAGTAACCCAGTGTCTCTTTCCTGCCAAGTTCCTACAGCTCTTGAAGTGTGTCTGTCTCTCCTCCCCTGGTGTAACCCTTCTGCCCACAGTACCCACTAAGGCAGGAGGTGAGACACCCTGTGGATTTGCATCTCCTCAATGCTTTAATCCAGGGATCAAAAGTTGGCTTTGAAGACCTGAATGTAAATATTATATGTATTTTAATAATATTATATATTATTATTTAATTATTCATCTCTTCAGTCACTGTTCTTTCTAAATTCTTTTGCATTATTTCTCTTCCATCCACCTGTACTTATTGCATCTTGTTCCTTTCAAGTCATAATTTTTAAAAATTTCTGCTTGTAAATATCTATTAGTTAAGGTAATGCTCACTGCAGTAATAGGCAAACCCTCAAATCTCATCCATCAGTCCATTACAAGTGTATTTCTCTGCTCATGAAGTCTGAAGTAGGTGCTACTGATTCACCTCCCCCTCCCCATTCTGTGCTCCATAATCTTCTTCATTTGGCCTCAAAAATCTCAACAGAGGGGCAAGAACCTGAAGGATCACACTTGGGAGGTTTTACAGGTCAGGTCTGAAAGGGGCACAAATCACTTCTGCTCTTGTTCCAGGAGTGACAGCCCAGTCACACAGCATACACAACTGTAAGGAAGGTCGGAGAAAACAGTCAAGCCATTCGCCTATGAAAGAAGAAATGGCCTGACTGAGAGCAGTCTAAACACTGGCACAAGCATCTCTAACCAGAGGAGGGCTGGAATGACTCCATTTCAATTTCAAGTTGCTAGCTGAAATAAAATGAAAGGTGAAATATTGTATTTTACCAATGACTTTGCATTATGCCTGAGCACAGAGATTCTTAACCCAAAGAATTTACTGAGAAAGACAAATGTGAGCTCGATCCCAGTTAGGCAGAAAGGAAAATGAACAATGGAGAAAAGCCAAATATTCATAAAATGCAGCAATTCCCTAAAGGAATCATCTTTATGCAAGCAATGAGCACATTATACATGTGTTTCATTAAAAATTTAATGGGCAGTTTAGACTTTTAAAAGCTTTGTCTTATCATTTCTATTACAAAACCTGTATATCTAACTTCTAAACTAGATCCCTGACAGCAGTAAATTTCAAAACATTCTCAAATGTGACATTCCCTTTGCTACACATGCCATGTTGCAGCCTTAGGAGATAATTTCATATTGAATCCCAAAGATTTCATCTTCTGATTTTTAAAAAAATGGCTTCAAAGTCACCACCATTCAAATATCAAAAACTTTCTCTAGATTCAGAGAAATAAAACAAAAGCTGTGTTATAAATATCTTCATTAAACAAAAGATATGCAGAATAAATGTGTTCTCTTACCTCATTATAACTGACAAGTATTAAAAAACAGATTTTACTTAGGACAACTGAGGTTTTGGTTTTTCAAAAAGTGTACTTTATACTCAAGGTCCAGATTGATTTTAATAACTATGGATATAGTTGCTTTCAAAAGAATTTGTGGTTCCAGTATGCAAATTGCTTTTAAAAAATAACAGTACATACAGAACTTCTGTCTGACATTTTCTTTGTCTGTTTCTTCTAGCTTCTTCTGTTCCTCTCAAATTTCTACCAATTCCTTCCAAATTCTAAGTTTCTGTTTCCAGACCTTTTGGCTAAAGCACAATAAATCTTCTTCCAGCAAATATCCTCATAGCCTAGATTCAAACACAAAGGGGAAAAATGATTAGAAGACAGAGTATATGTACTTTCTTATAGTGTACTAATGAAATTGGCTTTTGCTCCTTTCATTTTTTTCTTAGTCAATTACCTCGACCATACAAAACCCAAAACATTTATTTCCAGATCTCCTGGCTTTTACACTTTTTATCGCTACATTTTGTCCACTTGGGTCGACAGGGTTAGAAATGTTACAGCCATTTATGGACAAGTTGCAATGTTGACTCCCTCTCTGCTCCTGCTAATCACTCTGTGGCTTTTGCAGAAGCAATATAGGTATTACCAATATGCTGTTAGTTGACTAGTGCTATCACTAAGAAACTTACCCTCAGACCTGACATTTTACTATTACTAATTAATTTTTTTGACAAGGATTAATCTCTCTGTGTGGTCCATATTGGGAAAAAAATTTAATTACTGTGGAAAAGTTAACCCTTCATAGAGTTAGAGAAAGAGGCAGCTCAGATCCATTTTATTCTTCCTTTCAAACTTAAGTAAAAAGTGTATTTGTTCTATGTATTTATTTTATTTCCTCTGCTTCTTCTTGCTAGGTAAATTTTTCAAGACAAGACCAAAATTTGGTTCTTTTATCATGAATTCTTAACACAGTGTAATGCTAATGATCATTTATATAATGGTAGTTCTCTAAACAGACACATATTAATTAGGAATTCAATTTTCAGATCATGCTTGACCTGTCAGAAAAAATACAGATATTGTTATTCTTACTTACCTTATCTTTTAAGATCCAAAAGGAAATGGAATTTACTAGGCCAGGGACATCCCTTCAGAAATAATTGGCTTAAGATTGAGAAATGACTAATGGTTACATGTGAGAGATTTTAAGTGATGTGAATGTTAAAGAAGAGATTATAAAAATAGTGTCCAATCAGTAATCCCTGAGAAAAAATGATTGAAAGCATTTTTAACTGTAAATTATTTTAGAAAATATGGAATTCCCTTTGTTATGAGCAAAATATTAAATATTCATAGTACAATGCTCATTTATCAACTGTAATCAACATTCTGTAAAACTGTTGTGAAATGATCAGAGCATGTTAACTACCTAATTAAATATAAATTTGACTAAAATGAAGTATATCATGTTAAATGAAGTTTAATTTAGATCAATTTACATGTAATTAAGTTGAAGGGAGCTTTCACCAAATATAGATCTTATAATTCATCTATGCCCTCATCCGTTTATTACATGAAGGTATTTTTTACATATCAGTTTTAAATTTTCTTTGATTTTTCTATAAGCACCTATCACATACCAGACACTTTGCCAGTGGTGGCTGTTACAGAGCAGTTTAGACAAAGGAAGGAAGTAACGAGCTCATTCTGGACCTTCATAACTCTGCCCAAATGTCCCCTTCTCAGGTCTCCCCTGACTGCCCTACCTGAGTTAGGTTCTACAGTTATTGCTATGTCACTGTTTGTATGTCTCCTTTGTAGGACTTACCACTAGCTGTTTGTCTACTTGTATATTAGATTTCTGCCTTCTGCAATGTAAGCCTTGTTGAAGGCAGGCTGTTTTTATGTCTTAGTAGTATCGTGCCTAAAATGCATTAGCTTTTCATCTAATGCATGAAAGAGACATGTGTTAGTTAAGTTAGTATTACCTTGATGGCTTAAGGTAAATAGATTTCTCTTAATGACATAAAGTACAGTTGGAGTCAAACTATCAGCCATTCTGTAAGAACTGAATCATGTACCCCTATCTAGATGCCAGAATACACATTACTATGTGTTATAGAGACACATGCTCACACGTGTCATACTGTAATAGGATAAATCTGACTCCATATTAGATCTGTTCTTTAGCCTTCACCCTGTGCTCTGTTTCCTGGGCTCAGTCATGCTGGTTCTTCACCTTTTGTAAAAGAATGTTGCCTGTAGCCTGAAATAGACAGGAGAGCCTATTTTCAAGGTTCTAACCTTTAAGGATATTAATACTTTTCCATTCATATAAAGATAATAAGTTGCAGAATAGAAAATAACTTTTGTTTTGTTGGAGGTTTACAGGGACATCATGATCTGACCCACGTGGACAGCTGCAAGAACAAAGGATTCAGACACCAAGAAGTTTGCAACAACCAACCAACACCCCCCTCCCCCCTCCATTTAAAAGAAACCTGAATTCTGATTCAGGGAAGATGGTTCTCTAGGACATTAGTCTGCCATCTTCTCAGACTACTGGTTTTCCCAATAAAGTCATTATGCCTTGCCCCAACACCTTGTCTCCCAATTTATTGGCCTGTTGTGCAGTGAGCAGAATGAGTTTGGACTTAGTAACAATGCAAAGTTATACACTGAATGTTTGTGTCCCCCCAGATTCATATGTTGAAGCCTAATGCTTTGGGAGGTGCTTGGGTCTTGATGGTGGAACTCTCATTAATGGGCTAAGCACCCTTATAAAAGAAACCCCAGAGAACTCCCTCACCCGTTCCACCCTGTGAGGACACAGCAAAAAAGAAAGCCCTCTATAACCCAGGAAATGAGCCCTGGCCAGGCACCAAATCTGCCTGCAACCAGACTGTAAGAAATGCTTCTGATGTTTAAAAACCATCCAATCTATGGCATTTTTGTTATAGCAGCACCAAAGGACTAAGACTTAGAAGTACATATTCACACATGTTATGAATGTTAGCGTTACCACATATTATGGAGGTACATGCTAATACACAGTACACAGGCACATGGTAACATTTGTTATGGAGGTACGTGTTAACACGTTACAGAGGCACATGTTAAAGCAGATTATGGGAATAGAGGGTAACACAGTTATGGAGGTACCTGTTATGTTATGGAGGAACATGCTGACACAGGCAAGGAGGTGCGTGTTAACCCATGTTGTACATGTGCATGTTAATGCATGTTATGGACGTTCATGCTCATACATGTCATGGATGCACATAACAACACATGCCACAGAGACACAAGATAGCGCATGTCATGGAGGTACATATTAAGAGCTGAGAAAACACTAGGGATGAATCAACCACTTTCCTTAGGAGATAGTAGATGATGTTTGACTTGGTCTTATATGACAAATTGAAGTTTTCTAGGCAGATTTTTTCAAATTCTAATCATGTGTTTGTATTTTTTTCTGTTTAGCACCTTGGCAGGTTTAAAAAAACAAAATGAAATAATCATAGAAAGTGGTCCTTAAAGAGAATTCGGTCTAATATCTTTGAGATGCTTATTGACACACAGAGTTAGTAATTATAGATTTTTGAGCCCGACTGTATTTGTGAGCAGGTACAGAACCGGTACGTAAGGCATTCCAGTGTCCCTTTTACAGCAAAGACTGCATAGTGTTCCGCTAACACCCAAAGCTTCCAGGAAGGAGCGTATACCATGAGTGGCTTTGAAGTTCATGAATGTCTAATAGATTTTGGACTTTGGTAGAGACCTTTCTTAAACAACAACAAATTCTTTGAGTATATATAGTATTGCTGCATATTAGTGTAATGTAAAACTAAGCTCAGTCAGAGCAATTTTTTTAAAATTATAAAGTGTTCCTTAAATGTACCATTAATGCATTGCATGACTTTTTGAGGCAAAGATGCATAATGTTACTCTTGAAATAACATAAAGGTGGGTATACCCGGCTCAGCAAAATATATAAATCACTGAAGGACCTTTTTTCCTACTCTGAATAGGCGTAATAGAAAAGAAGAACCTTTGGCTTTAACCCTGCGCCCTGTTTTCTAGGCTTCGTCTTGCTAGCTCTGCACTCACATGAAGATAACAAGTGGCAGAACAGAGAATAACATTTGCTTTGTTGGCGGTTTTGCAGGAGCACCGTGATCTGACCCACGTGGACAGCTGCAGGAACAAAGAATTCCTACGCCAAGAAGTTTGCAACAACCAACCACACCCTTTCCCCTGTTTGTTTGTTCGTATAAAAGGAGCCTGTATTCTGACTAGAGCAGGATAGTTCTCCAAGACATCAGTCTGCCATCCTCTAGGTCTGCCAGCTTTCCAAATAAAGTCACTATTCCTTGCCCCAATGCCTTGTCTCCTAATTTAATAGCCTGTCCTGCAACGAGCAGAATGAGTTTGGACTCGCTAACATAGGTTCATCATAAAATCCTGAGATTCTAATTGACTTTTATATGCTTTTGACCAAATTAGAACCCAACTGCACACTGTATGTTGACATTTCTTTCATGGAGTCAGAGAAATTTACTAAAAATGATAAAAAGAAATAATTCTTTTACAACTTGAACTGAAATGTTAGAGCAACTGACTCTTCATTCTTGTCTGATTGTGTGCAGTGCTGCCAGCCACCCTCCTGCCCCGTATAATACATCCAGGAACACATGGGTGTGCTCCCCAACGAGTGGTCCTTGTGCACAATTTCAGTTTAGCATTGTGCATGGTAGACATTTTTGCTCTCAGTGAATGTCTCCCCTTTTAGCTTTGCCTTTGTCATTAGTCTGAAAACTTGGAACAACTTATCTGACTATATATGATCTTTGGTGTCTCTTCAAGACTGTGATTTTTAGATTTGCCTATGGATTTGTCACTTTTGGCCACTTCATGTGAACCTTCCACCTGAACTTTTCCACACCTGAGACACTTTCTCTTTACCTCTTTCTACATATCTCACCTGATGAGCAGAACCTGGGCAAATTCTTTGTAGTGCAATTTGACATTGCTAGTGTGTAGAATATTAGTGATTTCCAAATGCCTTTAAGAAGATTATGTTTCCTTATCATGGAAATAATAAAGATGAGTTAAGTAAGTGATATTTAAAGTGCAATTATTTTTTAAAAAGGAGATGGCATCAGTACTTGTAATTTTGTGCTCTGTTTAAAAGAGATTTGATGAATATGGAATACCACCATGATGCTTCAGGACACAGTGGCACTGAGTATACGTCTCTTCAAGTCCTTAGAGAACTCCACTTTACATCAACATATTGCTTCCACATTCTCAACTACATTTGGCTGTGAGTAAACGAGTTTCTACATAGGACGTAAAATTGTCATAACATTGAGCTCTCTGCTTGCTCATTCTGGGAGATTTCTCGTTGCCACCAAGGAAGTTATTCGAGAAATATGTCAAAGTTACTGGATTGAGATGAACCAGCATAAAATATGACCTGAGGACCATGAGGGATTTACCAGTGTCTCTGTGTTACTGTGGTCTCATGGAGAAGCTTCTGTGAGTTCCTGCAGGTTGAGAGTTGGAGGAGGGTCATGACTGCACGGTCACAGGTGCCATAAACCCCTCCGTCCTCTGCAGGTCAGCGGTCTCCTTGGCAACACATTTTCTCTCTTGCCTCTGGAAATTGTTATTGAGTAGAAACAATTTGGGTTGTTATAGCAATGAAGACGACTAAACCAGGGCCAAGAGGTAATTGGCTTTTTCCCCAGTAGGAAAAGAGCTCTCCCATGAAGGTACATCAGTCATTAGTTGAGCCTTTCCCTTACACCTGATGGCTGCATGGAGGCCCTCATGCTGAAGTCCCATACGCTAGGTTTGAAAATATCTTGGAAACCCAAGTGACTTCAGCCAGGAAAAGGACAATTCAATATTCATTGTAAGAACCAATTCTTGGAAAAATAAATCCAGAAGCAAGCATGGCTTATTTTCTACTGTTTTCTGTTAAACTGAAAGGACCATAATCTTATTAACTACCCCTTAGAAAATGGAACAGTGCAGCACCACAATTATTTCACATTTTTAAAAGAACACAAGTTTGGGGAGACACTGTAAGTATTCAATTTGAATTACTGATAGAAAAAAAAATGTATTGAGTCAACCAAAAGTTTTTCTTGGAGTCTTGAAAGTAAGAGGAGGAAATATATTCAAGTAGATGATCATTTATGTAATTCTCGCCAGCTATTAGTGCAAATGAGGTATTTCCCTGGCCTCTGAATCCACCTGGTGATGCAGAATTTTTATCATCGCCTAAACTCTCTCAGAGAATTACTGCTGAGCATCTCTGGGGATGTCACGCGTGAGGCCAGAAACATGTGCACCAGGTTCTGTTTTGACCTTTCCTAGATGCCCATTTCCCTCCACATCCCAAGAGGGCATCTCACAGCTACTACATCTGGTACTTCCTGCCCTGAGAACACTAGCGTCTGTATTAAGAATTCTAGTTCTTGATGCTGCAAATTAGCCCCCTGGGTATTGGGGTCCTCCATGCGCTGAAACATGATGCCTTGTCATGAGGCAACAAGGCTCCCGCATCTCACAGAACCCTTGTGTAAACAGCTGCTTTTCAAGTTCTGTGTAGGGCTGGATTCTGTACCATGTCCTCATTCTTGCAGATGATTCAGTGTTTGGGTTAAAAGAAAATAATGTTTGATGTTTGCAAAGAGGCATTTGTGGGGGAACAAACTTGCCCTAGGCCACTACAAAAAGTTTCTTTCTGTGTCCCATTGGGGGAAAGTGATAAAATACCTGCTGTATTCTGAAATCCATAAAACAGTGAGTTTTCTGTTGTCATTGTCCCCTACATATTGCTAGGGGCTCTGGGTATTGGGTAGAGGTCAATGGTTGAGCCCAGGCTCTGATGATTTTATTAGGCAATAGAAGCCTTACAGGGCAGACCTAGTTCTGTCTGTTACTGCAGGCTTAGGTTTTACTGGAACCAGCGTAATATTGGCTCAAATCTATTAACCTCTCTCAAAATGAAACTGATCACAAGCTTACTAGTGCTGTGTGTGTTTTTTTTTAAATTATATCAACTCCAAAATCCCATGCCCATTTTGCCCATCATTCCCTATCATCTCCTGGCACTACACCTGCTCTTCCCTACTTTCCACTGCAATTGAGGGGCCGGGAGTCTGCAAATTATATTATCTAGTGTCTCTTGTCTTGTTATCTTCTACAAACAAAAGTCTCTAGTAGAAATTCAGAGGAGAGAAGGAACAAAAATGGTTTATTTCTTCCTCTCTGTTTCTTGGAATATTTCTAGAAAGGGGTTGTAGCCCTTCACCAACTCCAGCTTTGGCCACGGAGACCTTCCTCCATGGTTCCAGCACCAAATGGCCTAGCCCCATATGTATACTCAGGAAACATCCTCTCTTTTGTTTCCACGGACCTAAGAATCATAAGCAAATTTCTTGCATTACTGGTATCTGGGTTGCCTCTCCATTCCCCTTTAGCTCTTCAGCTTTTTCAACATCTGTGTCACAAATTTCCTGTATCACATTTCCTCCAACTTGAAACACCTAATTGGTTTCTGTTTTCCTAACTGAATCCTGACTAATACACTTGGTGAACGGGGGCCTTTTCTGCATTCCAGGCCCAAGTGGAGAGGATACTAGAAGATGGCTAAACAACTTCTCAGAGTTGATATTAATGACACTGGTCAAGAAAAGGCCACTCATTGGGCAGAAAGTAGAGAATACTATTCACTGCCCAGAAAGTGAGTCAGCAGAACAATGCTCATGAAATTTCTTAGGTATCTATCAAGTCATGTTGCTCTATAAGTTCATGGATTTGTGCAAGATCTCTACGTATTGAACAGCCGTCATTCCCAAACAACTGTAAAAAGTCGCCATCTGAATCCAGATGACTGTGTAGACTATGATTCTGTACAGTCAAGGATGCTCTCATGCTAGAACTATAAGAAGAAATAGTGACTGAGGAAGAATGTCCTATAGACCATCTCGCAGCAACCAGGATCAATCTACTTCTCTGTGGGAGGATAACACGTGGGGAATCCACACCATCCCTTTATTTTCTGCCTGGCTTGGCCTCTTGAGTTTCCTTTTTCCCTAAAAGAAAAATTATTCCTCAATCTATTCCATTTGACATTTTGTTATCTAGCCTAAACACACGAAGACTTAGATAGGGCCAAAAATCACATGACTGGCATGCTCAAAATCATTAATAATTAGAGGGATGAAATTGTAATAACAGTAAGATGTCACTTTAAACCTATAGAATTGGCAAATATTAGAAAACTTGATAATGCTGTGCTAGTGGGACGTGGGGATATACAACTACCCCGTATGGATAATAGGAGCAGTGTGGGAGGAATTATTCAAACTAAGCACACAGATACCCAATAACCCACCGTCTCCTTGGGCATTTATCCCTGAGAAATGTTCACACAGATCCTTCAGAGGGCACAGGTAGATATCCACCCATCCATCCATCCACCCATCCATCCACCCATCCATCCACCCATCCATCGTGGATGCCTCCTCCAACCTGAGCGCCTGCTTCCTTTGGGGTTTTTTTTTAATCCAGAAGAAATCTGTTAGTCTTTATGTCATAGGCAAAAAATTAAATTTCAACTTACATACATATTTTCTGAGGGTGGTCAATAAATTACTTTGAATTATAATAATATTATCTTGAGATAAAATTATCTGGAATTAAAGGAATGGAAACACAAGATTGAAGATTAAAGGAATGATGTAAAATTTCTGATTGTCCAAACAAGGTTAAAGGATTAACTGAAAGGGTAGACATCAAACTGCTGTGTTCTTTAGAGTCCTCTGGGTACATTTAAAAGAGTAATACAAAAAAGTTATTTCAGGATATCAGTATTTATAATGTGTCAGAAATTGCATCTTTTATAAATATTTAAATTCATCATAATAAAAGATTTGAGGTCAACTTTCAAATGGGTGAGGCAACACTCTTTTTCAAAATTCTTTTAGAGTGTTTGAGATGAAAAACTTTAAAGGCTTCAAAATTTACAGCCCTGACACTCAGGGATGGCTATGCGTTAGAATCACTTTGGGGCACTTTAAAAGCGTTGATGCCTGGAAGCACTGATTGTTTCAGGGTGGGTCCTGGGCATGCAGATGTAGAAGCAGCCCAAGAGCTGCTGATACTGCTCCCGGAGGCTGCGTTTAAGGAAGTCATTTAGCCACTGAAGCCTCTGTCAGGGCTGGTGTGAAAATGCATTGCTTCCTACCATCTAAAATATTTAGCAAATAAAATTCATCCAAAGTAAGATAAAATTATTATTTAATAGAATTTCGACTCACTAAATGCTTGTTTTGAAAACGGAAATACTGAAGGAAAATATGCTGAAATGTTAGTAGTGATAAAATTAACTCAGGATTGCAGAAGAGGTTTTCTTTCTCTTAATACTTTCCTATTTTTTAATGATAAATGTATATGATTTTTTTTCTAATCAGAAAAAGAGTACACTCCAAAGACAAATTATGCGTTCCTCTTAAAAATAAGTTTGCTGCATTTAATTCCATCCCCAGAGCCCAGACGCAAGAGTAAATTACATCACCAACGCTGCTACTTGTGATTGACAGGTCTTGGATTCCTTGTGATCCTATATGATGCAAGTATATTAAATGAGTGAAAGTAAGGATTTTTTAGACATCCTTTCCTCTGGTTTCATTGCGATCATAACTTGATTTGCCAATTAAGGAAAAAATAATAAAAAGGGAAAAAGAGTGACCACCTGTCAGTATAAAGCCATGCATTTATCAAGTTGTTGCTATTCACAATGATTATTTCAAAAGAAAATTTTCTACCTCTTTTTTATCTCCATGCTTTTTCTATCAATAAACGTATTCTTCTTTCACTTAATTGCAAAAGGCTGTTTTTTCTTCAAAGGATGAGTTTTTTTATGCTCACTGATCATGAAGGCACCATCTCTATGGAGACCCACATGCAGAATGTAGGGGTCAGGAAGACATAAGGCTGTTTTTCTTGGAAGTGACCTTTCTTCATGCAGTACTTTAAATACATATTAGATTTTGTTTGCTCAAATAGAATATAAATTAATTTCTTTGAAAATCAAGCTCTCTGAAAATAAATCAAAATGCCTCTTTGGTGCCTTGATCTAGATCAATCTGGCTAAATTTCTGATTTTTCATGAAAGTAAATTAAAGTGCATAATATATGTGCATAACACATACACACACACAAAGCTTGTCACTCCCTTTGGTCACAGTGTAAGGGTTCAGAAAGTTCCTTTGTGATGGTTACTATTTTGAAACTGTCATCTATGTCCTTAATGCACATCATTTTCTTGTTCCCCAAATTCTTGCTTTTTTTCCTTTCCATGTCTTTGTATATTGTTACTCTCTGGAGCTGCAGGACCAGGGCGAATGGAATAAGCATGTGCTTTGGGGTCATATAGATGTGAGTTCAAACCCTTTTTATAGCTTATGAATTCAATGGCCCTGGGAAAGTTATTCATGCTCCTTGAGCCTCCATTCCATCATCCTTAATATGAGAATGGCTACAGTGATGATATCACAGAATTCTGAGACAATTACTTTCAAGGACTTAGTAAGTATTCAAAAGCTTTTAGTTTTTCTTTCTCACCCTGTCTTAGTCCATTTGGACTGCTGAAACAAAAATATCATAGGTTGAGTGACTTAACAACAGAAATTTATTTCCACAGTTCTGGAGGCTGGCGGCTTTGGTGTCTGGGTGTCTAGTGAGAGCCTCCTTCCTGCTTCATAGACAGCTGTCTCAGTGATGCGTCCTCTTGTGGCAGAAGGGACGAGGGTCCCTTCTGTAAAGGCGTTAATCCCATTCATTTGGGCTCCACCTCTTGACCTAATCGCCTTTGCAAGACCCCATCTCCAGATACCATCAGATGGGGTGGTAGGATTTAATAGGAATTGCGGGGCACAGAAACATTTAGTCTATAGACTCCTCCTCCAACTCTTGTTATTTTTATAGAACACACAGGCTTTAGATAATAAAAAGTGAGAGCATTGTCTCGGGCATTCAGGGAAGAAGGGATGGCGTGGAAGAGCAGGACCAGTTCTTATCTGTGGGCAATTGGAAGGTCAAGGACATCCTGGCTTCAAAGTGCTTCTAAGTTTCACCTCCCTTCTTTTTAACTTTAGAGATGGGAACATTCACAAATTGGATCAGTTTTTTGCCTGGGGCCAAGGTCAAAAATAAGACACTCCCAGACTGGTGTATTCTTCCACCATAAATCATTAAACATCATCTCTCTCTCTCTCTCCTTTTAATTTATTTAACAAATCCCCTTCTTTTACATTTTTTCAGCCTCACCTACCAAATTTCTGTCTTCTCTCATACATGTTTACTGTCAGAGTAACATAAATCAAAAGTATAATGACCAAAAAAGAGACATTTTAGGCAAATAAGAAACCGGGTCCATTTAATTTTCCTGGCATCCCACTACATGCTGACTTTAATAAGAATTAAAAACATCTCAGCCAGAGCATGACAAAGGCTCATGAATATGAGACTTGGGGTCAAAGTTGCAAGTTGCTCACATGAGCCTTCTTCCTATCTAGAGCTTAAGCTTTCCTCAATTTTACTCCAAATAGTTTATCCAGGAGTGATGAAAGTAATCCGGGGGGAAACATGAATAATTTAAACTATCTACTGAACAACTTGAGTAGAGATACTGTGAAAACCTTGAAGTTCCTCACAAGAAAGAAGCCACATTAACCCTCAAGTGTGTCATCATGAAGATGATGATCTAAGGGGAAAAACGCCCATATTAATTTTGCTATGACAGATCTTTAAATATTTTTTTCTGTACTGCAACATAATAAGTTTCTATGGATATGTTTTGCTCATCTGAAAAAGAAAAAAAAGTGCTAATAAAGAGTGTACTTTTCATGTCTGCCTGGTTACCTAAATGTCAAATGTTAAATTGTAGATACTTGAGTGATCTAAACTTCAAGAGTTGGAAGCAGCCTCAAATTCAATTATATCCTAATTATTGACTTGGCTAATTACTTAAATAAAATGTTTTCTTTACAGAAGAAGTCACTAATTAGGGAAAAGAAATGTTAACAATTTTGTTTTGATTGGTTATATTTTTACACTGAAATAAGCTTATGGTTTTCAACAGTATGAAGATGAACAAAGGAAATACTCATTTCATTTTTTTAAACATATGACTACAAAATTTGTTCCATTTACAAAACATCCCACAGTAAGTAAGCAGGGACACATGTACAATACTCAGACTGCATTCTGGTTCCAACCCCAGCCTGAACTCTACCTTATTCAGAAGGTAAATGGATCTCTTGTTTTCTTGCCTGTCTTGTTTACTTCTTCATTCCCTTGTTCATGATACTGTAAGGCAAGAAAGGAGAAAGACTCAAATGCTGAGTGTTTTTTTGTTTTGTTTTGCTTTTGTTTCTTAGCGCTTCTGGCTCAAATTGAGTTTGGGGAGACATTGAAAGTACAGGAAAGATGAGACTAAGCAGGAAAAAATGGAGCATGAAGCAGGCTGAGGAGAGGGGGCTGGATTATACTTAACAGCAGGCTGCTTATAGAAAAGAGGAATTGTGTCAGGAATGAATGCAGAAGGACATAATCCAGGTACATACAGGAAAGAAAAAATGAAGCGAGACTCTTATGGGCTGAATTGTGGCCCCCCCCCAAAATCCATATATTGAAATCCTAACCCTTAGTAACTCAGATTGTGACTGTATTTGGAGATGGGGTCTCTAAAGAGGTAATTAATGTTAAATGGGGTCCCTGGGGTGGGCCCTAAGCCAGTGACTGGTGTCCTTCTGAGAAGAGGAGATTGGGATATAGACAGACACAGAGGAATGAATGATCATATGAGGACAGAGAAAAAGTGGTCATCTCTGAGCCCAGAAGATTAGCCTCGGAAGAAACCAACCCTGCCAACACCTTGATCTTAGACTTTCAGCCTCTTGAACTATGAGGAAATAAATTTCTGTTGGATAAGCACCCAGTCTCTGGTACTTTTCTTTTTTTTTTCTTTTTTTTTCTTTTTTTGGCCCTAGCAAACAAACACAGGGACCAATTAGGTTAGCAAGGTGTTACATATTCTGTGATAGTGCTTTCCTCTATAACCCTCACCCTAAACTGATCCCACAAATTTTTAGCAAAAACTAAAGTCATGAAAATTTGGAAGCTGTTGAGACAAGAAATGAAGATGAACCCAGCATGAGAAATAAAGTTACATATAATACTACTCAAAGTCAAGGGAAAATAGCAGAAGGTTCTCAAGGTGGGCATTTCAGACCTGGGGGAGATACACTAAGACTGTATATTTCTGGCTTACTTCACTTAGAATGACAATCTCCAGGTCCAACCATGTTGCTGCAAATGGCATTATTTTGTTATTTTTTATGGCTGAGTAGTATTCCATTGCATTACTATACCATAGCGAATATGAAAGTGAATATATGTATGTCCATGGATGACTAAAGCATGCTGTACATCAGAAATTGACACATTGTAAACTGACTATATTTCAATAAAAATATATGTACCAAGAAAATAACACAATTGTAATATACTGTATTAAAAAAAGACTATATTTCAGTTAAAAAGTCAAATAAGAAATTCTGCTGAACTTGTGAAACCACAGGCTTGAGTTTAGTAGTTAAATCATGCTTCACTGATGCACAGCTTCTTAAGGAATTGGAGCCCTGCATATATAGACTTGCCTGAAGAACAGTGGCTCTTCTCAAGGAAAAGGTTATTATCCTGACCTGAGTTCCAACTTTTGGAGCAGTGAGGGAAAACAAGACAGGCACCTAACCAGCCAGATCAAGGAACTGGACCATTAACATCCAAGAAAGCTGAGTTGTCATGGCCTGGTGTTCTCAACCCTGTTTTGAATTGGATCTTTTGGTCTTGATATTTGAAAGTAATATGGCTGTAAAAAGCATTATTTCATAAACTTAAGATCAGAGTCATAGAAACACTCATTTTTATTAACCTTAGTTATTGGCTTAAAGTAGTACTTTCCTGGTTGCAAACATTTTACTTCCGTCTGCCTGTTGTGTGCCCAGGCATCCAGCCTTTCAGTACTGTTATGAGCAAAAGATATATTTCTGTCATTAAAGAAGGAATATGGTTCAGAAGACAAAACAGAGACACTTAAAATGGCTTGGAAACAATGAGGAAAGCCAGCAAAGCAAAGCACTGTGCTGCAAGAGGAATGTAGGTCTCAAAAGGAGACAATGGAGCTCCAAGTTTGAGTGATTTCTGGAAAGGGTGGTTTGAGTTGAATTTGAAAAAAGGTGATAAACATGGACTTTTAGAAACTAGCCATTTGTCTACATGTTCTAAATAATTCAAAGTCGTGAATAAGAACTATCTTAATTGTAGCCTTAACATGGGAGTAAAGTGATTCTTAGAATGCGAGAACATAGACATTTATTGAGCACCTTTGAGTTGAGAGCATGACGTTAGACCTGTTCATCCATCTGTTCATTTTATTCGTATTTTATCCGGATGTGCTAGTCACTAGTCAAACATGGATTACTTTATACTTCTTTTACAAATGGTGAGACTGAAACTCAAAAAAAAAAGTGACTCAGAGTTTCATGCTATGTGGCAGAAATTTGAATTGGAAATGTGGAATTGAAAACTCACCTGCTTGTCCATAAACCAAGCTCTGTGCATGATAGCATGTAGGCTCATTTAAAAGAAATGAAAGATATAGACCTTGGAGAAATGCTAGAAAAAAATTTCTTTTCCTTAGCAAATCCTCCAATCTTCCAGTGATAGGCAGATCTCCAATGAGTTTTTTTATTCATTGGATATATTAGAATTAGGTCTGTGAGGTGAGAATTACTGGGTTAACTACCTAAAATTTGATGAAAGAAAATCTCCTATGTTAAATGTTTCTCCTATGATATGTTTTATGTTATAAAACAGAACAAAAATAGTTTTTTACAAAAAAGAAATGTTAACAACTATGCTTTCTGAAACAAATGCTTATAAATCTCAGCATCACAAATCAAATCAATCATCATTTGATAGAAATATTTCTACCATGGCATTCAACATTATGGAAAAATTTCTATGTTTTTCTTTAGTAAACAGACTTAGAAACTCAACCTTATGGTAATAAAATAGTAAAGAAGTATAAACTTAATTTAAATGCTAGCATAATTGGCATGTAAACAATCTAATCTTATTTCTTAAATCTCTAAAGAAATATAATAATTAATCTAAAGCTTTATCTTCTCAAAGCACTAGTACAAATAATATTTTTACCATAACATATCTTAGTAAGTTCTTCTCATTGACAGTTGAAATTAATGACGAATGGTTCAAACAAATTTTGATCAAGAATGAATTAAACATGTTTGGGCTTATTTTTTTTAAACATTATAATAAATGCATGTTCATGTAAATAAAACTGCATCTACACATTATGTATCTATCTATCTATCTATCTATTTATCTATCTATCTATCTATCTATCTATCTATCTATCTATCTATCTACCTAATCTTCTCCTGTCCTCCCCTCCTTCCCCTTTCCATCTCCCTATTTCTTTCTCTTTAACTTCCCCGCATATTTCCCTTTCTCTCCCTTCCTCCTCTGGACTCCCCTCACTGCTTCTTCATCTCTCCCTTTAATTTTTTCTTTCTTTTATTTTCCTTTATTGTTTTTTAGAAAATAAACAGAAACCTTCACTAAATAGCGTTGGGAGACCAGAAAGGGAATTCTCACGCCCAGTTATGAGAGCAGAAACCAAGAGAAAGAGGAAAGACTACTCTTCTTTCCTGGCAAGGACTAAGTCAACGAAAAGCCATGCCTCTTTGTTTATTATAGCCCTCAAAACTCCTTTGCCTCTCTCTGAAAGTGTTCTTCCCTGCTGTGCAGGGATTTGCACGTGATTCACCATGGTTGTGGACCCCAAATAGCAATTCTCTGTTGATACTGGATAAATTCATCTTTGCTAGAGAGATATTTGGCTGTTTATTTGTTTCAGGTCAACAGTTTATTCATCCTGCTCATTCTTTAATAGAGATACACTTGAGCATTTTCTGCTCTTATTTATAATATGATGAGATAACAATGCAATTACCCTACCTGCTAACTTGTGCCTCTTGTGGATTTTTGTTCCATAAAACTCTTTTGGCATTTTTGGTAAAGAAACATAATTCCCATATCAAAATTTCCAAAGATAAGAATCTCCTCAGATAAGAAATAAAGCAATTTCACAGAGGATAAGGAATTACAAGATTTAGTAAGCAGCAGGAGACACAGGCAACTTGGAAGGAGCAGTCTAATTCTTAAGTGATTTTATACAGCTTGCTTCTAAGACCTGCTGGGTTTACACATTGGTTCATGGACTTAGTGTATAACCTCCAGAATTCTTCTAGAACAAAGATGATCAGATCCCAGATCTCCTGGGCAGTCCTGGGCCGGTGAGTGAGATCTGAATTACCCATAGACTGGGCTGTCATAGAGTCTGTCCTTCACATGTACAGTACAATTCACATGGGTTATCACATTTATTCTTCACAAGCTCTCTGATGTAAGTACCATAAATGTCCATATTTTACAGATGAGGAAGCTCTGGCCCTAGGAAGGTTAAATAACTTGTCCATCTATATGTGTTGAAGTTGTGATTCAATTTGAGGCATCTGGAAATTGAGGTTGTTTGCCTTTATGGGTTAACATTCATTATTTCATAATTCACAAAAATTTCACAATGGAGTATATTGAAAAAGGGAAATTTTTTCAACTACTTTAGAAAGAATACATTTAAACAGATTATTAATATACTTATTTATATCATTCTCATCTATTCCAATAAGTAATAAATTCCCTCTCAAGATGAAACAATTGAGCCCCAAATAAGTTTTTTGTTGGATTACGTGTACTAACATGAATGAAAAGTACAGATTTCTAGTATTTTTTTCACATATTCATATTGGTCACAAGATTGTGTGACATATGCATTTTCACATATCAAAGATATTTAAACCCAGAGATGAAACTTAATTAAATTTTTCAGTAACCTTGTTTCAGCACATGATTTTGAATGATTTTTTTTAAAACATATTTCTAGAAGGAAAGTGAGGGAGAGAGAGAAAGCGAGAGATGACCTGACCCTAAGCACTTCATTGGTAATTAGCTGTGGATTTTGGCTCTAAACTATGTGATGGTACTTGTAGGTCACTGCAGTCATGAGGAGTGAATTCTCATGTTCTCCATTTGAGTTCTATGAAATACAAAATAAGTGGCTGAAAATAAGGCCTTAGTAGATTAAATAACCCGTGTTGAAAAACACTCCGCAAGATACAGCACTCATTAGTGGATATTTTGCAGTATTTTTCCCAAATCACTCAACAGAGAGTGATGACCACTATCTCCAATGCTAGTTTTCACGGAGTGTGCCAGTGGTACTCAGAGCCTGAGAGACATACATATGGACAGGGCAGTGAAAGATCGCCTGCTTAAATGTTTTCAGGAAAACATTTCATAAATAAATAGCATTGCAAAAAATCAGCATTGTGCCAAGCAGTAAATAATATATTATGTATCACAGAAATGAAATTTGGAATTGGTTAAGCAATTTGCACAAGTGTATGGAGCAAGTGCAAAACAGCCAGGATTTAAACCCTGGCGATTTGACCCAGTTAAGCCTTAATCTAGTGTTTCTCAATCTGGTGCTTATTAAATCACCTGGACAGCTTTAAACTAATATAAATATTTTGTCCACATATTAGACTAATTAAATCACAATCCCAGGGCTTGGAGCACAGGTATTTATACATGTTAAAAGCACTCTAGGGATTCTAATGTGTGCCGAGAGTTGAAAAGCGGGGCTTTATTCTATGTTTTGTCTGACTCGTACCACTAGGTCTTCGTGCAGCATCAAATTATCTTAGCTATGTCTCCTTGTCTCCTGTTTTTACTAGTTTGTTTTTGTGTTTTTTAGATTTCATAATTAAGAGGACATAAATATTACATTTGAGAAACATTCATTCAGAATAAGCCTCAGACACAAATTCTCATGGAAACCTATCAAATATAAATCAGTAACAGAATGTGCATATTTTTCGTTTTTGAGCAGTATCTATTTAGTTTTGATAATTTGGTTTCACTTCCTTTGTGTTACCTAAAGGAGAGATTTCATTTCTTCTGACGTCTATCTTATGCCAGGAAATGTGGACATTTTCTGCCCCCAGTGCTCGTGTGTTTCAATGATTGTTTTAATGCTTCATTAGTTGAAACTGTTCATGTCACTTTGGGATTAAGTCCAAGTTCATCATTTGTTTAAATATAAGCATAAGCTGCAATTTTAGGGCATCTTTAGGTGGTTCATTTATCTCATTTCTAAGCATCAGATAAAAGAGTTTTCCTAGCCTTATGATAAGAATTTCACATTGATACTATTTAAGAAAACTCTATGCTTAGAACAGGGAAATAGTGAATTTCTATCTGTCTTTCGTGTTGAAGAACCAAGTTTGTCTTAAGCAATTAACTCCATATACAAATTAACTGAAACAGATGTACTATGTACTATGCTAGGTACTTTTAACTTATCTCATTTATTTCTCACAAATATTTTAATTTTCCAAAGTCTATTGTTTTCATTTTATGGGTGAGAAAACATAGATCCTCTATCTAGAGAGCGACAGCTCAGATATCTCTGGGCAGAGATATTTGAAATGTCAGACTATACTTTTAAAGATATATTTTCAAATCCATACTTTAAAATATCAGAATACGAGATCTATTCTGTTAAGTACAGAGTCTAAGAAGAATACTTTTATTATGTAAAGCATAAAGGAAGACTGTGGATTAAGAAAATACATTTTGGGAATTGAAACTTTATTGACCCATTCCATGAATAAAATTCTCTTCCATCCCTAAAAACTCTGAGACATAAATTGAAAAGGATTCTGAGAACAAGTTCAAGAAGTCTGGAAGAGTCTGCCTGAGGAAATACAATATGAAAAGTTCAAAAGAGGTAAGGATATAAATGTGAAATTTCTGATATTCAGGCATTGCCACAATTTAAATAATTACTTACAATAACATGAAAATCATCCCACAATAATAAATTTGGCCATGATTGCTTATTCATTATGACTTTTTTATTACAAGGATGAGAAATTGTATAGACTAGAACAGTTATTCTGAAACCACATTCTAATGGAAAAAAATTTAAATCTTTTAAAATGGATTTGGGTCTTAATATTCTACATGAAATGGAGGAGATAACTCATTCTATCATAATTTTCCACAGCTTGAAAGTTCTGTGCAGAATATGACTGAAGTGTAGGGCAGTAATTTTATACTATCATTAAGGCAAATTTGATTAACCCAGTGCTATTTGCAAAGAAAGTGTAGTTTCACATTATAATCCCAATGACTATCAAGAAAGAAAAAGGAGTGATGCCAAGTTTGGTATAATTTGTCCAAGTATTTGTTAATGCACAGGGGAAATGCAATCAGTGAAAACTGCATTATTTTAAAAGTTTTTAAAAACTGAGGAGAAATTAAGATTGAGCTAGGTGAATACCAATTAAACCCCATTAAAGAAAATAGTTCTGCCTGCATTAAAACCAGCCTGGGCTCAGGTGTCTGATCATGTCTTTATTACATAAATCTTCCAACCAGTCTTCACTCCATTTTTCTCAGTATTGCTAAGAAAGTGGAGAGATCATTTGCTTCAAATATAATTATTAGATTTTAATATTGATAATGACAGTAAATTGCAATATGTAGCTGATAGTCCATTGTCAGTTTTTACACATGGTTTTTGTTAAAAGCCAGGTCTCAAGTGTAGCTTCTAATGAAAATGACAAAATGGTAAACTACTAGTTACTCCTTGGTCACCTGCTTGAGAAAGTGACATGTACTAGTTTGCATTAGTTGCAAGTAACGTAAATTGAATACAAATGAGTTTAAGCGAAAAAGGAAAACTTAGTGGGCCATATACTTGGGAAGCACAAAGGGTGGAACTTCGTCCCCTCTGTCTCCCAGTGCTGCTTTCAGGTGTGTGGTTTCATCCTCAAGTAGGATCTTCCTAAGTTCCAAAGGGCAAAACTTGAATTTTCCATGTGCTGGCAACTATTTAAATAGCATTCACATTGTATTAGTCTTACAAGTAAGCTAAAGGTGATTTAAAGTTTCTGATAGTCTGTTCTGTAAATTCTTGACCCCTTGGCCTCCTCACACTGTGTTCAGTGTCTCCTCAACTCAGTGAGACTAATGGGCGATGTTTATAATTTCTCTCCCTTTATAGCAGTCTTGAAATTTTCTCTGGGAGGAAAGTAGATGGATTCATAGCGTTTTCCCCTTGTGTTTATCTTCTGTCAGGGACCACAGTCCTGCATTGTCTATATTTTAAACTGTAAGTACAATGGTTTTCTTTTTCATTGTTGTTGTTAATTTTCTAGTTGTTTACAGTAGGAAGGTAATTCCAAATTCTGCTACTTCCATATGGAAGTGGAAATTCTATCAGTAATTTTGAAAATAGCATCTCCTCTATGAATGTTTTATTCTTTATAAGCCTTATATATGCAATATGGCATTTTTTTTCTTTTAACACAGAGTGCTCACATCCACTTGTGATGAAAATTTGCTTGAATGCAGTTCATTATACAAATGATTTTCTACATTTTTTCCCTCATCTTGAAACAATGTAATTGCCCAGTAGAGTAGATGGAATTATTTTATTTGGTTCTTCTTTCATCATTGTACTTCTCATATGGCTGGCAAAATTCATTTTTCACCAATTTGTGTAGCTTATAGAATTTGTGATTCTGTTATTTTGTAAGAAACAAATGAAATCTTTATCCTTCTGACAAGCTTATTTCTAATATTCTAGGGAAAATAGTATTTCCTAAGTCTTTTCTTGAGTCTGGGAACCACAATACATATATATGATTTCTCAGGAGTATTTTTTTCTTTGCAAAATGTTAAATTAAGTGTCATGTTTTCATAGTTCCTGTCATAGAGTAGGAATGTTAGTAATTGTCCATTTTTATGCCAAATTAGAAAACCCAGTTTTAAATGTTCACTTGAATATTGACTTTTTTCTTTTTATTTGACATTTTAATAGATAGATGGATAGATATGTAGGTAGGTAGGTAGATAGATAGATAGATAGATAGATAGATAGATAGATAGATAGTCTGTGATAGTATCACCCATAAATTTGAACTGATGAAATTATATTATGGTAATTCAAATAAAATAAGCAGCGTAATAGTGATGAGATTTACCAGAATGGCGAGCAGCTCTCAGTTTGGTTGAGGGCATAAACAAATTACAATATCCCCTCAACTTCTAAGTCTCTGCATTACTACACAATCAGAATGTTTTAAAACTGTGCAAAAAATACTCTGTACTTTTTATATGACAGAGAGATAGTTCACAGGC
This sequence comes from Vicugna pacos, assembly GCF_048564905.1. Classification (NCBI taxonomy): domain Eukaryota; kingdom Metazoa; phylum Chordata; class Mammalia; order Artiodactyla; family Camelidae; genus Vicugna; species Vicugna pacos. Next base: position 10,712,001 of record NC_132988.1, on the reverse strand, counting down.
TCAACTATGCTTTTACATTCATAATTACCCTTTGGTACATTCAAAGATTATGTGGTACACAGGACGACTTTCTGTAGTGAGGATATGTCCTGATACTTCAGGCTGTCAACAATCCCATAATCTCACCCACTAAGTGGTAATAGTATCCTCCTAATCTCCATCCTTATGGCTTCCAAAATAGTCCTTCACAAATTTTCAAAGCATATACTGCAGGATGGTATAATCAGCAGTATGAAATACTCAGGGAGAAACAAATGTTAGTGGGCATGTACAATGTGCCAATCATTCATCCATCCCCTTAACCATCTTTCCTAAAAGAGCACAGAGAAGACACCCCCATCAAGATGTTGAGAAAAACATTAGTGAAAACAGCGTACATTTCTTTGAGAAACGTGGTAGGAACTATTCTTTGTAGAACAGGATTGAACACAAAGAGGCTGCCAATAAACTGGGCTCCCTGATTTTAATAAATGATGAGATACTCAATGTAAGAAGTTGAAAAATAGAATTTAACTGTCAGAGGAGAAGTGGGAGTGGTTTTCACAAATGGCAGTAGGGCTGGAAGGGTAAGCAGAATGGTTTGATCTACTCATAACTAATGACTAATTGATCTCAGGGTCCCTAAGGCACAAAAAGTTGTCATCTCACTGTTATTATCTAAATTAAATCATATAAATTCTCCACTCTTGCCACATTACTTGCACCCCACCACCACCAAAGAGAAAAGAAAGAAAGAAAGAGAGAGAGAAAGAAAGGAAGAAAGAAAGAAAGAAAGAAAGAAAGAAAGAAAGAAAGAAAGAAAGCAAGCAAGCAAGCAAGCAAGCAAGCAAGCTAAAGAAAACTGGATCTGACTTGAGTCAATATGACAGAAAGTCATGGACTCTTACTGAACTCTGGGACTTGAGTCAGTTCACAGACCCATACCTCCTTCAGTGAAGAGAAAATAATTCCTGAGGCTCAGAAGCCAGTCTGTTCCATCATTCACAGTAAGGGTTAATTAGGGTAAATTGGTTTACAGAGTTTAGATGATGGTCTGTGATTCTGAAATATAGCAATTATCCCAATTCTTGAATGTATGGCAGGAGTTAGTCTACTCAGAAACTCCCATAATCCCTACACATTGACCGTCCCATGAAATGAGGACTATTATGAAGTGCTAAGTAGTGGTGTGTGGGGCCTTCTTTCTTTGCCCAAAATGAAGAAAAATCAGTCAGGAGATCACAGATATTAGTGCCACCATCAAACAGAAAAAAATCATTCAAGAATAGTGATTCTTACCATTTCCCCCCTTTACTCCCCTATTTAGTCTACACAGAAATTGAATCAGTTGGTAACTTCCACTAAAGCTGAAGTTCAAAGTGTGTTCAAGTAAACCAAAATAGCTCCTGACACCTGGAAATCAGCTTTGAATCTTACAAATTTTTATAACTTAATTACAATAAGTAGAGACCATCAGAAGCAGTATGCTTTTGCCTGGCAGGAACAGCAGTACACCACCCTTCTCCTGCTCCTCCAAACCGTCAGTTCCCTGACTCCATACCGTGAGTAAGCCAACGGAAATTTGATTATTTCCACACACCACAGGATCAGATATCTGCTTCACATCATACTGATAGGGTCTGCTGAGCATAAACATGTGGTACCCTAAATGCCCTAGGAAGACAATGAGTGTTAAGATAATGAGAAATGAATTCCATGAAAATTCAGGACCTATTACTTTAGTAGTGCTTCTGGAGTCCAGAGGTATTGGTCATGTAAGAATATCCCCTTCAGAATGTAAGCTGCACTATCTACCCCTAAAAGCGATGCATATTCACTTGTGGGTATCGTTGGATTTTAGCGGTAGCAAAACACTGCATTTGGTCATGTTCCCCCAGCTAATTTATTGACAATCCAGAAACTGGGTTAAATTTGAATAGTGCCCAGAGAAAGAGAAGCAATTTTGACTGGATCACAGGGTAGTGTAAACCAATGTCACTTGAGAATTTTTGGTCCATCAGATCCAATGATGCTTTAAGTATGTCTATGCCATGCAGAACCTCTCCTAGGCTGCAACAGGAGAACCACAATGACAGTCCTTTGGGTTTTAAAGCAAAGTGTTTTTGGTCAAAAAATATTATTTTGAGATACACCTCTTGGTTTCCAGTAGGACCTTTGAAGGAAGTGACCATCTGACCCTAGGATACCAGGAGAACATGCAATCTGAGCTTCCCATCATGAAGTCATTGGTTCTTATTAATCTACTAAGCCACAAATTTGAGTTTTCCTGGTAGCAATCTATCATCAAATAAATATGTTAAAAGCAATCTTGTGTTCTTTTTTTTTTTTTTTTTTTTTTTAGATTCCACATATGAGCGATCTCATATGGTATTTTCCTTTCTCTTTCTGGCTTACTTCACTTAGAATGACATTCTCCAGGGACATCCATGTTACTGCAAATGGCATTATGTTGTCATTTTTTATGGCTGAATAGTGTTCCATTGTATAAATATATGACATCTTCTTTATTCAGTCATCTGTTGATGGACATTTAGGCTGTTTCCATGACTTGGCTATTGTAAATAGTGCAGCTATGAACATTGGGGTGCAGGTATCTTTTTGAAGTAGGGTTCCTTCTGGATATGTGCCCAGGAGTGGGATTACTGGGTCATATGGTAAGTTAAAAAATGAACATTAATACAAAACAGAAACAGACTCATAGAATAAAACTTGTGGTTGTCAAGGGGGCAGGGGATGGAAAGGGACAGACTGGGATTTCAAAATTTGTAGATACTGACAGGCATATGCAGAATAAACAAGATTATACTGTATAGCACAGGGAAATATATACAAGAGCTTGTGGTAGCTCACAGTGAAAAAAAATGTGACAATGAATATATGTATGTTCATGTACAACTGAAAAATTATGCTCTACACTAGAATTTGACACAACATTGTAAAATGACTATAATGCAATAAAAAATGTTTAAAAAAATAAAAAATAATAAAAAAGAAAGAAAAAGCAATCTTGTGGTCTGAACAAGTATTGAATATGCAAGTTACATAAGCAATTGGCTCTATGTGTTGTTGCAACTTTGATGTACTGAAGCCTCTCTTTTAGCACATATTTATAGCCTCTTGTGGCAATTCTCTATGACAGAGTGACTGAGGAGAAAAACTATGAGTTTGCTTTGAAAATTATTCTGCATATAAACTGACTCCATCCAGAAGTGAAACGTTGATGAACACTTTGAGAGTGTCTCAGCGATAGGGCCTTCATTAGGTAAGGGGTGGCCTTGAGAGACAGCCCAGGAGGAAATACTTCAAGTTGGGCATAATTGCAAATGGAACATCTGGATTTGACTTATTTTTCTGGAAGAAGAGATGGCCAGAGGCATGAATTTACATACATTTATGGGCAATTTCTAATAATTTTTTGAAGGGGTTAGAGGCATAGTGATATGGAGGCTTGTAGAGGGAAGGTATCCGCGGATAACTCAGGAAAGGCCTGGAGTGAGGACACTCATAACTCCAGCTCAAAGATTGAAGGCCCTCAGTAATCAGGAGCTAAGGTGACATGCTCTGCAAATGCTTAGTTTTTGGGTTCATGAACAAAGTGCCAACCATGATATGGATAAAGTTATACATGGACCCAACAACATAGACTGCCTCAAGACACTATATCCTGAAGCCCCCTAACCAAATCTCAAACCCAAACTCTAAACAAATCAACAAACCTCTTACTTCACAATTAAAAATATGGAAAACAGTATAGAGATTTCTCAAAAAACTAAAAATTGACTTAACATATGATCCAGCAATCCCACTCCTGGGCATATACACAGAGGGAATCTTAATTCAAAAATACACATGCATCCCAATGTTCACAGCAGCACTATTTACATTAGCCAAGATATGAAAACAACCTAAATGTCCATTGACAGATGACTGGATAAAGAAGCTGTGGTATATTTATACAATGGAATACTACTCAGCCATAAAAAAGAATAAAATAGTGCCATTTTCAGCAACATGGATGGACCTGGAGATCATCATTCTAAGTGAACTAAACTAGAATGAGAAAGAAAAATATCATATGGTATCACTTATATGTGGAATCTAAAAAAAAAAGACTATCTCAATCTATGCATAAATTTGAGTGAATTTCTCTCTCCTAGAGATCCTCCAAACTACTGTTTCTGCTAGGAATGACCTCCACTGAGCTGTGAAGATGGGAATACCTAAGCCATAAAAGATGTACCAGACCTGTATTCCTCAGTTGGCTTTGTAGGCAGTGGCTTCATATATAAGGTACAATTGCTATTTCTTAGTGTTGAGCCTGACAGTCCTGAATAAATGAGAGTCATCCTCAAATATTGCATTGTCTGATGGCTTTCATTGAACAACCAATTTGTGCAATTGTGCTTCAATAAAATGTAGGACAGATCATCATCAAACCTATGCAAGTAACTATATTGCCTTAAAAAATAAGAATACTCAGTCAAAATATTTGTTCTAAAGTCTGCAAGGTCAGTGAAAATCAGATACCATTTAAAGATGTTTCATTTTATAAGTGCATAGTTTAAAATTCAGTTTATAAATGTATAGTCTTCAAAACTGAAGGCCTTTGTGGCTTCAGAAGAAAGAAAGAAAATCTCCACATACATTCCTTAGAAGACAAAAATATTAAACATGACATCAATAATATTCCCAACAAATAATTAAACTCAAATATCCTTTTTCAGTTTTTCCAGTTCTATGCAATTAATTTTTGACCCGTTGGATCTTGGGTCAGCCCTTGCTTTCATGAAGTTGTGTGCTTCTGGACTAAAAAGAGTTCTGGAAATCTTGACTCAGTCCCCTGGCATAACCTCAAAGACATACAAGGCCAGCCAGCCTGGGAGTCTGTATGCAAGAGATCATTCTATGAAGTGTCAATTTTTGAGTGTCTGTTACAGTCCATTCCTTAAAGCTCTGAAGGTGTTATTCTTGGCTGCAGACAAGAATTCTGTATGAGCTTATAGCAAGCCTGTAAGCCTTAGAGTAAATGCTATAGCTGCAGATGAAACAGAATAACCAGAGTTCATTTATTGCTATAATCAACAGTATTGGAATGGGAGAGAATAAAAGTTCCTCTTGAATCTAAGGGCACAGTAGTATCAGTGAGGGTATTAAAACACCTCCAAAATCTTCCAATCTATCTGTAGTCTCTGAAAGATTTATATTAGTAGCATTTTACTGTGCAAAGTTACCCTTCACTTTAACGACCCTACCCATGGAAATCTTATAAATACTCTTGAAGCTAATCAAGAAACAGGAAGCATAATAAACCTAATTGTTTCCATATTCCTCCTTTCATAATGTGAATGAATAAATCTTTTTATTTTATATTGCTTTTTAAAATAATCATGGGCATGATACCGTCAATCTGAGACGCAGAAAATTATTACAAATTATCCATAAGCTGGGTAGATTGAATAGAAGGCAAAACAAACAAATAATTTACTATACCTTGTTAAGGGCCAGCTAAATGCTCTACACAAAGTTATCCTACTGGAGAGAAAACCATGTTCTAGATGTATTAATACAATATTGGAAAATTTAAAAAAAAATTGGAAGCTTCTTCAAAAAACAGCTTATGAATAAACCTTCAGCCTGGGTGAACTTTACCAATATTTTAACGTACTTAATTCTTTCATATCTCAAGCAGTACAAAGTAAAATAAACTTCACTTCTATCAAATCTCATTCAGCAAAAAATAAAATGAAGTTCTGCCCTTCACTATATTCTTGTATATTTTGGGGACAATACCACACTGTATTTTAGGACAAGACTTTTTACTGCTTTCTTTGAAAACAACAGAAAACCTCATTTTCAAACGCATAAGCTCAAATACCCATAAGAACTATAACATTTAACCAAGTTTACTATCTTCTATTTAACTGGGAAGCATATGATTGGTAATTTTTTATCAGACATAAGCAACCCAGCAGACAGGAAAACCCACCCACTAGAGCCACACACATCACTTCACCCCTCTGCAAGTGACAATAACAGTTACCATTCATTAACAAGACCCAAAAGTACAGCCACTTTAAGCTAAGGATCAAAGTGACATACACTAAAGACCATGCCTTATGACCAAGGTGTCAGTATTCTTTCTTACTTAAAAAACTTATCCAGGGATCCAAAGATTATTTATTAACTAGATTTAATATTAGACCAAGGTTGTAAAGTTAACTAAGGATCTTTGATATCATGTTTTAAGCTGACACACTAGAAAACATGATTACTGCTCATATAAAACAATTTGTCAGAGGTAATTTAATTTAGATTAACATGGTTTTACGTTCTCCATAATCATAAACGTTACGTTAGCTTATTTGGTCAGTAAAGCAGTATAAGAAATCTAGGGCGTTCAGATGAACTAATATCAGTTAGTATCGAAACAAACACAAAACTGGTAACCACATCAGGGAAAAGCTATGTGGCTGTGTTTTTAAATCAAACTTATTGAAGTAAGTTGATTTATCTCAGGATTTACCTTGATTGCATAAACTTGGATTCTTATATAGAAATATTTCTTAGCTATCCGTGAAAGGGGAATTTTTCTTTAAAAGTCTAGCATGTGATAATATGAAAAGTTCAGCTTCTTTATCTACAAACATGGGGGAGTATGAGATTTAAATTAGTCTTATTATTCTCTATAAACCAATTACAACAGAGCTCCTTTAATTAGAGGAACTTCAAAATCTAATTAGCACCTAACGGAAGTAGGAAATGTTTTACACTCATTCAAAAGATGAAGGCTTTTCTTAATTACAGACATGCAGGCAAACAACCTAAAGTTTCAGTTCCACAGTCTTAGCTGTGGGTAAAGTGAGCACACAAAGACAAAAAACACTACTCCAGGCCTCAAAGACATGTTCTTCATTTTAGTGGGCAACAAATGACTCCTTAATTGAGTTGTGTGCACAAACAGATAAATAATTATAAAGTAATAATAAAATGAATTCACTGTCATTTATCACGCAACAGAGACTAGAACCCCGTCATCTTGGTAGAAACATCAAATGGCCAAATTATTAGATAAAAAACAAGTCACTTCTGTATGGCACCGGGAGCTATAATCAGTATATTGTAGTAACCTATAATGGTAAAGAATATGAAAATGAATATATGTATGTGAGTGTGTAGCTGAAACATTATGCTGTACACCAGAACTTGACACGTTGTAACTGACTACACTTCAGTTTTTAAAAATGCCACCTTTCTCATACAATAATCACCTGATCTTTGAGTTTTTTTTCAAAGAGATCTGTCCTCTAGCTTTCAGCCTTGCTATTTTGTGTGTACGTACCCCAAAGTCCACAGGTCAGTGATTTCAGTGAGCGTCAGAATCATTTAAAATGTGTGGTGGGCACACTCTAAAATGGTCCTTGATTTTTCCTGCTTCCTAGTATTCAAGCCCTTGTGTGATGCCCTACCCTTGAGTGTGGGTATCATGTGAATTGCTTCTATCCGGTAGAAGAAGGCAAAGGCGATGGCAGGATTCTTCCATAATTATGTTACATAAGATCGTAACTCCCCTCTTGCTAGCAGACTATCTCCCTTGTTAGCTTTGATGATGTAAACCTCTGTGTGGAGAGGCCCATATAACAAGAAAGAGAGGGAAACTTCCAGGAACCATCTAGCAAGGAGCTGGGCTCTCAGTGCCACTACTCACAAGGAACTGAACTCTGCTAACAGCAATCTGAGCTTAAAAGTGGATCCTTCCCGAGTCAGGCCTCAGATGAAACCCCAATCCTGGCCAACACCTTGATTATAGCTTTGTGAGAGACTCAATAATGTTCCAATTCCTGACCCACAGAAACTCTGAGATAATGAATGTTTGTTGCTTTAGCTGCAAAGTTTATGATAACTTCTTATCTAGCAATATATAATGAATAACTGGGCTTTTAAAAAATGTAGCTTCTCAACTTCCAGTCCTATGTGATTCTTTAAGTTTGGGACGTTAACCAGAAATATGCGGAGTTTAATTCTCTGTGTAACTCTATTATTACAATCTATCTGGATTGTGAATCACTGTTCTAGGTCACATCCCTCCCTCCCCCCAAAACTTATACATTATAAACAGAATATTCTTACTAAAACTCATAAATGACCACGCTTTTTGTGTTTTAAACCTCTTAATGACCACACATTACTAATAAAATAAAAGTTTAATAAAATAAACTTCAGCTAACTAGCAGAGTGTACAACACCCTGCTCTGTATCTCCCCATGTATTCTCCTGGTCACCCCACAAAAGGCGTCCTGAACAATATGCAGCCAGTCCTTCTTGTAGACTCCTATCTCCATGCATTTGCTACTATTGTTTTCAACCGCTTAAATTTTTGTTCTCCATCCCAGCTCCCATCAAACTGTAAACTATTCATCTACAAAATACAAATACAAATTTGCCTCTTCTATGAATCACATAACTATTAATGAGACTTATCACCTTGTGGCATAATTAATTTTTGTAATTTGTCTCTTGAGCAGTAGATTGTGGACTTTTGCATGGCCTAGACCCAATTTCATCAATCTTTGTTTACAGCAGGATTGTTGAGATTAGGCATCCATCATACACATTGAGCAAATTCATGCCACAAGATTGCTGTTCAATGAAATATAGAATGAATTTTAAAAAATATGTGTTCAGCCCTAGCTGTTCATAAAGTGCTACACACACTACCATGTTATTGCCCTTATTCTTAACATATGTGTATTTTTCCTAATTCAATATTTTATATATAGAATAATATGGTTGATTTTCATTATTGCTTTCAAGTTTTATACTATATCATTGTTTCCAGATGCCCCCAGTGAGTGACCAGTAATCTGGTAAAGGTTATTTGGAGATACGCAAGACCTCAAGAGGGACGTCACTCTTAGGATTAAAGTTAGTGCCAAGTAAGACAACTAGGACCAGGACAACTAGTCTTTTCTATACCTAACCTCTGGACATGAGTGGTGAAGAAATCGTTGAAGTTTTAGAAGGGAAAGAAAAGAATTTGGCTCAGTGTTTGCCTGACATGGATAATAACCAATTGTAGCTTTTCAATCAGCTGTAATATCTGTGTAGGCATTAGTGTCCGTTTTCAGTAGATAAGAAGAAAGTAGGAAGTAAGGAAAAAGTAGTATTTAAGAAATGTGGTGTTTGAGAGTAAAGATGTAATGAGAAGAGCTTATAGGGGCAGGTAAAGGTATTTAACTGAGACCTGACATGAAGGGGGAGAAGGCAAGATGCCTATTTGACAGTAATCATTAACATTTGCTGACAGCCTCCTCTGAGCTGGCGTAGCACTCTGTAGTTCTAGACACTCTGTGTGCATTGCCCCATCTAATCTCTGTGACTGCTTTATAGATTATTATTAACTCTTTTTTTCCAGATGAGATACAGTATGAGGCCCAGAGAACTTCGCCCAAGCAATTTGCCCAAAACTGGATGGTTAATAAGCGGCATAACAAGAATTTGAATCCAGGTAGGTTCAGCTCAGCCCTCTCACACCTACCCACTAGGCTGCCTCTCTGCTAGACGCGTGAGTGATCATTTAGGCAAGGCCAAGCAGGGATTAATTTTGGAAACAAGAACTTGCCTGAAGAATGGAATCCAAGGAGGAATGAAAGGACTTGCTTCCCTGAGTCAAGAGGGATATGAAATTTTCTTAGAGGTTCAGGGATACCTACTTTCTCAGTAGTTTAGGAATACATACGTCTCTTAGCAGTGGAGAAAGACAAGGTGTACTTAGAGGTGGAGGTGAAGAAGGAGGGAGAGAACTGCTCAGAATTCTTTCTAAGAGAAGTGGCATTTAACTGGGCAAGGAAGTGATGGAGCAAGGAGTAGGAAGGAGAGATGGAGAAGGTAGTTTTAAATTATTCGTGTAACTGTAAGTTAGTTGTTTAACAGGAAGTTTATCTGGAAGACTACCTTTTTATCCCTCCCCTCTACATACAAATGTACAAGGTACATTTAGTGACATCTGTGTGTGTGTCGGACGCCCTGTGCAAGATGCAGATGATACAGTGGTGGCTGAATCAGACTCAGCGCTGCCCTCAGGGTCTCAAGGTCTAGTTGGGAAGGTAGGTGTTCATCAGATAGTAAAATAATCAGTTAGAAATGACAATTCAAAGTGTCACAAGTGCTGAAGAGACCAAGCGGTTAGGAGCTCTCTGACAGGTAAATTTGACCTGCTTAGCATGGCGAGGAACTATTTCCCTAAAGGAGTGAGCCTCTGACTCCTAACTAGAAAGTTAAATAAGCAAGAAGATATGTCCCCAGGAATTTACACTGGATAATTTTATATCTACACACAGTTGGATCTGTGGAAACACAATGTATTATAACATTACATTTGTATGAACAATGGGAAGTGAAAAAGTGCCCAGCAATTTCTGAAGAACAGAAAATGTCTGAGTCATTCAGATGAAATTCTCTGTCTGTCACTCTGGTTTATTTATTTATTTGCCTCTTTATTTATTGACATATGAAAGGATGTCCCCCCAGATTAGTGCTTGTCAAAAGGAGATAAAAAAAATCACGTCATCTGGAGAGCTTGCTAATTGCAGAATGCATCTCTTACCCCAAGAGATTCTTTGGCTGCAGTGTCTGGGGTAGAGTGCTGGAATTTGCATGCTTATGAGGGACCTCAGGTGATTCTGATGAAGGGGACCTTAGAACCTTAGCACCGCAGTTTGACAAAAATAGCCCTAGTTTATGTAATTGTATTCCACACTGATATTTTCTCCACTGTGCTTATCTAAATATAATCTTACTGTCATACGTAGATTACAACACGTAACTCACTTAGCAGAAAGCAGTATTTACGTTTTCTGTGTGCTTTCTGCATGACAGGTAAACTTCATGAAGTAATTGGCATCTCCAAACAAAACAATTTCTATATCAGATTTCAGTGTGCTAACAGACCAAGAGCAAGATGAACGAACCCTTATAAAAGCCTTCTTATAGCTATTTTTCATATTGCCACCAAATAGAAGAGATCAAAAAGATGCCAGAGAACGGGATTGTTAGAAGATTAAGTTCTATAATATTTTCTCTTGGTTATTAATGTTGAGAGAATAATTCAATGATGATAAAAAATGTAGAATCAATCTGAGGAAATGAGATTTTTATTCAAGTGTAGTCTAGACGATAAATGATTAAATTGAGCATCTCGGTTAATTATTTCCAAGAATTCAACAAAAGATCCTGAATATATCACCCATGCATGAGAATACGGTTTTCAGAAGTTTAGGTGATTCTGCTGCTAAAATTCCCACATAGAAGTAAAAGCAGAAGTACAGCCCTTTTATATACTGGCTGATGCATAGCATCCCGTAGTCAGAGCATCCGTCTCTCAGCCTCGCTTTTTGCTGAAGTTCTTCCCGTTGTAGGCTACTGACGCCTCAATACGAATTACCTCTGAAGTTTCTGTTATAGGTTATGATGGGAAGAAAGGGAACCAGTTTTGCCATTGTGCCCGTGCCCCTATCAGTCAGTTAAATAAATCTGTGACAGACTCACTGTATATTTTGCTTGAGAATAATGTTTTTTACTTTGACATGTGTAAATGATTGTTCTTCCCCAATAGGTTCTACCTTGCCTGAGTATCACACACTCCAAGTTAATGTGATGGAGAAGGCTATTTCCCACAGAGCGTGGCATCCATCCCAGTACTGGGTGAAGCCAAGAAGGCATCCATCTAGGTTTACACTGAGTTGAGTAACTTCCTCCACAAACACTTCCCCGATTCTCCCCAACACACTACGCTCGTAAAAAATCTGAGCATTTCTTCCTTGTGTCCCCAGGTCTATTCTTTCAGAGTCTACCAGTGAATCTCAATCTGTTTCTGGTACTTCTTTATTTAGAAGTCTGCATACTCTTAGTGGACTAGAGACAGCCAGTGGCAGGTCCTCATGTCATTCATCCTGTATGGACACTGTCTGGCAGTTTCTCTAACAAATTGGACATTCGTTAAAGAATTGTTGGTTGGAGTTGTGATTAATAAAATGTTTACATGGATTTTACAACAAAGAATTGTGAGTCTTGAATTTAATCTTAATTGCATTATTCATCTCATGTTTTCAGAAGTTAACTTTGAATAAGCCATTTCACCATCTCCAAAGTGACAAGTGAAAATTATATATAAAACTTTGACTTTTCATCTCTCAAGATATACCACTAGTAATTTGGTACGAGAGAGAGCTTGGATTTTACTTGCACTTTTTTCTGAAAAATTTAAAATTAAATTTGTCTTGAGTGTATGATTCAAAAAATACATATCAAATTATGTCTCTATATGCTACAAGGATAAACACATATTAAATAAAATTGGTATTTCCAAAAGGGTGCATGTTTCCTCTTTAGCCAAGGGCCTCCTGTGCATGTTTCAGATAATCCAATGAAAATTTGCATTGATTAAATTCTGAATTCCACATAAAAAAAAGTCCCTTCCTTTGTTCTATGTTAAAATTTGAACTGTGAATCATTTGCATTTAAGTATCCTTCTAGATGTGGTCTTTCATCAGTCTCAATATCCATTTGGATGATCACTGAAAGATACAACCTTCAACGAAATGTTGCATGTGTTACTTACAATGCGGCTTAATTATTTTGAATATGTAGTTAAAAATTCAAAACAAAAATAAAAACCCCCAACCCACAGAAAGACAAATCATAGCAAATGATATTTGTGCCTTGTTTAGGATTTAGCATACATTTCACTCTGAATGACTAGCTGCTTTTCTTCAATGAGGCACCTGTCTACATAACACGCTGCACACAAGGACTGTAAGAGAATCCAGGCTGTCAGCTTTGTAAAACCCACTGTGTGGTGACCATTCTTGCCCATTCACACATGTACTGGTTCGCTTGTTCCCAGTGAACTAAGTTTGTAATGAGGTAGAAGGCAGTGGAACAAGATTACCTTTCCATCAAAACAAGTGTGATCAGACTGGTTCATTCTTTCAAAGGTAGACTTAATTTGAAAGTTATAACACTTGCAGTTCCCTTTACATAAGCTGGTCTCTTCTTCTGTGTCTACTTGGTACAACCTCCATCTTATCTATTCGGATATTAACTTAACTCCCATTGTGCCTTTCCCGCCTGAAAGGAAAGTTGGACACAGATCCAATCAGAAATAAATCCACAACCAATGGAGAACTAATCGTATAAGCAAATGTCCATTAGGATAGTCAGTCTCCATAATTTTTCCTATAGGGGAATGTGATTGAAACTTTAAAAAAGAATTTCTATAAAGAGGACTTAATAAGCCTAAGAATAAATAATAACTAAACTTATTGAACATTTAAATAAAGCAAGACAGAGTCAGTTTCAAATATACCAAACACTCTGTTAGGCTAATTTGATTATTAATATTTCCTACCTAGGGACTTGTTACGAGGCTTTGTGGTTTGTTTTTTTTTAAATCTGAGAAGTTAGGTACAATATTTATCAAAAGTTAATAAATTTCACTGAACTTTTCTTAGGGTTTAGAGACTTCCCCAGCATGGGATTGCTGCCCCTTCTCTTTTGGTCTTGTGTTCTTCCTCCCTTCTTCAGGCTGGTGCCCTGACTTATGAGCTTACTTCTTTCTCCTTCTGGAATCAGCTTCCACATTCCAGCTGCACTGCACTGCTTTGTTCTGTCTGTGATCTAAGTCAGGCTGGTGTGACCTGAAGGTTATTGAATAACTTCTCAGGAAATCCTGACACCAAGGTAAACAAATAAACAAACAAACAAAAACCTAACTTTCTGGCAGAGTGAAACCAAGAGGACTTTCCCTCAGGAATCAAAACATTTTTGTTCTTTTTGGTGCTTGTTAAAACATTAAATTAAAAAATTCAGTTGCACTTGGAAAGCCACATTTCTAGGGGTCAGTAGCCATGTGTGGCCAGTGGCTACTTTATTGGGCAGTGCAGGTATAGAACATTTCCATCATTCCACAGAGTTGTTTCAGATGATGTGTAGTTCTTTCTTTGCTCTTTTTACAATGGTTATAAATTACTTTTATAATCAAAATAACCATGAAATTATTTTCACCTTGAGGGATGCTTTCTTGCTGTCATAATAAATTCAGACTGAATGAAATCCAGATTATGATTTACTTTATCTAGAAATATGCATCATAAATGCTCTTCTCTCCTGATGTTATTTAATTTTTTAACATTTTTTATTGAGTTATAGTCATTTTACAAGGTTGTGTCAATTTCCAGCGTAGAGCACAATTTTTTAGTTATACATGAATATATATATGCTCATTGTCACATTGTTTTCTCTGCGAGCTACCATAAGATCTTGTGTGTATTTCCCTGTGCTATACAGTATAATCTTGTTTATCTATTCTACATATGCCTGTCAGTATCTACAAATTTCAAACTCCCAATCTGTCCTTTCCCACCCCCCCTCCCTCTTGGCAACCACAAGTTTGTATTCTATGTCTATGAATTTTTTTTTTTTAGATTCCACATATGAGCAATCTCATATGATATTTTTCTTTCTCTTTCTGGCTTACTTCACTTAGAATGACATTCTCCAGGAGCATCCATGTTGCTGCAAATGGCACTATGTTGTCATTTTTAATGGCTTAATAGTATTCCATTGTGGAAATATACCACATGTCCTTTATCCATTCATCTGTCAGTGGACATTTAGGCTGTTTCCATGTTTTGGCTATTGTAAATAGTGCTGCTATGAACATCGGGGTGCCAGTGTCTTTTTGAAGTATGGTTCCTTTTGGATATATGCCCAGGAGCGGGCATATGGTAAGTCTATTCCTAGTCTTTTGAGGAATCTCCATACTGTTTTCCACAGTGGCTGCACCAAACTGCATTCCTACCAGCAATGCAGGAAGGTTCCCTTTTCTCCATAGCCTCTCATGCAGTTCTCTGAAATTCCTCATTCTCACTATCTGAAATACTAAATTGTTCAGTTATTCACCATGTCTGCTTCAGAGACTCATTGAAAAGATCTATTCAACCAGGAAAAGAAAATTACTTATTTAGCAATTAAGCATTGGCTGTATTCCTTTTATATTTATGTGCACTGAGGAATGGCCTCTAGGGTAGGGAAAATGGTAGTAGAGTCATGTTTTGGATATTTGAGAAAGTCTGTCAAACATCACATACTAATATCAGAGGCTACAATATTGGAAGCCCATGGGCCAGGCTTCAGATATCTATCTATCTGTCTATCTTGTACCTATATCTCCTTATCAATTTTGGTCTGCATAGATCTGGGCGTCCTGTAGGTTTGACTTTTTAAAGATTAATTTCTTTCATTTAAAATTGGGAAGATTTCTAAGAATACAAATTTTGCTTCTTTTAAAATATCTGGTCTGACAATACTGGATCTAGATTTTTGCAAGGCAACTCAGTGGAATCCGGGAAGCAGCCTCCTTCTTCCAAAGAAGCATGTGTTTTTGTGTCTTTTGAGCTGTCATAGCCCCTACCACTGTCTCCTGCTCCTACACCCTAGCCTGCTGGCATATTTATGCCATTGGCCCCAGCCATGGAGGCAACTGAGTTTGAGTCTGCTCCCTATTTGAAGGGCAATCAGCACATCTCCTGGTTAGATGAGAAATTGCCTGAGGAACTAAGAGATTTGATGCAAGAGAAACCAGGCAGTTAATCCCACTCTGTCTCAATTTGTATTAATGAATATTTCACCAACACTTTTGCAACATTCTAACAGTGTCTTGACAGGGTTATTGGCATTTATCAGAATGGTTCACTGTTGCTATACTATGCAGGATATACACATTAAAAGATATCAGGTAGACTTTAATGCACAAAAAAGGCATGAGTTAATTGTCAAAACTATCCTTGATAATATGGCACACAATAAAGCAACTTTAAGTTCTTTGATCAGTTTCTCATGCAATTCCATCCTTTATTGAAGACATTAATCAAAGACGTCATATAATCTTATCAGGATTGCTGACTAGATGTCTGTGGATCTATGTATACATGTATATAAGGGAGTGAGACAAATATTTGTATATGCCTGTTAAGATGCTTTTGAAAGACCGTTCTGAGGGTGGGGGGTCATAGCTCGGTGGTAGAGCGTGTGCACGAGGTCTTGGGTTCAATCCTCAGTGCCTCCCTTAAGGGGGGGGTTAATGGAAAAATATTAAAAATAAAAATCAAAACATAAATTAAAAAAAAAAGACAGTTCTAACAAGAGGCAAATTTGTTCTATGCAGTCTATATCAGTGAAATCAGTTGAATCCTCCAAAGCAATTACACTAAAGGACAATACTCATTTGTTTTCCTGTGTATTTGTTTTTGTGATTGTTTTAAACCACTCCTACTCTCCTAAAGTTACAACTCTTTGGCACATAATTCATTCTTCGCTGGGGGAAATATATTAAGAATCATGGAACCTGCTGCAGAAAATACATGTGCAAACAATGAATATTTCTCCAAGGTAAAAAATGTACAGAGATATTTTAAGTGAAACTGTGAAGAACATCTTGAATATTTCCAGTTCTGTGCACTTTTTATTTCTTGGCAGTTGAAGAACCCAAGCTGCTTTGTTTATCAGTGATGTCTATGTGTTCTTGTGGGTTTAATTCTACATTAACCAGAAGATCAACTTCAAATTAGACCAACTTAAGTTGCCTTACATATGCAATACTGTTAGGTGTGGACAAGTCCCCATTGGTTGAAAACTCAGTGCTTTTGAGAAGACGACTTAATGTTTTGGAGAGTATTTTTTGAGTAGCTTAGTCTTTTTTTGTGTTTCAGAGAAATTTCAAGTGAAGCAGCGTGAACATCCTCATTTCAGAAATGAAGAGACTGATGCATAGAAGAAGTAATGTGTGCTAAGCTCTAGCACATGACATTTGAGGATAAGCTTTGGTTTCCAGTTTCAGGCTTTTGTTTTCCCAGCTTGGTAGGCTCTGCTGCCCCCTCTGAAAATGAAGAAGGGAAAGAGAGACTGAATGGCTCTGAAATAAGAGTTTCTGGGAGGAATACCGAGGAAACAGACCTCGCAGCTTTTTTGACTGACTCCACAGTCCTGTTTTCCTCTGATGCACTAACTCAGCCTGGCGGGCTCCAGGCTTTAGGAGAGGGCATCGCTAGGAGGAGACAGGCGAAAGGATTCCGGAGGCACGCGCGCATCGTGGCACGAGTGGTTTGGGTCAGCACCAAAGAGCGAAGGACTGGGAAGTCAGCTAACCGGAGAAAAAGATAATTTGTTTTGGTTTTTGTTTTGTGAGTGTGTGTTTTGTTTTCTTTTGGTGACCCGTTGTTTTCCTTTTCCTATTCTAGCTTTTGCCCCAGTGGGAGCGCACACCACATGGGGCTGCTGGCTTTTGAACCTGCGCACTGCGTAACTTGTAAACTGTCAACAGACACCTGTTCAGGAAATTGCTGATGGTGGGCAACAGGGATCCGAAGTCGCTTTACCTTCTCATTGGAGCGCGACAACCGCCTAGTTAGAGTTTCACCAGCGCCCCGCACTCCCTGGCCGAGGGTTGGTCCTCCGCGGGCAATCGTGTGGGGCGCTTCTCCGTGGTTGTGCGCGGGTCCAGCTCCCCATCTTTGCTTCTGCAAACAAAAAAGCAGCAGCTCCTGGCTGGAGTTGTGGGGTTTCCCAGCCCCGCCAAATAGCGGGGCTTCTGCTTCCCAGGCCCGCCTCGCGCCAGCTCAAGGTGTCCTCTGGTCCGCAACACTCGCACCGGGGACCGCAGCCCCGTCGCTCGCAGCTGGGACTGTCTGCCTGGCGGCCTTCGCCCTCGCCCTGGCCTCTCCTGGGCTGATGTGCTAGCTCGGCCCGAGCCTGGGGTAGGGGTGGCGGGGCAGGCTGTCCTCGCAGGCCCGTTGGACCATCTCTCGCGGAACTGAGGAGCCGAGAGCAAAGGGAGGGGTTGGTGGAGGGGAGAGGAGGTAAGAGTGCTGGGAACGCCCAGAGTATCAAACTTGGGGGTGGCCAGTGGACATCAGGGGGGAAAGCAATTGCAGGTGACCGTGCGGACCCGCGAGGCGGCGCTGGGCGGGGTCCCGCTGCCCGCGTTCCAGGCTCTCCGGGCGGAGACCTGGACGCTGTCCCCACCCCCGCGCCCTCGCACGGAAACTTCCCCGCCCGCTCTCTGCTGCGGGGCCCTTGCCCCCAACTCCCCGCACCTGTTCCTTGTTTATTTGTTTTCCTTTTCGAGGGAGGTTCGCCTCCCCTCCTCCGGAGCCTCCCATCGCTCCCCGCTCCCACCCCCGGGCGCGCCGCGCGGGGCGGCGCGGTGTCCGCGCGCTTGGCGGCGGAGGTGGGCGGCGGATCCCAGCGGCACCAGCCTCCCCGCCGTTCCGACCGCCGCGAGGACGCCGCGCTCTCCTGCTCTCCCGCGCGCGCTGGCTGCCCTGCGCCCGCTGCCGAGCCGAAGGCACGAGGTCGGCCTGTGGGGACCTTCCAGTGTCCTCTCCGAGCCGGCGGCTAGGTAATCATCAGAGTGACCCGCGGCACACGTCTGGCGTCCACGTCTCAGCAGAAACGCGAGGGCCGGGTCAGTAAGTGTAATTCACCTTCTGGGGACCAGGCAAAGCCCCAGAGAAGCTTTCGGGTCCCTTGAAGAGGGGATGGGGGAGGTCCTCGTGAGGGATTTTTTTTTTCTCATTTATGTCGAAGATGGGCACTGGGGCGGTGATACCATACTTACTTTATACTTTCGCTAGAATTTTCCTTACCGAGTGAAGATTCTTGATATTTCCTTGAAACTTCTTAGAGAGAGGTTAGTATTTTAACAGAACAACAGGTTTTTACTGTTGCTGACTCTTCCTTACAAGTCAAACACCTGTTCAGGCAATAGGTCATACTGGATTCTCCAGAGCTGTTCAACAGCGGACCCATTTGTTTAAGCGTTCTCTGGTTCACCAGAAGGGCTCACCCTCTGGTAGGAGCATGTGGTGGACAAAAAAAAAAAAAAAAAAAAAAAAAAAAAAGAGGCGAAAGGAAAAGCTGTAAGGCTTTTGATAATAGGGATACATCATGTAAACTGAATGATGTGAAATGCGCAGTACTGTTTTCAAAGGTCAGAGGCTCAAATATCCAGAAGAGACATTCTCAGTCCCCTTGGTGAATATTTTCAACTTTCTGCTTGTCAGGCAGTCATGTCTTGCATGGAGCATTCTTGGATGGCCACACCCCCTTTCTTGAGGATTAACACGTTTAGGGCATATGGCATACTTTCTGGGATTTTTTTTCCCCTGAGAAAAATTCCTGGAAGGTTCTGTGATTGATAAGATGTTCAATTTTACTAAGGCCAACCTGTGACAATAAGAATACTGTTGCAAAAAGCCCCACAAATTTAAATATGGAGTCAAAGCATAAACTGGTTTCCCACTCAATCTGAAGTTCTTTGAATCTCTGGGAAAACAAAACAAAACAAAAGCAAAACCCTGAAGCCATTTTCATACTCTACAAAGAAATAGTTCTATAGCAGAATCTCTAAAGGTTTACTTGTTCAGGAAAACTGTACCATTTACAGTTCTCCTTAAATGTCTTGAACAATGTGAATGCCTCATTTTCACCACATTTCAAAGAAAGGAGTTTTCCCCCTTTCTACTTCTGTTTTAATTTTTGTGCTTTTGAGTTCCTAATCTGGGGACTCCCTCTATATACTCTCTTTTCTTCTTCCTTTTTTCCTGAAGTGCAGTCATAAAATGATACATTCTCTGGGCAATGCTCTGAAACTGGCTGAAAGCCAGTCCTTGCTTGAGAGTAGCTATTAGAACTCACATGCTAATTGCCTGTAGATCCATAATCGTTCCTGTAGAGAAGTTTCAAAGAAAGGAATAAAGAAAATAGAACTGAAAAGAAAAAGTAAAATAAGTTACTAAGTCAAATACACTCCTCATAACCTTCTACTTCAGGCTTACTCTCAATTTTGTTTGGTGCAAACCTCAAACTCAGACCTCCTGGAGTCTTGTTGGTTCTGTTAATGACTTGTTGGATTGACTAACGGTGCTCTGTAAAGTCTCTTTCTCAGTCTAAGGAAAATGGAAGGGTCCTCCAAGATTTGAATGATTAGTTTTCATTTTCTCTAATCAGTAAAGAATGGAGGCAAAGGCAAAAGAGGGCCTGGACTCCTTGGAACATTCTGTTTGAAATTTACGCAGAAAGAACTAGAATTGATTAGTAAGGCAAATGCATGAGGTCACGGAGTACATGGGAATCTCCGTCTCTGTAAGAAGCAACTATTAGGGGGTGTGTGTGCGTGTGTGTGTGTGTGTGTGTGTGTGTGTGATAAGCCTTTGAGATAGAAAGTTTCCTTATGGTGTATACTGACCAATAATTTTTAGTGTTCTAATCAGGGACTGACTTGAGAGGGATCTTGAAACAACTCTTCTTGCAGAGGTGGTTACCTGATTAAGAACAAGAAATCAAGCTCAGGGATGTTATATCAGAGCAAGGATCCTATATAGGCAATTATCTTCAGGGAAGGAAAGGATCAAAATTGTCACTTTGTACTTTGCTGAGCTCGATTATTTAGAAAAATTATGCTTTCCTTTAGCTTCATATTTGCTTAGATTTAAACAATGGATGGAAACGATCCAGTCTCTGTCCTGAAAGAGATTGCTGTGGGGAGGGGGTTGAAGGAAAACAGTCGTGACGTGGCAGGTGCTACTTGCTGCATTAGAAGTGAGCACAGGTTGTTGGGATAACCGACAGGCTTCTCAGTTCAGAACAGGGAAGGCAGAGAAGCGTGAGAAAGGCCAACGTGTTGCTGGAATCGGGAGTAGTTCCGTATGACAGAATCACAGGATATCTGCTGAGATGTCAGGAGAGATGAAGCCAGAGGGGATAAGCTCAGCAAAGGCTTTGAATATCATACAGTGGAGGTGGGCTTTTCTTCTGAACGTCAGTGTTACCAGCTTGTGGGTGTAGTACCTTCAGTGGGAGAGCAAATTAATGAAAGCATATATGCATGGGATCAGCACATCATGCAAAACAGAAACCATTCAAGAAGGGAAAAGAGGAGGAATTGAATGCAGAAACCTGGTTATTCAAGTGATGGAAACCAAGCAGGGGATGTTGAGGCCACCCGGGGATTAGCAAGAGCAACAAGTCTTTACTACCTCCAGCTACAGGGACACAGAGAAAGTGATGTGACAGGGACCAGGGACCTCCTCTGGAAACAAAATCATGACAGATCTGTGGGAACCTGCCATAGATGGGCAGCTAAGGCATGCCTGGAGAGAGATGGAGGGAGAAGAGTACAGTGGCTTCTGGCTTCTCCCTCCCTCCTGCATTCTAATTACCTGCCAATGCCTCCCACTGGCCAAACCCAGCCAGCATCCCAATGATTTGGGAGCCTAAACATGTGGTCTGTAAGAATCTGCCCACTAAGAGCAGGGGGAGGAATGGAGTTGGGCACACAAGCCCAGCCAGACGTTGTCTGTGGGCTGAATACAAATAAGTCACCTACCAATGTAGGTAGATGTGATTCTGATTCATGAAAAACCAGTTCATTTGAAAGAGGTTCTGAATTAATTATGGAAGCTTTTGTCATTATGAGTATATTCAAAAAGTACTGCTATGATGTTGTTGGGCTCCAGATATTTTTATAGACTTGAAAAGGGAAATTTATATCAGAAACTGATATGTTATATTGTTTTAAGCAACTTTCAGACACTGAGGGAAATGATATGATCACATCTGAATTTCAGAAAGACCATTGTAATGTCAGAGTAGGCACTGTCTAGTAAACGTAAGAGCCTTGGAGTAAGGGCGCTATCCTGTTGCCTTTTCCCCCAGCATGAGTCCCAGTTGCTGACATAAGTTTCTAATACTTGCCAAATGCATGTTTGAGTAAGTATAAGCATCATGAAGGTGAAGCCACCCTGGGCATTTAGTAGATGCTCAATTATATTGAATGAATGAACGTTAAAGAGAATGAATGAACAAATGAAAGGTGGAAAGAAAGAAGGAAGGAAAGAGAGGAAGAAAGAAGGAAAGAAAGAAAGAGAGAAGGAAAGAGAGAAAGAAAGAAGGAAAGAAAGAAAGAGAGAGAAAGAGAGAGAGAGAGAGAAAGAGAGAAAGAAAGAGCGAGCAAGTGGGACAAGAAGGTTAGATGACTGTTAGAGTAATTATGGTAAAAAATCAAGGCAGCCAGAATTAATGTGATAGAAATAAAAGGACCATTGGGAGAAATATGCAAGAGATCAGTCTGAGGGTTCTCTTAAATGTGAGAACTAAAGGAGATGAAAATGCTTAGCATGGTTACCTGCTTCTTAGCTTTATGTGGCTTAATCAAGGGGGGATAGTGTTGACTGAATGGGGCACACAGAAAGGACATTCCGAGGGTGAGGGGAGCGATTGGGGAAGGAATGTGTTAAAACTTTTGTACTTAGGGGCTAGAGAGAGAGACGGAATTCAGATTGGACATATTTTCCTATGGTTCCTGTGTAGAATTCTGCTGTGTCAGGTAGGAAGTTTATTTCAGATCCTCAAAAAAAGAAACTATTTTTACACAGGCTATCTATTTTTAACACTAACCCATCCACTAGGAAAAATGGCTACGAAACAGAATCTGCTCAGTTTATCTTAAATTTTTCTACTAAAGTCCAGGCACCAAGCAAAGGGTTTTAATATGTCTCTTTTTCATACAATTTGTTGCTATATTTATAAATTTAAGACAGTCAAAATAGTGAAGATAATTTTCTTTATCAACCTTAAAATTAATTTGATGAATTTATAGCAGTTATAAAATTAATTTAAGTAAGTTTCTAATATCCATCTTGCTTAAAATGCATTGAATCAGTTTGGTAGCACTCACATTGAAATTATGTCTATACTATAGGTCTAACATTTTGCCTTCATAATACATATTTCAAAGACCTGATTTAATCCATGCACATTCGTGAATAGACTTACTAAGGTGTCCGCTTTATTGAAATGTTCCACTATGTGCAGTTGTAAGGATCAGAGGACAGGTACTTTGAGCCCCAACCGAAATGAAACCAACCCATTTGTAATATTCCTTTCACTCTTGTGTTTTCCTTGTTCCACATTTGTTCATTTTTTAAATTGTAGATTCTTGTGCTGAAAATGGGCCCATTAGGTGCAGAGGCTGATGAGAACCAGACGGTGGAAGAAATGAAGGTGGAGCAGTCTGGTCCAGGGCACACCACTCCTAGAGGTGAGCTGGCCCCCGACTCTGAGCCCGAGCTCATAGACAGCACCAAGCTGATCGAGGTACAGATCGTTCTTATATTGGCCTATTGCTCCATCATCTTGCTTGGGGTGATTGGCAATTCCTTGGTGATCCACGTGGTGATCAAATTCAAGAGCATGCGCACAGTAACCAACTTTTTTATCGCCAACCTGGCTGTGGCCGATCTTCTGGTGAATACCCTCTGCCTGCCATTTACGCTTACCTACACCTTAATGGGGGAGTGGAAAATGGGTCCTGTCCTGTGCCACTTGGTGCCCTATGCCCAGGGCCTGGCGGTACAAGTGTCCACCATCACCTTGACGGTAATTGCCCTGGACAGGCATCGTTGCATCGTCTACCACCTGGAGAGCAAGATCTCCAAGCGAATCAGCTTCTTGATTATTGGCCTGGCTTGGGGCGTCAGTGCCTTGCTAGCAAGCCCCCTGGCCATCTTCCGGGAGTACTCACTGATTGAGATCATTCCTGACTTTGAGATTGTGGCCTGCACGGAGAAGTGGCCTGGTGAGGACAAGAGCGTCTATGGCACTGTCTACAGTCTCTCCTCCTTATTGATTCTGTATGTCCTACCTCTGGGCATCATCTCTTTCTCCTACACTCGTATCTGGAGTAAACTTAGGAACCATGTCAGCCCTGGAGCTGCCAATGACCACTATCATCAGCGGAGGCAAAAAACCACCAAAATGCTGGTGTGTGTGGTGGTGGTGTTTGCGGTCAGCTGGTTGCCTCTCCATGCTTTCCAACTTGCTGTGGACATTGACAACCAAGTCCTGGACCTGAAGGAGTACAAACTTATCTTCACCGTGTTCCACATCATCGCCATGTGCTCCACCTTTGCCAACCCTCTTCTCTATGGCTGGATGAACAGCAACTACAGAAAGGCTTTCCTCTCAGCCTTCCGCTGTCAGCAAAGGATGGACGCCATTCACTCCGAGGTGTCCGTGACGTTCAAGGCTAAAAAGAATCTGGAAGTCACAAAGAACAATGGCCCCAGTGACTCTTTCACAGAGGCTACCAACGTTTAAGGGCAACTGCCGTGTGAAAATAGATGGATGAATTCTGACCAGAGCTGTCAGTCTGGTTGAGGAGGGCATTCAGGTGCCTCCTGATTTCCCATTTTAAGGAAGAAAAAGAGCATCTGAATGGAAGCATCTGCAGTGTAACTCGTGGAAAACTGGTTGGCAGAGTGTAGGTAAAAATGAGGCAGCAAAAGTTTGCTTACAGTTGCTTGGATGGTAGGTTGAATTATAAGTAAAAGCAGAGAGAAATGCTTTTAACTGTTTCCCAGAGTGAAGGAAACAGGAACATGGAGTTGGTGGTGTCAGTATTGCTAAAAGATGGTGGGCAAATAAGTTGGCTTCCAAATCACATGAGGGCAGAGATTGGGGATAATGTATAATTCACTGCTCCCCCCTCATCTGATGAGAAGGCTACCAATACCAACTTCCCTAGAAAGCCACAGACGTTTCTCTATTATATTTTGGCTTTTTGTTAATTCTTCCTATGAATGCTGCAGGCAAATGTTACCAACTATTTGAATGACTTCAAGGAAATAAACTGAAATTTGCTATGTAATTAGTATTTTGGCAAATGATGGGGGAAGTTTTTACCACCCAATTAACCAATTGTTTTTGTAAAAACAAATGCACATTTAATGAAAAGTTTCTTCAACTTAGAATTGAAGGCTGAAGTTCTCAGAGAAATGCAAACCATTATTTAACTTCTCATTTCAAGTTGTCCCTGCTTCATACAGTTACTATTTACAGAATAAAGAAGCATGCAACTCAATACTTTAACTCATTGCTTAAGTGTTACAACTTTTTGAACACATATTTTTCCTCTGCTGGAGCTGAGTTTGTCCTCACAAAAAATCAAATCAGATTAGAAAATAGTTTCATGGCATTTTGTAACATTTTGGGGTGATTTGTAAGCAGTTTTGCACAGGTACATAGCTCTAATGTGTTTACTGCAGTGTTATTTTTTTCTGAAATTCATCTTCCATGGACACATTCATGATTCATAAAACAATAGAACATCAGAATGGAACCCATCTGGTAAGAACTGTTAAAAACATTACATTTGTTCTACTTTGAAAATGTTCTGCTTAGACCAATTTCAACAAAAATTATCTGCTTCTCAAAATAATTAGCTGTATTTTTGGGTAACGTATGAATACATACATAATATAATTTTACCTATAAAGGGTGGAACGTAGATGCTATAGTACCTTTTTTTTTTAATGATTTCGTAAATACATTTTTATTTCAATAGTATCCAACCAAAGATGCTTAAAACTCTATTATGTTCATGAAAAATAATTGAGATGTTAAAATAGCTGTTAAAATAGTTGGAGGTTGTTAAAGAAGTTTCATTATAATCATATTTTTATAAGTATACCTGAACTTGTGAATAGATTCTTTAAATTTTAAGTCAATTCAGCATGACTATCGCATTTAGTTACAAACATTAACTTTATGAATGGGAGAGATTTATTTTATGGCTACATATAAAATTTATATTACAGCTTTTATGGAATTATTTCCATGCTAGAAATAAAAGACTGATCTTGAACTGCACTGCACTCTTAGGAAACTGAAAATGAATGGAAACAGTGGAAGTTAGATTGGGTATAAGACTGAATAAGAAGTTAATAATGTATATCTGTAATATATAACTGAAGAATTCATTTTTCTCTTGGACCTGATGTAACTGTCTAAGAAGAAGCTTTTGTCTTTTAAATAACAGTTACTTTGCTTGAGATGCTAATAGATAATTGTGGTTAAAGGTTTTTTTTCCCTCTTGGAGAATTCTTACACTGTAGGAAATGTGCATGCTACTGTACCACCTGTGGTCATAGTAAATTATTAGAATCCAATTAATACATGTGATCTAATTAATTCTGTTAACTCATCAATAAAATGTCTTTTATGTAGTGATTTGATCTGTTGAAATAAAAAGAATTGGGGAAGTTAGAGAAATGTGCATTATTTTATGTCAGAATGCCTGTCCAAGATGCGACCGTCAGCCTTTGACACAACTAAAGAAGGGGAATTAACGGTGGCTCCCGGACAGTTAGTCTAGCGCGCGCTCCATGGGGTCTATAAGGAACCTGAGAACCTCACTTCTTTGGCTACAATTATAATCCATATTCTGACAGTGCCTGAATCTCTATGTTCAGCTCAGACTTTTCTTTTGAACCTCAGGCCTGTATCTCTATCAGCCCACTTGACGTGCCGACGTGGTATCTCACCAGCAGAGCAAACCCAGCATGCCTAGGTCACAACTTGCCATTTTGATCCACACCCCGCCCCACCTCCACTTTGTTTTCCTGTCCCAATCATGACACTGCTATCTACCCAGTTTGCAAAAGCCACGCTTTGAAGTCACTCTTGACTCTTCTGTCTCTTTATCAACAAGTCCAATCAATTCTCACATTTTGTTCTAATTCCTAGATGTTTCTTGAATCAATTCACTTTCTCCATCCCTGTGTTCCCCACCATAGTTCAGGCTGTGATTATTTCCTGGGACCCCTATATCTCTCATCTGGTTTAATGTAGCAACTTCCTAATAGTTCTTTCTGTGTCTCATCGTTTTCCTATCCAATCCAACATTTACCCACTAGTCAGAGTGATTTTTCAAAAACTCAGATTTTACTGGGGGAAGGGTATAGCTCAAATGGTAGAGGCATGCTCAGCACCCAAGAGGTCCTGGGATCAATCCCCAGTACCTCCTTCAAGTGGAAATCAATGAAGAAATCTAATTACCTCCCCCTCAGAATACAAAAACTCAGATTTTATCAAATCACTTCTCTGATGAAGACTCTTCAGTGTCTCCTCATCATTCTTATGTCAAAATCTTTTTATGATTTGGAAGGCTGTTTAGTACCTGGCTGTACCTATATGTTTTGCCCCTTGAAGATTCTCTCTTTTTCCAATCTTTGCTGCATATGAAGCACATGAAAGCAGGGAATGGGGACTGTTTAAATCATTGTGGTATCACAGGTACGTGCAGTTCCTGGCACTAAGTTACTGCTTAGTCAATATCCATCAAGGAAGCTGAGTTGATGAGTCAAGTAAATATTAAAAGTGGATGTGAAGATACATCCATAAAGATGTAAACGGTATGCTTTTCCCACTTTTATCATACAACTTGTAGAAAAGTAAGGTCTTAGCCATGTAGGAATCCAATAATGATGCATATTTGTTCAGGATTAGATTGGTTTTATTTTTTGAAGGCCATTAAAGATAGACATTTGCATAGTTGAAAGGAATGCTATTCATAGACTCCATTTATGGCTCACTCAGAATTATCTAGAACCTTGTGCAAGGGAGGCACGGAGCAGCCAGTGAAGTGTATATTAGTCATGATTCAGACAGCTAAGGAGAAGCCATTATAGGTATTTCTAGCAAAAGGTCATTTAATACAAGAAATCAAAATCTTACAAAACCAATGGAGGAGCTGGAAAGGTGAAGGTTAGGAAGAGCCTCCACTGGCATTGAGGAAACCAGGAAGTGCAAAATTGCAGGAAACCACAACTAATATCTACAGCGGGAGTGTGGACGATACACAGGAAACAGCACAGATTCATTTGTGAAAATATTATTGCCTCCTGCTTAAGCCACATTCCCATAGACTTGGTCATGTCTTTTGCTTCTTTTATGCTTTCCAAAATTCATGTGAGTATCCCACACTTGTGAAATAGAACTCAAGTCTTGCTGGCAGGGGTTTGAAGAAATATAGTTCTTAGGTTTCCAGCCCCTAAGATACAAGGGGAGAGTTCAGAATATGGCACTTAATTGCTGTCTGAGAATCTGGAAATCTTGAGAACTGCTCAAATGATGTGATTTCTAGTTTCAACTGCATCCTTTTCTTCTCTGTACCTCTGGGTTCTTCAGAGTTGCAGTGACGCAAGTTAACTAGATCTTTTTTTTTTTTTTTATCTCTTATCCAGGCCAATGTGTTAAAGATGCTCTTTAAAACTAGCCCATCAGTCCCGGTGGACCGAGGAGTAAAGATCACTTTTTCCTATGGTAGATTGATTAGAGTACAGGAAGAGGGGATTATACTAAAGCTCTGAAAACAACAATCTAAAAACTACAGAAGGATATGCATTCTGGGTTAGCTTCCTGGGATGAGCAAAGGAAATGGTGCTTCAGGGAGAAAAAAACTTTAACATTTTTAAGTTCATGAGAGATTAAATATTAAATTATGTGGCAGCAAAAAAATAAAAGAGTTTACTTTTCCTTAAGAAAACCAAGACCATAAAGAAAAAATACAAAAATGGTGGAGAATTCAAACATCCTTATGTCCTACAACATTAAACAAAGGCAGGAATTTTATTTAACAAAGGGTTCTAAGTGTTGATTTGTGAAGATTTATAAAAGCAACCTGTCTGTTAGACCATTGACCTTTTTCTGTCTTGGTACACTGGTCAGATGTCCATAGACTTTACAAGTTCTCCTGGGTATGGAAGAGTTTATAGGAAAGACAGACTGTGGGTTATGGCAATATACATGTTCTCTATAATTGCAACTCTTTTTTGTTAATTTGTGAATGTGTAATTGAATGGAAGTAAACAGAAATGACTAATCTTGAATCAACTCTCCTTTATAAACAAATCATTACCCAATTTCAACACTTTAACAAATTACTTGGAAACACCACATATCTGATCATGATACAAGTATGAGTTGTCACATTAAAATTTTAAAGTGCTTTCATTATCTTCAAAAGAAAAAAAAAGCAAGTGAATATCTTTATTTTTTGTCCTCATAGGGAAGTAACACACATTGTAAAAAAAAAATGTGTGTGTATATGCAGAAATACACAGATATTTAATTATAAACAAAATAACCCTGATGTACATTATCATTCAATATCAAACATTGTCTGTACAAAACATTCAACCATCTAACAGTGATTATTAACCTTTTTCCATATGACATACTGTTCCTCTCATGGTCCTACAGAAGTGACTATCACTGGGCTGTGGGTGGGGCAGGGTGAGGAGGGTGGGGGAATGTGTTCTGAAATTTGCACAAAAATAATTTGAATCTAAACTGCTTTGCATACATTTGCATAAAAGCTCCTTGGTGAGTGTAACCAATTTTCTCCAACCAGTTGATAAGAGAAGATAACACATATCAACCTGGTGCTTATCATTTTGAACACCAACACATTTAGAAATGATGTCATCTATCAGGATAGAATAAGCCGCAATCAGCCTCTAAGGACACGTAGGTCTCTTGTGCAATTATTCCTGTTCTCTGATAGAAAGAAAATCGGAGTCTTGTTTTGAGAATGCAATTGAAGGGGAGAGAAAAGTAGATTCACGGGACATTCTTAGAGTCAGGACTGCTGAGTGCACTGTGTAGATTAAGCTGGAGCCAAATACCATCAGTCAAAATAGATCTACAGTGATATCTGGATTCCATCGGACTTAACCATATTGAGGGATACAGCAACAGGGGCCAGGAGAACAGAGATAATGTAATTTTAGATTCGCTGAACTAATAAAAACAGTTTGACGCTGAAGAATTTCTTCTGCCTTTTTGTTCCGGGAAAAGCGATTCACTGGAAATAAAAGCTTCCTACTTACCACAAGGACAGCCGCACGTAAGCAACTGCTATCATTGTTTTTGTGAAAGGCACAAAACAAATGGACAGCTACAGTATACTTCATAGCTTACAACCTCTAACGCTCCACAGGAGATTTGTTTCCATGATAAAGATTTTATACTTATTTTCTGCTGTTTAGCTTGAAAGTCTAAAGTTAGATGAAACTCTCATGAAAATTATTTATACCTGTCAGGACATTACAAGACATGAAACAGATGATTATAGTCATGAGTATTCATTAAAATACAGGTCCCAGTAGCTTTTTTTTTTTTTTGGTGGATGCAGTTTAAAGAATACTAATGGAATTTTGGAACTGTTCATGTTGTGCTATGGTGTTATTTTTATGAAAAGCAGAGCTGAGCATATGCCTTGAGCAGTTTTGCTGCTGGTGCTAATCACTTGCCCTGATACATTATTCACCGTCTCTTACTGATTACGCTTTGCCCACCAGCACATTCTTAAAGGTATGACTGTGCAAGGGAGTTATGTCATCCTTGGAGAGAACTCCCAGCGATCAACAAACTAACAGCATTCCTGCCAATAGCTTCTGTTATTCCCAAGCCTAAGTCTCTCATCGGTTCCTCTCTCCTGCTGTCCTCCTTCCCAGGTCTGTCTTCCACTGACACACACTGGCTGGAAGGACAGGTGAGGTGAGTGGGGCTCCAAGGAGCAGGTGAAGCAAGGAAGGCCAGTAGATGAATCTGCGTCAGGCAAGGCTTAAAGCTGGAGAGTCCAGAGCAACGGCCAAGTTCAAGGGAGCCGAGTCTTAAAGGGATCATGGGACTAAGTGTCAACATCTGGGCAGGGCCTAGACCAACCCAGGAAGCAGAAACCGTGGGAAGAGAGGGAGGGAGGGGCAAAGAAATGGCCACAGCAATGTGGATAGCAGCGTGGAGTGAGAAGTCCTAGACCAAGGTGGAAAATCCCAGATAATCATCTCCTGATGTAAACTGTGTACACTTATGACAGCAACGATCACTTCTTAGTTAAAATCACCTGCAAGCTCTCATAACTCTCTAGAACATGTTCATTTAATTATTTTTTAGTAGCTGGGAGTATATTCATTCAATACGTAATTACATAAGTTTTCTGAGCCTGAAAATAGTAAATTCTTGTGATAATTACTTCTTGTTTTTCATCCTGTTGAGAATGAGGTGTATGTGAGGGAGTGTTCTATATGGAGAGAGGGAGACATGAAGGGGAAAGAGCAGACAACATTCTGAAAAAAGGGAGCAGAAGACCCCGGTATTCTCCTGTTTGCCCACTTTGGGTGGATCTAATGGGTACCAACTCCCTGGAAAATTCCTGAATTTCTGCAGCATTGCTGAAACTCCAGCCAGCCCCAGCACACAGCGTCAATTCCCTACCATTTTATATTTTAATTAAAATAAAATGTACAGCTAAATTCACAGATTTAGGTACATAATTCCATATGTGTTGACAACTATATACACATATGGAACCATTTACCTCTGTCAAAATATAGACTGTTTCCATCACTTCGTAAGTTTCTTTCATGTCCATTTCCAGTCAATTTCCACCCTATCTTAATAGCAAACCATAAATTAATTTTCTCTATTCTTCTACTTCATACACATGGAAACACAGATTATGGACTGTTTGGTCTCTGGCATCTTTTACATAATATAGTGATTTGGAGATTCATCCATGTTGTCATGTCATTCATTCATTTTTATTTTATTATGGGGTCATATTCAATTGTATGACTACACTACAATTTATTTATCCACTCTCCTCTTGATAGACATTTGGATTATATCAAGGTTTGGGTTGTTATGACTAAATCTGCTATAAATATTTTTTTCCTAAGTCTCTTTGTGGACATATATTTTTATGTTCCTCAGGAAAATCCAAGCAGCTGAATTACTAGGTCATGGACTAGATATGTAGTTAACTTTATATAAGAAAACACCAAAGTATTTTTCAAATGGTGTTACACTCTCACTTGAAAAAATATGAGAGATCCAGTTGTTCCATACTTTGCAACATTTAGTGTTGTCAGATTTTTAGATTTTTTTTCTATTATACTGGAAATCCCACCGTGTTTTTGAGTTGCACTTCTCTGAGGGTTGACAATTTGATCACCTCTTCATATGCTTATTCACCGTTCATATATCTTCTTTGGAGACGTGACTATTCATGTCTATTGTGCATTTAAAAAAATTGGATTTAATTATCTTTTTTTTAATTGAGTTGTGGGTCTTTCTAAATTCTGGATATATATTAAATATAATCTGGATATATTCTCCCAAATACATGTGTCACAAATGATTTTTCACAGGAAATGATAAAAATTTTTAATTTTGATGAAGTTCAATTTATCATTTTCTCTTTTAATGTTAATATTTGTGTGTCCTCTCTGAGAACTCTAATTACTTACCCCAAAGCCAGAAAGATACTATGTTTTCCCAGAAGCTTTATACTTTTAGCTTTTAAGTCCAGGATTCATCTCAATTAATATTTGTGTTTGGGGTTTATTTATTTTTCATATCTTTATCCAGTTCTTCTGGCACCAATGATTAAATTAATTTCCCACATTGAATTACCCTGGCATCCTTGTTAAAAATTAATTAACTATAAATGCATAGAAATATTTCTGACTATTATATCTACTTGATCTATTTGTCTATCCTTAAACTAATACCACTGTCTAGATTACTGTGTAGCTGAAAATCTTGTAGTTATATTTATCAAATTTTTTCTTTTTTTGCAATATAATTTTGGCCATACTCAGGCCTTTGCATTTCCATATAAATTTTAGAACCAGCTTGTCAGTTTCTATAGAAAAACACTCTAGCATTATGGTTAAGGTTACATTGGCTCTATAGATCAAATTAGGAAGATCTGAATTCTAACAACACTAAGCCTTTTTTTTAAACAATGTTTTAAATTGAAGTATAGTCAGTTACAATGTGCCAATTTCTGGTGTACAGTATAATGTCCCTGTCATACACATACATACATATATTCGTTTTCATATTCTTTTTCATTAACGCTTATTACAAGATATTGAATATAGTTACCTGTGTTACACAGAAAAATTTTGGGTTTTTTTATCTTTTTTTATATATAGTAGTTAATATTTGCAAATCTCAAACTCCCATTTATCCCCTTCCACCCTCTTTCCCTCCAGTAACCATCAGATTTCAGATTGTTTACTATGTCTGTGAGTCTGTCTAAGCATTTTTTTCATGTGCCTATTGGCCATTTGTATGTCTTCATTTGAGAACTGCTTATTTAGGTCTTCTGTCCATTTTTGGATTGGATTATTTGTTTTTTGTTATTAAGCTGTATGAGCTGTTTATATATGTTGTAGATGAGTTCATTAGTGTCTTCTTTTATACTTTTCTTTAGATTCCACACATGAGTGACATCAAATGACATTTTTCTTTCTCTTTCTGGCTTACTTCACCTAGAATGGTGATCTACGGGTCCAATAATGTTGCTGCAAATGTCATTATTTTATTCTTTATATGGCTGAGCAGTGCTCCATTGTATAAATATACCATAATTTCTTTATCCAGTCATCTGTCAACGGACATTTAGGTTGCTTCCATGTCTTGGTTACTGTATATAACAGTGCTGCTATGAACACTGAGGTGCGTGTATCTTTTTGAATTAGAGTTCCCTCCAGATACATGCCCAGAAGTGGGATTGCTGGATTGTATGGTAAGTGAAATTTTAGTTTTTTGAGGAATCTCCATACTGTTTTCCATAATGGCTGTATCAAACTACATTCCCACAGACAGCGTAGGAGGGTTCCCTTTTCTCCACACTCTCTTCATCATTCATTGTTGGTAGACTATTTAATGATGATTATTCTGACTAATGTGAGGTGATACTTCATTGTAGTTTTGATTTGCATTTCTCTGATAATTAGTGATATTAAGCATTTTTTCATGTGCCTATTGGCCATTTGTATGTCTTCATTTGAGAATTGCTTGTTTAGGTCCTCTGCCCATTTTTGGATTGGATTATTTGGTTTTTGTTATTAAGCTATATGAGCTGTTTATACATATTGGAAATGAAAACTCAGTTGCATCATTTGCAAATAGTTTCTCCCACTCCCAAGGTTACCTTTTTGTTTGGCTTATGGTTCCCTTTGCTGTGCAAAAGCTTTCAAGTTTATGAGACAGAGCCAACACGGCAGAGTAGAGAGACTCACAGCTTACCCTCTCCCACAAATAGACCAATAGTTACATCAGTAGTTACACAGAAACCTACTGAAATCTGGCAGAATATCTCTCGTTTTGAAATACAGAAGGATTCTCACAAAATCCAGCAAGGAAAAAAAAGGAGAAGTTAAAAATTGATGCAGGACTAGTCCTGCAGGGAGAGGGTGGCATAGGAAGAAGGGCACCCTCTTGCTGGGGTGTCCTCTCTCCAACGGGGAGGTCAGTGGGGGCAGAAGCGGAGCTTCTGAGGCTCAGAGGAGAAACTGACAGCAGACAGAACCAAGGGAAACTGACACGGAGGGTCCCTGCAGTCCCCGGCCATAGACACGAGCCTGCAGGGAAAGGCCACTGGAAATCAGAGAGGAGCCCGGGCAGAGGGCTGGGGCCCACTGCACAGAGGCAGCCTCAGGGGACTGGAGGGCAGTGTGAGCTCTGGCTGGAGATGTGTGCAGAACAGAACAGCCTGATCACAGTGTTATATACCAGTTGCATCTCAATAAAGCTGAAAAAAAAATATGTTACAGGCAAAGGATAAATCAGTAACAATGGGTAAAACCGTACTGATACAGGTATTGATATTCAGAACTACTCCTTGTTAAGTATGCATATTCAAACATAAGATTATAATTTTTACCTATTAGAGAATCCAATTTCTAAAAGTTTGATCATGCACACTTTAGTAAACATATTTATATGCAGTTGATGACATTCCGTAAATTTAGGTGTAAATTCTTTGGAATGAAATTTGGCAAATTTATATGCTTCCATTTTTAAATGCATACTTCCTTTAATCAACTAATTTAAATTCTACGCATCGTGTCCTACAGATATGTTTGTGAATGATCTCAGTGCAAAAGAGGTTCCAGCAGTTTGTTTCCTAATCTACGTTCCTGCCCATTTTTGGTATGTGCTTGCCATTTGTTAAGAGGTAATAAAAGCTACTAATTCTATTTAGAGGAAGAATGTACAGATACACATACAGATATGTATAGATACTAGAGAATTATAATTCAAAGTATTAAAATGATTATCTTTGCGTTGCAGAACTTTTGTTCTTCATTTTTTCTGTATTCCAATTTTTATGACATAATTATATTTGATTTATATATTCAGAGAAAAACACAATGTCATGTTCAAAATGCTGGTATTTCTCAACTATCCTCAATTCCCTCTGCCAACCACTGTCAATGACATCCTGACTAATCTAAATTTTTATCTCTGAATTAGCTGTCACATTTTCGTTCCAATCCTAGAAGTCCAACTGGCAGTTGGATACATTCTCCTGCTAATTTCATGAATACCTTGTATCTATCACATCTAATTATATGTCTCCTTCCTTAGGGATTTATTTTTAGCTGGCTGGTCCATTGGAAAAGATGGAGTTAATGGAGTTTCAATGGCAAGTTTGAGATAATGTGTTTTCACTTCAATAGGAAAAAAAATATTTAACTCAATGAGATGAATTACCACTCCTAAAATTTTGGATATCAGTGGAGAAAAAAGGTTAGGACATACGTTTCTCAGTCTTCTGAATTTATTGCACATAGAAACTTGCAGGTTCTGCCCAAGCATACTGCTTGCTAGGCAAAGAAACAAGGTCAGTTATTTCTTTTGTTACTACTTGAACCCTGTGAAGGCAGCTCTGTAAAGGATAACAGTATGGCCTCTAATGAGGTTTCAGGCTGTAGCTCTTCAGCATATGTTTTCCCGGAGTGTGATGAGATTACATATAAGGGTCTATCCGTATTTGTGAACTGGCCCATTTCCTTTTAAGCACACTGACTCTTTTCTTTAGATTCCTGACATGGCTTTAGAGACTGAGTAACTTAAATGCTGAGATAGGAAGATATTTGGGTAACGTTTATTAGTGTTTTCAATTTGGCACAGCTAAGCCGGGCAGGAGATCATCATAAAGAGTAAGGAAGCTTTACCCATCCTGACCCCAGTTCTAGAGTCCTGGCTTCACCATTTCCTCCCTCACATTAGGACACTTCTGGCTTGACTGGTGCCCTCACCCACATACTTAGGTTTTGTTAAAAATCAAGACCTTTGTAAAGAGATGCTTTTCCCTAGGCTGCCTTGCAGAGGTGAACTGCAGATCAGGTTTATAGTCACTTAGTTTTCTATCTGGGAATTTATGAAAGGCATAAAAATCATGAATTAGACAAACTATTAAATAAATGAAATTTATTCGACTCTGGCCAACAGAGAGCCCAGGAACATTGTTAAGAAAATAAATTAGAAGTAACTCACTCCTTTTGGAGAGAACATGAAATAACACAAATACAGCCATTTGGGTGAAACTAACACAGTTGTGACATTTAGAAAAAGTTTGCTGGTATAATGACATTGGCTTTATAACCTATTATGTACGTCCTACTTCTACATTTGAAAAAGTTATCTGAAATGTAGTAATAAAGTAAGTTTTCAGAAGAAGATTTTATTCAGAATTTGGTTATAGAACAGTTAATGACAACATCACACAGCATCGAGAGGGGAGGTTAAAATTTGTATTTTGCAGCTGAATTAGAACCTCTCCTAGTTTCAATTCTGCTATCTCTTGACCCAAATGTCTCTGTAACACTATCTAAAAACACATTTTTAGGCAGCATCAATTAATTATTAAATTAGAGAATGAGTATTTTATATATTAAACAGAAATATTAGCGCCAGCTTATAGGATTGATACGGGTTTGCTAATGAGAAAGTGAGACCTGCATTAATTGTTTAAAGAGTTAACAAATTTCTGCTTACTGTAATGAAAGAAAAAATTTAAATATATAGGAATCTATCTAGCCCAGATCAAGAATGATGTTGAGATCATATCTTTTTTGCAATGTAAGACATTGCAAATAAGTAAACCTAGAGATTAATAAAATGCTAAAATGGACTAAAGGGAAAATCAGTGTAACAGAGATTTAGCCTCCAGCCAACAGAACTCCGACTCATCAGAAGGATCTCTTGTCACAAGGGTTTTTAGAAGAAGCGATATTCTTCCCAATGAAATGTCAAAATCTTACAGATTAAAAAATTTTAAACTGGACTGGATCTTGAAGTTTATAAAGCATCAATTATTAGTAGTTAGATGATTCTATCTGACTTTGTGAGATTTTCCTGCTTTTATTTCTATGATATGATAATTAAACCAAAATAATTCAAGCACCACATGGTGGGCTGCAGGTCTTTTGGGTGGTTTTTTCTTTTTTTTTTTTTGCTGCAAAAGATAATTTAATGCCCTTTATTCTCATAATCCCCCAGATCCAATAGTTCATGTTACCACTAGAACTTACCTCTCTTATTCTTCTTATGTGTTTCTTTGTTTAAACATTTTTTATTGATTTATAATCATTTTACAATGTTGTGTCAAATTCCAGTGTTCAGCACAATTTTTTCAGTTATACATGAACATATATATATTCACTGTCACTTTTTTTTCTCTGTGAGCTACCATAAGATCTTGTATATATGTCCCTGTGCTATACAGTACAATCTTGTTTATCTATTCTACAATTCTGAAATCCCAGTCTATCTCTTCCCACCCCCTGCCCCCTTGGCAACCACAAGTTTATATTCTATGTTTGTGAGTCTATTGCTGTTTGGTATTTATGCTTTTTTTTTTCTTTTTAGATTCCACATATAAGCGAGCTCATATGGTGTTTTTCTTTCTCTTTCTGGCTTACTTCACTTAGAATGACATTCTCCAGGAGCATCCACGTTGCTGCATATGGCATTATGCTGTCAGTTTTTATGGCTGAGTAGTATTCCATTGTATAAATATACCACCACTTCTTTATCCAGTCATCTGTTGATGGACATTTAGGCTGTTTCCATGTCTTGGCTACTGTAAATAATGCTGCTATGAACATTGGGGTGCAAGGAAGACATACAAATGATCAATAGGCACATGAAAAAATGTTCCATATCACTAATTATCAGAGAAATGCAAATCAAAACTACAATGAGGTATCACCTCACACCAGTCAGAATGCCCATCATTCAAAAATCCACAAATGACAAATGCTGGAGAGGCTGTGGAGAAAAGGGAACCCTCCTTCACTGCTGGGGGGAATGCAGTTTGGTGCAGCCACTGTGGAAAACAGTATGGAGATTCCTCAAAAGACTAGGAATAGACTTACTGTATGACCCAGGAATCCCGCTTCTGGGCATATATCCAGAAGGAACACTATTTCAGGTTGGGTGTTTGGTTTAACTTCAAGGGTCTATAACTCCATATGCACACTAAGTGTTGTCTGTTGATTGAATAAATAATGCATTGAGTACACAAATGCACTATCCTATTTCAAATACATGAGATTCTGTTTTGATTAATAAAAATTCAGCATGGCATTTAATCATTAGGCATTTTATCAATGAATACATACCAGAAACGTAATTTTATTCTAGTGGGATCCATAATTTTTAGACCATGTCAAGCAATGTTTATGCAAGAAATGGCTAGAATTCATACTTTCAAAGTTAATATTTTATATCAGGCTCCAACTAACAACAGTTCAATTTTAAATAACCTGATTTGGCAGACTTTATCATTAAATAAATAACGAATCAGCTTCAGCCACATTTAACAGCCTATAATAGGCAAGAAAGATACAAACTGGTAAGATATTGAGACCTAGTCCAGAGGATTTCCAGCTTTTGACTGAGCTCATCTTCTTGCACTCAACAAATTTAAAACTCTTTCCTTAAAGTGTTTCCTCTTGCTTATATTTACCGTAATATTTAGTAATACTGGCATTCAACATATAGGTCAGAGAGTGATCTTGAATTCTCCCATCCTCCACAATATAAATTCTTCCAAGAGTCCATCTGTCTTCATCCCTGCCATATGTGCTTCAGTTTTTGCTTTAATGAGGAGCACTGAAACTCCCTCTTAAATGGACCTTTGCTTCCAACCTTGTTTGCCCCAGTCCAATGCATACACCATACTCTGCTAAGATATTGTTAAAGTAACCAGATTAGGCCCAAGATAGGGTCACTCATGCTAAGCCCTACATCAGGAAACCAAAACGTAACTAAGTTTTTATATATGACTTTCCCAGAAAAAGAAAAAGGTCCTAGGTCAACCAATCAGTGTTGGCCTGCTCAGAGCAAGTTACCTGACGCAGCTCCAAGTCTCCCCTTTGCTCCATGTAAAGGAGATAACCCTGCTTTAGCCAAAAAGCAAATGCCCAGTGTAATTTCCTCATAACTGCTCTCTTCTTCCTACAAAAGCTCTTGCTTTGTACAGCTTTTGGGAGCTCCTTTCTGTCTGCTGGGTTGGATGCTGCCTGATTCATGAATCATGGAATAAAGCCAATAAAATCTTTAAAATGTACTCAGTTGGATTTTGTTCCTTAACAATAGCATATAAAAGTCCATTTTGATCACATCATCTACTATTCAAATCTTTCAACTGCTCCCTATTATTTGGAGGATAAAATTTGAATTTGCTTTTTTCTGTCCTGCTTTTTTATTATAACAAGAACATTTAGTATGTTCTTTTAACAAAATTTTAAGTGGACAATATAGTATTGGTAACTGTAGGCGTGATGTTGTACAGCAGATCTTTAAACTTACTTATCCTGTGAAACTGAAACTTTGCAGGAATAGAATAGCAACTCCCCACTTTCCCTTCCCCGCCATTCTACCCTCTGCTTCTATGAGTTTAACTGTATATTAGATGCCTCATTTAAGTGGAATTATATAGCACTTGTTCTTCAATGACTGACATTTCATTTAGCATAATGTCTTCTAGGTTCACCATGTTGTTGCATATTGCAGGATTTCCTTCTTTTTTAAAGCTGAATAATAATTTAGGTTGTTTCTGCATTTTGGCTATTGTGAATAGTGCTGCAATGAACATGATAGTGCAAATATCTCTTTGAGATCCTGATTTCAAATATTTTGGATAAATACCCAGAAGTGGAATTGCTGGATCCAACAGACTCCATACATACATACACACAAACAATTGTTGGAACTAATAGACATATTCAATAAAGCTGCAGAATACAAAATTGACATACAAAAATCAGCTGTGTTTCTGTATGCTAACAATGGATTATGTGAAAAGGAAACTAAGAAAACTCTCTCTTTTAAAATAACATTACAAAGAATATAAAATAGCACACAAAGTAATAAAATATCTAGTAATAAATCTAACCAAGGAGGTAAAAAGGATTATACACAGAAAAGTATAAACCATTGATGAGGGAAATTAAAGAAGACTTTAAAAAATGGAAAGATATCCCATGCTCTTGGATTGGAAGAATCAATATTGTTAAAATGGTCACACTGCCCAAGGCAACCTATAGATTTAATGCAATCCCTATCCAATTACCCAGGACATATTTCACAGAACTAGAACAAATCATAATAAAATTTATGTGGAACCATCCAAGACCTAGAATTGTCAAAGCATCACTGAAGAGAAAGAAAGAGGCTGGAAGAATAACTCTCCCAGACTTCAGACAATACTATAGAGCTACAGCCATCAAGACAGCATGGTATTGGTACAAAAACAGACATATAGACCAATGGAACAGAACAGAGAGCCCAGAAATGAACCCACAAACTTTTGGTCAACTCATCTTCAACAAAGGAGGCAAGAATATACAATGGAATAAAGACAGCCTCTTCAGCAAATGGTGTTGGGAAAACTGGACAGCAGCATGTAAAACAATGAAGCTAGAACACACCCTTACACCATATACAAAAATCAACTCAAAATGGATTAAAGACTTAAACATAAGACAAGATACAATAAACCTCCTAGAGGAAAATATAGAAATATAGGCAAAACATTACCTGACATACATCTCAAAAATTTTCTCCTAGAAGAAATAAAAGCAAGAATAAACAAATGGGACCTAATGAAACTTACAAGTCTCTGCACAGCAAGGGAAACCATAAGTAAAACAAAAAGACAACCTACGGAATGGGAGAAAATCTTTGCAAATGAAACCGACAAAGGCTTGATCTCCAGAATATATAAGCAGCTCATATGACTTAATAAGAAACAACCAAACAACCCAATCCAAAAATGGGCAAAAGACCTGAACAAGCAATTCTCCAAGGAAGATATACAAATGATCAATAGGCACATGAAAAAATGCTCAATATCACTAATTATCAGAGAAATGCAAATCAAAACTACAATGAGGTATCACCTCACAACAATCAGAATGCCCATCATTCAAAAATCCACAAGTGACAAATGCTGGAGAGGCTGCGGAGAAAGGGGAACCCTCCTACACTGCTGGTGGGAATGCAGTTTGATGCAGCCACTTTGGAAAACAGTATGGAGATTCCTCAAAAGACTAGGAATAGACCTACTGTATGACCCAGGAATCCTGCTCCTGGGCATATATCCAGAAGGAACCCTACTTCAGGATGACACCTGCACCCCAATGTTCATAGCAGCACTATTTACAATAGCCAAGATGTGGAAACAGCCTAAATGTCCATCAACAGATGACTGGATAAAGAAGTGGTGGTATATTTATACAATAGAATACTATTCAGCCATAGAAACCGACAACATAGCACCATTTGCAGCAACATGGATGCTCCTGGAGAAAGTCATTCTAAGTGAAGTAAGCCAGAAAGAGAAAGAAAAACACCATATGAGATCGCTCATATGTGGAATCTAAAAAACAAAAACAAAAACAAAAAAACAAAGCATAAATACAAAACAGAAATAGACCCATAGACATAGAATACAAACTTGTGGTTGCCAAGGGGATGGAGGGTGGGAAGGGATAGACGGGATTTTAAAATTGTAGAATAGATAAACAAGATTACACTGTATAGCACAGGGAAATATACACAAAATGTTATGATAAATCACAGAGAAAAAAATGTGACAATGAGTGTGTATACGTCCATGAATGACTGAAAAATTGTGCTGAACACTGGAATTTGACACAACATTGTAAAATGATTATAAATCAATAAAAATGTTAAAAAAAGAATTAGTTTAAACTTGTTTCAGTGGTTACACATTCCAGATGTGTACCTTTATTACTTGCTTATTAATAAATACGGATTTGGAATTAACTGAAAAAAAATTACAAAGAATGAAATACTTAGAAGTAAATTTAATTGAGGAGGTAAAACAACTGTACACTAAAAACTACAAATAAATAATAAAACAAATTAAAGAAGACACAAATAAATGCAAGCATATCTTATGCTCATGGTTTGTTAAAATGCCCATACTACTGAAAGTGTTTGATCTATACATTCAGTGCAGTTCCTATCCAAATCACAATAGCGCTTTTTACAGTAATAGAAAGAACAATTCTAAAATTCATATAGAAACACAAAGGACGCCAAACAGCCAAAACAGTCTTGAGAAAGAAGAACAAAGCTGGAGACATATCACACTTCCTGATTTCAAAATATATTACAAAGCTACAGTAATTATAACAGTATGGTACTGGCATAAAGACAGACATATAAACCAATGGAACAGAATATAGAGGCCAGAAATAACCCCCTGCATACAAGATCAACTGATATTTCACAAGTGTGAAAACACAGAAGAAAACACAGTGGGAAATCTTCATAACATTGGTCTAGACAACAATTTCTTGGATATGACACCCAAAGCACAGGCAACAAAATAATTTATTTAATATGATATCCATGGCTGTTAATAATCTGATCCCTAAATAAACTTTTAAACAGCATCTTCTGTCCATTTCTTCACAATTCTGTTACCATTCCAAATTAGGAGTCATTTTTTAACATGCACCATCTTGATTCATACTTGAGGCAAATGTGGTTGGTTCTGTTCCAACAATTATACTCCCTACTCCACCTTTCTTACTAGCAGAGTCAACTCCGTTCTGGATTCACCTTCTGGAGATATGTGGTCAGGGGAGGAGACTCTTCCCCACTAAAAAGAAATACGATTGATCAGCAAACTGTTTCTGTAAAGGGCCAGATGGTAAGTGTTTTAGGCTTTGTGAGCAAAGAGGGTAATTCAAGGATATTATGCAAGTACTTACATAAAAAGAGAAAAGACACATTTTTAAAGTGTTTATTAACGAAACTCTAAGTATAATCATAATAATTGACTACAGTTTCAATACAGATCTATTAATGAAAGGAATGGAACTTGTTCCTTGGAGGACAGCATTTTGCTTAATTGGGAGTTAAAGTTAGTTTTCCCTATTATCAACTCAATTGCAAATATTAGTTTGTAGAATCTCTTACTTCAAGGACCAGATTTAGCCTGAGAACTGATCTAAACAAAACTAATTCTTTTAACCAGAAATTGGTTTAGACATGGGCATATTACCTATCCCAAGCCAATGAGAGTGAGAAAAGTCTACCTGGTGCTTTTGGGAAAGTGGATCCTCAATTTAAAAAAAAGAAAAAAGAAAAAGAAAAAAAAAAAAAGGTCCACAGGACAGAATATCCCCTTTCTTTGGTGGACAGGAGGTGTCTGCATGTGACATCTTGAGCTATTACTGCTATCTTTTGAACTTGATAACCCACTGAAAAGGACAAAATAAAAAGATGGAAAGGATATGGAATATGATGCAATTATTGTGCAGTTGAATTAGCCAACCCTGGGGCCACCCTGCTTCTAAATCTTCCTGTAGTGTGAAAAAAAGTCATTATTTTTTAGTTCTGTACAATATTTTCTGTTACTCACAGCTCAGATCTTTCTAACTGATCTAATACCTCTATTCCTGGTACTGAAAATGAACTTTCCCCTGTCATTTGAATAAACCCCTATTCTTTCCTTCATAAATGTTTGAATAACACATTGATCTTTTTCATTAGTCTTCACTGACCGTTGCTGCTTTCCCCAACCTTAGATGTAGTTGATCACTGTATTGTTGGTGCTCCATAGCACTTGGCACAAT
This sequence comes from Vicugna pacos, assembly GCF_048564905.1. Lineage (NCBI taxonomy): Eukaryota > Metazoa > Chordata > Mammalia > Artiodactyla > Camelidae > Vicugna > Vicugna pacos. Next base: position 10,668,121 of record NC_132988.1, on the reverse strand, counting down.
AACTCTTTTGTTCTTATATTTCTGTATTGTGATTTTTTGTATACATCTCTGCCTGACATCTAACTTTCTTCTTCTTAGACTAAGAATAGCTCTAGTCCAGGAACTTGCTTTTTATTTAATTCCTCACACTTAGCGTAGAATCCAGCACAAAATATATCCTTGATTAATAAGCTCATGAAATAAGTAAATAAAGGAACGAATCATAGGTAGTACCTACCTTCAAGATAAAGCAGTAGCGATGTTAAGATGGACATTTGAATGATGATCTATGAATCACTTCTGATGTTGGAAATGAAAAATGGTGTGTTCTGTTCCTTCGCTGTTTTTATAAGGTTTCTAGTTAACAGCGTCTGCCTAGATTTCTGGCCATTCTTTTTATAAGATCCAAGAAGCTGATATTATGCCAATGTACTGACAGCTCCAAAGTTCTTAGCTTTACCAATATCGTCTTTGTCATGATAAGATTCTGCTCTATCTTTCTCACTTTCCTTTCCTAAAATGATGGTATTGAGAAGTTTCTAAGTCTGGACTGTCATCCTTATTCAGATATTATGCAATAGGACAACCATCTGCCTGTTACTTGCCTTTCTGTGCTTCTCATCTGAGCAGATCATTGCAAGACTTACATGAAGTCCTTAGCAAGATTACCGAGGTATGTTTTGTCTTGCTACAAATTACTCTCGGTTGTGTTTAGCATTACCATGAATGATGTTCTAAAGATAAGCAACACTCCCTTGCCGACGCTGAAAGGCGCTTGAGCTCAGTGGGTTAGAATTGGCCGTGGCCACCCTGGGGGAGGGGGTGGGGCACAGCGTCAGCCATTAGAGGAAATGTACTTGTGAAGTGCACAATCATCTGGATGCATTTGACACATCATTGCCCCAATTTGCTGACCTCTAGTACAGGTTACAAATGAGACCTGCCTCCACACACTCCCTGAATAATAATTTTTACAAAGCTTTAATAATACACATTGATTTCTTTCAAAAAATAGCATAATTTTCCAGATGATATTGACATTAGAGAAATATATCATTCTCCACTGCTTCATGATATTAAAAAGTATTCCCACAAAAAGTGATTAAAAGTTTTAATCTCTGTGATTTAAAAAATATTATAATATTCACCTCTTCATATTTTACTGTTGGAAAGTCACATATGGAAGGATAATTTCTGTACAGAACTTTTTCTGTTAGCAGCAGAATTCATTCTTCTGCTCAGAAACTTCCAGTGTTTTCTATTGGTTCAAATATCTCAATTTGGGACTCAAGTGCCTCTAGAAACTAGCCATAACTTCATTTGAGTTAATTTTTCTTAGCTCCCTATAGAACCATATATCCAACTATCCACTGTTAATCTTCAGTGGAATGTCCCACAAGCATTTCAGACTCAACATGTACAAAATTTGACTTGCTGCCCCCAGAATTCATTCTCCGTTCTATTACCATGTCTCAGTTAATTAAACTCTCTGACCATCCTGTTATCCAAAGGCCCTAAAATAATAGCAGCTTAATTGAGAACCAGGGACATCATTAATGTTATTTCATTTGAATCTTAAGACATATCTGTGAATTTTTATTACCCATGTATATATGAGGATTGAGACTTAGCCAGGTTAAGAAATTTCCCTCACAGCTAGAAAACAGAATGGCTGGGATTTGAATCAGTTTTACCCTCTAGCGTCTGTTCATGATGGCTACGCTGAATTAGAATTCCTGAATCACTGTTTCCTTCATCCTCACAGAAATCGACCCGTCTCTTCAGTATCTTTTTGTATTGACTCCCCACAAAGGAGTCAGTGACAATGTCAGGGCTGATACGCTAGTCTGTTGACCTGAACTATGTGTAGAAGAGAGTGTACGTGAACCAGATAGAGGCACAGGGCGAGCTGCTGCCTAAACGCTTTTGATGGTATGTGAGGCAGAATTACGTTTCTTAAAATCAAGCATCTGCCTGAAAAGAGCAGATTTTTATGATTATTAGAGCTACAGTCTGACCTAAATCTGGATCCCAACTCAATTGCTTATGGAGTCCTTGACAAATAGCTTACTCCTGACCTCCATTTCTTTTTCTGTGAAATAGATCAAATGAAACAATACATGTCAATTACCAAGCACAATAATAGCTTCAGTAGGTGCATGTAGAAAGCGCTCAATAAACATTTGTGAAATGAAAAAATAAATTCTTTGAGACACTTCTGTATTCTTAGCAGAAATATATCTTTATCTGGGTTAATTTGGGTTGATTTTTTTGTTTGTTTCTTTTAATTTAATAATTCCCAACAATTTGCCTTATTTATCACTATATACTAAGCCACTCTAAGACATAATGGCTTAAATAACAATTTGTTATTATTCTAGCTCATAATTTTTTAGGTCAGAAATTTGAACAGATCACACAAAGTATGGCCCATCTCTGCTCCATAATGTCTAGGCCCGCAGTGGGGCTGACACAAAGGCTGGTGGTTGCTGGACAGCTCAGAGCTGTCTCACTAATTGTTCTATTTGTTCCTTTTGTCTTTATGACACTTTCTTGATCTTATTTTGATTAATTGAGTTTTTTATGATTCCATTTTATCTTCATAAGTGATTTATTATAATGTTCTAAAATTTAAAATATGCTTTCTAAATTAATCAATCTCCCTTTAAACACTACACCACTTCATGTGTAGCATGAAGATTTTGAAGCAGCATATTCTCAATTCTTCTCTCCCATCCTTTGTGCTACGGATAACAATTTACTTTACTTTTTGTTGTAAACACAAACTACTTCGCTATTATTTCTGCTTTGGACTGTCTATTATTTGTCAGATTCGTTTAACCCAAGACATACAACTTTATTTCATCTTTAGTCTTGTCCAGCCCTCTGCATTTCTTTGTATGGGTGCAAGTTTCTGTTTCATAATATATTTCTTTTCTTTGAAAGTCTGTATTAGTGTGATCCTCTCCATTCTTCTGCCCCTTTCCCAGCTATGTGGGCCCAGCGTGTATTCCTGCCCCTCCCTGGGAGTGTGGGCTTCCTGTTCCCTCCCCTCAGTGCTCTAGGGTGAAACGGTTTGTCTCCCTCCTGCAGGCGTGGGTTCCTTATGAGGAGATGGGGACAGGGTCAAGGGCCGCGTCTTGGCCCTCCTCCACAGGTGCTATTCCCCATCCTCATGGCTGCACTAAACCAACACATTCTTCAGGCTCTCTGAGCTTTTTCTGTGATTACATGGTGGGATTCGTGGAGAAGATTCAGGAAGAGGGTGTGGACTCCTCCCATTTCTCTAGCTCCCAAGGGTTCATCACTGCCTTGCTGATATGCTGTGGGCCTTCACCAAGGTGTCAACTGTTATGGTTGAGTTCTCCCTATTAGTGTCCAGCGGCTTCTAGTAAGTGAGTGCTTGCATCTCCTCTCTCCCTGAGGATGCCTGTCTTTCATTAGAGTTTGGGCAGTTAGCTGTTTCGCAACCTCAATTCTCTAATAGTTGATAAAAGTCATGAACTTGAAGTTATTTCAGTTTCTTTTTTAATAAAGATGGAAGTGATATTTTTTCCTGCACTCTACATTCTGGGGAAGGTTCTAGAAGTCTTTAATGAGATACTTTACTTTCTTTTTTCAAATGACAAACCTTCCAAATTGGTGAGTATTTTTTACTTACAGCACATCTCAGTTTGGGTTATTCATATTTCAAGTGCACAACAGTCATGTACCATTAGGGCTTCCATATTGGACAACACAGCCCTGAACTTACAGCTACAGGATATTGTGCACATAATAGCCATGATGTGTATCTTTTAAAACTAAGTTACTGGACTTTGTCCTGTGAGCAGTGAAAAGTTTATATTTTTTTCAAGATTTTTTTATTATTATTCTTAGTATTTTATAAGTGATCATTCAATCTGAGCATAGAAGAAAGCCAAATGTTGAATTATCTTAAATATATACCTTACCGTCACTACTTTTTTGTAAACTGGAAGCTATTGAGAGCGTTAATGGTAAGAGTTGAGATGAAAATTTGCTAAGTTTGGTCAACAGAACATCCTCTGGCACATATTTTGGTACCTCTCTTTAAGCCTAGCTGCGTTGCTATATTGCAGTATTTTTGGAATGATATATAAACATCCTCAGCTTCATCATTCTGAGATCCTTATTACTATTCAACACCAAAATAACAATATTTAAATCCACCAGAAGCAAGTTGTAAAATATTATGAATCAACTCATTTGCTTGAATAGCAACACCAACCAAAAATCCTTTAACAAATTCATGAGTTTTGATTTATGCCAGATGTATAAATGAGAATTGGAATGCCTAATGTAGAATTTAAATAGAAATGCTGAGGAAGTCTATAATGGCAGAGACATAAGATGTCTTAACAGTTTATTTTATTAAATTCATTATTTTCCCAGAAAAAGTACATTCTTTCAGACCATTTACTTTTGTGACATTTGTAACTCTGATCTCAAAACCTATCCAGTTGTAAGAAATCTTTATTCCTTCCACTTCTGGTATCGTACTGTTTCCTGCCTTCGTCTGTTTCACTATGAAATACATTCTGATTAGGACAAATTATTTCAGGAAATCAGTTCTAATGTTTCTCTCATTCCCTTTCTCTCCCTCTGCTTGGATATATTCTAAATTCTGCTGCTCTTGTGGTCAGTAATGGCATTTTTTTTAACATGGATATTTGCAACGATCCTATAAAGACAAAAGCATATATGATCTTTTTCACAAAATAACTATAAATGCAATATAGTTGAAAAATTAATAGTTAAATTTTGAGATAGCTGTGAATTGTAGAAAGGCTGAAATAAGTCAACACAACTGGCTGTAAATGTTCACATTAATGTTTGTCTATAACATCCCCCCTAGTATTTCAGCTGGAAGGTCAATCGATGTGAATTTACATGAAACGTTTAGATTGCTAGCTTGTGATGATTAGTTAACATGATGATGTAGTGTGACTAAGGGTTACCATTTCTTCTGTCTTTTCCTGTGTTTCCTGAGACCACCATACATAAATGTGCATGACTAAACTTTATTGGTTATGATTTCTTATAGTTTTGGCAGAATGGTGCAGGTCTGTTGGAGTTGGTTTAAAGAGAGACTAATAGGGGAAATAGAGGAAAAAAATACCAATAACTCTTGAGAAATTTTGTTTAAAACCAAGCTCACCCTCCCCGTTTCCGGAAATCAATGGAGCATTAGCTATGGGGAAAAAATGAAGTCAAGAGTTTTTTCAAAAAAGAAGAGATAAAAGGGCATCTTAGCACACTAATGAGAATGATCCAGGAGAGAGAGAGAGCACAGGAAGAGGAGAATTACTGAAGAAGTTGAGAGTAGACGGGATGAGGTGAACATGTGGACAGACTAGCTTGAGACAGAGCTTGGAGAACACAACCAGGCTAAAAGTGGGAGGACGGAAGATGTGAGTGCAGATGCTGGTAGGTGAGTACGTGTGTGCAGTTTGGGGAGTTTGGACTTGTCCTCTGATTGCTTCCATTTCTCAGTGACTCAGAAAAAAGGTCATCAGCTGAGAGTGAGGATGGGGGAGACAGATGTAGGCAGTTGACAATAAAGGAGAAGTCATGAAATAGACATCTAGAAAGGAAGGAGAGTGAACGGACAAGGGATGGTTTGTAGTATTACAGGTCCTTAGCAATAAAGCCCATATCGAATTTAACTTCAAACCATGTAAGTTTTACCTCATAGATCTTTCTCAAATTCATCTACTTCTCTCCATTTCCACTGCCACCTAAACTACTAAGATGGCTTCCCAGTGGGCCTTATACACATTCGCTCTTGCTCCTCCTGAATCCATTTTTTCACTGCAGCCAGTGGCATCTTTTTAAGTGCAGCTTTGTTCATGTTACTGTCTGTTTAAAACTCTCCAAGACCCCTGGGGATGGAAACAGCCCTTCCTAGAGCAGCTTCCCTTGACTTCTTCCTCCCTCACACATAGTGGCTCTAGAATCATGGCTTTTTTACAGTTTCTCTGAAGAGCAGTGTGTCATCCTACAGGGCTTCATAAATACTGCACGGAAAATCCTTCTCTTCTCTCTTTGCCTATTTTCTTCCACTTTTCCCTTCATATTTCAGTTGAATCATCATTTTCTCAAAGGAATCATCCCTGTTCTTTAACTAATTCATCTTCCCTATTATATGCTTTGACAGTGTCATGTCATAGTTATTTTAAATTTATTTGTGGGATCATTTGATTTACTATGATCTCCAACAGACTGAGAATTTCGAAGAGGGTTATTTAGCACTGTGCTTGCTTTTTGTTTTTAATACAGACTACACTTGCTTTTGCTCACCAGTGTATCCCTAAATACTTAGCACAGAGTGTCTGGCACGCAATAGACCTAAATAAGTATTTTTAAAATTAATTTCAACTGAGTAAATCTAATGAGTACCAATTATTAAAAATACACTCTATCTAAAACTCTGAGCGACTTTCTTTGTAAGATTTATTTAATCTTTATAAAGACTTATAAAGTATTATTTAATTTTAAAGATGAAGATATTGAGATGTTAAGTTCTCCAAAGCTGCACAGCTGATATGCAAACCAGACAGGTCTGACTCCAAAGCACATTAACCAATCTGAATTGTGATTATACCAGTTTGCTCATTTACCACCTGATTTTGTTTCCCCCTTTTAGCCTAGACAGACTTACCTCTTTATTTTTTCAAAAACTCCAGCTTTCAAAACACACCTGAATAACTCAAAATAATTTGTTTTATAGGTATATGTTTCAGGAACACACTTTTTTCAGAGAAGTGTACATCTTCTTGGCAACATTAAATGATGTTCTGGGTTCTGTCTGATTATATCTTTGTATCTGTACATCTGTTTCTGTAATGGAATATTTAAAAATCAGAAAGCCATTAGTATTAATAGATTTTATTCATTATCCCAATATAAAGCAAAAAAAAAGCAGAAAGGGATTTTTTAATGTTTTACCTCTTATATTGTAGATAAATCAACAATTATGCTAAATTTTAAAGTTATATAACCCTATAGAAAATCTATGTTTCATCTAATGTAATTTTGCAGCGCTGGTTCATTGCCAAGAAGTGACATTTTCAGCTCTCAATCTGTCAACTATTTCAAGCAAGAGAACCTTAAAGTATAGGCTCAATAATTTATATTCTTAATTTGAACTGACCAAAGCAATAAAATCTTCCCAGGCCACTTTACTTGGAAAATACTCATCTTAACCCATTTTGAAAGACTGAGAAGTAAATCTTAAGTCATTCAGAGAACTTGTTCCCCACAAGCATACTATTACTGTGAAGAGACCTCTTCCTCTTGCACATAGAAATATAATGGGGCCGTCTAGTGCAACAACTGGAACCACCACTAATTACCCTGAGGAACAGCAGTCAGAACACACGAGGCTGGTTTCACCACTGGGCTTTATGGCGCCGTATTTTTCAGCAAGGTGAATAGTGATTAAGCTGCGTGAATTCCCATTAGAGCCATGTGTCAGAACCAAAAGGTACTGGGGTTGCAAGTCATTTTAAATTCATTAACGGAAGAAGCAGCAATAAGTAAATACTTGACCACGTTGGGCTGTATTAGATATATTTAGGGGTGGATGAAGCCACAGGGGTATCACATTTAGCTCTAATGCTAGGGCTTGGCTAAGTAATTTCAGTCCACATTTCCCGAATGGTGAATTGCTCTTACACAGTCATTTCGTAAATGCTTATTATTTCTCACTCACAAAGGGGAACACTGAGTCCTCCCCTTCTTTGCTTTTGCATGCATACTCACAGATTTCTGAGATTTTGTTGACAAGCCATTGCTTCAGATTTGAATGGGAGGTACCATGGTTTATAGAAAATACAGTATTTTGTTGAGGATATGAAAAATGTTCCTTAAGGACTTCTGAGACCCTGTTCCAGGCCGACCACAGTCACTACCCTGAGTTCTTGGTGTCAGTATAAAAGCCAAGGTAAAACGCTATCTTCAGAAATGTGTAAAGTTCAGTGACCTTTAATACTCTGTTCTTTAAAAAATCTGTTCTTACAGTTGTAATTCAAGTGTCCAAATTTCCCCACAAAGCCACCTATGATTGCAAAGGAGACATCTGGAATGAGTGTCAGCTCTTTCAGCTCACATAGATGGTTCGCTGTTCATTTGTAGACTCTGTAAAACATGTGATTCCAACTAACGAGACTTAAAGTGACAAAATCAGTCCCTAATATTCAGAATATTTGTTTTTAATCTTCTCATGTTGAAGCCAAAGCCCTTCAACCCTCCTAATCTGCTTTCAGAGCAAAGAAGCACACGTCTCTGGTTGATGCCTGTCTCGATCTGCTAACGGCATCAGCAGTGGTCACCCAACCACTACTCACAAAGTAGGGAGGCTGACGCAGAGAACTAAGGTGGGATGCGACTTCCCCATGGCCTCATGCTTCCCATACCTCTTCAGTTATCTAGCCTGGAACCACCTATGACCTGCTTAAGTCAAGGGCTAGGTGAGTTATTTCCTAAAGGGCAAAGAAAAACTATTTGTTCTTGAGGAAAATTTCCATCTTCCAATGCTTGTGTAAATAACAATCCGTTCAAGATTTTGTTTAGAAAAATAAAGCAATCATTTAGAAATGTGTGGTCAGAGACAAGTCTTGTTTGTTTTTTTTTTTTTCTCCTCAAAACTGTCAGTCTGTCTTTACTCATCTCTCCTCTAATAAATGAGCATTCTCCGGTTAGTCGGTTTTGTTTTCGATTTTTCGCCTCTCCCACAACAGTCCTAGTGTGTTGTTCCATATGTTTCTCACCATAACTTATTTTTCAAACTGAAAATATTCTAGTGGGTCTAAGAGTATTCAATGAGAATTTGTACATTTTATTTTTTACTCTAAAATTAAATAAATAAATATATATAATAAGCATATTAGAATCAGTTTATAACCTAACACTGCCACAAAATTTATTTGCATTAACTTATACAAATGTGGCTGTCCATGTTAAGACTAACTGACATCACCATGTTCTGTATAAATGAGATTTTAAAAGGAGTTCAAATAGAAATAAGTAGTGAGAGAATTTGTCCTCACCCATTCTTGGCAGTAAAGACATGTCAAATTTGAAATAAAACAAAATTACACTTGCATTGTGGCAGTCAGAACCTATTCATGTTGTGAGAGGATGAGTTGGCAGAGCCCATACATGTAAACAGAGGAAAGCTAAAGCACATTATTAACAATACATATTAGAGAACAAAGACTTAAGAAGAATGAAGCACTGTTTTATGCACTGCAGTTAATAATCTTGGTTTCTCGCCAGATAGCTACCACTACTTCCTCTTACAGAACTTGATTATGTTAGCCATCCATCCCTCTGCATGGCTGCACCCCAATTCCAATCCCTTGTCCCTTTCTTATCTATGTAATACCCAGCATATATACATTCACAGACTACAAATACTGAAACAGCACTACTTAAAGTTAATCCTGTGCTTTGTCCTATATTTGAAAAGAACAGTAATTGATATAGAAAATAAACACAAAGTTAATTTACCAAATTTTTGTAACACACTCATGCACATAGCTGATCTCTACATTGTATTATTAAAGGCCAATTCAGAAACTGATCTAATATAGAAGTGGACTTGGGTTGCATCATCCTACTATTAAAGCTGACTTTAATTTTAGGTTTAGCAAAATAATATCCTTTATATTAAATTAATATTGCTAATTTGAATTTCTTTGACTTCGTTGCTTTGTTTGTATTAAATTTGTACATTAGTTTTGGTTTTAAAACTGTACAAACCCCAAACACAAAATGAGTTTAAACCTACTTAACAGATTGTCCAGCTTAATTATCTAGTCTAAATCATGCGGCTCACTCTCTCAGGAAAAAATATACCACAGTTGTTAGTGGCATAGAATGTGGAGGGAGATATCCCGGCTTTGAATCTTAACGTCACCACGTCGGAGCTGTGTGACATTGGAAAAGTATACAAACCTCTCTATAGAGAGAGACTGACACCAGCAATCCCTTAGTTTGCTATTAGAATTACTTGAGTTAATATATGGGACAGCCTTGAAATAGTACTTGGCACATAGTGTGTGCAAGTGTTAGTTTTTGCTGTTATTCTATCAGTTTATCATGAGCAATGATTAGGGTGGGTATTTACTGGAGGTATCAGTCTTGAGCTGATGACTATAAAGCAATCAATTTTGTGTCTAAAGAAGCTGCAGTAAGACCAGTCATTCTGCTATGACCCCTAGGTACTAACTGTCTTAGCCTATTCTGGCTGCCAGAATGAAAAAACCACAGGGTGGCTTATAAACAGGAGACATTAATTTTTAACAGCTCTGGTGCCTTGAAGTTCAAGATCAAGGTGCCACCGTGGTTGGGTGAGGGCCCTCTTCTGGGTTTCAGACTTCCTGTGTCTTTACCTGGCAGAGGGTCTGGGGAGCTCTGTAGGCCCCTTTTATAAGGGCACTAATCCCATTCATGAGGTCTCCACCCTCATAATCTAAGCACCTTCCAAAGTCTCCCCCTCCTGATACCATCGCATTGGGCATTAGGATAGGAACATGAATTGTGGTGGGACACGAACATTCATTCTATAGCACTAACCAAGTTTCAAGTAAGTGTATAAAGCCACATACACAGTCCACATTAACTTAACCTTCTCATAAATGTTTTTTTTTCTGAATTAATTTCTGGTGCTTTGCCTTTGGCTTTTACCAAGGGTTGACATTTTAAATGGCCATATTTTTTTGCAACAAATGTTAAGTGTAACTCACTCCCACGCACCAGGGATTTTCCCAGAAGGCATAATTTCAACTCATTTTTCAGAAAAATTAGAAACCTGTAGTTGAATTCATGAATAATTGTTTCAGCTTAACTGCAGTGAACTTACACTTTGGTTTGGTCACCTAAAGGTGGCATTTCTTACAGCTTTGCTCTGCTCAGTAATTCATACCACCAACTCAAGCCCCGTTCCTTTGTGTGTTCTCTCGGAACTTACAGTGATCTATTATAGGAGAGTGGAGGTCTCTTTAGAACTTTTTTGGGCTAATTTATACCAGTTCTTTTATAGATGATCACAACGTAAAACTGAAGTCTATCCATGGAGAAGACTTTCATTATCTTCTTTGCCCAGTTCTTGCCTTCATTTAGTCTCCAAGATGCCAGCCAGATAAACAGATAGATATTAAAAGACATTACTGAAGCTTCTTCTGTCTATACTACAGGATCACTGTTTTTATAAGTATTTTGAAGACCCAAATGAGTTGGCCCACAAGAAGACCACATAGCTGAAAAGCTGATGTCTCTGAAGTGCATTAAAAGTCTATTTCATTCAAATTAGAACACTGAAGTTTTAATTGGCTAATAAATCTACCATGTTTTAATGCTAAGTAAGTTTGTTGTATAGTAGGAATCTTGCTTGACTTGGAGAAAAATACAGTAGACATCTGGGTTCCTCTGAAATTCAATGGGGAAAAACGTTAGTCTTTGTTCCCAACATTCCTTGAGGTCAAGAAATACAGTTTGAAGTGTGACTGCAAAAAACTGCCTTGACCACTTTCCTATCTATGACAAAAATTGTATTTTTATTGTTATTTAATTGGTCTCAACTTGCATAATTCATACCTAAAAATGTCAGACATTTGTTAAATATTTATTAACTGATAAACTGTTCAGAAAAGTTAACATCTACCCTTCTATTTTTTTTCAAAATATCTTCTGTAGACCATGATATACTCTTAGTTCTGAAGCACTGAGAGTTTATATTAATTATGGAATTGCATTTGAGATTAAGCCAGCTATTAAAAACAACTTGAATATTATGATCCATGAAAAGAGCTACATTCACTTTTATTCTCCAAGCGACATGCTAGACAATTTTGTTCTTTATGCGAACGCTTCATCTACAAAGGATTTGAAGTGGCTTATAGAAATGTGTGAGTTTTACAAGGAAAGATCAAATAATTGGGGGAGTTGGGGGTGAGGGGAATATCTACTGAAAGAAATGAAAGTGAAGAGTAAGTTTCCACTCAAATATTTATGACATAAGGTCCAATCAAAGTGCTAAACTGGGTCTAGAGAATTCTTGTTAAGTCTAGTCAGAGAGGTTAATTTGTGTGTATTTTATAAAACCAAAATCTGTTCATAATGTTATTTTCCAATAAAACATTAGGAAGGTAAAACTCTACATTAACTTTTTAAATTACTGATGTTTAAACAAAGAATATCAATTTCCATAAGAATAATAGAGACTCATACTGTTTGCTAATCCACTTAATAAAAGCTGGTATGGATATGCCAATGTGAAAATCTAGAGAGAGAAAATGGTCTCCCACGTCCTACCTAGTTTGCAGCTTCAGTGCCTAATGCTGTTTGTCATCTATTAGTAACTCAATAAATACTTAATGAATGAGTATAGAAATCAATGAATTAAGAAACGAATGAAAAAAGATACATGGTTCTGGGGATCCTGCTGGCTTCTTAAATTTGGGGATCACTGTGAAAAATATCTAAAGACACTATATGGAAGTGTGTTTGTAGCTGTTTCATTTTTTTTTTTTTTGTAGGATCTTCAGGTAGTATCTTGCAGGGGCATTTCTTTCTTTTTTTTTTAAACATTTTTTTATTGATTTATAATCATTTTACAATGTTGTGTCAAATTCCAGTGTTCACCACAATTTTTCAGTCATTCATGGACATATACACACTCGTTGTCACATTTTTTTGTGTGTGAGATATCATAACATTTTGTGTATATTTCCCTGTGCTATACAGTGTAATCTTGTTTATCTATTCTACAATTTTGAAATCCCAGTCTATCCCTTCCCACCCTCCACACCCCTGGTAGCCACAAGTCTGTATTCTCTGTCTGTGAGTCTATTTCTGTCCTGTATTTATGCTTTGTTTTTGTTTGTTTGTTTGTTTTTGTTTTTTAGATTCCACATATGAGCAATCTCATATGGTATTTTTTTCTCTTTCTGGCTTACTTCACTTAGAATGACATTCTCCAGGAGCATCCGTGTTGCTGCAAATGGCATTATGTTGTCGATTTTTATGGACCATCCTACACTGCTGGTGGGAATGCAGTTTGGTGCAGCCACTATGGAAAACAGTGTGGAGATTCCTCAAAAGACTAGGAATAGACTTACCATATGACCCAGGAATCCCACTCCTGGGCTTGTATCCAGAAGGAAATCTACTTCAGGATGACACCTGCACTCCAATGTTCATAGCAGCACTATTTACAATAGGCAAAACATGGAAACAGCCTAAATGTCCATCAACAGGTGACTGGATAAAGAAGATGTGGTATATTTATACAATGTTTCATTTTTTTTTCGCAGAAAGCTCAGAATCAGATTGTAAACTCTTAAGATTAGTGACTACGACTTATTCATCATTTATCTTTCCTCCCACTCCTGCCCTCCAAAAAACTAGCAGCTGTCATTAAAAAACAAACAAAACCCATAAAAACAACAGCAATAACAACAAAACTCCTACACTGTGTCAGGTGTTTTTCATTTATCTCACAAAATACCATACACTGAGCGGCTTGGGCAACAGGAGCTTGTTTTCTCATGTTCTGGAGGCTGGAAGTCAGACATCAGGGCGTCAGCATGGTCAGGTTTTGGGGAGGGCCTTCTTCTGGCTTGGGATTGCCACATCTCCCTGGGCGCTCACATAACTTCTTCCTCGTGCACACCCTGGGAGAGAGAGAAAGCTCCGGTTCTTCTTGAAAGGGCACTAATTCCATCTGAGAGCACTCCCACCTCAGAAACTCATCTAACCCTAATTATTTCCCAAAGTCCTCATTTTCAAACACCAAAGTTTAGGGCTTCAACACAAATTTTGGAGAGACACAAATTTCAGTCCATGACACTTAGTCTTCGTGAGACCCTGCAAAGTTAGAACGCTACTGGAGTAGAAGGGCCTGAAGTTGGGACGTTATATGTTTGTGTCATTTGTTTGCTTACCCATAATCTAGATTTTATCGGGATCTGATAGGAACAAGCCCTAGAAGACAAACTCACTCTAAGCATACTTTCAAGCATGATAAACATTTTAAAACAAAATGTTAGTTTGTTATTTTAACATGAGAACACTACTATCAAGCAGATAATGGTTGACTTAACAAATCAGTAAAAAATTGTCCTGATATGAAAAATGAAATAGGAAACTACATTCTGGTCAAAGTGCCAGCTGATGAATTTATTCCCCCACGCTTTCCACATAGCGGAAAGGCTTCATTAACTATTTGTTAAATTTTCTGCTAGACTCACAGGAAAAAAATGAGAAAAGTATTCTTGAAGGATGGACTTAAGTACTTGGAATGAACAGTAGTCTACAGAAAATTCACCAAATGGAGCTTGATTAAGCTACCGGAGCTTTTCCAGTTGGGAACTAGAATTTTTCTCACAGGACATTGTCAATTCTGTGATCAGTTTCCATATAATCACCTTGTGTGACTGTGGAAAATTCATTTTCTGTGGTGACTGGATCCCTGGCTGTAAGTTTTAGTGCTGCCATTACAAAACCTTAAACAAGATACTTGGTTACCCTGAATTGTCATTTTCTTGTAGTAAGATATTTCTCAGGAGTTGTGTGATAATTCAACAAAATAAAATGAAAGTAAGAGCTAAAGCTATGGAGTGTGTCTTATATTCTAGACAAGGTGCTTATTGTTTTATTTACATCAGTTGTGCCTTTGGTGCCCATTCAATTTTTCCTTCCCTGCACTTGCTCTGCCTTCCTGCAGGTAGATTCTATGTACTTCCTACCAGCTTTGCTTGGCCAATGGGGTGTGAGTGGATGGGATCCAAATAGCGTCCAAGCAGAAACTTTAAATGAACTTTTGCACTTGAGTTCTGCCTCCCCCAGTTTCTGCCCTCTGCCCTGGGAAAGGGGATCTCAGGGGCTGTCCTTCAGCCAGAGACTTGAAACAAGGAGGCATGTGGAGTTGAGCACTGCCCAGAAGAGCTACAGTCGACTCAAGCCCTCATATAATACGATCAAATAATAAATATTTGCTGCTATAAGACAATGAGAATTTTTGAGTTTTTTGCTGCTGTAGTCGTGCCTAGAAGCCAATTATTCATAATTTTGGAATATGTGTCACTGACTTCAAGGCCAGGTGGTGGACAGCCAGGAGACTGATCCAGATACCAGTATATTTATTGTTATCCCATGGGATGCAATGCTATTTAAATGACACTCTTTTTCAATTATTTCTTAATTTTTGGAGGGTGGGGTTTTGCTATTTAAAGTGGTATATTATATATATTTTTCTTGACACAAACATGCATTCGTTGTATTCACAAAACAGCCTGCTTTCCTAAAACAATACAAAGAGCATGTTCAGCAGTGGGAAGCTGGCCATGGGCAAGGCCCCCCACCCGGCACCTACCCCCACCTGCAGCGGGCCAGGCACAGAAGCCCTTTCTTCTGTTGCCATCAGCAAAGGACAGAAAAAAGGGCCTTATTTTCTCTAAGGGAAGTAGCCAGGTTCAGAAATACCGAGACATGGGCTCCCCAGATCTTAACGGATAAACGAACAGAACCTTCCTTCGTTTACACAAAATCATCACTGTTGGGGTGGGGGATCCCGTTCTGGGGACCGAGCATGCAGCACGGCAGGCCTGGGCCCCAGGGGGTGGGTGGGCTGCTCCCTCCCACTCTGCGAGCTCCTAGGGGCAGCGCCGCACGAGTGGATTGGTACCCAGGGGTTGACAGGGCGCCGTCAACATTCTCTGTAAACATGAGTGGATCCTCCAGGCAAACAATGCACCATTTCATGGTCAAAAAGAATCAAAGGCAGTTTAAATGAGGGTGGAGTTAAACTGTGCTAAATTACAGTAGTGCTTATTAGCAACTAGATTTCAAAAGGTTACAGAAAATTTACATTTTCTACACAAAAACTGCATCTCCTGCACAGACAACATCGACATTGACTCAGGAAGAAAACTGATTGTCCATTCTTTGCCCAGGAAGTCTTGGTACTTTATAGATTCGTCTTAACCTCTTTTTTTGTTGTTCTTCCAAAAAATTAGTTAATTTTTTCTTTTTCTTTTTATACTAGGGACGTGGAGATGTTAAAATGACAACAACAACTATATATATGTAAAAACAGGAATGAAATCTGCGAGAGAATATTTGTGGTTCTAAAGACAGTGCATCCATTTGTCTTCGCTTGAATCCTTTGCCAGAGGCCACACGAGCAGTGACGCTGCACAGAGAGGGCAGCTTTGGGTTCCCGCCACAGTCACTCAAACCACCGGAAGGCGGCTCCCATCAGAAGCATCACCTTCTGGCAGGAACAGGAGACAAAAACAAGGAGAGAGTTCAGCCAGGGTCTGGCTGGGCCTGGTTAAAGATGTTCACCCCATGGATGGCCTCACGATGGAGGGATGGGCATGGAGTAACAGAGGCCACCCCATAGAGTTCCTGCCATCCTGGCCAGGCCAGAGAAGCCTGACCCGCTGGGCCACTGGAGGGCCCGGAGCACCCAGAGGCCTCCTGAGCCACTGTGCCCAGGAACACTCCTTCCAGACAGGAAGACTCCTTTCCCCGGTCCAAAGGCCACAAGCACCAGGTGCCTGTGGTGCATCTGAGAGTTATGGTCACGTTTCTGTCAAATGAGTACGTGTACACGTGTATACGTGTGCACTGGACACATACATGGTGTGTGCCTTGAGCTGTGCAACAGTGATTAGTGTGTTTGGAAATGTGCTGGGAAGGAAGGATGCTTGCTGTGTCTATTAAGAGCTGCGCCTGTAATAAGACTGGGTACTGGGCATGATGTGTGTGTGTGTGTGTGTGAGTGTAACTGTCTCTACACTAGATGAGAGCAGGCGCCTTTGTGAGCACACAAGTGTGTTCTCCGGACAGGAGGGCAGATGCATGCTGGGGCTTGGGGTGGGGGATAGCCACGGCTGGGGTGCCATTGTTTTACAGCCATTCTGTACATCTCCATCAAGCCTGCTCGCAGAGAGGCGGGGACAGGGCAGGGTGAGCAGGCTGAAAAGTTGCTTTTGTACCCAGGCCTGACACCACAGCAAGGTGTCATGGCTGAGGGTATGGGACAGGCCCTCCTACAAGGGTGGCGAGAAAACAGCATGGGAACCCTTCTGCCTTCTCAAAGCCAATCCCACAGTGGCCAAGGCTTGCCTGCACTCCAGGCTCAAGCCATCCCCTGGTCCCAGGCCCGTCCACAGGACCCCTGGCCATTAAGTATGCAGCCAGACTGATCTTAGGGTCCCAAGGCACCCCAAATTTGTTAACTAGGTGCCTAGAGCTAGGGTTCTTCCAGGCCTCAGGGCAAAGCAGTCAGCACTGGAGCTGCACTATCCTTGGGTGGCCTCAGGGGGAAAAGTTGGTCTCTGAAAGGGCAAATGAAGGGCTTACCCCTCAAAGCCACAGGGTCCACCGGACAGAACCCCTGAAATGGTGCAGAGGAGAGTCCCGGAATCTTGGGTCACGGACTGGAAGCATTAGGACATGTCTGAAAGTCAGAGACTTAGTACCTCTGTAGGAATCTCAATCCCTGACCCAAAACTCCAGGAGGGGTTCAGAATCCGGGGGTTTGGAGAGAATGCTAGGCCCCTGCCTGGAATTTCATGCTTGCCTAGGCTCAAAACAACCTACGGGCATCTATCTGAGGATGTGGCTCTGACTTGTGGGGCAGTGAAACGGTGTCTTGGAGCCTGCCCTAAAACCCCAGAGCCCAGGGATGGGCTGCGCATCCCGCAGACACTCGCCCAGGCAGAAAAGGTGGGGATCCGGGCAGGAGTGGGTTTGGACTGCCAGACAGGCGCAAGAGCCCACATACCTCCCTCTAAGGCGTTTAAGTTACCTCCAGCGCAGCACAAGGCTTGAGTTCCTCACATTTCCTCAATTTGCAAATCTGATAGCCAGTCTTTCGGTTCCTACAACTGCTGCACTGCTCGCAGCCGATGCGCCGCGGGCAGGGCGCACACAGGCCGCAGCGTTTCCGCTTCTTCCCGCCGGAGCTGATGGCGGAGGCCAGCTCTCCCGGCATGGGGTACCCGGCCAGGCCGGCCATGTGCCGCGCGCGCTCAGCCAGGAACACGCCCGCCGAGGTCATGATGAAGAGGCCTGGGCTGATGGGGAAGGCGCCCAGGTAGGGGAAGTCGGACTGGCCAGTTGAGGGCTTCGGCACCCGCCACGGCCTCCATGTCGGGCAGGCCGGGCGCCCGCCTCGCTCACCCGCGGTCGGCGCGCCTGCACCACGCGCTTCAGCATCTCCGCGCACTGCGCGAACTGACGCAGCGTCAGCTGTCCCTCGACTGCCAGCTCCGCGGCTCGCTCTGCCTTGCCCAGCAGGCTGGCCACAGCACCACCTTCGTGCTTTTGTCCGCCGCCAGGTCGTGCCCACTGGCCAACAGGGAGGCAGCGGCTGCAGCCGCACCAGCCTTTGCAGCAGACTCCCCGCCCATCATGCTGCCAGCGCCACTGCCCCCAAGGGAAGAGCAGCGGGCGAGAGGGCGGGGGCGGCGCAGGCGCTTGTTGAGGGGTTCGCTGCTGATGCTGCTCTCGTTCCGACGCCGGGTGGGTGGGGACATCGTCTGCTACCGAGGCGCGCGCACTCTTGCCTGCCACTCCCGCCTTCCCGCCGCCGCCGCCACTGCAGCCACTGGCGTTGCTGCTGCTTCTGCGGCCTGTGGCCTGGGGGCCGCTGCCCAGGCTCGACAGGGTGGGGCGGAGACCTAGACCGCGCGTCTGCGGGAGCCTGCCAACTGCGAGGGATCCACAGACGAGCAGCGGGCCCTTCTGCCCACGACAGGGACGCCGGGGAGGCCTTGCTGCTCGGGGCAGGTGCACGTGGACGTGTCGTCACTCTGAACTTCGGGGCAGCCGCACCGCCAAACTTTCCATCGACGTGCAGCGAACTCTGGCCCCCGCCACGCCTAAAGTGGTATATTATTTTAAATTATATAATATTTGTTAGGTTGTTTGAGATTTTTATTTCTTTAAAAAATGTATTGAAGTATGGTTGATTTACAGTATTATACTAGTTATTAGTTTCAGGTGTTCAACATAAGTGGTTCTATGTTTTTATAGATTATACTCTATTTAAAATTATTACAAAAATGTCTGTTTTCCTGTGCTATATAGTATATCCTTGTTGCTTTTTTATTTTATACAAAGTAGTTTGTATCTCTTAATCCCATACTCCTCTGTCACCCCACACAACTGGTTAACTATTTTCTTCTCTGTATCTGTGAGTCTGTTTCTGTTTTGTTATATACATTCATCTTATTTCTTATATTCCACATATCAGGGATAACATTTTTCTTTCTCTGACTTACTTCACTTTTGCAAATGGCAAAATTTTTATTAATTTTGAGGCTGAGTAATATTCCATTATATATATATATATCACATCTTCTTTATCCATTCATCTGTTGATGGGCACTTAGATTGCTTTCGTATTTTAGCAATAGTAAATAATGCCTCTATGAACATTGGGGTGCATGCATCTTTTCAAATTGCTGTTTTTGTTTTCTTTGCATGTATACACAGGAGTGGAATTATTGAGAAATATGCTAGTTCTAGTTTTAGTGTTTTGAGGTACTTCCATACTGTTTTCCACAGTGGCTGCATCAATTTACCTTCCCACTAACAGTGAACAAGGGTTCCCTTTTCTCAGCATCCTCTCCAACATTTGTTATTTGTAGACTTTTGATGATAGTCCTTCTGACAGGTGTGAGGTGGTACTGTTGTTTTGATTTGCATTTCTCTAGTTATTAACAATTCTGAGCATCTTTTCATGTGCCTATTAGTTACCTTATGTCTTTTTTGGAAAAATGTCTATTCAGGTCTTCTGCCCATTTTTTGATTGGGTTGTTTATTTTTCTGATAATGAGTTGTATCAGCTGCTTATGTATGTTGAATATTAATTTCCTGTCTGTTATATCATTTGCAAATATTTTCCCATTCAGTTGGTTGTCTTTTCTTTTTGTTGATGATTTCTTTTGTTGTGCAAAGGCTTTTAAGTTTAATTAGGTTCCATTTGTTTGTTTTTGCTTTTATTCCTTTTGCTTTAAGAGACAGATCTAAAGAACTATTGCTGCGATTTATGTCCAAAAGTGTTCTGCCTATGTTCTCTTCTAGGAGTTTTATGGTTTCAGGTCTTACACTTAGGTCTTTTATCCATTTTGAGTTTATTTTTGTATATGGTGTGAGGAAATGTTCTCACCTCATTCTTTCACTTGTAGCTGTCCGGTTTTCCCAGCACCTCCAATTGACTTTTCTCCATTGTATATTCTTACCTCCTTTGTAATAGATTAATTGACCACAAGTATGTAGGTTTATTTCTGGGCTCTTTTCTGTTCCACTGATCTATGTGTCTGTTTTTGTGCCAGTATTGTGCTGTTCTGATTTCTGTAGCTTTGTAGTATATTCTCAAGTCAGGGAGCATGATACTTCTAGTTTTGTTCTTTTTTCTCAAGATTGCTTTGATAATTTTGGGGTCTTTTGTTTTTAATTATATTTTATAATTTGTTATTGATAGTATAAAGGAAGACTATTATTTTTTATCCTTAAATATAGCAAAGTACTTTTATCATTTGGTATTACTTGTTGAGCATCCTTTTTAATGTAAATGTAATGGGCATCATTATCTTATTTCTGATCTTAAACGAATGTATTTAAATTTATCCATTTGTTGAAATGTATTTATAAATTTTGTAGGTAGCTTTTATGAGTGGAAGAACATTTACATCTATCCATATTTTTATAATTGTTACATCATTTTTATCATTCTTGGTTTGGTCAGTAAAATGGAATTATTCTAAATATTATTATAATAAAGATGTTTTTTAAGACAATAGAACACCTATGAATGTAGAAAGAGCTGAGTGGGTGAAGATTGGAAAGAGCTTCACTAGAAGGTCAGGGAGTCTCTGATGACTTCAGTCTGAAGCCCTGAACAAGTGAGTCTCTCAGTCTCCCACATTTGTCAGAAAAGTTCAGCAATTTTCAAGTCTCTGGTAAAAGCCAAGGTCTCTTCTGTCTTGTTCTGTAGCAGCCAAATAGGAACTTGTAGAGAAATCTGTGAAACCATGGTGTCTGGCTGCCACAAACTTCCTGGAATGAAAACTTTTCCTCCAGTCACTTTCCACATATGCAAGGTCTTCTTATTGGCAAATTCTAGCCTGAAGCAATGGGGAAGGAGATTCTAGAAAATGATGTTCCTAGTACCTGCTATGCAAAATTGATCTTAGGAGAGGATACAGTAAGGCAATGTTAATGAGTGACAATCTAGCAAAATGGCAAATAGATATACAGCATATATTGAAATGATTGTGTAGATATTTTCCCTTTTATTCAATTTGGTGAATCACATTGATATAACTTTTTGATGTAGAACTTCTCTAGTGTAAGTCCTATTTAGTCATGATGTATTATTTTAAAATGTAGTTTGGGATCTAATTCTTTTATAATATCCTAAACAAACTATTAAGTATGTATATCATACATAAATGTTTTTGGTAAGAAATCTAAAAGGATGCACTACACTAAGACAGAAAGTGAATTGAGGAGAAAGTTTTGTGATATGAAAAGTGAGAACAAATAAAAGACTTAGTAATAATTATCACTACCAGAGTGAGCAGTGACTAAAATAAAAGTCATTAGAAAAAAGCAGTAAAGTATCCAGCAATGGAAATTTTCATTTAAAAGACAAGACAATTTTCATTTAGTAATGCATTGTATTTGTTTGTTTGATAAAATGCTACTTGCATAGTATTTCTTATTTACCATAAATTAGCTGACTTTAAAATATTATTTTTTTAATTTTCATGGCAATGCTTTGAGGTAGATAACACTATTATTCCCATTTTACAGATGAGAAAAGTGAGACTTAAAAAGTAATTGATATACCCAATATCACAAATCTGTGACATGGAACCTGGAGCTAGGGTTTATACCCAGGCAATTAATTCCATGTAGTGCTATTATTTACTAATGTATTTTGCTACTTTGACACTGCAATTTGGTGGAGGGATAACTGAGAGTCTAGAGGATGGTACTGACATGCCAAAGTTTTTGCCTTTTTAAAGAAGAAAACAGAGAACACGAGGCACTGTACTTCTCTCTAGATCGGATGCTAATATTCATAACCTGATTGACTCTGACCATCCCACAGGCACTGAATATACAAATTGTATTTCTAGCCACCCACATCCACTACCTTTCTATCATTATGATTTCAAATTTGGAGTTCATGGAAGTTGATAGGCCCTTCGCAGGCTGTGTGATCATTCCTGGTACAGTGAATTGTGGTGAGAGAGGGTCATGAATATAAACACGTCTGGTGTAATTGACCCTTATTGGACTAGAGGGCAGCTCTCAAAGAATTGAAAATTGTGATTTTGGCACAAAGCTCAAAAAGTTTTACGACAGTGGCCCAAACCTAGTTGTTTATGTGGCTTATCCATCTCCACCTGGATTCTAAAGTGCCCAGATCTCAGTCCAGCACCTTGCAAGGGATCAACAAGCAAGAACTGTGATCAAAGTAACACTGAATGCCAAAGGCTCAAGGAATCTTTCTAAGAAGGATGATAAGAACTTTTCCGTTTCCAGTTGTTATAAGCAAAAATAAAAAGGTTCTAGTTTATAGTCAGAAAGGGATTATTTAAACAGAAGAAAAATTTACTGGAGTTACTCCTCTGTCATCGGAAGTACTTCCTTTATTGTTACATTCTACTTTACCCTCTCAATTATAGTCCATGAAGTAAATGTTGACCCATCTGGATGTACAGGGGCAGGAAGAAGGTATTTTTTTAACTTGGGTAGTAACCATTACTCCAAATACATTATTTCAAAGAGGGAATAACTCATCCTAGAAAGAGAAGTACCCATCGTTTACCCTGTAACAGCTCGTATTAAGCGTGCGGCAGATTTATCTGGTGCGTGAAAGATGCAGTTTTCAGGGACTCATCCCCCACAAATCTTGGTTCAATATGTGTGGGTGGGACACACTCCGTTTCCGGAGATACTGACATGAGTGCTTCATACACTTCACTTAAGAAACATTCATCTAAGAAACGTCATGTTGCTTTCAGTCCTTGGTTGGGGGCTGTTTTCCTCTCTCCAAACCCGTAGAGGTCTGCAAAATACTCCTCCTGCCCCAGGATGATGAGTTAGTTACTTTGTTGGAAGATCTTCTGTAGGATTTCGAGTGGTCAACTGATCTTTGTTTAAATTTACCTACAGATTTACCCCTTTTGTTGCTCTTTATTGTTTCTTGCAGTTATTTCCCTCCAGTATTTTGTGAATTTGTTTATAATACTTGTTTTTTCTCTTAGTTATTGCCCAATTTTTGCCTTTTTTTATGCCTCCTTATTTCCTTTGAAAAATTGTAAAGTTGATTCGAGACTTTGAGTGATATTATTGTCCTCCAGAGGAGACTGGCTTTTTCTTTTGGCAGACAATGGAGACATAGACGGGAATTCATAGAAAACGGGTTGATCTGTTTTGAATCAGCGCCTCGGTGTTTTTAAGTGTTTGTCTAGTTCCATTTCGCTCTTACTCTTAAAGATTAGTCTTTACGATCTAAAGCCTGGAATGATTACCAGTCCTCTCCTTCCTTGGCCCCAGTCTGAGGAGACTGTCAAAAGCATTATTCAGCTTTTAACATCTTCTGCCTTTGGGAGAAAGCAGCACCACATGCGGAGATCTCCGCTGTGAGCTTCACTTCTTCCTGGACTCTTGGCTCCTGGGGTCTTCACTGCCTTAGTAATATTCTTGCTCCCTTGTGTGCTTTGTAATTTATATTGCAAAGTTGGTGGTCCTTGGAATTCTCTCTTTGCTTTCTTTTGGGGTCTAAGATGAAGATTCCTTCCTACAGAGAGAATTTATATATATTTTTTTCTCTCCCAGTTGCCTGGGAGTGCTACTATGCTAGACTCATTTCAGTAGAGTTACTTGATTGAGGTTTTTGCTTCCACACACAAGGTCTGAATTCAGTCTGAAAACCCACATGAGGATTGTATAATGCCTTCAAATTCTCATAGAAAATTTTTCCCTTTGCCTAGCAGGATGATTGATGCTAGCTAGTTTCTTACTGTCTCTTTCTGCACAGTGGGTTTATTTCTCATTAGCTTGTGAACATTTAACTCCCATCTTTAAGGATAAGTACCCATTAACCTCCCTACTTCATGCAGAGCCTAACCTTTATCTCCTATTGCTGTCACAATGAAAATCTGTCAACTTGAGCTTCAGAAAATACTCTCAGGATAGCAGCTGGCCTGTGTACTTGCTTCCTCACAGAAGTCTGCTTTCATTTGGTTGCTTTGTCTGGTTTTGGTGCTGTGTTTGAGTGTTTGTTTGCCTATATACATATTTTCTTTCTAAATAGCAGTACTTTTGAAAACATGATTCTGACAATATTTGTTTCCAGTACTTCACATTGTTTTGCAGTGGAAGGGAGCTAAATAGAATAATGCCCATTCTGGAACTGTCCATTATTAATTTTTTTATTGAAATATAGTCAGTTACAATGTGTGTCTCTGGTGTACAGCACAATGTCCCAGTCATACATATCCATACATATATTTGTTTTCATATTTTTTTCCATTAAAGGTTATTATAAGATATTGAACATAGTTCCCTGTGCTATACAAAAAAACTTTTAAAAATCTATTTTTATATATAGTGGCTAATATTTGTAAATCTCAAACTCCCAAATTTACTCCTTCCCTCTCCCTTTCCCCAGTAACCATAAGATTGTTTACTAAGTCTGCAAGTCTGTTTCTGTTTTGTAAATGAGTTCATAGTGTCCTTTTTTTTTTTTAAGATGCCACATATGAGTGTTATCATATGGTATTTTTCTTTGTTTGGCTTACTTCACTTAAAATAACAGTCTCTAGGTCCATCCATGTTGCTGCAAATGGCATTATTTCATTATTTTTATGGCAGAGTAGTAGTCCATTGTATATATACTCAGCTTCGTAATCCAGTCATCTGTTGATGGACATTTAGGTTATTTTCATGTCTTGGCTATTGTAAATAGTGCTGCTATGAACATTGGGATGCAGTTGTCTTTTCAACTTAGAGTTCCCTCCTGATATATACCCAGAAGTGGGATTGCTGGATCACATGGTAAGTCTATTTTTAGTTTTTTGAGGAATCTCCATTCTGTTTTCCATGTTGGCTTCACCAACCTACATTCCCACCAACAGTGTAGGAGGGCTCCCTTTCCTCCACATCCTCTCCAGCGTTTATCACTCTTGGACTTTCAGATAATGGCCATTCTGACTGGAGTGAAGTGATACCTCATTGTAATTTTTATTTGCATTTCTCTGACATGGAATTGTCCTTTAATGAAAGTTTATCTTTAGTGTAAAAAGAAAATTTTATCTTCCTAGAAGTAGTGTGGTCATGGAGTATCTTTTGCAGAAGGGTATATGGCAGTACGTCTTATGAATGTTCTTTATCTCTTTCTCTAAGACAATTTTAAATCAACATTTTTTTTGCTAACATTTTTCTTTTTTAAAAATAGAACCTGTCTTAATTGACACTGTCATCCATAACGTGCATATACCAAAGACAGCAAATTTATTGGGGAATTGGAGAGAGAAATGCATATGGGTCTCTCTTTATTCCCAGGAAAGCACTGAACTCAGCTATTCCTTGGTCATTTTTTCCTTCAGTTTCCTGAAAATATGGCTCAACTTAGTGTCATTCTGTAACGTTGACTGTGTTGGAGCGCTCTGTTAGCAATATGAGAAGAACAACAAAGAAATGGGAAACATAGTCACCACAGACACAATATCTAAAGACCATCTTTATTAAGCAAACCTATCAAAAGACCAAGATATGGCAATATTCCTGTGATTGGAAGAAAATCTTAGAGACATTTTAAAAAAGTTTTAATATACAAAAGCTGATCATTTCTACCTGTAACTGTGTAATTCTCCCACTGGTAACTCGAGAAATAGAACTTCCTGCCTGTCTTCCTCACTTTATCCCTCCTCGCTTTCAGAATTTCCCTCCACCTTTAGAAATTCACCTGATGTCATCATACTGACAGGCTTATAAATAAACGAATGGAAAACAAGCCACAGGCTTTCAGAGAAGACAGGCAGTAAGTGGGACAGCTTAAATGTAGAGTAGCAAAGGCTTGTGAGGTCCTAAGAGGGAAGATGATTTAAGGGACAAGTAGCTGAGATTTATTGAGAACCACCCTCATGTTCAATAAAGTCAGTCCATGTGAGAGCATCTCAGAACCGTGATCTAGTCAGAAGCTGATACTGTGATCAGTTTTTGCACTTTGTTTTCATGACATAGAAACACAGAGTAACAGAAAGACTGAACAATATGGAAAGTGGTTCTAGATATTTATCAGAGGGGGAAAAATGCTGTTTTGTTGCCTTAGCGCTGAATGAGATTCAAGGGAAATAAAAATGAGTGAGATCTTAACTTCTGCTACTACAAGGTCCCTATGAAGCCAAGTCTGTACTTTAAACTCCATGACTTTTTTTTTTTTTAATCCATGACTTGTATCACCGCACTCCTGGTTTCAAATTCTGGATCACATAGGAATAGATCCAGCCACATGTGTAAGACAAGATCATGCTGAATGTGGCTGAACAAAAATAGAAGGTTTTTTTTTTCCTCTTTTAAACATCTAGGAGTTTGAAATTTGGCCATCCAGGGTGAAAGCGTGAGCATCACAGCCTCATCACAGCCTCTTTCCCCCATTCCGCTGGCATCACATCTGTTCCCAGAAGTCAGGAAGAAAGGTATGAGCCGGCTTAGTCTGTTTTAAGTGCCTGATTTACAGTGTTCCTAGAAGCCCCAACTAATGGCATCCATGTATTATTAGCCAGAACTGTGTCCGAAGCTACCTCTATCTACAAAGGAAGATGGAAAATGTAGTTTTTAGGTGTTCAGATTACCATCTCAAGAAATAACAATTGTGGTTGGAGAATGAAAGGAGATTGGATACTGGGTGGTCCACTGACCAGTGCTCTGTGGGGTATAACCTTCACTATCTGGCAGGGGCTGTAGAGTATCATATATGCTTATTACTTGACCACATATTTATGATTCTCCTACAAAGGCACATTGTCAAGAGGTGAGGGCACATTCAAGAGGTGGGGCCATTTTTCTTGGCTTAGCCAATAGAATTGAGAGAAGTGATATGTGTCATTTCTTCGGGGAAGACTGAGAACTGGTGTGCATTTGCTGTCTGGTGCAGAACTGGTAATGTTCTAGGTGGTGGTTGCTTTGCCAGCCTGGGTCCACGTGATTACAATGAGCAGAGTTCTTTGGCTGATCATGACAGGTGTAGAGGATGCCACTTGTGTATGCTGTCGAGTCACAGCAATTCGAGGGTTACTTTTTACTGTCATGTGATCTAGCCTACCATCACAGTTACTTTCTAGCCCGAGATCTTAGAGAGTATCTGGTCATTTCTATTTCTTTATCAGTTTTTACATCATTTTCTCTTTGTATGCCTTTTTTTTTTTTGCCTTTCTCTTCTTTCCTTTCACTGATCCTCACCACAGCCCTACCATCGCTTTGAAAGTGAACAGCACCTCTGAATACCGTCTTTCTCCATTACTGTCACTGAGCTCAAAGAGCTACTTTCTCTGAGCTATGAAATAAGATAGCATAACTTACAGTGGCTCCGTCATCCTTGCCTTAGAACATCTTAAAGCAATAATCCTTAACCAGCCAAGTGCCCTGTCTAGCATCTCAAATTGTCTTATTTTTCCACTTTTCCTTCCAAATTGTGGGTAAGGTTGAAGCTTAGTACAAAAAGAAGCCTCTTCAGGTTGAATGCTTGATTAAACCTGATCATAGCTCAGCAAGTAAGCGATGGTTTTGATTTAAATTTCTATGGTACCAGCCAAGAATGCAAAGGATAAATAGGAAAGTTGATTCCAGATCACAAGATGTAAGGTTTAAAATGTAACTGAAATGACATAAAAGAGCATATTTCTTGAAACTTCACACATTCTAGTTAGAGTAGGCTTAATTGGCTATATATTGCTATGTTTAGATGTCATGATTATGGTATATTTTTAAAGCAGAGACAAGTAATACCTTCTATTGGTAAGAAAGTTTTTGTGATGCTTACGTCCTACGGAGATGATAGAAATTACCTAAATGTGTCTTGCTTTAGAAGTAAGATATTATGTAGTAACTAGGTCACAATGATCAGATTTATAACAAGTATATTAAGTGCACATTAATAGTAGAGAATGAGCAAGACTGTTGGAATTTAGAACTCATCTTTGAAAGTTTAATTATGCTAAATAGAGAGTGTCCTGGCATGATGATAAGGAGTTAAAGATTCTATTCCTCCCACTCTCTAATTATTTAGGGGTCTTTAATGAAATACATTATTCTCTCTGTCTTAGGCACATCTCTGTTGATACTCAGGGAGATACATTCATTTACTCGAGGTCAAATAACACCCCCAAATCCCAGGTTAATTACCCCTAGCAAGAATATGCATAGTTATGTTAGAAATAATCAGAAATTGCATCTTTTGCGGTAGGCACTACTTATTTTTGTTGGTTTGTTTGCTGTTCTTTCCAAATGTCAGTATTTGCTCTAAAGCTGCTTCTCCCACATCCCAAGTGGTTCTTCTGTGGTGGGCAAACTCCGTGCTCAAGAGATAATTTATCATGAGTTGTGGATTGTTGGATTTGATTTGCTAATTATTTAAAAGTGCTTTTTTCATCTTCTTGCATGAGGCATATTGGCCTGTAACATCCTTCTGTTTTTTCAATAATGTCTGTCAGATTTTAGTATTAATGTTTTATTGGCCTCAAAAAATGAGCTAGGCATTCATTCTACCTCCTCTAAATCATCTGTGCAAGATTAGTGCTGCTTCCTCCTTGAAGATTTTTAATATAATTCATCAGTGAAACCATCTGGATCTGGAGTTGGTTTTTTAGAGGCTTTGGATAAAAAATTAATTTCTCTAATAGTTATATATGTTTCTTCTTATTTGGTAAGTTGTATTTTCCAAAACTCCGTCCACTTCTGCACTGACACATTTGTTTACATAGACTTTTTCATAGTACTGTTTTATATCCTTTTAATGTTTTTGTTGAGAAGCATACCATCACAAGACTTCTAATAAATACTCATTACTTTAAAAAATTTTAGCCTTATAAATATTGATCTTTACTCCTCTTCTTTTCTCATTTTATGAGCTACCTGAAAGAAGTCTGATCCATTTCCATAATTTCAATAACCCTTTATAGTAACAGTATCTAAGCCTGATGGCACATGAGAAATACCTATCTGCTTTTAAAAAAAAATACTATATTCTGCACTTCTCTCCAAACCAATTAAATCAGAATTTCTGGAGGAAAAACCCAGATGTTGGTGTACCCAACATCTCCCTTAACAGCTCTAATGGGCAACTATGGTTGGGAATCACTATTTGAAATGCTCAAGACCCTAAAACTCAAACTTTTGCTAAATATTCTTCTGAGAACCTGAAGTCAACTTGTTTTTCAACTGCCTCATGGGTTGTTCAAGAAATCTGAGTTTATTACCTTTTTCTCTGAAACTTGCTTTTCTGTATTTTTTATTATAAATAAACACAATTGAGGCAGATTTATATTAAAAATACACTGTAGTGTAGAAAAATACATATACCATATGTAACTGTCACTCTCATCAAGCTATGCCTTCCTGTCATCCCAAAGAAACCCCCCTGCTCCTTTGCTTTCACTAGTCCCATCCTTAACTATAGTGACCATTGATCTGGTTTCTGCCAAACATAGATTATTTTGGCCAATTCTAGAATCCCATATAGATGAAGTCATGCAGAGTGTCTTAATTTTGTTTCTGGATTTTTCCCTCTCAGTATAATGTTTTTGAGATATAAGATGTCTCTATATTATTATGTGTATCTATAGTTTGTTCCTTTTCATTGATGCATAGTATTCCATTGTATGAGGCTAACCTGTTTGGTTTATCTTGTCACTAGTCAAAAAACATCTGAGTTGGTTAGAGTTGTGGGCTACTGTGTCTCAAACTGCTTATCTTGCAGCAGTAATGAAGCTTTTTCAACTGTCATCTTGGACTTCTAAAGTTAGACTGCCATATGTCCAAATAAATTACAAATCCTGATTTCTTCTCACAATGTCAAATTAGTGAAAACAAAGCCAAGGACTGAGGAAAATAAGTAAAATTAATATTGGGTCTTGGAAAGAGTCAGTAAAATAGGACTGTCAGAACTCTAGCCCCCCTCTCTTACCTCCTTCCTCCTACCATGATCAACTAGAATGCTCCCCAGGGGCAGGGAGCATTTGATCTGCCTTGTCACCCCAGTCTGAGGCCTGGCCACCACGTGGCCAGCTGAGTGTCAGACCTGTCAAGAGCAGAGACCATTGTTAAGCCCTCTCCCTAGCTCCGTTCCTCAGAGAACCAACCAGCCGTTTGGTAGTGGGCTGATTACCCAGAGGCAGCAGGGAGGACTTGTTCTCAAGCAGACACTTACTCTGGGTATGAATTTGCATTTCCTACCTGCACTGCTTCCATCAGCATTACCATCTGTGGAGTTACTGGGTGCTCTATTTGCCGTTGTGGCATTCGACACAGTATTCTCAGCAAACAACTCATTTAATAGTCAGATAGATGAGGAAAAGGCCAACACTCACAAGATCCACGGGCATTGTCACGTACCCCACCAGCTGGCAGGATGAAATGATGCAACAGCCTAATAACGGTTCTGTCACGGCCCCGCCTGAATGGTGTTCCTGCGAGGATGCTGACCTGTCCTATAAAGTTTTGATGTATGTTTTGAGACAATGGCAGCACATACAGGTTCCGTGTGGGTTCGTCACCAGTTGTGGGTTCTGGCCAGCAGAAGTCCCACCGAGATGGAATGAATTACTCGAGACTCTGTGGAAAAAGTCAAGAGAGTGAGAGGGAGTTGGGAGCCAACTCCACGAACCTCTCAAATGCTCCCACATTTATTGTGTACAGTCAAAGGAGAAATCACTAACAGTTGTGTGATGGAATGCAGGAATTTAGGGAAAGACAGAGTGGGATCGAGATTGTAGAGTCTGGCTCAAGGTCAGAAGACCCTTTATGTTTTGGTGAATCATGTTCGTGTTGGCATCACTGAGCCTTACAGCTTATCAGGGTGGAACGTATGAGAAGCAGCTGCTTAACATTTTTCTTGGACTCAGGCAGCTGTGCCTGTCTTAGGTTGCCCCCCTTCTTGGGATCTTACCCGTCCTTGGCTAACCAGCCTTCTCACCTCTGAGTCTGCAGCTTTTTATAACTCGTTTACCATTCCAGCCCAAGACTTGTTCTTTTGGGGGCCTACAGTTTACCTTTAGGGAAGTCGTGGGAAGAGGGGAGCAAGATACATTCTTATAGATCTGTTAAAGCAGACCGCCAGCCCGGCCAGTTCCTTGCTTTGGGGATAGAAGACTATCTAACAGCAGGCACGCCCAGCGCTTATAGCCGAGGGTCTGGGTCCTTGCTTTGCAACGAGCAGAGTGCTATCTAAAACCTCAACGATGCAAGCAAGGCAGTTACTAAGCACATTTGCTCTTCTTTAAGGAGACAAGTGGCTGGGGTCTGTTACAATTTGTTAACCCAATCATGGGCTCCCACAGTTCAGGAAATAAGGAGTGGAAAAGAAGTGGTTTTTATCATTCTACACAGTGTTCTCAGTTGGGCCCTAACCCCGCATACCTGCCAGAGATACCTGGCAATGTCTGGAGACACTTTTGATTTGCATGACTCTGAGGATGCTACCGGCATCTAGAGATGGAGGGCCGGGGTGCTGCTCAGTACCCTGCAGTGCACAGGACAGCCCCCGACAACAGAGAACTAGCCATTCCAAATGTCAGTAGTGTGACGGCTGGTAAACTCTATCCAACACCTAATGGCACATTCACAAACGTGTGATTGCCATCCGTGCAACCTTGGGTCCCACTAATTAAGAACTCTTAGGTCTCAGGGATGAAATTGTTATCACCTGTGGCCAGTTTACAGAGATGCGGACCACAGCAGCTACGCGTGGTGTCTTCTTCTGTTGTGTATGCATTTCCCCTCTCCATTTAGCTGTCTTACATGAGGAGGGTTAATAGTAGTTAAATTAATAATTCAGCCTCTAGGTCATAAAATAATCAGAATTGTGACTAGTTTAAAGAGGAAATAACATAATATAGGTGTGAATACTGTGCTGTTTGGGACTTCATGTTTTCATTTGGGGGAGTGTAATTAAGCTCCTCTTGTTTGTACAGAAACAATTGCATCATTTTAAATGGAAGCGTGATGTTACTCATTTGTTGTATGAAAGTTTAACATGGGCATCAACATAAGAATAGAAGATGAATGAGAGTCAGATGGAGCAGACTATGAAACTTTCCTACTGGCCACTCCAATTCCCTCTCCCTTCTATGCTTTGCTCTCACATAACCAAACTCACAACCTGTCTTTACAGAATTACGTTGGTTGACTTATTCTCTGAATTCTTTAGTCATGATTAAGCACTTATTCTTCTGTGTTCCTGTACATCTTATAAATATCTCCAGCATAGCACTAAATATAGTATAGTGGGGTTTTTTTTTTGGTTTATATTAATCTCTTTGCATTTAGATTATGAGATCATTCCTAGTATTTAAGCAGTGTTTGAAGCATGATAGAGGTATAATAAATGCATTTGAAGTGTAGTATGGGTCCAATAATTGCTTGATGAATTTATATTTGAAGACATTAAAAGTTTGGTTATTGAAATATCTCTGGTTTTCTCAATAGGAAAAAAACAACACAGTTGACTAAATAAATAAAGACATATATATTAATTTAATTATTAAAATGAATAGTGGTTCAAAAAATAACCAACCTGAGATATGTACAAAGAAAAACACCAATTTAGTAAACAATTAGAGAGCGTTTACACCATAGAGCAGGCACCACTATCACAGAAAGCGCTTGGAATAAAAAATGTAAGATACAGTCCCTGATTTTGAGCAGTTCATGATCTAGTTAGTCTAACAAATAATTAAACTGTAGTTCAATTATGTCTTTCTTTTTAAATTTCAATAAGAATGAAGCCTTTTGGTAATTTCTGGGAAGTGCGGGGAAAGCACTTCATATCAACATGGCAGTGGACTTTCCAGTTTGGTCTTGACAGATGCACCAGAGATCAACATCAAGAGAACGAGAAGAGAACTGGCTTCATGAACATGGTATATAAATGCTATTTATATGGAGGGAGAAAATTATGCAAGACCATGTGCATTTGGAGATGAGTGAGCGTGGGTCTGTATGGTGAGACAAAGAACAGCAAAGGCTGATCCTGGAAAGGCAAGTTGAGGCCAGATGATGGAAGACTGTGGACGTCCTACTAAGTAATCTGGGTTTTCCCCTGTAGGTAATAAGGAGCCACTGAAGGCTTTCGATTAGAAAAATTGCATTCATGCTTATACAAAGTGTGAAAAAAACTGGTTAAAGAGAGGTGGACAATGACAGTGACTGGATGAGATCACTAAGATGGAGGGAGACAAATCAGAGCAGCATTCAGGTGATATGGTTGCACATCCGTGCCCCCAGATATGCAAAGGGAAGATAAAAGAACCCATGATAATCTTGATTAAATCCTTGCATCCTCCTTTAAATTAAAATTTTATTTTCTGAACCTACTCATCTGGAATTTGAGCATTGTAGGAAACATGTGACCAGTGTGTGTTGGTGTGCATTATTTGACAGCTATTAATTTTGAAATCCATTAAACGTGGTCTTTGAAAACATTAGTGTGTAGAATAAATTCTTTTGTGCTTGTACAGATAACCGCTGAGAAAGAATGAAGTTTAAAATCTAATTATCTTTGGTGAACAATGATGTATATTTCTACAGAGGAGGTAAATTATTTATTTGAATTTCAGTATGTAGTTTCTGTTTGACTTTACCATCTCTGAGAATTTGTTATTCATTATGAAAAATGGGTAGAATTATGGGCACAGCTTGCAAGAATCCTTTTGGAATCCTCTGGAGTTTAACTTTTCAGTAGACATGGTATATCTTTCCTAGTAGTCAATGTATTTTGTTAAATATGGGCACTGGATATCCTACTTTCTGGACTGAAGTAGGTTTGATGGGAGGTTGCTGTAGCTGAAACACTGGTATTGAATGTTTCTGTGCATAAGATAATGAGCAGTGTGTAAGTATATCAAGGAGTCCATTGTACACTCCTATGTGTGCTTCCTTAAAAGGAATCATAGTTTGTAATAAAGGGTCTGCCCTGAACACATCTATTATGTCTACATGAGTGGAATATATTAACATGCTAGGTTGCATTTAAGCTTACTGTTAGCCTGTAGCCTTTCTAGAGATCAATTTCAAGGAATACGAGTAGTACATAGATATAGATATATTTGTATATATAATTATAAACATAATATGTAATTTTTTAGTGTCCCCAGTTTCCCCAATGTGGAATAAGGTGGCTCCCCATGATGCCCACCTCCCAGTGTTTGTGACTGTGTAATTCCCTCCCCTTGAGGGTGATAGGACCCGAGACTTGCTTCTAGCCAATAGAAAAAGACAACAGTGACGAAGTATCACTCTTGTGATTGTGATACAGTTTACATTACATTACAGTTTGTGAGACTCCTCCTTGCTAGTGGACACATGCTAGGGCTTCTCCTCATTGGCTTGATCAAGTAAGTGGCCTCGTTAGGAAGACCACATAGCAAGGCACTGTGAACAGCTTCTAGGAACCACGCCTGGTCTCTGCAGCTGAGGGTAGCCTCATTATATCATGTCACCAGCTCATACCTAGCAAGCATCTGGGGCCCTCACTTCTTTCACAGAAAGGGAAGGAATTCTGCCAACAACCTGAGTGAGCTTTGAAGCAGATTCGTCTCCACATAAGAGCCTCCAGATGAGAATGCATCCTGGCTGATGCCTTGATTGTGAGACTCTAAGTAAAAGACCCAAACTGTTACCAGCCTCTTGATTCACAGAAACTACGAGATAATTAATGTGTGCTGCTTTAAGCCACTAAACTTGTGGTCATTTGTTGTGCAGCAGTAGAAAACGAACACATCTTCTAAACTCAGTAGCAGAATGCTTTGCAGACAGAGT
Source organism: Vicugna pacos (assembly GCF_048564905.1). NCBI lineage: Eukaryota > Metazoa > Chordata > Mammalia > Artiodactyla > Camelidae > Vicugna > Vicugna pacos. The sequence continues at coordinate 10,633,045 of NC_132988.1, read as the reverse complement.
CTAAGATGCTTCTTTGTCTGGCACGGCTGTGTTGCATGAACACTCTACATAATTATCTGGACATCAGCAGTGACGTCAGAGAAAGGGTGGAAAGACAAGAGAAAAGCAGAGGAAGAGGGTAAAAAATTACTCAGAGAAGAGTAATTAAGTGGGTAATTTTTGGCAACTATTCACATTTCATAATTTTAGCCTTATTAACTGAGAATCTGGTTTTACTGTCTTTAATCCCATGGTGACCTCTAAAGCTGACTTGCCTAATGTAGGCTCAAATAGCTTGAGAGCTTCTTCTTCCCCCTGCATGAATCCTCACACCTAGCTTGGCTCCTGGGGACACATGGACAACAGTCCCCTCCCCATTTAGAAATACTGAAAGGGCAAAGAGAACAGGAGACTGCAGTTGGAGAAGGAGGACACACTGTTGCTGACTGCTGCCCGCTTAAAGCTGAATCATCTTCTGCCAGATACTTTATAATAACTTTTCACACATGACTTTCCTTTAGTACATGTTTCTCTGTTGTAACTTGTATGATTATGTAATATAAGAAGAAGTATATATTTGGCCTTTGTCTCCACTTCCTGGAGCTCCTAAAACCCTTACAATGTTCTAAATGATAGAAGTGATAGGAGCATCTCTTTTCATAATATTTGGTCTTGGTCTCTGGTTCCTATACAAGAGCTTCTAAGACTCTTGGAATCTCCCCTGTGATAAGAATATCTTTATGTAAAGGACTGATGGTGGGGGCCCCCAGAGAGCTTCAGGATGGGGCTACTTGCCAGAAAGGCTGAGGAATGATTAGAGGGTTGAATCTTTAATTAATCCCCAATTGGCCAGTGGTTTAATCAAACAATACCTATGCAATAAGGCCTCATAAAATCCAAAAGGACTGGGTCTGGAGAGCTTCTGGGTTGGTGAAAACATTCATATGCCAGGAGGGTGATGCGCTCAACTCCACAGAGACAGAAGCTCCTGTCTCAGGATCTTTCTGGACCCCACTCTATATGCCTCTTCTTCTGGGTGCTCCCTTGTTTCCTTTATAATAATACCCTTAATAATAAACCGATAAATATAAGTAAAGATTAAGTAACAAGTAAACAAGGATCTGTGAGCTGTTGCAGCAAATTATCAAACCCTAGTAGGTTGTTACGGGAACTCCTGATTTATAGCCGGGTGGTCAGAAATAAAGCAACAACCTGGGACTTGGGACAGGCATCAGAAGTCCGGACCAGTCTTTTGTGACTGAATCCTTGACCTGTGGGGTCTGCTCTGACTCTGGGCGGTGTAAGAATTTCATTAAATTATAAGACATCTAGTTGGTGTCTGCAGAGAATCAGAGAATTGCTTTGTGTGGAAAATCCACATATTTGATGTCAGTGTGCGAGTGAAAACCAATTTATTAACATCTAAGAGTTAGTACTTCTTAAATCCATTCCTAGATTTTCCTAGTCCTCCATTCCATTTCCCCAAGTAACTACTGGTCATTCCCCTAAAGAAATTTTATTTAAAACACAAACTTCTTCCCTATTTTGTTTTCAGTTTTGTAAAGTGATTTTTTTTTTTTTTTATTGAGGTATAGTCAGTTTACAGTGCTGTGTCAGTTTCTGGTGCACAGCGCAATTCCTCAGTCATACATGAACATTCACATATATTCATTTTCATATTCTTTTTCACCATAAGCTACTACAAGATACTGAATATAGTTTCCTGACCTACAGTATAAACTTGTTTATCTATTTTATATATACCAGTCGGTATCTGCAAATCTCAATCTCCCAATTTATCCCTTTCCCCTTGGTAACCATAAGTTTCTGTTCTATGTCCCTATTCTTTTTAACTAAAAGGTTTTTCCTGATCTTGAAGGATAAAGAATTTTTATTGTTGGACAAGACAGATGAAAAATAGGAGAAACATGGTACATAGGAAGTTTTTTCTCTACATGTGGGCAGCACTCAAAACACAAATGCCCCTTAGTTGTTACAATTTTATTTTTACAATGAAAAAGGTTGTTAATAATCTTTTTCTAATACAGATTTTTTGGGGAAAAAAGAGATACTGAAAAGTGTTGAGAATAAAGTTTAGTTATGAACAAATATTCATAATTTTCTCCAGTCTTGATATTGCTGTGTTTTGGCTGACAAGGACGAATACAGAAGTGGATCTCTAGAACGCAGATACTTGGATGTGAATTTTCATTTTAGTCATTTTGTGCATTATTGAGTCACATTTTGTGATTGAGAGCTTAGGGGTGAACAGGGTTTAAATTGATTGAAATTTCAGCTTAATACTTAGGTTTCCATTTGATTTCCATAGATTTCAGGATTCCGTGATAAAGTATATACTTCAGTGACCAATGTGTGTACACATGGAATTCCAGGGAGCATGAGCAGTTTGAGATAATAAACAAATCTGGTCTTAGAAACAGGAAAAAAGAAGAGAGAGAGAGACCTAAGCTGTCAAGATAGAAATTTTCCTGCCACAACTCAGCTTCCTCTCCTCAAACATTACAGTCACTCCTCAAGGTCAAAAGTGAATTCTGGATTTAAAAAAAAAAGTTACACAAAAAGTTAAGAGAAATAAAATTGTAATGGAAACATACAAAATATTTTATAAAAACAATTTTAGAATAACTATTAGCAAACAATGTCTAGGTTGTTTCGGATAGGTGGTTTGCTCATTTAAAATGTGGAAGTTTAATTCTACTGCCAATAGACTGTTCCTTCCATCTGTGGACACTGATATTTTCCAAATGTCAAGGAGAATTTTCTTTCTGCTTTCGTATAGTAGTTTTCCACTAGAGGAAAACTGATGTATTTACCTATCTCTTAGAAGACACCATCTGTATTTATCAAACTTTGTGAACATTACAGGGATCTGGGCTGTGTGCCTTGCTGAGATTTCTCCTGGTGACTTGCTATTAATGACCACATGCCAAAGACAAAGGCTTGTAAGTCCTACAAGTTTGAGGGGAAGGAGGTGAGGACACAGGACACTACTCACCACATGTAAATTCTCAGTTTGGCGAAGACAGTGTTGCCCAATTTGCGGACCACCCAAGTTCCTTTTCCTTGTCCTGCCATCTTTTTAGTGCTTTTGGCAAACTATACCAGATGGTGAGAGGAGGAGTTTTTTAAAAATAGAAAGAAAACAAAATATTACTGAAAGTTTTTAGCTATGGTGCTTCTGAAAAATCTGATTTTAACTTCTGTGTGTAAATGTGATACAGGAAAAATGTGGGGCAAGAAGATGGCCACGTCCCAGGTCTTGATTGAGTCCCTGGCATGCATTCCACCAAGTATGGGTCCTTGGCTTCATGCAGGAAAGAATTCAAGAGTGAGCCACAGTTGAGTAAAGATAGATTTATTCAGAGAGATACATACTGCATAGACAGAGTGCAGGCTGTTTCAGAAGGTGAGAGAAAGGCCACGAGGTGTGGGGTTGGGTGCTCAGTTTAAAGTAAAAGCAGATACACACTCCATAGACAAGAGTGCGGACCGTCTCACCCAGAAAGGAGAGGCCACAGGGTGTGGGGTTGTTAGTTCTTATGGGCTTGGTAACTCCATATGCTAACAAGTGGGAGGACTGATTCAACTACTTTGGGGAGGGGGGTGGGGTTCCCAGGAACTGGGCCATCACTCACCCTTTGACCTTTTCTGGTCACCCTTAAAACTGCCCTGGCAACTGTGGGAGTGCCATATGGCATCCTAGTGTATTTCGGTGAGTGTATATTGAAGCTCAGCATCTACTGGGACTTGAATCTCCCACCATCTTGGTGCTGATTGCTGTGTCATTCTTTTAATGGTTATGCCCTGTCCCCTTCCCTCCTGTCTCAAATAGAAACAGACATAATAGCTCTGCATATGTACCAATTAAGTGTTAATAGCAAATTCAATCTAGTTAAATAGAATATTTTTTCTTCAATTTGCAGTAACTGAAGGTTGGCTTCAACTCAGACTTGGACTTATGACACTTGTGATTGAGAAGCAGGAGGGATGGCAAGGGAGAGGACGTATGAAGGAGGGGTCCATTTCATTTTTTGAACTTAATTACTGATTGGATACTGATAAAGTTTAACAACAGGCAAAAAATCAGGTGTCCTGCTTTATAGCTCAGGCTGCTTGACTTGGGGATACAGGCTTTTTTAGACTGTTCTTATCAGTATTGCATGAATTGCACCAATGTCTGTTCAAGGAGATGGTCCAGAGTCCAAGGAAATGCATGCGCTCTACCCCACAAAATGATCCGAGTGCCCCTGGCTGGTGTGAATCGCTGAATTTTAGGAATGGATGAAAATTCAGTCTTCAGATGGGTGAACAAGGACATAGGGAAGGCAAGCTCATGGCTCACAGTCATCCAGCTGCTTCTGTTAGAACCAAGACCAGAGTCTGCGCCCCCTTTTTACTTCTCTAGAGTTGTTAATGGATCCCCTCACACTAAATTTCCAGGTGTCAAAATCATGTTAATATCCTTGACAGGCTGTGATGAGAAAGCCACTTTACCTCTGGTGTTCTTCCCCCAAACCCATAACCCAAGTCTAACTGTGGAAAAAACAAATCAGAGAAATACCACTGAGGGGGCGTTCTACAAAATATCTGACCAGGACTCCTCAAAACAAGGTCACCAAACTAAGCAGAATCTGACAAACCGACACAGCCAAGAGGAGCTTAAGGAGACATGACAACTGAATGTAATGTGGTGTCTTGAAAGGGGTTTTAGGACAGAAAAAGGGGCCCTGGCAAAAAACTAAGAAAATCTGAATGAAGTATAAACTTTAGTTAATAATAATGACTAATAATGTATATTAGTTATTTAATTGTCACAAATGTACCATAATAATGTAAGATGTGAATGACAGGGTAAGTTGAGTGTGGTGTTTCAAAAACTGTTATAAAATAAAACATTTATTAAAACTATATTTGTCAAATATAAAACAAATATATGTGTGTATATACATGACTGGGACATTGCTGTACACCAGAAATTGACACATTGTAACTGATGGTACTTCAGTTTTTTGAAAAGAGAAGAAAATTATATTTATCTATGACATGCATATCTACCTTTTTATTAAGCAGAAATTTAAGCGGTTAGTTGTGAGTATAGTTATTATTGCCTTTTGGCTTTATAGGAAAATCAAAACCAAATGTTTCCATGAACTAATGATCATGTTTGCCAAGATTCTGAAAATTTTGACTTTCATCTGGTTGTGAACTCATGCATTTTAAAGCCAGTTTCTGGCTGAAGTAGAAGGATAAATTTTCCAGACACACAGGGTAAATGTTTCCATATCAAGCTGATTCATGCTCATAATATTAATTTTCTCATTAGTGGATTTCAATTTCTTGCTAACCCTTTTATGTGAATCATTTATCATCTAGTTATGGAAAACTTTCAGGCTATAAAAGGATTAAAAATTTATAAAATTATATAGAATCAGAGAAAATATATCTCACTTACTGGTTCATCCTAAGAGAAATAATGCTTATGAGCATTCATTTTTAAATCAATTGTTTTATTTGAGGTACTATACACTCAAATGTAGTTGTAAAAAAATGATAGAGAAAAACTGAGCACCTTTCAGTTTTTCCCAAAGAGTTTTCCTGCCTAACTAGAGTGTAGAATCATCACCAAGAAAATGACATTGATATAGTCCACCAACCTTGTTCAGTTTTCACCAGTTTTACATGCACTTGTTTGTGTGTGTGTGTGTGTGTGTATGTGTGTGTGTGTGCGTGTGCGTGTGTGCATGAGCTTAATTTTATTCAATTTTGTCACTGGTGTAAAGTCATTTAGCCATCATCATAGTGCAGAGGAGGAAGAAGTTTTCCATGACTCTCTTTGCATTCCTGACTGGATCTGAAAATTTTACTGACAGATTAGCAATCAAAAAGCATACAAATTCTGCTGAATTTTTACAGATACTTGGGAGCCTTCATTAGAGAATGAAGACCTGAGGAAGTGACCAGAGAAGAGAGCTTTTATATCTTTAGTGAAGAACTGACAAGACAAAGGGCTCTGTCCCACAGTTCATAATTTTATCCACTATATGACACTGTCTCTATTGTGTCAGATTCCAGAGCTACTCAGATCAACAACTCTCACATCCCTTTGAAAGATTTTTGTAAGTCTGAATTAGTATCTACTAATTATGGTCCAAAACAATCAACATGTGGAAAGTAGTTTTATTAATTTAGTCATGAAATATTTATGGCATGTCTACAGACATGCTCCCCTACCCTAATATGGAACTTACATTTTGTGAGAGAGGCAGACTATATATATATATACACACACACACACATATATATTTATGTTTTTATTTATATTTGTATTTGTATTTATATATTTCTCCAAATTCTCTATCTACAATTCTAAAATCCAGGAGGCTCAGAAAACCAAAAATACATATTTTTATAACTTGTTTGGTGACAATAGCTGTCTTGAACTGACATGAAGTTATCTACAGACTTTATTTAGTCTTGTTAGAAATTAACATTAATGAATTTTATTATGGGATGGTGGCCCAGACCAGGAGTATTAAGGTGTTACAAATATACAGTAAATGCCTCACACTTTCTTTCTAAAATTTTTTTTTAAAATGTGTTAATGTTGGAAGCACATTTGTTCTCAAAGGTTCTGGCTAGGGAAATGCAAATTTGTATCATTGAATTCAAGTGGAACGGGAGCTATAGTGAGAAATAGCGTAATGAAGGATGAGGGTATTCTTAAATAAGGTGCCATGGAAGGTGTGCCTGCGGGGCTGACACCTGAGTGAGATACAGAGCCGACGAGCCATGAAGAAGGAGCGTTCCAGGTGGAGGAGTCAGTGCAGGGCGGTGGGAGATAGATTTGAAGTTACAGACGGGCCATAAGCCTTTAATCAAGAAGTAAAGTTACCAAGGTGTTTCCATTCCCTTCTTTCCACTAGTTACCTGTGTGGTCTTTAAGTCATTTCTGTGTCTCAGCTGAAGTCTCTAAAATGGTTTCATTGAGGGCTGCAAACACAGTACTGCCATCTTTTAGGCCTCGGGCATTGACATGGCTTCTTTGGAAACAGCAAGAAGAGTTCTTCTTCTTCCATAAAATAAGACAGTGATGATGTTGACATGGATATGCTGAGCTGGAATATATGAAATGACACCTTAATATGTGATTTGAAGTCCTTTGGCAAAAATGATAATTTTAAAATGTTATATTGTGTCATCATTTTTTAATTCAAGGAACATTCTATAGATAAATCAAGGTTATTGTTCAAAATCATTGAATTCTAGTTTTTTCTTTTTCTTTTGTTTAATACTTTGGTGGCTAGCATTTTCTGAAAGGCAGATTTCTGCTAAGTCAGTTAAATTTGCTTGACACTTTTCTACATCAGTTAGTCAGTTACTTTGCATAGGATGCTCAGGTCCTTAATAAAGAAGGAGATTTGTAGTCACTTATTGAATTAACACAAATCTGGAAAAGATAACATAATCTTTAAAATAAAATCCAGTTGGATTTAATGGAGAAGGATCTAATTCAATTAAAATTCTATTCTGGAGACAGAATGATTCATTGATCACAAAGGGTAATCTTCTCTGATACATCTCTAGTTTTTTCCTGCTTTATTCAAATGTTAATGCAAAAGCCTCCTTCCTTCTTATTGTATTGAATATTTGCCCCAACCTGGAAGTAATAAGATTACTTTAATGAAAAAGAAGAAAGAAGGAAAGAAAGAAAGAAAGAAAGAAAGAAAGAAAGAAAGAAAGAAAGAAAGAAAGAAAGAAAGAAAGAAAGAGAGAAAGAAAGAGAGAAAGGAAGGAAGGAAGGAAAGAAGGAAGGAAGGGAAAAGAGAAAGAATAAAGAAAGAAAGAAGGAAAGAAAGAAAAGAAAGAAAAGAGAGAAAGAAGGAAAGAAAGAAAAGAAAGAAAGAAAGAAAGAAAGAAAGAGAAAGAAAGAGAGGGAGGGAGGAAGGGAGGAAGGAAGAAAGAAAAGAAAGAAAAAGAAAGAAAGAAAGAAAGAGAGAGAGAAAGGAAGGAAGGAAGGAAAGAAGGAAGGGAAAAGAGAAAGAAGAAAGAAAGAAAAGAAAGAAAGAAAGAAAGAAAGAAAGAAGGAAAGAAAGAAAGAAAGAAAGGAAAGAAAGAAAGGGAGGGAGGGAGGAAGGGAGGAAGGAAGAAAGAAAAGAAAGAAAAAGAAAGAAAGAGAAAAAAGGAAGGAAGGAAGGAAGAAAAAGAAAGAAAGAAAAGAAAGAAAGGGAAAGAAAGAAGGAAAGGAAGAGAAAGGGAAAGAGAAAGAAAGAGAAAAAGAAAGAAAGAAAGGGATAGAAAGAGAGGGAAAGAAGGAAGGAAGGAGAGAAGGAAGGGAATGGAAAGGAAAAGAGGGAAAGAAAGAAGAGAAAGAGGAAAGGAAGGAAAAAGGAAGAAAAGGGAAGAGAGAAGAGAAAGATTTCCCTGGCACTGGCACCATCCAGCTGTGGTAGATTACTAACCCACATGCCTCTATCCCATTCCCCACCCTCAATGTTTCTCCAAACTACTATCAAGAGTTTCCAAAGGGCCCTTATATGTGAACACAAGCAAGTCCTTTCAGCATGCAGGGCCTCCTGACCTCTGCGGTGCCCGCAGACCTGTGCTTCGTTATAGTTTTACCCACTGGGGGGGCTCTGATCAGTTACCTAAAGGGATGGCCTCTGGAAGCTGGTGATGGATTGTTGGCGAGGGTGCCTCTGGCTATTAATAACCCCTTCCCCCACAAAGGGTTCTCCAGCAGAGCCTTACAGTTCCAACAGTCCTGTGCTCAAGTGGGTTAATTCTTGCCACGTTTCCCCTTGACCTTAGAAAATGTCTCTGAACACCCAAGATGTCAGAGGCTTTGTGGTGAACACTTCCTTAATTTTCTTCTTGCCGGGCAGACTTGTTTCTTTTTGACATAATGCACAAGAGGCAGACGGAGAAAACAAAATGAAATAGACAACACTCATTTTCTAGGGCTGCTGTAACGAGGTACCACAGACTGGATGGCTTAAACAACAGAAATTTATTTTCTCACAGTTCCGTGGCCCAGAAGTTCAAGATCAAGGTGCCTGCAGGGTTAGTTTCTTCTGAGGCCTCTCTCCTTGACCAGTAACTAGACTGTCTTCATGTTCACGTGACGTGCTTCCTCTGTGTAACCCTGTCTCCAATATGTAATCCAGTCATATTGGATCAGGGCCCACCCTAATGACCCCATTTAACTTTGAAGGGACTAAAAGCCCATCAAAGTCCTATAAATCTTACTTTAAACTGAAAATATTTGAACAGTCAACAACTGGGGAAAGAAACATTACCTAAACTTAAGCATAGCCTTCTGAAAATATAACTGCCATGTAGAGATTAGATAAACTCTGTCCACTGAGAGAGTTTCCAGTGTGGGACAAGACTGACCCTTGGCACCAGTAGTGCCATAAACCACCCACTCTGAGGGAGCTTCCAGCCCATTTTCATCAGCAACGAAACACCTAATGGAACTTTCCATGCAATTCCAGTGAAGCCCTTAACTCCTCCCCTGACTTTTGTTATATTGGTATGCAAACCTTTACCTCTGTCTATTCAGTCAGTGATGAGTGCTCCTGCACACATGTGAATAACCCTTGTCTTTTCTCCTGCTAATCTGTGACAGTCAGTTAATTTGCAGACCCTCGACACTGGAACATAGGTTAGCAAAGGAAAAGTTTTTTGTTCCAACAATTTTATCTACCTTTTTTAAAGGCCCTGTCTTTTTTCTTTAATTCTTAAGATTTTTTATTGAAGTGTAGTTGATTTACAATATTAGTTTTAGATGTACAGCAAAGCAATTCAGATTTGTGTGTGTGTGTGTGCGTGTGTGTGTATTTCAGATTCTTTTCCATTACAGCTCATTATAAGAAATTGAATCTAGCCTCCCTGTGCTTGCTATATAGTAGGTCCTTGTTCTTTATCTATTCTCTATATAGTAGTGTGTATCTTTAAAAAGTTTTTTTTTTATCAAAACTATAGTTGATTTACAATGTTAGTTGCAGGAGTACATTAGTGTGATTCAGTTATACATATACATACATCTGTATATTTTCTTTTCAGATTCATTTCCATTGTATGTTATTACAAGAAATTGAATATAATTCCCTGTGCTATACAGTAGGTCCTTGTTGTTTGAGATAGCTGCTTTTTTTGTTAATTGAGTTATAGTCAGTTTACAATGTTGTATCAATTTCTGATGTACAGCATAATTTTTCAGTCATACATGAATATACATATATTCATTTTCATATTCTTTTTCACTGTGAGCTACTGCAAGATTTCGAATGTATTTCCCTGTGCTACACAGCATAAACTTGTTTATTCTATATATACCTGTAAGTATCTAGAAATCTTGAAATCCCAGTCTGTCCCTTCCCTCCCCCCCAACCCCGGCAACCACAAGTTTGTGTTCTATGTCTGTGAGTCTGTTTCTTCTTTATATTTAAGTTCATTTGTTTTCTTTTCTTTTTTTTTAGATTCCACGTATGAGTGATATCATATGGTATTTTTCTTTCTCTTTCTGGCTTACTTCACTTAGAATGACATTCTCCAGGGACATCCACGTTGCTGCAAATGGTGTTATGTTGTCAGGTTTTATGGCTGAATAGTATTCCATTGTATAAATATACCACATCTTCTTTATCCAGCCATCTGTCAATGGACATTTAGGTTGTTTCCATGTCTTGGCTATTGTATATAGTGATGCTATAAACACTAGGGTGCATATGTATTTTCAAATTAGAATTCCCTCTGGATATATGCCCAGGAGTGGGATTGCTAGATCATAGAGTAAATCTATTTTTATTCTTTTGAGGAATCTTCACACTATCCTCCATAATGGCTACACCAAACTGCATTCCCACCAGCAGTGTAGGAGGGTTCCCTTTTCTCCACAGCCTCTCCAGCATTTATTGTTTGTGAACTTTTAAATGATGGCCATTCTGACTGGTGAGAAGTGATACCTCATTGTAGTTTTGATTTGCATTTCTCTGATAATTAGCGATATTGAACATTTTTTCATGTGCCCATTGGCCATTTGTATGTCTTCATTGGAGAATTGCTTGTTTAGGTCTTCTGCCCATTTTTGGATTGGGTTGTTTGTTTTTTTGTTATAAAGTTGTATGAGCTGTTTATATATTCTGGAAATTAAGCCCTTGTCAGTCACACCTTTTGCAAATATTTTCTCCCAGTTCCTGGGTTGTCTTTCTGTTTTGCTTACGGTTTCCTCTGCTGTGCAAAAGCTTGTAAGTTTAATTAGGTCCCATTTGTTTATTTTTGCTTTTATTTCTATTGCCTGGGTAGACTGCCCTAGGAGAACATTGCTAAGATTTATGTCAGATAAGCTTTTGCCTATGTTTTCTTCTAAGAAGTTTATAGTGTCTTGTCTTATATTTAAGTCTTTAAGCCATTTTGAACTTATTTTTGTGTATGGTGTAAGGGAGTGTTCTAACTTCATTGACTTACAGGCAGTTATCCAGGGAATAACACCATTTACTGCAGAGACTGTCTTTACTTCATTGTATATTCTTGCCACCTTTGTCAAAGATAATTGACCAGAAGTCTGTGGGTTTATTTCTGGGCTCTCTATTCTGTTTCATTGATCCATATGTCTGTTTTTATGCCAATACCACACTGTAGTATTGTCTGAAGCCTGGGAGGGTTACTCCTCCAGCTTCCTTCTTTTTCTTCAGTATTGCTTTGACAATTCTGGGTCTTTTGTGATTCCATATAAATTTTAAGATTATTTGTTCTAGTTCTGTGAAAAGTGTGCTGGGTAATTTGATAAGAATTGTATTAAATGTATAGATTGCTTTGGGTAGTATGGTCATTTTAAAAATATTAATTCTTCCAATCAAAGAACATGTGATATCTTTCCATTTCTTTAAGTCATCATTAATTTCCTTAATCAATATTTTGTAGTCCTCCACATATGTCTTCCACTTCCTTGGTCAGATTTATTCCTAAGTATTTAATTTTTTCAGATGTGATTTTAAAAGGGATTGTTTCTTTACTTTCCTTTTCTGATATTTCATTGTTAGTGTAAAGAAATGCAACTGATTTTTGTAAGTTAATGTTGTATCCTGTTACCTTACTGAATTATTTTATTGGCTCTGTTGGTTTCTGTGTGGAGCCTTTAGGGTTTTCCATATGTAGTATCATGTCATCTGCATATAGTGACCATTTTACCACTTCTCTTCCAATTTGGATATTTTTATTTTGTTTTCTTGTCTAATTGCTATGGCTAAGACTTCCAATAACCCCCTCCACCCTGGCACCCACAAGACTATATTGAATAGAAGTAGTGAGAGCAGGCATCCTTGTTTTGTTCTAATTTTAACAGGAAAGCTTTCAACTTTTCACCATTGAGTATTATGAGGGCTGCAGGTTTGTCATAAATACCTTTTATTATGTTGAGATATGTTTTCTCTATACCCACTTTGGTAAGAGTTTAGATCATAAATGGGTGTTGAATTTTATCATATGCTTTTTCTGCACCTAGTGAGATGATTATGCAATTTTTGTCCTTTCTCTTGTTGATGTGCTGTATCACACTGATTGATTTGCATATGTTGAAACTTCCTTGTGTCCCTGTGATGAACCCACGTTGATCATGATGTATAATCTTTTTTGTATGTTATTTGATTCTGTTTACTAATATTTTGTCAAGGATTTTGCATCTATGCTCATCAACAATATTGGCTTATTGTCTTCTTTTTTTGGTAATGCCTTTGCCTGTTTTTAGTGTCATGGTAATGGTGGCTTTATAGAATGAGTTTGGGACTATTCCCTTCTCTTCAATCTTTTGGAAGAGTTCGAGAAGGATTGGTATGAGCTGTTTGTATGTTTGGTAGAATTCCCCAGTGAAACCATCTGGTCCTGGACTTTTGTTTGTAGGGAGTTTTTGTTGTTGTTGTTTGTTTGTTTTTTTAACTATTTCTCTATATGATTTGAGGTATAAATTTAAAGAGCTGAGAGAAGACAGGAAAGCAAATACATATACCTAGTTTTGTTATTTTTTAAAAACTTTTTTTTATTGATTTATAGTCATTTTACAATGTTGTGTCAAATTCCAGTGTAGAGCACAGTTTTTCAGTTATGCATGAACATGCATACATTCATTGTCACATTCTCTTTCACTGTGAGCCACCACAAGATCCTGTATTTATTTCCCTATGCTACACAGTACAATCTTGTTTTTCTATTCTACATTTTGAAATCCTAGTCTGTCCCTTCCCACTCCCCATCCCCCTGGCAACCACAAGTTTGTATTCTATGTCTATGAGTCTGTTTCTGTTTTGTATTTATGTTTTGCTGTTGTTGTTTTTATTGCTGATTCTATTTCACTTCTAGTGATTGGACTGTTCAAATGATCTATTTCTTCTTGATTTAGTTTTGGTGGACTGTATGTTTCTAGAAACTTTTCCATTTCTTCTAGGTTGTCCAATTTATTGCCATATAGTTGTTCATAGTATTCTCTTGTGATTTTTTGTATTTATATGGTGGTGTTTATAATTTCTCCATTTTTATTTCTAGTTTTGTTTATTTGTGTCCTCTCTCTTTTCTTCTTGGTGAGCCTGGCCAGAGGTTTGTCTCTTGTTCTTGTAATTGGGAGTGGTTCCTCTGCTTCTTCATTTTACTTATATTTCTCTGGCTTTACATATTTAGAAGTTATCAGTTATCTACTGTGGTCTTGAAGGGCTGTTTTTTGTTTGTTTGTTTTATTTAAAGTGGGAGCATTCCTTTGTAGACTCTTCATGTCTAATAGTTTTGCTGCAAGGGTTATTTTTAGTATGGATGGTTGCCATGTCTGTCTTCCACGTGTGTTGGCTGTTATCCTTTTCATTGGGGGTGTGGTTGGTGATGTGGTGATCAAAGCCTGCCCTAATTGTTGTTGTGTGTGGGGCCTCCTTTTTGTTCTGTGGTTGTCACAGCCCTGACAGGGGTTAAGTCTGCTCCCCTGTTGCTGAATGGCTTTTAGATCCATTTCTGGGCTGGGGTTGGAGCACTTCAGCTGAGAAGAAGAGCTGCCAAGTATACCTCTGCAGGAGTTGTCCCTTGGGAAATGCCCTCAGTGGTGTTGTCTGTCACTTGTTATGCGGGCTTACAAAGTACTCTTTGTTGACTATGCCTTTGTCCCTGCCTTAGCCGTGGGAATGTCAGCCACCCACTCTGGTGTCCCCCAGGATTCTGCACCCACAGAGCCACCAGTGCAGATCCCCCAATGGCAGGCGCAAGGACCTGCTGTGGCGAGTGTGCAGTCACACACCTGAATCCACAGTGTGCCACAGGGTCAGTGCAGAGCCCAGCCCCACCTCTGCACATGGCATGGTATTCTGGCCTGTTGTAAGTGACATACCTGTACCTGCCTCCGCCGCGCACCAGAACTCACACTCTGCCTGTCCATCGCAGAGTCGTGAGTCCACAAAGATACCAGCAGAGTGAATCCAGCCCCTCTACCTGGGGCTGTAAAGAAATCTGAGTCCTGCCTGTGAAGTTGCAGGGCCCCTGGTTACGGAATCAGGTTTCAGAGCCACCTCCACCCCAGAGCCATGCAGCAGTGATGTGACGGCTATGACCGAGCCACCTCTCTTCTCGTGAGAACGCACCAGTGATGGAGCCAAGCAGAGACAACAGCTGTCGCACAGCTGTGTTGCGCCCCTCCCCACAATATGCACCCGCAGTGGTGCTTTTTTTGGACCAGCTGTTCTGATCCACTCTCACTCCCAGCCATAGCTCACACCACCCTCCAGTCCCCTGAGGCTGCCTCTGTGCAGTGGGCCCCAGCCCTCTCCCCAGGCTCGTCGCTGATCTCCAGCAGCCAGTCCTGGCCCGTGCCCACTGGCTGGGTCACAGGGAGCCTCCATGTCAGTGTCTCTTACTTTTGTCTTCCAAGAGGCTGCCACTCTCTCCTCTGAGCCTCTGAAGCTCTGCTTCTGTCCCTGCTGACCCTGCCTGGAGAGGAGGCAGCCCAGCATGAGGGTAGCATGCTTTCTTTGCTGCTCCCTCCCCACGGGACCTGTCCTGCACCGATTCCTTCTTTTTCTTTCCTGTCTCCTACCTGTTTTTGTGAGGAATCCTCCTATATTTCAAAGCAAGAGACACTCTGCCAAAGCTCAGTAGGTGTTCTGTGCGATTCAGTGGGTCTGTAGATGTAATTCTTGGTGTACCCATGGGAGGGAGCAAGCTCTGAGTCCCTCTACTTGCCATCTTGTCACTTTCAGCCAGAAATTTAAAGAATGCCAATTATTCTATAAGAGTATTGACAGTATTAATGGTCTCTTTCACGTAATGAAAAACAAAATCACAAAGCCATTCTAGGTAGATCTTTTTTTAAATTCTTGCAATAAATTTGTACCTCCTCTGAATGTTAATGTTTCATTTATGTTTGTGGGAAGGACAAATATCTCACATAATACATTCAGCTAAGTGACACTCAATGGGTTTTGTCCCTGCCAAGGCCTAAGTTTGTCCCTTCTAGGAGCAAGGACAGAAGTAATGCAATGAGCTATACTGACTGGAACCTGCACTTTCCCCTAAGTGCTCAATTCCAATAGAAAGACTTCAGTACTAGGAGCAAGCTGCACCGAGGGGTCCACAGTAGGACAAAGAGATCTACAAAAAGAGTTAATGATCAGCATGTTATGAGGTTGTTTTTCAGTTATTAACAATATAAGATAACGTATTGTTTTATGAGTAGTCACTTAAAAGATTTTTTTTAAAGTCATAAACTCTATCTGAAAATGTTTTAGAAATAATCTAATCAATTTCCTCATTTTGCAAATAAATAGAGGAGCAGAAATCTCAAAGATTTATCAAGGCCACACAGCTTACAAACAGAAGTACTAGAAATAAACCACCGCAGACTCCTGGTTACTAGTACTTATTCCAATCACTGTAGTAATTTGGTTTATTCTCATTAACAATGCCAGCATTAAAGATGGAAAAATGTAATCAGTCTTGCATTAAAAATGAAGGCTGTTCTTTGTTTTCAAAGAAAAGCAGCCATAAATAATGATCAGAAATAAGAAAAAATTGTATTTTAGAAAGTAAGGGTCTGCACGCTTTTCCAGCGGTGGGAGGATTTTCCCACCTCACCAAGTAACCCTCTGCCACCAGCTAGGCGTCTTACAAGTCAACTCAAGCTTGATGCTAGCTACCTGCGGGTAGCATTGGACCCACAGGTTAAGGGCTCAGTCCCACGAGGTTGCACTCCCCCCCACACTTCAGATGGGGTCACAATTCGGGTTATGCTTGTGCTTCTGATCCATCGGCTGTAGATTTGAGGTTCCAATGACACCCTCTTTGGGTCTGATCAATTTGCTAGAGTGGCTCACAGAGCGCAGGAAACATTTTTACTCTCTAGATTGCCAGTTCATTATAAAAGGGTATAACTAAGGAACAGCCAGGTGGAAGAGATGCACAGGGAAAGGTAAGGGCAAAAGAGCGCAGGAAACCCGTGCCCTCCCCAGGCATGCCGCTCTGACTGAGTCTCCCCCGGGGAGCTCTCTGAACCCTGTCCTTTTGGGTTTTTATGGAGGCTCTATCATGTAGGCACACTGATTAAATCATGGCTCACTAGCAATTGGTTCAGCCTCCTTATGGATATTAATGGTTATGTAGTGGTTTTAGCAGCAGCCAAGCCTCATATCCTCCTGGAAGACTTCAAAGTGTGGAAGAAGGGAGCGGACTCTTGTGAGAATTTTGCAGAAGTCTTCCCTTCAAGCCCTGTGGGCCAGCATGGGTCATATGCCCAAGCTGCAAAAGTGACTGAAAAAACAAATAGATGGGAGGTAGGCTCTGCCAATAAGAAAGGAGGAGGTAAGAGTAACCTTAAAACAGAAGGAACTACATCACTACCTGTTGCTTCATAACAGACTACTGCAACATACACTGGATGAAAACCATGTGTTACTTACAAAGAATCCGCGGGTCGCATGACCTGTGCCAGGGTCAGCTGATCTTGGCTAGTGGAGCCGCTTTTTGAGAGCTTGATTGGAGGCTCTAGTAGGGGAGCGCAGCTACTCGTACACCCTTGACCGAGAAGAATGGTCCTCTTCTATCGGGGAAGGTCCTCCTCTTCCACTGAGCGTGCAGCTTCGGGAGGGATGCGCGTGGAGCAGTGATGGAGGAAGGGGACACCCGCCTAGCCAGCCAGATCTGCCAAATCAACCCTGGCGATCAATGGGGTGACAGACGGCACAGCCAGATCACCCTCACATCCGTGGACCAGCTTTTTAAAGCTAGTAGAGAACCACTGGGAGCCCTGGATCAATCTTCTCTGAAGAATTTCTCCTTATTTTTCTTTTTCGTCTTATCATTTGGTGCTGAAACCAGATACGGATGTTGTGCTGCCATGAAGTTAAGAGTCCTGGCCACCTCATAACACCAGTCCTGGATGAAGCTCATGGAGGCTTATCTTTAGTTCTGGGGCCTGGCGTTTAGTGGTAGGGTGGCTGTCTTTCTGGGTGGAACAAGCATGGATCAAGTTCACTGCCGAGTTGCTGGTGCGCATCTGATCGTACTGATGAGTGTGTGAGGGAGGACTCCCCTGGGAGGTCTCTGGTGACCTAGTTTGCTTAAAGAACTGAAACATGTAAATAAATTACACCTCAGAGTGGAGACTTACTATACTAACCACAATGAACAGGCAATATATTCCCCATGAAATACATGCCGTTTGAAAGAAAAACTAGTTCAACAACTTCACCACATGACTTACTTATGGTTTATAGAATTTTTTGCTCACTTTATCAGTACACTCTAGCGTCTATGTTTTAGAATATATTCATAGGTCTTCACTTACTAGCGCCATGTGCACCTTTGTTTCTGTGTGGTCTCTGCCTTCAATGACCCCCTTTGTAGCAGGTGGGTGTAGTTTCGGTTTAGTTTTACTACTGGACATGGAAATAATTTGGAGATAGAGGTCTTGTCAAATTCCAACACAGCTGTTCAATTAATCTCCCTTCTTCATAGACAGGAGAAAGCTGAGACTCATTGAAAAAGTCAGAAAAAGGCTAACTGAGTCACCTAAGATTCAATAGCCAAATTATGAGTATGGGATTAGACTTCAAGAATATCCTGTCTTTTGCAGACAATACGAAAGGAGAACGGCCATCAGTGAACACATTTCTCTCCATGGATATCCCATCCTACTGGTCTTCACACTGTGGACTCAGACCCTAGTCACAGGAGAGAAAAAGGTAGAAGAGACTGTCGGTTGCTTGCTCTAACAGGTCAGAATAAGTTAAAGTCTTATAACTTCTGTGACTTCTTCACCAGGACTGAGTTTTGGAAAAGATGATTTACATTAGGAGAGGCGGCGTCTGGTGGGGGCAATGAGTGTCAGCATCACAGGGAGCCGAGTCTTGGGTATATGCTGTCCAGACTGGAAGCTGTACCCTCTCCAGGTTGTCCTAAGTAACTACTTACCTGCTTATGAATTTTAGTAAATAGAACCCAAGTAAAACACTTCTCTCCTCTACAGCCTCATGTCGATGTTATCATAATAAACTGCCATTGAAAACACTATGCGCAGAAGACACTGTATTTGAAAATACTAAGTATGTGGGAGTCTGGATAAAAGGTGTGAGCTTGGAGGAAATCTTCAGACACAAGAGAGCTGATTCTTGATCACTGCTTCAGTGATGTGAAATAATCAGTGCTCTTGTATTTAGCCAAAAGGAAGAGAACCGAGCATCAAAATCATAGATTGTAAGAACAGGAAGGGAGCTTTAAAAATATGCTGGCCCAACTCCTTTCTTTTAATGATAGGAACTTAGGCTCGAAGAGGAGTACAGAACACTCAGTGTGAGACAGGAGCAGCGCCATTGATTGCAAGTGGTTAGCTTTTTGTGTTCATTCATTAAAATATTAACCACTTCCTGAGATTAAGAGATGTAATCTTAAACGAATTCTGAGGAAAATACACAAGAGTCTTCACCTGTCTGTCCAGCCACATATCCTCCATTCCTCTACTCAGTCAGCATCACCAAACGTCTCCTCCTGTTTACTCAAACCTCTTTGTTTTTGCTTTTGTTGCTGGTACTTTATAAAATAATTTATACCTTACAATAGCGCATATGAGTACATGGTAGAAAATTCCAGAGGTACCAAAGGGTATATAGAATGAAAATTATGTCTCTTTTTCCCCTGTGTCCCCCTCACTCACTTCCCCTTTGTGGAGATAATCAGTCCCTAGCGTTTGTGCATCTGTACAAAGGTATTCTGTGGTTTTATAAATCTACATCCGTGTACAAATGGATAATCTTTGGTTCCTACCAAAAGTTAACACGCTCCACATCTTATTCAGCATCTTATCTTTCGGAACTTAAACTTCTGAGTTGAATCCTCAATTTGACAGTAATTTGTTAGATTAATAAATTCTCTCTTCACCTGGGCTATAGTAGACTCAACTTGTAACTTAACCTGAGTCCTCCCTTGAATTATATTCTACAATCCAATTACAGAAGTTTCACCCGGGCATTCAGGGGTCTTCAGAGCCAGTTTCTATGCAATCTGTAGCCTGATTTCATGCCACTCCCCAACTTACACTTTAATACCACTCTGCCTGTTTCCTTGATGCTCCTTGGAGGCTGAGGCCCATCCCTGCTCTGAGCCTACTGAGAGCACCCCCTCCTCATCTCTCTGCACTGTATTCCTTGAGGCCCAGTTCAGTTTTCATTTCCTCCATGGAGACTTCACAACTATCCCAGCACATCCTTTTCTCACCCTTCATCAAATTCTCTACTAATGTTTGCATTTTGGGAGTCATTTTTACACACTCACATACTTTCCTTTATTTGTCTTCAATTATGTTCAGCTTTTAGTCAAAGAGTATTTATTATTAGCTATGTTTGACTGGCTAGTGAGGGTTTTCATAAATCATGTGACATCTAAGGACTTATTTCCACATCTATAGAATGAGAATGTAAGTAGCTGCTTTCCAGAGAAGCAATATGAAGTAGCAGCAATTTCATGGAACTTAGAGTCTGATAGATCAGACTTGCATTACTAAATTTGCAACTTACTTTATCCCTTGGGCCAATTAGGAAATTGTTCTGAATCCACTTTTTTTAATCTTCAAAAAAATCTTATGAGATTACTGGTGTAAGATATTGATATAAATCTTTAAGTGAAAGGATTCAGAAAAAAGAAAGAAAGCTAAAACAAACAAAAAACCCAGATGGCCCTAAACCAGCTGAGAACCAAGATGGTGACACATTTGACCTCCAACAGACTGTGAGTCTCCTTATACACTGATTTTACTACGTTAGCATATTAAATGGCACACCCTCCAGTGACCAGAATAGGACATTAAGGACCAAAAAAGGATAAAAAAGGGGGTGGAACACTGCTCCTTCAGAAAAAGCCCCGCCCCTTCTTCAGCAGGCAAATGCTTATGCCTCCCCATCACTAACCACACTCCCCCTCCCTTGGTCTTTACTCTTTAAAATAAGCTCTTCTCAGCAGGTGGGCAAGAAGTTGATCCGTAAGCTTTGTTCCTGCTCCGCCATCCTTTGGCCACTGAATAAAGCATGTGCCGTGTCGATCTCAGCTTCAGTTTTATTATTTCACTGCTCAAACCCAGATGGAAAAAGAAACCTCCCACTGAAGCAGAGCCCCAGCTGGGCTAGGGCCTGAGCAGGGTCCATTCAACTTAATTCTCAATTTGGTAACAGAATCAATTTAACTTGGAGACCTGCAATATGTGGTGGAGAGGGAGCAGTCAATGAGGAATTTTAAGGATCTGGCTTGTGGGACCTGGAGGTGGTTGTGCCAAGTTATTTGCTGAGATAAGAAGTGAGGGAAGAGACTGAGGTCTGGGAATGAATTACAAGGGTAGGAAAGGAAAAATGGGTCTGGGGATGTTACTGAATGCAAGTTCATGTGCCTGACACACAAGCTGAAATGTCAGAGTTTGGAGCAGAGTGTTTATTGCAGGGCCAACCAAGCAAGGAGACCAGGTGGCTTGTGCTCAAAAACCACTGAACTCCTCCATGGTTTTCAGGGAGAAGTTTTTATAGGCAGAATTTGCGGGGAGGGCTGCAGGGTGTGTGTGTTCTTCTGATTGGTTGGTGGTGAGGTCACAGGGCGGTGCTCCAGTAATCTTGTGCTCAGCCTGAAATAACACTTGGCCAGGTGATTTTACTAAATGTAAAATCACTGTTTGGTTTTGATAACACTCTCTCTTCTGATTTTCAGAGCAAATCAAAACACAGCACATCGAAGTCTGATTTATATCAAATCGCCAGCTTTACTGGTGGAGCTAAGCTACAGAACAAGACTGGAATCCGTAGCCCACTGTGCTCATCCTTCTGGTCTGGGTTAGAGAGAGTCATCCATTTAGTCATGATACAGAGGAGTCCCTCCCACTCCCTTTGTGACGCTTCGTCCCACCAGTACCAGAAAGGAGTCAGGACAAGAAGGGAAGCTTAGCTAGGAATCATCTGGCTCCTTTTCTCTGATCTGCTCCAGCAGATTACGGAGGAGCAATGATCTCCACATACTTACCCCTTCTGAACTGTGTGGTGGACGTTCCGTAACTACAGTGAAACAGGGGGCCAAGTGCTCTTCCCTAAAAACAACACAGTAAACTCCCTGCTGAAATCCTGAAGGGTCACATCTCCTCCCATCCTAGCATATCCCCCAAAACACAGCACAGTGCCATGAACATTCAACACACATTTGTGAAGGGAATAAAACCAAATGAATAAAATGACACTGGCCCTATTATCTTTAGCCATAAATTATACAATTCAAAGATATGCAAATAAAAATTCTTGCGATTAAAGTGTTGCGTAGATTCAAAAGGGCAACTTCTTTTTTCACATTTCACTTTCTGTGAAATTGGACGCATCTTATATATATAATTCCTGTGTGTTTCAGCTTAATCGGCAGTTTTCTTCTTTCTTAGCAGTACATAAAATAATGCTGTATCTTTGCTATGTCTTACAATTGAGTTTTAGACCCAACACAATATATCTGAAAAACTTAAAATTATTTCCTTATCCATTGCTGAAGAAAACATGTCTCACACACACACTCTTTATCACACCTGAAGCAAGGCCTTCTGACATCCCTGCTCAATATGGTGATAAATTCCTCTTTCTACTGTTTTGAGTTGAGTCCTGACTATAAGTACTATTATTTGTCAGTTTTTGCTAT
Source organism: Vicugna pacos (assembly GCF_048564905.1). Taxonomy (NCBI): domain Eukaryota; kingdom Metazoa; phylum Chordata; class Mammalia; order Artiodactyla; family Camelidae; genus Vicugna; species Vicugna pacos. The sequence continues at coordinate 10,610,875 of NC_132988.1, read as the reverse complement.
TAGCACCATTTCCTGGTGTTAGGAAGCCTTCCCTGATGCCCTCAGGTAAACTTATGTGCCCACTTTCCTGTGTTCTTACCTTTTTATACACCTCCCCACTGAACTGTAATGCCTTTGCTATGGCCTGGATGTCTGTGCCCCCAACCGATGCTTGTGTTAACCCGAAGGTATTAGGGAATGGGGCCTTTGGGAAGTAATTAGTTCATGAGGGTTGAACCTTCATGAATAGGACTAGTGCCCTTAAAAAGATGCTCTGTAAGCTCCCTTTCCCCTTCCACCATATAAAATTACACTGAGAGGTCTGCAACCCAGAAGAGGGCCCTGGCAGACCATGTGGGCACTATGATCTCAGACCTCAGCCTCAGGAGCTGTGAGAAACAGGTGTCTGTTGGTTACAAGCCACCCAGTCTGCGGCATTTGGTTGCAGCAGGGCAAGTGGACTCAGACTGTCCTGGAGGACTGGTGCTAGGTCTCTGGACTGTCATAGCCTCACTTACCATCACAGTAAAATATATGTTACCCACGATGAATTGGGTGGATAAATAAAATGATCTGCTAAGGAACAAACACTGAATAATACAATGAGTAGGAAAAGCATTACAGAGGGCTCAATTTATGCCAAGATTGCTCTGAGCACTTCAGGTACAGGAACTCATTTAATTGCCTTAAACCCCTACTGGTGGTTCAACTACTGTCCCCATTTTACAGATTAATAAAATGAGAACAGAGAGGGCGTGTGCCCATGGACCTAAACTCTAGCTTGTGGGATTAAAGCAGGAGCACCCTGACTCCAAAATTCATGATTTTAGTCATTTTAATGTTAAAATTAAAAAAAATACCCTGTAGAAATTACTTTCTACACCCACTACCAATGTGACCATTACCTGATAAAGTGAAAGAGTTTAATAATTATACTTTTTACAAAGGACAAGCAAGAACAAAGGAAAACTTTCAGGTTCTAGTGTTTTTGTAAAGCATTAAATGACACTAAGCGATATCTCACCACATTGAAAATATTAAGTTCTAAACTTTGTAATAAAAAGTCTAAAACTTTTGAGAAAGATAAAGCTAAGCTCATGAACCACATTCCTTCTTTCATGAATGGCTCATTCATTTACACATTTGTACATTCAAATACTTAATGAATTCTACATGCTAGGCACTAACCAATAGCCTCAACTTTTTTTTCAACCTGAATAACATATGAATAATAATTTTAGTGTATTTTATACCAAAATTCCACTTCCAGAAGCACTGTCAAGTTTTCAGAAAGAAAAAAAGTAAGTCTACATATTATCAAAATGTTTTGTTTTATAATCAAATGTAAATGACTACCTATTTTGTCGATTATTTTAATAATACATATACTGAATTGCAAATGATTAGCAATTGCCTAAAAATACAGTATTGCACATTTAGAATCCTGGTGCCATCTTGTGGTCAAATACAGTATTTCCCTATTCGTTTTAATTTGTCGCAGGTTTTTTAAAAAAGGTATTAAATAGGCAGATTATTGCTGATTATCTACCACAAAGTTCTAATTATATACTTCTGTCTATTTAAGAATAACTTTTAGCTTCTATGAACAAATATATGTATGTATATACATGACTGGGACATTGTGCTGTACACGAGAGATTGACACATTTTAATTGACTGTACAATTTTAAAAAAAGTGAGCAAAAATGTAAAGAAAAATTAGCTTCTATGATATGCTCACATTTTCTTATTAATCTAATGAAAAGCTTTTCAGAATCAGGACAAACATAATCCACAAAAAGAGGTTTCTAAACTCAATTAGGGCCAAGGAACACTGCCTACTCTATCTTTCTTGAAGAGTCACTTGTGCATATTTCTTTATTAATGGCTCCAAGAAGTTCTCTCATAATCAAATCAGTTTAAAATTTCTATGACTCTGTTTTCTCCTTAATACCAGTGAACAAACAGTGGAATGTACTTTGGGAAATGGTGACATACGGAATTAAGTCACTGTTTGATTACATTTCCTTTCTCTGCATTTTTGATTCTACTTGGTACACTGGGAAGGTGCATTTTAGCACGTTAATTCTGTTTCTAATTAGGCCTTGTGCTTATGTTTTTGTAGAATTTTACAGTTTGAGACATACTTTAGTAGATTCTTAAAACAATTCCGTAGGAAGGAAGGACAGGATCCCCCCTCCTCATGAGGACAGTAAGGCTAACCCTATCTTTAATTGACATCCAGTGGCTTTTTCCCTACTATTCCTGCTTGCTCATATCTTCTCCCCACTTGAAAGTAGATGGGATTGTGAGGGTGGAAAAAAGAATGGGTCCCTAATACATGGATGAAATAAAGCTCTGCCTGAGGTTACCAGCGCTATCTAATACGCAAAATATGAAATATTTACCAGTACCGTATTTAATGATGATATAAAGGAAAGAGATTTTTATTAAGGTTAGCATCAGCTACTTTTTTTTCTATTAAAAACAGAAAAAGACTGGAAAGCCCCCAAACCCTTAAGCTTCCACGCCCTTCTCTCTGCGTGACAGCCCAGGGGATGCCACAGCGCTTGGTGCCTGCTTTACGCCATCTCTGCTGCCCTGTGCCCAGAGCTCAGTACAACTGCGGAGAAACTATTGTAATATCACACCAGGAAATTCCCCTCAGAAAACTGAGGTTTAGCAGGTTTTCCTGGGGAACAGAGAAACCAACTGGAGACTCTCTTTTCTTAAGGAAGGTCCAGAGGCTTCAACAGTGACATCAGCGACAAAACAGCCCCTTCAAATACACAAACATCAAACAGATATTCTAGCAAATAGTTGCGTGAAAATGACTGTTTTAAGGACTCGCCCCAGTGCTGCTATAATCCTCATATCTGGAGTGTGAGATGAATTAGAAAGGACTCCTTTGTGGCTCCACTGCTAAAAACAAAAATGGAGCTCATAGCCTAGGCGAGGCTGGTCCCAAGAGCTTCGGAGCCACAGCTGTGGATGACTGAAGGTACTGTGGCCTCCCATCAGCCATCAGCTGAGATGACAACACTGAATATACAACTGGACATCAGAATTATGGCATTTCTCTATGGTTCTATTAATTTTGATTTATATCTAAAATTTTAAAAGCCTGATTTTTTCCTAAATATTTACTAGCTACTATCTAAAAATATTTTGTGATTGATTATCTTAAAATAAATTCTCAAGAACTTCAATTATAGTATCCTAACCAACTACCTGGAGATGAGCTTTTGATTGGAAGTATTCTGGGTTTAGTTTCTGTTTTAATTTGCTCTTTTTCAGGTTCTTGTTGTTTACTTTGAGATTCCGATAAGCGATTCACCGCCATGTCTTCACCTCCAGTGGGTGCCATCTCCTCATCGTTTCTGATGGAGGCTACTGGCTCATCTTGCCTCACATCATTGTTTGATTTCTTGGTTTTCAAAAAAGACACTTTTGGAGAATTCTTTTTTTCATCATCTGATATATGAAAATCATTTATGTTTTTCTTAAGTGAATTTTCATCTACTGAGGAGTTAGAAAAAATCACCTAAGGGAATCAAAAAATAAAACAGGAAAAAATGCTTTCAACAGAATATTTTAAAGTTTTAAAGGTTACATTAATCAAAAAGATTAAAGACTAGAAATGAACTTACAACTATGAATAGATTTGCAGCTCTAAAAAACAGTTAAAGTAGGCAGTTTTTATTGGCATTTATAAAATAAAAATTTCAACTTCATTCTTTTATTCAAAACATACTTATCAAGTGTGAATGGTATGTCAAGCTAAGCAGTGTGTTTCCTCTGAGAAAAGTCATCCAAAGGTTCTTCAAAATAACAGTCACGGAGATTTAAATTAGATTTTGGACTGGAAAGCTTTTATTTGCAAAACTTCATCACACAAAATCAAGAATATTCACAAATAGAAGAATTTGCTAACTATATGTTTTTCCATAAAAAATTTGGAACTACAATTCCATCTATACCAGAAGATTAGATTTTACTATGAGAAGAATAATAAAGAACGCTAACCTAGCTATATAGCAATGAGTTACCAATTGTTCTGATTACTTTTACAGAGAGCATTGAGTTTTTTACTGAATTTCCAATTTAGAATTTCGTATGTTTATCCTGAAATGCACCATGTTAGTATTTTTACATAATCGAAAGAAGTCAAATTAATCGTTATAGTACTGATTGAGTTTTTAAAACAGATCCCCTTTCACAGCCAAAACACGTGATTTATAAAAAGCACTATAAAAGAGATTCTGATGTGCACCAAGTTTAGCTCTATGGGCCCTAGTTATGGACTCTCTGTATGTCTCATAGGATTGACCTTGAAGATGAACTTGTCCTCTCCAGTGCGGTTTATCACTGACAAATCAGTCTGCTGTCAGTTAATTTTCATTTTCATATACACATTCAGAAACAACCAAGGACAATCATACAAATTCTTGAAAATTAAGAGTGGCTTTTTACTCATTAAAAAGTTGGAGATCTAAAACCAGTGAATTCATAGACATTATTTTAACTTAGTGATTTTCTTGGAGGGTTGGGCTAAATGAAACTACAGAAGCAAAGAGAAGAAATGTGGTTTCCTTTCCCATCTTCTCATGTACCAGTCTCATCACTCAAAGTCATCTACATATTCAGAACTCCTTTGTCTGGCTGAGCGAGCTGTAATTGCTTTTATTAGCTCATCTTGAAATGAGATAATTAAAATCAATTTCCCTTCAGATATGGAGGTCTCATATTTAATTCCTGAAACAAATAATTCTTGATTAATATCTGCTTTAAAGCTTAGGTTTCATTCATCTAGCAAATATTCACTGAAAGCCTACCTTATTCCGTGCACCCAATTCCTCAGACTCAATGCAGAACATCACAGACATGAGCCCTCCCTCATGGCGCGTACAGTTAAATTAAAGGAGACTGACAATACCAGGTAAATTCATTGAGAAGCTCAGTTTCGACAGAGTTCATCATAAACTGGCATTTTGGGAGAAAATGGTATCCTTTATGATCTTTTGTTTCAACTATTGCTGTTAGCAGATATAATCAATACTACAAATTTAGAGGCGGAGTTCAACACTGTAGAGACTGGACAGAAAAAGCTTAAATATTACTATGCTATACCAGAAAAAAAGATTTTTAAATTAATATGAAAATAGCAATTTGAAGTTGTTATTCAACTTTTAAAAGCTAATTTAACTTGTAATTTAGTAAGATCCCAGTATTGATAGTCTTAAAGCCACACAGAAGAGTCGGTAATCCTGGAACCCAAATACAGTCAACTGCAGAATCTCAAAAGAAATGTGAGATTTACTCCAGCTTTACATAGGGCAGTTCTGGAATCACTTTCAAGTCCAAAATTCCTAGCACAGTGTTTACCTTGTAAAACCATTCAAAATAAAAACCACTTTACCTGGAAAGTAGTTCTTTTGATGACTTTTGGACTCTTTGTATATGCCAAAGGTGTGCTAAAAACTTCATCAGACACAGTGTGTATTTCTTTGTTTTAATTCTCTACCTTTATAAAATGGCTGACAAATGATAGGACTATTTCATCCTCCGATGGTGGCTGAAATATATAAAAAACAAATCAGACTTTTTTGCATGCTTGAGAATTTCTATTACTACATTTATTGCTCCATCCCCTTTTCAAAAAAAAAAAAAAAAGAAAAGCATCATATGAACACTGAACTACATCTTCACTTAAAAATGAAGAGTTCTTGTAAAGAAATAGCAAGTTCTACTAAAAACTTTGCTTAAAAAAATTCAAATTGAACTTGTCCTAAAATAGTTTTACAATTAAGGATGAGCAAATAAATGAGTGCAATAGATTGTTACCAGTTAAGACAGAAACTTCCTCTGTTCCATTCAAAAAGGATAATATTGCCTACAAAACAGTCATACTTATTTAAATGGCTACCAAAAGGACTGTTGTCAGCAGGAAGTGTATAACTAAGACCAATCACCACTAAAAACAAGGGGGGGAAAAAAAAAAGCTTGCGCACAGCTCTAGGAAAGAAAAAAATTATAAATAGCGATGTTCTTCCAGTCACTCTTCCCTCTCACAAGAGCGTTGATAGTACTGGATGAAACAAAACGAGGCTTCCGCGATGGGCTGCATTAAAGTCCCTGTACACACGGTCCCATGAACGTTTCCAGGGCTAGAGACCGAGCGCAGAGCCCGGGCCCCGCCGCCCGCCGCAGCGCGCGCTGGGACCGCTCCAGCCCGACCAGGTGGCGCCGGTTCCCCGCCGGCCCCGCCCCGCCCCGCACAGCGGGCCGAGCGCCCCGCACCAGCCAGGCGGGTGCACAGCCGAGCGCCGCCGACGCTCCGATTCTCTGCGACGCCCAAGTCCCCAGTTGTATTCACCCCACATTCCCGCGGACAGCTCCCCACGGCTTGAGAACCCAGCGGCGGGCTTCGGGCAGGAGCCCGTCGCCTGGGCCTGCGCTTGGCTGCTCTCGGAGACCGCGCTCGCAAGCGGGAGGTTGCGGGGGTGGGAGGGGGACGGGACTAAGAGCAGAGGTAGGAGGCGGTTGCTAGGAAACAGCGTCCCCGGGAGGAAGTGACTTCCCTGCCACCAGGTCTCTCGGGCACCTAACACCGCCCTACAGCCCGACTAGTCACTGGGGCAACCGCCCAGACTAAGGAAATGATATCAGCCCTCTGGGTCTGGGAGAGCGATGCTTTATTCGTGGCCTGTGTTTCAGTCGTTGCCTGGGAAACAGGACCTGCCAGCTCCCACCCCGGCGCTGAGAGCTGGCGCCGGCCAGTGGCTTGAGGGTCTTCATCCGCGCTGCTATAAAAACCAAAGCGCATCCATCCTTTTGTCACAGGACATGAAGTTCTCTGAATCGGAGTGTGTACTGAGAGAATAGTGCACTGACAGATGGGATAGAACAGCACAGTAGTGATGTTTGCAGGCTCAGGAGTCAAACTGCGCATTTGAATCCTAGCGCCCCTCCCTCTATCCGTGTGATGTCGTGCAAGTTGATGTCGTGCAAGTTAATGTCTGTATACCCGTTTCTTCCTCTGTTAAAAAAAAAAAATAGCGTTGCTGTGAGTATTGAATGAAGTCATACAGATGATTAATTGGAAGAGTGCCTAGGATTGCATTCAGTCAATGTTAGAGAAGTTCTTTTTGGAACTCAGCCACAAAGGACCTGGACAGAAGTCATCCCTTGTCGACACAGCGAAAACCCATTCCTAGCGTTTCTTTAATGTAAAGTTTCCCCTCTTTTTCAGTGGAAAGTCTGGCTAAAATCAAAGCAGTCAACAAAATGATCTAATAGGCAGAGGACTCTATGTTGCTAAAGTAACCAAAATCAGCACCACTTAACTAGCATAGGTAATCCTTAAACAAAAGACAAAAATACTTCTTTAAAGACTCTAAGATAGTGAGAGGGGAATATAGCTCAGTGGTAGGGCACATGCTTAGCACTGATGAGGTCCTGGGTTCAATCCCCAGTACCCTCATTAAAAAAATAAACAAATGAATAAATAAACCAAATTACCTCCTCTCCAAAAAATAACAAGGACTTATACTATTTTGAATTTAAAAGAAGCTTAATCCTAGTTAAATTGTCTGAATGAATTTATTTTTTTATTGACCAGTAATTAAACTTGTTACCAATATTTTTTCCTTATCTCTGAAATTTATTTTCAGTTGCTCAACAATTATTTATAAACAAATCACATTGAGATATATGTTTAATAAATCAACATATTGAAAAACTAAATGTATATAACAAGAAATAAGAAATTTAGTAAAAAAATATACTTTTAACAATATATGCAGCGCAACTTTTTAAATGCTGTGTTCAGTTTATGCTCAACTTGTCCTTGTTTGAAAAACTCAGTTTGATCAACATTTGCTTCATGTTGATGTTTTCAAACATTTTTAAGTGAGACTCTACATAAGAAAAAGATTTTTCATTCACTACTTACCATTAACTTTCTGACCAGTATAAATTACTACTCAACAAATATGATTCCATCATAGTACCGGTGCTCACCATGAGAGGACAGTATCCACATTTTCCTTATATGTGCAATACTAATTTACTCCTGTTGAAATATTTATATTCATTCAAAAATCTCTACTCTCTTCATTTTTTCCATCCATTTGGCTAATATAGTTTTCACTTAGATATGGGTTAAGAAAATAAAATACAAAAAAATTAATAAAAAGAGCCTTTAAGGAAGGAGCCTATATTTTATAGAACCCATTAGATTTACATTTTCAAGGTAATTCAAAAGAATTTTACAGTATGTCAAAGCTATGCCATACATAGTTACAGTGAAGACAGCTGGTTCTTTTCTCCTAAAGCACAATACCTTTCCACTGATATCTTAAGCAGCAGAATATTATGCACTTTCTTAATATTTTCAGGTAGCTTCAGTAGAATATGTTAATAGTATATAAAATCTGAATTAATAGTATAATGTTATCTAATGTATAGTAATAATGTATTCAATTATTGAATGAATGAACTCAAGAATAAACAAACAGCATTTTAAACCAAAAAATAATTTTTGAAACATTCCTTAAAAAGCTCACAGATCTTCAGAAAATGGAAACACTCCAACACACAAAACTTAAGTAGTGTATGTAACATTTTCACTGTATTTCATTTTTCTAAAATATATTTGATTACATTTTTCTAAAATATATTTACCTAGCAAACCTTTTTTAAGTTTAATAATCTTTTCACTTCTGAACATCATTCATTCATTGGATAAGTAAGTATACCCATATCAATAACATTCTAGGTCAGATTTGGTGAGTTTTAAGGTGAAGTAGATTGTTCCCCACACAAAAACTGTTAGAACTGATAAATCAATTCAGCAAGGTACCAGGATACAAGATTAATATACACAAATATGTTGCATTTCTTTACACTAACAATGAAATATCAGAAAGAGAAAGTAGAAAGAAGATCCTGTTTAAAATTGTGTAAGAAAAATACCTAGGAATAAACCTAATCACAGAGGTGAAAGATGTGCTGAGAACAATAAAACATCAGTAAAGGAAATCAAAAAGATTCTAGGAAATGGGAAGATATCCTACATTCTTGGACTAAAGTAATCAATATAGTTGAAATGGCCATATTACAGAAAGCAATCTACAGAGTTGATGTAATCTCTATCAGATTACTCAGACATTTTTCACAGAACTAGGACAAATAATCCTAAAGGTTATATGGATCCACAAAAGACCAAGAATTGCCAGAGCAGTCCTGAGGAAAAAAAGAAGGCTGAAGGCATAACCCTTTGAGACTTCAGACAACACTACAAAGCTATAGTAATCAAAACAGTGTGGTATCAACACAAAAACAGACATATAGATTAATCGAACACAATAGAGAGTCCAGAAATAATCCTACACAGCTATTTAACCTTCAACAAAGTAGGCAAGAATATACAATGGAGGAAAAAAAACAGTCTTTTCAGCAAATGGTGCTGGGAAAGCTGGACAGCTGCATGTAAATCAGTGAGGTCAGAACACTCCCTCAGACTATACACAAAAGCAAATTCAAAATTCCTTAAAGACTTAAATATGAGACATGATACCATAAAGCTCTTAGAAAAGAATAACAACAAAACATTCTCTGACATAAGGGTAGCAATGTTTTCTTGAGTCAGTCTCCCAAATCAAAAGAAATAAAAGCAAAACTATACTAATGGGATCTATTCAAACTTACTAGCTTTTGCAGAACAAAGGAAACCATAAATAAAACAAAGACAGTCTACAGACTGAGAGAGAATATTTACAAATGGTGCAACTGACAAAGGCTTAATTTCCAAAATATACATACAGTTCATACAACTCAATATCAAAAAAACCCCAACAACCCAATCAGAAAATGGGCAGAAGACCTAAATAGACATTTCTCCAAAGAAGACATACAGATGGCCAACAGGCACATGAAAAAGGATAAATTAGGAGTATAGGATAACAGATACACACTGCATATATAAAATAGATACACAACAAAGATTTGTTGTATAGTACAGGGAATTATATTCAGTATGTTGTAATAACTTACAATGGAAAATAATCAAAAAATAATATAATATTACATATATAACATATATATGTATATAACTGAATAACTTTGCTGTACACCTGAAACTAACACAACATTGTAAGTCAACTATACTTCAATTTTAAAAAAGCCAGACCAAAAAACAAAACAAAACAAAATGAAATAGAAAACATCTGTGGGATGAAATAATTATATATATTTATATATAATTACACACACATGGTCTAATACACGAATAGATTATCTCTAGAGGAACATAAATAAAATAGGAAAGAATAAAAAAAATCACCATCCTAGTTGTTCTTTGCCAGACAATGTAATTTGATTTTGTCCTTCGAGAGTTGTGTCTAAAGGTGAACAGAATAACCTAGATGTGGTTCAATGTGTGCAAAGGAATAATCCCTTTTTAAGGTCTGAACAATGCAGACACAGTCTGAGCTTACGTTAAAATTTTTCTAGGAGATGGGTTTCACTTTTGGTTCATGTTGTGGACTTCTAATTAACCAAAGGCTGTGATTTTTCTAGGTGTCCTATGATTCAACAAGTTCTTTGAACCTAAATGTTGAATTTGCTATTTTAATATGTTAAATATCATCATCTGGTTTGGGGCATCACTTTTCAGTCTTTTAAACTATAGAAAATTTTGAGTTTTATTTTGTCATCCAGCAAATCATTTTCAATTTTTGTTTTATCCTTAAATTTAACAAGTATATGTACATGGCATGTTTCTATACAAGTCATTGCTAAAAAAATAATTAGGATATTTAATTTATCTACATTCATGGATGCCTTTTTTGTTATTGAGGTATAGTCAGTTTACAATGTTGTATCAGTTTCTGGTGCACAGCACAATGCCTCAGTCACACATGAATCTACATATATTCATTTTCATATTCTTTTTCACCATAAGCTACTACAAGATATTGAATATAGTTCCCTGTGCTTTACAGTATAAACTTGTTTATCTATTTTATATATACCAGTCAGAATCTGCAAATCTCAAACTCCCAGTTTATCCTTTCCCACCCACTTCATCCCTGGTAAACATAAGTTTGTTTTCTATGTCTATGAGTCTGTTTCTGCTTTATGTATAAGTACATTTCTTTTTTCTTCCATCTTTTTTTTTTTAGATTCCACATATTAGTGATATCATATGATATTTTTCTTTCTCTTTCTGGCTTACTTCACTTAGAATGATGATCTCTAGGTCCATCCATCTTGTTGCAAATGGCAGTATTTTATCATTTTATGGCTGAGTAGCATTCCACTGTATAAATATACCACCACTTCTTTATCTAGTTATCCTTTGATGAACATTTAGGTTGGTTCCTTGTCTTGGCTATTGTATATAGTGCTACTATGAACATTGAGGTGTAGGTATCTTTTTGAATTAAGGTTCCCTCTGGATATATGCCCAGGAGTGGGATTGCTGGATCATATGATAAGTCTATTTTTAGTTTTTTGAGGAATCTCCATACTGTTTTCCATAATGGCTGCACCAAACTACATTCCCACCAACAGTGTAGGAGGCTTCCCTTTTCTCCACACCCTCTCCAGCATTTATTGTTCATGGACTTTTGAACGATAGCCATTTTGTCTGGTGTGAGGTGACACCTCATTGTAGTTTTGATTTGAATTTCTCTGATAATTAGTGATACTGAGCACTTTTTCATGTGCTTATTGGCCATTTGTATGTCTTCATTGGAGAATTGCTTATTTAGGTCTTCTGCCCGTTTTTAGATTGGGGTTTGTTTGTTCATTTGTTATTAAGTTGTATGAGCTGTTTATGTATTCTGGAAATTAAGCTTTTGTCAGTCTCATCGCTTGCAAATATTTTCTCCCATTCCAGAGGCTGTCATTTTCTTTTGTTCATGCTTTCCTTTGCTGTGCACAAGCTCGTAAGTTTAATTAGGTCCCATTTGCTAATTAGGACCCTTTGTGCTCCTTTCACTTAGTTCTCTCGATCAAGGCCTGCTTTGCACAGATCTGAGCTTCAGAGGTTCCCCCTCTGTCCCTGCTGACCTCTCAGTTGGAGAGGGAGCCCCAGCATGAGAGTGTTACTTGCCTTTTGCTGTTCTTTCCTCACAGAACCAGTCCCCCAGTAATTTCCTTTTTCCTTCTTCTACATTTTTATTGTCCACAATGTTCTGTCAAAGATTAGCAGGTGTTCTGAGTGAATGGGTGGGTCCATGGATGTCTCTCTTGGTGTATTCATGGGAGAGGCTGAACTAAGAGTGTCCATCTACTCCGCCGTCTTGGCCACCTTCTCCGTTACTGTATCTATTTACTTTAAACTGATAGTTATATAAGTTCAAACACATCCTAAAAAGAATGATAAAATGAAAAGAAAAAGTCTATATTTTCTTCCTCTCCTCTCCCACCTTAAATGATTCTGATATCCTTTTTAACATCTTCATTATTTTATGGCAACTGATTGTAGCTTTTGTATTTCTAATTATGGTTTTCTCCTTTCCATAGCATCCTGCTTCTTTTCTATTTAGAACAGACTTTTCAAATTTCTTTTAGCATAAGTTTAGTATTGCTAAATTCCTTTAGTTGTTGCTTGTCTGTGAAATTCTTTATCTCTCCTCTATTCTAATGAATAGTCTTGCTGGATAGAGTATCCTAGGTTGTAGCTTTTTCTCATTCAGGACTTTGAATATATCTTGTCACTCCTTTCTGGCCTGCAATGTTTGTGTTGAAAAAATTAACTGAAAGCCTTATGGGGGTTCCCTTGTAACTATTTGCTTTTCTCTTGCTGCCTTTAGAATCATATCTTTATCTTTAACCTTGGCCATCTTAACTATAATGTCTTGGTATAGGTCTATTTGTGTTCTTGTTTGGGACCCTCTGTGGTTTCTGTACTTGGATATCTGATTCCGTCTTTAGATTTGGGAAGTTTTCAGTCATGGTTTCTTCAAATATTTTTTCAATTCCCTTTTCCCCTTCTCCTCCTTCTGAGGCCCCTATTATGCGTAGGTTGGCACACTTTATATCATCCCATATGTCCTTTATATTGCTTTCATTAGGTTTCACTTGCTTTTCTGTCTCTTGTTCTGATTGTATGATTTCTGTTTTCCTGCCTTCTAAGTTACTTATTCATCCCTCTGCATTATTGTGTATGCTTTTTACTGACTTTAGATCGCATCTTATCTCAGTCATTGAGTTTTCTCTTTTTAATTGGTTCCTCTTTATATTTTCTGTTTCCTTTTTACAGTATCCTGCATTCATAGTCTCTCTTATTTTCTTCATCCTTTTATCATCCCTTTCAATTTCATGATCTAATAGACTGTTAAGTTCTATTTCATTGATTGTTGTTTCAGGGGACATCTCTTGTTGTTTTATTTGGGAGTAGTTCCTCTGCTTCTTTATTTCACTTATATCTCTCTGGCTCTCTGGATTAAGGAGTATCTGTTCGCTACTGTGGTCCTGAAGAGCTGTTTTTCAAGAGAATGCATTACTGTGTAGACAGTATGCATCTAATAATTTTCTCATGAGGTCTGTTTGTAGTACGGATGGTTGCCATGTCTTTTTTCCATGTGTGTTGGCTGTTATACCTTTGATTAGGGGTGCGGCCAGTGTTGTGGTGATCAGAACCTACCCTGGTTGTTGAGCAGGGCCTTCTTTTAGCACTGTGGTTGTCACAGCCCTCTCGGGGGCTGTTCCCCTTTTGTTGGAATGGAGGCTTCCAGATGTGTTTCTGACCTGCAGTGTGCTGTAGGCGGGGTTGGAGCACTTCAGGTACCCTTTGTTGATGCTGCCCTTGTCCCTGCTTTAATCGCAGGAATGTCAGTACTCTGCTCTGATGTCTCCCAAGTTCTGTGCCCTCAGAGCTACCAGTTCAGATCCACCAACGTCAGGCACCAAGGTCCACTATAGTGTTTACGCAATCAGACACCTGAATCCATGGTGCACTGCTTGGTCATACACTGACCTCATCCGTGTACAGTATGTATATCTGCTGAAAACTCTGCACCTGCACTTGCCCCTGCTGTGTGCCAGAACTCCACTCCTTGCTCATTTGTCTTAGAGGTGTGGGTCCATAAAGGCACTTGTTCAACAAATTGGTCCCCTCTGCTTAGGGCTGTAAACAAATCTCAGTCCCACCTGTGAAGTGGCAGAGCCCCTGGGCATGGATTCAGGTTTCAACCTCGCCTCTGCCTGGGATTGATGCACCAGCAAATATGATGGCTATGGCTGAGTCCTGCCTCTCTTCTCGGGAGAATGCGCCAGCAATGGTGCCATGGGCCTGTGGAGACAATGGCTGTGCCCGATGCTTTGGGCACCTTCCCTCAATGAGCACCAACAGTGCACATTTTTTTATGGAGGCCCATGCTGTTCTATATACACTATCAACCACATGCTGTTCTGTATACACTACCAGCCACAACCCACAGCACACTGCAGTCCCTTGAGGCTGCCTCTGCACGGTCAGCCCCAGCCCTCTGCCTGGGCTCAGCCAGCCCGTCCTGGCCCACCCCTGACGGCTTGTGCCTGGGGCTTGGGATTGCAGGGACCCTTTGTGCTGGTTTCTCTCCATTGTCTCAGCCAAGCGGCTGCTGTGCAGTCCTCCAAGCCTCGGTGGCTCCCCCTCCATCCCTACTGACCTCTCTGTTGGAAGAGGGGTGTCCCAGTGTAGGAGTGCTATTCCTCCTTTGCTGCTCCCTCCCCGTGGATCAGGTCCCACACTGATTTCCTTTTTCTTCTTCTTCTTCTTTTTTTTTTTTTGCCCTCCTACCAGATTTTTGAGAAATCTTGTCTTTTAAAGTAGACAATGTTCTGTCAAAGTTCAGCAGGCGTTCTGGGTGAATGGGTGAGTCCATGTAAGTCTCTCTTGGTGAATTCATGGGAGAGGGTGAGCTAAGAGTGATCTACTCCACCATCTTGGCCCTCTGTATGTTTAGTTTTTTGAGGAACTTCTGTACTGTTTTCTAGAGTGACTGCACCAATTTACAATCACACCCTTGGTGCATAAAGTTTCCTTTTTCTCCACATCCTTGCCAACATTTATTACTTGTTGTCTTCTTGATTGTAGCCATTCTGACAGGTGTGAGGTAATATCTCATTGTGATTTTGATTTACATTTCCCTTATTATGAGTGATATGGACCATTTCTTCATGTTCCTCTTAGCCATCTGTATGTCTTGTTTGGAAAAATGTCTATTCAGTTCTTCTGCCCATTTTGAAAAATTGAACTGTTTGTTTTTTGTATTGAGTGGTATGAGTTCTTTGTATGTTATAGTAATAACCCATTAGTAGATACATCATTTGTAAATATCTTCTCCCATTCAGTAGGTGGTCTTTTTGTTTTGTTGATCTTCTCCTATTCAGTAGGTGGTCTTTTTGTTTTGTTGATAGTTTCCTTCACTATGCAAAACCTTTTTAGTATGATGAAGTCTTATTTTTTTTTTATTTTGCTTTTTCTTGCCTTGCCTGAGGAGACATATTCAAGAAAATATTGCTAAGATTGATGTCAAAGGATGTACTGCCTACATTTTCTCATAAGTTTTATGGCTTCTGGTCTTACTTTTAAGCCTTTAATCCATTTTCAGTTTATTTTTCTGTATGGTGTGAGAACAATTTCTAATCCCATTATTTTACACATAGCTGTCCAGTTTTCTCAGCACCACTTACTGAAGAAGCTGTCTTTCCCTCATTGCATATTCTTCCTTTGTCATTGATAATTTGACCATATAACCTTGGGTTTATTTCTGGGCACTATTCTATTCTGCTTACTGATGTGACTGTTTTTGTGGCAATACCATACTGCTTTGATTACAGTAGCTTTGAGTATACTTTGAAATTAGGGCACATGATACCTCCAGCTTTGCTCTCCTTTCTCAAGGTTCTGTTTTCTATTTGGGGTCTTTTGTATTTCCATACAAATTTTAGAATTCCTTGTCCTAATTCTGTCAAAAATGTCATTGGTATTGACTTAGGGGTTGAATCTGTAGATTGTCTTGGGGAGTATGATCATTTTAATAGTGTTTAGTATTTCAATCAATGAGCACAGTATATTTTTCCATTTGTTTGTGTGTCTTCAGCTTCTTTCTCAGTGTCTCATAGTTTTCCAAATGCAGGTTTTTACCTCCTTGGTTAGATTCATTCCTAGGTATTTTATTCTTTTTAATTTAAATGTAATTGAAATTGTTCTCGTATTTTCTCTTTTTTATAGTTTTTTGCCAGTGTGCATAGATTTCTATTTATCAATTTTGTATCCTGCAACTGTACTACAATCATTTATTAGTTCTAATATATTTTTGGTAGCCTCTTTAGGATTTTCTTTATATACTGTTATTTCATTTCTAAACAGTGACTCTTCTTCTTTTCCCATGAATTCCTTTTCTTTTCTTTTCTTTTTATCTTTCTTTTTTTCTTTTCTTTTGGTCTCATTGCTGTGGCTAAGACTTCCAATACTATGCTGAATAAAAACCGTAAGTGTGGGCATCCTTGTCTTGTTCCGGATCTTAGAGAAAATGTTTTCAAATTTTCACCATTAAGTATGATGTTGGCTGCTGGTTTATCATATATGGCTTTCATTATGTTGAGGTATAGTCTCTCTATACCCATTTTCTTGAGAGTTTTTTTTTATTATAAATGGGTATTTTGTCAAAAGCTTTTTTGCATCTATTGAGATGATTATATGGTTTTTATTCTTCAGCTTGTTAATGTGGTATACCACAGAGTTTGATATGCAGATATTGAACCATCCTTGCATTCCTGGTGGAACTCCTGCTTAAGCATGGTGCATGATCCCACTAATGTATTATTCAATTTGTTATGCTGGTGTCTGTTAAGGATTTTTCATCTATGCTCTTCAGTGATATTGGTCTTGTATTTTTCCCTTTTTTGTGTGTGATGATTTTGTCTGGTTTTGGTATCAGGGTGATGTTGGCCTTGTAGAATTAGTTTAGAAGTATTACTTCCTCTTCAATATTTTGGACTAGTTTGAGAAGGATAAATGTTACCTATTCTTTAAATATTTGATAGGTCTCACCTGTAAAGCTGTCTATTCCTGAATTTTTGCCTATTGGGAAATTTTTATTACTAATTCAATTTCATTACTGGTAATTGGTGAGGTCAGGATCTTCCTACTTTGCCATCTTCGTCACCTCCCGAGGTGCTTTTTGTAAGATTATATTGTTAACTTTTGCTGCTAAATGATTATATGAATAAATATCAAAATTCTGTTATGCTATCCCAGCTCCATTTCCCATCTTGAGAATGGATAATTTTGTTTATAAGCTGAAAATATTTGACTGTGGCAAAATAAGTTATATTATACAAAAGTTGAAATTTTATGAAGCACAAATGCAAGGAAGAAGACAGTGAATATGCCTATGGTATCTTGTCTGAAAGTCTAAACCACACTGTTTGGAATAATTCCCCACAAATGGTAGTAAAATGTACTTGGATGTTTCATATTACAATTATGCCTTATATATGTGAGACATGCTCAGGGCCTTACATGCTTTTTGGAATCACCCTACATTTACTTCTGTACCAGGTAGGTTTCATGGTATTGACTCAAATTATGTGATAAGTCTGAATTCAGGTCGAATACACTTGTGCAGAGTGAAAGGCAGGCTGGTTGAAGGCAAGACAATTAGAAAGCACACATCAAAAGAAATTTTGGAGATTAATAATATTTCACACTGTATAGGAGCCAGCCTTTCCATCATTTCCTAAGATAAATTTCTCAATGTTATAAAAATAGCACTAAAAGACTAAAAGTTAAATATTCACTAGCAACTGTTAACTATGCAATGAAGGAAAAAAAAGCTTCAATTTATTCATAGACCATCATTTTTTTCTCTTTGATAAGCTGTTAACATTTTTTTCCTCATAAAACAGAAGGCATCACTTCATTTTAGGTTATATAGATTTTTACATGGCCATTGTTTTTCTTGTTTACCACCTTCTATGCTGGCTTTATAGTGGTCCTAAAGGTTTTCCTTCATATAAAATATTCTCACTAAAATATAATTGTTGCTAAATAAAATTGCCAACCATTTTGATAATTGCTTTAAGTAAAAGTTATTTTTAATGTCACACATGGCTATTTAGATTTAGTTACTAAATCTAAGAAAATATGGAACAAATATTTCTTAAAAATCTTTTACCCTTGTGAAGAATAATAATTAGATGCTTTTAGAGATTTTTTTATATGTGAGAATAAAATTTCATTATTTGAGGCTATCAAAAATATAGTAATAGAAACCAAATAAAAGATACCAAGGTATTTAAAAATAAAATTGACAGAATTTGTATCTGAGATTGTGATATACTAAAGTTAATCATAGATAGCAAAAATCCAGCCAATCCAGGCAAGGGACATTTGGGGACTTTGGAAATAGGATTGCTGTTTCATATATATTTCTTTAAAATGTTCTTTTGTGCAGTTATGTTAAGCCATGATCCCCTCCATAAACTAGATTAATAGTCAAGATTGACTTTTAAAAATAATTTAATAAAATCATTAAGTGTGAGCAGTTTTTTTCTGTGTAGTCAGTGAGGATTTTATAGGAGTTAGAACTTTGGCAAATAGAGAGCACAACCAAGATGAATGTAGGAGTTGACATAATGGTTAAAAATAAATTTACAAAACTAATAAAATGCCTGGAACAGTAATTAACAGTTATGAACAAAATAACAATGAAACTGTACTTGAATTTAATAACACACTTAAGCCAAAGTTGAATTACTATAAAAATAATATACAGTGAGCTGATATCTGACATAAGGTACAATAAAAATTAATGTTCCCATTGAAGTCCTAATTTAAGACAACACCTCTGTTGTACGCCTTTTAAATACTTCTTGTTTGTATCAAATGCAGCTCATTGTGGCCTAAAAAGATGTCAACCAGAATATCCACAATATTTATTAACGTAGAACACTACACTTCTCCTACCACACCAGATAAAATAATTTAATGTATTTATTTTAACAAAAGGCCCATAGTTACTAACTCTAGACTATCTAGTAATTTTTTTTTAATTTCTAGTACTAAACTGTGGTTCTTAAAGATAGCCACAGTTGATATTTGACTTGTCATGCTATTACTGAAAAGAACAATGTTTATCCTGAAAGTTTTACTGCAATTCATCTCTAAACTTGACTTCACCTGTAGAAGTTTCATCACAAAAATATATCTACTATTGGTGTATGTCAAGATTGAGTCTACTATCTTTTGTAGAACAACCACAGATTTGTATATCAGACAATCTGGGTTCTAACATCTAACTTTGCACTGTGACCCTGCGAACATTATATACCTTCTTTGAACCTCAGTTCCTAAACAAAGTGAGAGCATGACCACAGTTCTCAAAGGGTGGCATAAAGTTTAAAGAGAGTTACTGCATGTGCCTGGTACTGGGCTGGATACAGTATAGTGGCTAGGGTTAATGTCTTTTTTCACCTCTCTTTCCCATTCCTAATATTTTGGCTAATTGGAGATTAGTGAAAAAAACGTAGAAGTTGTTACTGGAATAAATCAGCTCCACTAAAAAGCTCATTATATTGCAGGCAACAGTTATACATTTCCAAAGTAACATTCCATAAGATCGAAAAATTGCTTTTAAAAATGTATTTACATATTACAATTCATATGCAAGAAGAGCTTTTTCAAGGCAACAATGACAAAAAACAAATAAGCTAAATCTGTGTGTATAGTTTAATTTTGTAAAATGAAGACCAATTCTCAATTTTATTAGATTTTGAATGTTCATGGACAGGTAACAGAACCAAAGCTACTTCATATAGCAATCTATATCAACATCAAAAATATCAAAATAGAGTTTCTCTAAAGGAAGGAGCCTTTTTTTAAATGGGTTGATAATAATAAGAAGTTTCCATTATTTGTCCATGAAACATCCTAAGAAAGGTGCAAATTCAAATAAGATTCTAGTAGAACTTGGCACATAAACTTAAACATTTCAATCACCCACTACTTTTCACTTTCTTGTAGCTTCACTCACTCAATCTCACATATACAGACATTAATATTTAAAAAAAAAACCTGGCTTTAAAGCAGAAAATTCATTTTCTACAGTAAAAGCAGTTCACCATATTTATATACAATGCTCTCAGTCACAGAAATGGATTTTCCTCATAGAGATGCTAATTAACATAAACTATTATGTTCAACTTTCAAAAAGTGTCTTTTAGGAGGATCTGCTCGATCACGTGACAGAATTCTAAGGCATTATAAGTAGTTGTTCCATAGGACAGGGGCTGCCCTTGCAATGATATCCTTTTGTTACATGTAACAAGTCTTGAGTCTTCAAGTGCTACCATCTAGACAGAGAGAGACGTTCATAGTCTACAGGTGGTTGGCTCAAAGGTCAAAAACTTTGTTTAAAAAATGTTTATAGAATAGCACCATAGAAAGTCTTTCAGAAACCAATCCTTTTTTTTTTTCCAACATTGCATTTTTTAAAAAACTGATTCCTAGGAAGAGAAAGAAAGAGATCTTTCAATTCTTACAAGGGTTACTTTCGCTTCATTTCATTTCATTTAAAAAAAAATACAACATTAACCATGACAACACCAACAGTAACAACTACAACAGATCAACAACAAAAGAAAGACCATAGCAGCAGTGGAACTTGAGTAGGAGCCATCCAGGCAGTCACTTGGAAGAATCCTGTTCACACCTGTCGGGAGTTTTCTCATCATGTTCACAAGACATCACAAGGCTTCTTGGATTTGGTGGGAAAAGGCAGCAGGGAAAAAGAACTGAGTTTACCTATCATCCGGGCATTTTCCAGCTCTTACGTAAATGACGTCTACAGTTAACTTCAATAATAGACACTACTGACATTTCAAACTTGTCAAAATGTCAGTAAAATGAAATGGTCTCAAGATCTTTTTTATGTTGCAAGGAGGTTAGTTGAGCCTGCAAGTGAAAATAATGAAGCTGAAATATTCCAGTTTCCAAACACTGGGCACACCCACACTTAAAGTACAAGCCACCCTGAAATGACTCCCGTTGCACAGCACTTTAGATAGATCTGGTTTACGTTGTCTTCAAGATACCAAGCCAAAGCAATGATCATAAGATACGAGGTGAGGGTTTTCCAGTTTATGACCTGCAAGGTCATTTTATTTCTCCTATATATTAAAAAATTGTCAAAAAGAACACTCTTCAGGGTCACAGACCCTGAACAGAACTGTCTGAATTGTGAAGCATCTATGTTGAGCTGTGAACAAAGGCTGCGAAGTCTTCTTTGAAGCATGAGATGCTTGTTCACCAGCTTTATTTATACTTATACTGTCAAGAATAAAGTTCAAATATCCTGGCAATGCTGATCAGGAAACTGGAAACTTCTCTTTTAGTTCATAGATAATTCTGGTCTTGCAGTTTCCTTCTGCTCAAACTTGTCATATAAAACATTTGTGCTAAAATCTTCATTTTAAAAAAGAAATACATCTTCTCTCCATTATGCACATCCCTTTAGGTTCTGATGGAGGTTTTCATGTTAGTTTTTGGTATGCATGGTATCTGGATATCTGATGCTTTTGTATCTTATGTGAAATCCTTTCTTGCTGATGGTGTCATCAGTGTGAAAATGAATTAAAACTGTTTCACCAATTGAATAGATCGCTTCTGGTGGCTGAAGACAAAAACAAACAAAGCAAATAAACAAAAGGAATAAGTTACTTTTTCTTCCATGTAATTCATGTTTGAGAATTTTTTTTTTGGTATATAATTTAATCCTCCCAACAACCTTGAAAAGCGGTTAACAGTGACTTTATTTTACAGATGAGAAAAACTTGAGTTTCAGAGAACAGATGATATACTCAATGTCATAAGGCTGATCAGTGATATAGCTGGGCTTCCAACATACTTAAGTCAGTTTCCAAGTTCTGGAACTTGATGTTTTTTCCAAAATGTTAGGCCAAGTTCCTTTGATTTACAAGTACATAAAGTGAAATTCAGAGGGGATCAAGGGACATTAAATCTGTTTCAGAAGCTGCTCCAAGGAAGAGCCACTTTCAGAATACAAATCATCTATTCCTTCTTGTTTTAATAATCTATGTACCAAGAAGCATTTATATTCCATTTCAGTTGCTACTTGGACAGGAATCCCAACTTGAATATTATTCAAGTTCAGTATTATTTAAGCAATATATACTGGTAGACATTTCAAAAAATAAGATTAATATCTTCAGGAAAAAACATGTATTCAGAAGAACATCTGACCATAATCCAGTGAATCTTGGGAAAAAAAAGCACTGAGAAAGCCCTAAGCTTTTTTTTTTCTTGTTTCTCATGGTGACACCCTCTGACATGTTTCTGGCACTCTGTCCTGTGCACAAGTGACACACTGCAGTACAACAACATTCAACAGTACTGGCTAAGTGGTGGACCCTGCCACTTATCAGATTGTTGAGACGGGAATGCCAATTTGAATGGTGTGCATATGCTTTTTCTCCTTTATGCTTTAATTTAGGAAGTTTACAAAATTGTCAAAGATGTATGTTTAGGTCCATTGCTTTTAGATTATTAAATATTTAACTTTTTTGCACAATGAAAACATGAATTTAAAAAGATGTGGACAGTAATTAGAAAGTATAGCTACCAAATTCATCTGCCTTGTTTGATATTATTGAACAAATTCACTAGAGATGGAGAACTAAGGGAAGAAGAGGCATGTTATAATTTGTCAAGCCATTAATAATATGATGTAACTTTTTTTGGTAAAAGTACTGCTGATTTGTATATGTTACGCATATCAATCATCAATTGATAGGCATTTTTATCATGTCTATGGTATCCTGTACTGTATTTACCCCTGATCCACAGAATCGACCAAGCCCCACCGCCGTTGAATTGAGACCGTCAAAGAGCTCAACATAGTCATAGCCACAGTCAGCTTCTTCTTCCACTTCAAAAATCTGGAAGGATAATTCGAGTCGAGAGCCCCGTTCTGACGCTAACAGCCATTCACAGTCAGCTTGTCCCGGGTAGTTGTTATCACCAAACTGAGCATGTGAGTACAGATCTCTGGGTTTTGATTCTGCTCTTAGTCTGCCACCACACTCTGCCAAGGAAAGGAAAATGAAATCAGTGAGCGCCACGAGCTTTATTTAACAGTTTATTCCAATTTCGCTTTCAATGTAGTCTAACGACTCTCTAAGTTTGGTGTTTATTTCCACCATTAGTCACTTTCCCCATATTTTAAGATTGAGATGGCAGAATGAATACGGTCACAGGCCCTCGAGAAACTGCTGAGGCGGGATCTCACCTCCCACACCTACCGGCTCGGTGACTTTCGATAAGTGACATCACTTCTCTGATCTGTTGGGTAAAGTGGTCAAGAGTAAAATGCAGATGATAATAATAGTACCAATCTTAATGGCTTTTGAGAATTTAAGTAAAACGTGACAATCACTTAAAACAGTTTCTGCCATATGTAACTCTCAATGAATTTTTTTTATTGTTAGATCTCACATTGTTTTCAGTATTAAAGAACTGTTTTCATGGGGAAAAGGTCAATGCCTTAATTTGAGTTTAATCTTAATAATTTAATTGAAGAATCCAGAGGAATAAGAAGTAACTTAAAATCAACAAAATATATAAAACTGCTATGTGTATACGTGTCATAGAGAACTCTCTACATAGAATATGCAGAACAGTTTTACTTTATTTAGAAATATTTATCTAACTCGGCTGGGAAAACATACACACATCATTAATTGTAGTCACCATTGTAATTCCAGAACCTAGTCAGTTATATGTTGTGTTTTTAACAAACAAAAAATTTAAATGCTCTTTTTACAGCTTCTTTCTCAGAGAGCTAATAATAAACATACACTTTACCAGTTACTACTTTTGTCAGTAGAGGTAAATTATACCAAAGAAATAAATATGCTTGCATGAAAATTTAGTGTAATTTAGAGAATAAAAGTTTTCAAAATTTTCTCAGGAACTGTTTGTGGTCTGAGACCCCAGATTTTACAATGACTAGAGATTAAATTAAAGTAAAGGGAATTTACAATGCTCCCTCCAACAAGTACACGTGCAAACATACATGGCTGGGGCGAGGGAGGAAAAGAGGGCTGTGAAGGGTGTCAGGAGAAGGTAGAGTTTCCTTCTACCCTTATTTGTCAATGACTGAGGTTCCCGGGAAGGAGGAATTGCAGTACTAAGACCAGGAAAGTCCCCAGAAAACTGGGATGAGTTGAGAGGAAAAAACAAAACTCCAGTGTGGAAAGATTTGGATGGCTAAGCCACTGGTTATCAACACACAACTGTATCTGTGGCATGGTCATCTGTGGCCAGATAGCCCTTGGCAGCCCCCTGTGGGATGCGTCAGGACAGCTAAAATTCTTCGTTGAGTTTTTTGATTTGTATATGGTATACCCACATTGTGGTTTGGTGATTTTAAATAACAAAATATTTCTGAATCCCAAGGATGGAATCCCGTCCAGCTGTGTCTGAATACACGTCAGCCCAACCAAAACTATGGTCATTGTCACAGACAACTGCACATTCAGAGACCTTTGTGTGGCTAACATATGAAAGGGCTTCCAACTAGGGTTTCAGTCATGAGAATGGCTTCCGCACCATGTGACATGATGAATCTAAATGTCCCTTTGTCTTCCAGATGGTTAGGTGGGGCGTCTTGCACAACCTATTGATATAGCTACCACTATTTCAGATGTAAACATGTGACAAAACACATGTGCTTAGAACCACTATGGGAAGCTGGTAATCTGATCAGTCTTGGGAATCATCTCGTGAGTCCCACAGACTGGAAGCCAAGCATCCTTCCTTTCCCACCATGGTACCTCTCTGCCCTTTCCCTGTGACGCAACCCCACAGCCAAATGGCTTGGATACACAAATCTGCTCTGCTCTTCATTAGCTGTGGGACATTGTCCCCGGCTTCATTCCTAAAGTGGAGATCATACACAGTACCTACATCATAGGGTCTAGGTGAAGAGTGATGGGCTAATACATGCACAGTTCTTGAAGGACACCTGGCCCACAGGAAAAGCCATCTAAATGTACACTACCACCATCATTGATATTTTTTTCTAGTGAGGACATTTAAATGCCATCATCTACACTTTTAGGCATCCACTCAGGTATGAAAAGAAAAGCCAGAAAAATTGAAAAACAATTTCAAGCACTATTAATCTGTTTTTCAGAAAGGAGGGATTATATTTTGGAAGGCTAGTAAAATATTTTGGGAAAATATTTCTGAAGTCAATATGTGAATGTATAAACCAGTGTAATCTCATTTACAGATACTAAAAAAAACCCTATTTATTCTCGAAGTTTGATAGAATTGAGTGATTTTTTTTATTTCCAAGTTAAAAAAAAAGTCAGTACTCTTGTTACTTTTATTTCACAACGCAGGAAGGGGTGGACTGTGAGATAGGACAGGCACTGGTTTCTGTGTGCCTGCTTCAAACAAAGCAGCAAAACAAAGACCAAGATCCAGAAGAGACGATTCTCTGTTGGCCTCAGCTAAGAGCAGAAATCAAGAAGGAAATGAAGTATTTGAACAAAATGAGAAAGGAGATTTCACAAAGCCTATGTGAATCTGAAAATGACAGTGAGGCATCATTATTTGATTTTACTGAAAACTTCTAGAAAATGACAATACTCAAAATAAATGACAAACTACAATTAAGAATGACTGAAAATGTTTCAGAAAGAGTAGCCTTCATTTTAATTTGGAAATTAAATTTCCTGGTAAAATGTTAAATCCCTGAGAGTGCCAAATGAGTTTAGGCGTTATAATTTAAGTTACATCAAAATAGTTTCTTTTTTTTGGAACTTATTAATATAATATTTGATTTTTAAATGTCATTGACAAATAGGATGATACTTTATGCTACAGAAAAAAATCCCACCATATATGGCATATTTTAAATTATTTTCTCTCCACATTTCCCTTCTTTTTCTGTTTTAGCACCATATCCTCTGAGAGAATATGCTATATTTTTATTGAAAGAGCTGGGGTGTTTTTTTTGTTACTTGATTAAAATAAATTTGGCTTAGAATTTGGACCTACTTTTAGAGGAAAAAAAGGACTCTTTCCAATAAAGTCTATTTTCCATGGATTTGGATAGTATTACTTGTGAAAAATTGTCATAAAGCACTGTTAATATTTCTATTCACCTAGTTTCAAAATTCATAGTATTAGAGGATTTTCTGGTGGGTAAAATTTAAATTATATGCAGAAATATAAATTTACTCAATGTATATTGCAGGGCCCATCAATAATAGTTACATGTATTCTAGAAGGCAGTAAATACTGAATAAATGCTTTATATGTGTAGTGGAAATTGACAAACGTGGTACTGGACTTGGCTGTCTTGTTGGTAGAAACTGACTAATAAATCAGAAGTTCAGAAACTTCTGAAAATCAGAAGTTTACTTATCAGACTATAAGATGTCAACAGGAAGGAATTCCTTCCATTTTTTTAAATAAATTCCCACAAAATGTCTAATTTTTTCCTATGAATTACACATACTTCATAGTGCCTATTCAAAACAGGTACCAAGTAAATATTTGATGAAAAACTGTGGAATAAATAAGCTGCTAAAAAGAAAGCTTTCAAAAGAAATAAATAGTAGGCAGTACGAAAGAATATTTCAGCATGTATGTCTACTCAAAAATAACAGTATAAAATGAATCTGCCCAGAAAATTCAAAGACAGCTGGTTAAGTGACGGCAAAAATTTACACATGAAGAAAACAAACAAGCAAACAGATAATGCCAAAAATTTTGACAAGAGCAAGTGGACAGGAGTTGGGAGGTCAGCACTCTAACTCCAACTGTTATTTTTTTTTTGCACTATTTTGGTTGTTATTTAAGTTTAGTCTCAAAATCTTCATTTCTGAGATGACAGAATGGGATCAAACAACATCCAAGGCATATTCTGCCTACAGAATGTGACTGAGGCTGCTCACATGGGGATCTGAATGAATGTAAACTGAACAAATAAATAAAATGAGCCTAGTCAGTTGGGTACTTTGAACAAAGGATTTGTTTGAAACTTACATAAGGAGGTATTCAGGCTCTACATGTTGCTCAAATAACAGAGATCCAGTTTTGTATTGTTTTCTTTCTAATCTAAAGTTTATGTTAAGAGAA
Source organism: Vicugna pacos (assembly GCF_048564905.1). NCBI lineage: Eukaryota > Metazoa > Chordata > Mammalia > Artiodactyla > Camelidae > Vicugna > Vicugna pacos. The sequence continues at coordinate 10,583,721 of NC_132988.1, read as the reverse complement.
AATATACCATAGTGGAAAGTACACGAACTCTGGAGACAGTCAGAATTAGGATAAAATTCAAGCTTTGATATAATTTTAGAAATCTTTGCAAATGAATTAAGCCTTCAGATTTTTAATTTCTTTACTCTGAAGATGAAGACAGTTCCTACATCATATGGCTCTTTCGAGGACTCAGTATGTGTAGTTTATAGTAAGTAAATGTATATGTGCCTGAAATGTCAATATATATCATTGGATTGGATTGGACACTGTAAATAGGGTCCAGAGCAGAGGCTGTGCAAATTAAAGAGTCATGGAGTTTTATAGTTGTAAGGTAAGATAACAGTTTCATAGCTGTAAGGAAATACATAGCTTGAGATTTAAGGTAAAGGTAAAGATAAAAAGAGAAACTGTAAAAGTAAGTTTTTATTAAACTAAGAAGAATTTATGGGTAAGTAATTTAAAAATACTCTATCAGCTTTCACTGTCAGCTTTCTAGAGTTCTGATAGCCTATTTTCACACTCCATTCTTGGAATCTGTGACAGCCAGGATTATTTTAAAAATTATGCCATTAACTCTGTGCTGTCAGAAAAATATTGATGAACTAATGGGATTCCAATTTTTCCATTCTTTCAACGCATGACACATTATCAAAAAAAAAATTTCAAGAGTAAATATTAAACGTATGAAAAAATCTTTCAACAGTATAACATTTTTTTAATCCAAGAAAGATTTTTCTCAAATCAAAATAATTATATTAATCATGAGAAGTAATTATTTTTGTGTTATTGGGGAATCCATTTAATACTAGCATGAATCAGACCAATATCCGGACAATATCTACTTTCTTACAAATAGACTTCAATATAAATCTAATGCTCATAATAAAATATACTAGAGTGGCAAATGATACTGGACTATGGCATAAATTAAAGTTCTGATTTCTAAAACAAAACGAAAGTCAAAGAAAAAACAATAATCAGAAAACCATGACAAAAATGACTACACCAAAATTTCTCCGTGGATGAATTTGTAGACTACCATGCTTTGTTTTACAAGATAGATTTCTCCTGGTGTCTCAGTAGTTTATGCACTGGAAATGCCACTAGGTGTCACTATAAGATAAATGATTTCAGTAAATACCTACAATTAACTGATTTCTTTTTTAAATAAAAGAAAAAAAAAGGGCATTTACTAGACATTTATGGAATATATTATTAGATTGGCTTCAAATTATTAAAATATTAGCATACACTTTTGTCTAAAATTTTCTATATTTTTCTAAATTATATTTTATTTCTTAAAGACTTCCATTACAGCTGGAATCTATAAGCATCAAATTAGGGATTAGGATTAGGGAAAATATTGTGTTGCATATTAAATAAAAGGAAAAACAATGAAGCTCTGTAAAACAGAGAGATAAATCCCAAATTTGATTTACAAAAATATATTAATGCAAAATTTAGCTAAACAGGTCAGATTACAAACAAAATTTTGAAGACTAAGCTACGGATTTCTATCTGCTAAAAATAACCTATAAATCAAACCACTAAAGTTAACATGGAGTACATTATACAAATATTTAGAGGTAGTTCTGCTTGATCATACCACAGTGAACGTGAATCAGATCAAACTATTGCATTTTTTTCTAAATGTTCAGCAACTACAAAGATATTTAGGTAGGATGCTATGTGATTCTCAAATATTTGACACCGTGCTTCAGTGAGATTTCTTCTGATTCATTTATAATCCTGTTATAGGATCCCCTGCACGCACCAGAAGAGAAGGCTGGCTCTTCTTAGAAAAGAGCAGCACCCCTGATTTACTGACCTGTAGAATGTGTGGCTTGAAAGCCTTTTCTTTGAACAGATGCATCAGAAACAAACCGAACAAACATTTTATTTCCAGTAGCCACAAGGGGCTCTGGTATCTTGTTGCCACATAATCGTCCAAGAATTGGTGATTTTTCCGTTTCTCCATCAAATACTTCCAAGTGATCATAAGCACATTCTTGATGCTGCTCAATCTCAAACTCACTAAAGGCCTATTTTAAAAGAAAGGAAAAAAAACTCAAAAAACCACATACCACTGAAAATAGGTTCTTTTCTTTGGAGCAGAAACATGGAGCAAAAAACATGTTCAGGCCATGCAAATGATTTAATCCTTGTAGTACATTACTGAAAGGGGTGTGAAATCAATAGACTATAAATATAATGAGGAAAACAATGTACTAACAATGTAAAACTCTGAAATTCTACTATTTGACTATTGCAACTAATTCTACTATTGCCATTGAATCTACTCCAGAATTTAGACCAATTATAATAAGAAACTGGTATTTTATTCTGAATGTAGTCTTCATGCATCAGGAAAATTTAAACAATTATATTAAAAGATGATTCCTCCTGGTTTTGATGATCATAAACTATTGAACATCATCCTACTTTTGAGCATTTAAACTAAGAAGAAAATCCCATAAAGTAATTTAAAAAGTAATTATTTTCACAAAAAAATAAATGTAGTAAATCTTAATAGATTTATTTATTTAGGTCTCAGAGAGATAGTACACTTATGCTAATATTTGGAGTCTTGCAAAATTTAATATGTTTTTTCTGTGTAGGTGTTTTAGCAAATTCTTAAACATTTATGAAATATATAACATTAAATACAACAACAGAAAGTTTTATTGTGGTGGACTGAAAATAACAATTGCCCAAACTATTAATACTTCCAGAGATTCCAGGTAATTTGCCAATTGCTAATTAAGGCTTTTTCCTTTTCTCAGAAAAACCATCATACATTCAAGAAATAGACCATTGAGTCTAATTGAGTCTATAGAGCAAAGCTAAAAAAAACAAAGGAACTAAATTTGTGGAAATATAAAATACGCTTGAAAATGTATTAATTTTGCTACAATCCCTGCAGCATAAAATATTTGCAGATACACTTTTTACATACAAGTTTTCTTTAACACAGTTTTGTGAAGTGATCTTAATTCTCAATTTAAGACATACATTTTGTATTTTTGTAAGAAAAAAAGTGACTAAGAATGGTTCTCCCTCAGTGCTGGCCACATTTATCAATTCCGTACCACACCACCACTGGCTCTCACTTCTGACTTCGGAGGAGTAAGGGACAAAAATGAAGAAAGCGATTTATATTAATTAGGGAGCAGGAAAAAGGAGTGAAGAGACAAAAGAAAAGGAAGAAAGCTGATCTCTCATGTCTCATTCCACTGGGCCCTACTTAAAAGTATAAATTAAAATGTTATAACCAATAAGCATTAGAGAATCATCATTTATTATAATTATTATGAGTGAAAAGGAATACTCACTTCATTCAACCAAAGACACTGGATAGTGCAAAAAAGATTAAACACAGCACAAAAGAATCTCACTGGAGACAAACTAGAGCAGAAAAATATAGTGAGCAGGGAAACTAGCAGAGTTTATTTAATCTGAAGCACGACATTCAAAGTACATCATCACTTAAGGTTTGTCACTAGATTAATCTCAGTAATCTATAGCAGAAAATGAAGAAAAGTAGACACGCAGGGCATAGAATATAGAAGACCCTGAACGGATGGCTGGCTGGATATCTGGATAAGTCTGTCCATCCATCTACCTACCTATCTAAAGCCCTGTTTATGGCCAATATGGATGGGAACACTGTGGATACGGCAAACCAAAACTTCTGGTTTTCTGCCTTTCATGAGATGCTAACTCAGTCAGCTTTTATTATCTTTGTGTACACATAAACAGTCTTAATATTCATTTATAACTATTAAGAAACCAAGAAGAGAAAATTGGCTTAACTGCACCCAGAGTTTTTAAAATTAAACATGAAACCAAACTTCTGAATAATAAGGTAATTATTGTTTAAAGAGAAAAATAATATCTGAAAACCACTGCAAGTCGAATAATTGTCTCTTTTGAATGCACCTTAGAGTCATTCATCTATAAATATAAAGAGCAGAGAAGTCTACTGTGTAGAAGAGAAATTTTTAAGAATGATGAGCGTGACGGAATTCTAAACTGTATCCTTTAAGTAAAAGCTGAAACTAGGATCAGAATTTCAGACCACATATGTTCAGTCCATTGAAAACTAAGTGAATGAGCTAACTAAGTGGCTACTTCATTCTCTAATGAAGTGCAGGGTGTCTGGAGTACATCTTAACTTCTGTTTTACAGAGCAGAGAGACACCACACAAAGTGGCATTGAACTGGTGGGTTGAGGGCATGTTGACACCTGGTCTGGAACCAACTGGCTCCAACATTTTATCAAATTACTAATGGAATCAGACTGATTCTCTAAGAGTCAGATTAGGCAAAGGTTTTGTAGCTGACACATTCTCAAGCAACGCAAATAACTCTCATTCGTTAAAGTTTTATGAATTTTCCTCTTGGAATTAGAAGAATTTTGTTAGATCAGCTGTGACAATTGGGTGGTCCTTTTCCAGAAGGCAGTTTAACCCAAATGCTCCACCACATACAAGCAAAATGTGACTAGTTCACGTGCCGAGATCTCATAAACCTGCCCTGTAATGTCACATAGAGACACCTCCATACATAGTGACTTGGCCTTAACAAAAAATACTTCTAGGCCACAGAAAGGTATTATAGGAGTCCAAGGGAAAATGGACAATTTTTAAGAACAGTTTTCAGAGTTCCCAAAGATAAGTAAGATACACAGTTTATTACTTTATTCTATCACACATTCTGAGCCTATGCCTATGTCTAAATGATGCAGAATGTGAAAATTTCCAGCCACCAAGAACCAATGCCACAGAAATACTCCTCCAGAAGACACTTACATTCCTAAAAAAGATTCCTCAAAAGTCCTTCAACTTTACAATGGAGACAGAACGGAAAAGCTGATGTGTGGAGCTGTAAGGAACCTGATTTTTGCCCTCTTTGGGGGAGACTTTTAAATATTTTTTCCATGCCTTTACACTAAGACTTTACAGACATTCTGATATTCAAACATTTAAACTTTATTCACTCCATGATTATATTTCTATGGTCTTAAGGTTAATAATCTAGGTTTTAGAGAGACCAGAAAGAGTGAATAATTGTACTTTAAAGCTCTGGGGAGAGTAACTATGTTTCTCCAACACCCAAACAAGCTCACCTAACTACCTGGTCACCAGCCAGGCTTCCCTATGAGGCCCCCTCGGATGAACAATGGTAGGGGTTCTAAAGGCACTGGCTAGAGGCCAAGGTCTTTACCTTCACAGTCACCACACATAGTCACAAAGGACAAGATAATAAAACGATAACACTAAATGCAAAAAATAAAATACAGCCAGGCTGACCATGTAAACTTCAAAGAATTTAAAGAGACTGATACAATGTGAGCAATTTTGAGAGGACATCCAGAGGCTCCCTCATTCCAGCCATCCTTTTCCTTTTCCTGCCTTCAGTAAGAACTATCATTTGGTTTCCCACAAGATATTGGAAGGATTAGAGGCCCCTGGAAAAAATGGCTACATTTTTTAGAATACAAAGCCCAGTCTTCTGATTCAAAAGATCTCTTCTTTTCCATGAATCCTCTATAACTGCAATCCAATATACGTTTAATAGATTTATGGTGGAGAATTATATAACACTTGTGGGTGTTTTTGGTTTCTAAATATCCCATATATGAAGCTATAAATTGCAACTATGTAACTTAGCAGAACTTTAGGATATGATAAATCAAAAATGACATAAACATATCAGCTTGTTGCTGTGTATTCCTATGCCTAGAATTTTCTTTGTTTGTTTTGTTTCGTTTTTAATGAAGAGTAACTCAGAATATGAGAAAAGTACCAAAAACTTAATGATCAGCTGAGTCTCTCAGAACCAAGATGGGATGAAGCCAGCAATGATGAACCCTTTTCTTCATTCACTCAGAACTTTATCCCTTTTCTAGTAGGAAGACTTTTTCCAAGTATCTTTAGACCATGGTTTCTTTTACTTTAAAGCTATTATTGTGCAGTCAGCATCCCATGATTAAACACACACACACACACACACACACACACACAAAACATGGCAAATATACTAGTTTCCTATTGCTGTTCCAGCAAATTACCACACACTTAGTGGCTCAATGCAGCCCACGTTTATTGTCCTAGAGCTGTGGAAGTCAGTGGTCTAAAATGGGTGAAGTAGCACTGTGTTACTTGTAGGGGTCCTAGGTGTGAATCTGTTTCCTTGCATTTTTCCAGCATCTAAAGGCTGCCCTCATTCCCTGGCTCAGGTCTCTTTCCTCTGTCTTCAGCTTTGGTTTTGAACCAACCATAACAGCTCTCTGACCCTCTGCCTCCCTCTTGTAAGGACTCTTATGATTACTTCAAGCCCACCCAGATACTACAGGATAATTTTTGCATTTCAAGACCCTTAACTTAACCACAGCTCCTTTTGCCATGTAAAGTAATACATGCACAGGTTCTGGGGATCAGGCATGGTCATCTTTGGGGGATGGGGAGCATTATTCTGCTTACCATAGAAAATAAGGTCAAATATCTTTATTCCCTGTGATTTTCTGGGGAAATGAGGACAAACACTTGTGACTACATAATTTTAAACTCTTCTACCCCTGACTTTCTTAGTCGGGTCAAGAAACTAAGTTCCACAGGAGAAATCTGGGCTGAAGACTGTTTTTTATAATTAAACTTTTACTAGAACACAATCATGTCCATTCATCTGTTATTGTCTATAACTGCTTTGACACTAAAATGGCAGACTGTTGCAATGCAGACCAAATAGTCTACAAAGTTCATAATATTTAATATCTGGCCCTTTAAATAAAAAGTTTTCTGATCACTAATCATTAGTCACATTTGTTAGGATTCAATTTCAAAAGGATTGGCCAAAATGGTTGAGTAGAAAGACCCTAAGCTCACTTCCTCTCACAAGCACACCAAATTATAACTGTTTGCACATCAACCATCATTGAAAAAGACTGGTGTCTACCAGAAAAGATCTTCTACAACTATAGACATAAAGAAGGAACCACAACGAGACAGCTAGGAGGGGCAGACTTGCTAAGATCCAGCTCTGTCCACCAGTGAGAAGAACCTGCCTCACCATCCCCTAGGCTCTGGCCCTGCCCTCCAGGAAGCCTGGTGTAGCCTCTGGACTAGCCTCACCCACCAGAGGGCAGACACCAGATGCAAGAAAACCACAGCCCTATAGCCTGCAGACCTAACCTGCCCACAGCAGGCCAGATCCTGCCCTGGGGCCAGCTGGGCCCTGCTCTGCCCACTAGCAGGCTTCAGGGCACCCTAGACCCTGTACCCACTTGTGTCAGGGACTTCCCTCCCTGCCCCAGCAATCTGAAACCAGCTCTGGGACTCCTGGGCCCTGTGACCAGACTCCAGGACCTGGTTCTGTCTACCAGGAGTCCAGCAATAACATCAGGAGCTGGCTTCACCCACCAGTGGGCAGGCAACAGCCTTGGAGTCTTCTGGATGCTCAGTGAGCCAGCATTAGCTCCAGGCCCACTGAGGTTCTGTAGTTAGCCACCTCATGACCAGACCCCACCAACAAGAAACTGACAGCCTCCACACAAGAGAGAGCTGGGCGACCAGCCAGATCAGGGCCAACTGAGCCTACCAGACTGCCCGAGGAGCCTGTCACAGCAGTAGGCCCCATGCAGTCCTAATAGGGAGAACCCCCTGCAGCATATGACTTGGGTGATGAGAAGGCACTGCACTGCTGGGACGCACAGGACATCTCCTACAAAAGGCCACTTTCCCAAGATTGGGAAATACAACCAATCTACCAGATACACAAAAAATAAAATAGCAGCTTAGGCAAAATGAGGTGATAGAAGAACATATTCCAGGCAAAGGAACAAGATAAAAACTCCAGAAGAAGAACTAGGTGAAGTGGAGATAAGCAATATAACCAACAAAGGGTTCAGGGTAGTGATCATAAAGATGATCAAAGAACTTGGGAGAAGAATGGATGGACAGAGCAAAAAATTAGAAGTTTTTAAAACGAGTTAGAAAATATAAAGAAAAACCAGAGATTAAAAAAAAGATTGTAACTGAAATGAAAAATATACTAGAAGGACTCAACTTAGACTAAATGTTAGAGAAACACATTAGTGAGCTGGAAGACAGAGTAGTGGAAATCCCTGGTACCCAACAGAAAAGAGAAAAAGAATGAAAAGAAATGAGGACTGTTAATTTCTGGTCAAGATGGTGGGGTTGTAGCACCATGAGCTTGTCTCTCCTCATGACTACAGAAAACCACAACTGAGTGCTAAACAAAGACTGGAACCTAGCAGAAAAGATCTTCTTCAAATGGAAACATAAAGAGGGAATCTCAGTGGGACAGTAGGAGGGGCATGCTTGTGAAATGATCAGGCCCTATACCCCCAGGTGAGCCACCCACAAGCTGAAGAATAATTAAGTTGCAGAGGCCCTCCCACAGGAGTGAAAGTTCTGAGCCCCACATCAGGCTCCCCAGCCCAGGGTTCCACCATTGGGAGGAGGAGAGTCCAGAACAACTGGCTTTGAAAGCCAGCAGGGCTTAACTCCAGGAGCAGCACAGGACTATGGGAAACAAAGACTTCACTCTCTCGAAAAGCACACACAGAATTTTGCATGCACCAGGTCCAAGGGCAGAGGCAGTGGCTTCACAGGAACCTGTGTCAGACCCGCTTGCTGGTTTTGGAAGATCTTCTGGGGAGGTAGGGGTCACCTGTGGCTCACCCTGGGGACATAAAAGCTAGTGGTGGACATCTGAGGAGTGTTCATCTACATGAGCTTTCCTGGAGGCTGACATGTTGAAATAAATGATGAGGAGATAGGCAACTATCTAAGAAAGAGCTTAGAGTAATGGCAGCAAAGATGTTCAGAGAACTCAGGAGGGATATAGATGCAAAGAGGGAAGATTTTAGCAAAGAGTTGAAAAATAAAAAAATACCTAAACAGAGTTGAAGAACAAAATCACTGAAATGAATAATACACTAGAAAGAATCAAGAATAGACTAAATGATGCAGAAGAATGGATCAGTGAGTTAGAAGACATATTCATGGAAATCACTACCACAGAACAGAATGAAAAGAAATGAGGATAGTTTAAGAGATATCTAGGACAACATGAAGCACACTAATATTCACGTTATAGGGGTCCCAGAAAGAGAAGAGAGAGAGAAAGGACCTGAGAAAATATTCAAAAAGATAATAGCCAAAAACTTCTCTAACTTGCGAGAGGAAACAGTCACCCAAGCCCAGGAAGTGCAGAGAGTTCCACAGGATCAACCCAAAGAGGAGCACACCAAGGTACACAGTAATCAAGTTGACAAATTAAGGATAAGGAGAAAATATTAAAATCAGCAAGAGAAAAGCAACAAATAACATACAAAGGAACTCCCATAAGGTTATCAGCTGATTTTTCAGTAGAAACTCTCCAGGCCAGAAAGGAATGGCACAGTATATTTAAAGTGATGAAAGGAGAAAACTTACAACCAAGAATACTCTATCCAGCAAGGAACACATTCAGATTTGATGGAGAAATCAAAAGCTTCACAGATAAACAAAAGCTAAAAAAATTCAGCACCACCAAACCAGCTTTACAACAAATGTTAAAGGAATTTCTCTAGTCATCACACCACAAGAAAAGAGAACAAAAAGAAGAAAGAGGAAAACAAAAAAAAGACCTACAAAACAAGCCTCAAACAATTAACAAAATGACAATAAAAACAAATGCATCTATAATTACCTTATATGTAAATGGATTAAATGCTCTAACTAAAAGACATAGACTGGCTGAATGGATACAAAAACAAGATCCATATACATGTTGTCTACAAGAGATCCACTAGAGCTAGACACACATGCAGGCTGAAAGTAAGGGGATGGAAAAGAACATTCCATGCAAATGGAAACCAAAAGAAAACTGCAATAACAATATTTTTATCAGACAAAATAGATCTTAAAATAAAGACTGTTACTAGAGACAAAGAAGGACACTACATAATGCTCAAGGGATCAATCCAAGAAGAAGATATAACAATTGTAAATACATATGCACCCAACATAGGAGCACCTCAATATATAAGGCAATTGTTAACAGACATAAAAGGAGAAATGGACACTAACCCAATAATAGTGGAGGAACTTAACACCCCACTTACATCAATGGAGAGAGCATCCAAACAGAAAATCAATAAGGAAACACAGGCCCTAAATGACACATTAGACCAGATGAACTTAATTGACATCTATAGAGCATTTCCATCTGAAAGCAACAGAACTCACATTCTTTTCAGGTGCACACAGGAACATTCTGTAGAACTGATTACATATGGCCCACAAAGCAAGCCTCAGTAAATTTAAGAAAATTGAAATCATACCAAGCATCTTTTCTGACCACAATGTTATAAGGTTAGAAATCAGCTACAAGAAAAAAACTACAAACACGTGGAGGCTAAACTTTATGCTACCAAACAGCCAAAGGATCACTGAAGAAATCGAAGAGGAAATTAAAAAATACTTTGGGACAAATAAAAAAAAAAACCACAATGATCCAAAACCTTCGGGACGGGGCAAAAGCAGTTCTAGGAGGAAATTTTATACTAATACAAGCTTACCTCAGGAAATAAGAAAATCTTAAGTAAATAACTTAGCTTTTTACCTAAAGCGTCTAGAGAAAGAAGAACAAACAAAACTCAAAGTTAGTAGAAGAAAAGAAATCATAAAGATCAGAGCAGAAATAAATGAAACAGAGACTAAAAAAATCGTAAAAATCAATGAAACGAAAACCTGTTTTTTTGAAAAAGTGAAAAAAAATTGATTAACCTTTAGTTAGACTTACCAAGAAAAAAAAAGGAAGAGGGCTTGAATCAATAAAGTCAGAAATGAAAAAGGAGAAGTCATAACTGACACCACAGAAATGCAAGGGGTCATAAGAGGCTACTATGAGCAACTATATACCAACAAAAAGGACAACCTAGAAGAAATGGAAAATTTCTTAGAAAGGTACAATTTGTCAAGACTGAATCAGGAAGAAATAGAAAATATGAATAGATCAATTACCAGCACCGAAATGGAGTCAGTAATTAAAAAGCTCCCAACAACAAAAGTCCAGGACCAGAAAGCTTGACAGGTGAATTCCACCAAATGTTTAAAGAAGAGTTGACGCCCCTCCTTCTGAAACTATTCCAAAAATTGAACAGGAAGGAACACTTCCAAACTCATTCTGTGAGGCCACCATCACCCTGATACCAAAGCGAAAAACAAAGATATCACAAAAAAAGAAAATTATAGGTAAATATCATTTGTGAATATAGATGCAAGAATTCTTAACAAAATACTAGCAAATATACTCCAAATGATTATACACCATGGTCAAGCGAGGCAAAGCAATCAATGTGATACAGCACATTAACAAACTGAAGAATAAAAACTGTTTGATTATCTCAATAGATGCAAAAAAAAAAAAAGCTTTTGGTAAAATTCAACATCCATTTATGATAAAAACTCTCCAGAAAGTGAGCATAGAGGGAACATATCTCAACACGATAAAGGCCATATATGACCAACACATAGCTAACCTCATACTTAATGGTGAAAAGCTGAAAGCATTTCCTCCAAAATCAAGAACAAGACAAGGATGCACATTCTTGCCACTTCTATTCAATATAGTTCTGAAAGTCCTAGCCATAGAAATCAGCGAAGAAAAAGAAACAAAGGGAATTCAAATCAGAAAAGAAGAAGTAAAACTGTCACTATTCCCAGATGACAGGATACTATACATAGAAAATACTAAAGAAGCGACAAGAAAACTACTAGAGCTCATCCATGAATTTGGTAAAGTTGCAGGGTACAAAATTAATATACAGAAATTAGTTTCATTTCTATGCTAACAATTAAATAGCAGAAAAAGAAATTAAGGAAACAATTCCATTCACCATCACACCAAACAGAATAAAATACCTAAGTATATACCTACCCAAAGAGGCAAAGGACCTGTACTACGAAAACTGTAAGGCACTGATGAAAGAAAATGAAGACAACATAAAGAGATGGAAAGATGTACCATGTTCTTGAATTGACAGAATCAATATTGTTAAAATGGCCATACTACCCAAGGCAATATACAGATTCAGTGCAATCCTTATTAAATTACCAATGACATTTTTCATGGAGCTGAAACAAAAAATGTTAAAATTTGTATAGAAACACAAAAGACCCCAGACAGCAAAAACAGTCTTGGGAAAAGAGAACAGAGGTGGAGAAATCATGCTCCTTGACTTAAGACTATACTACAAAGCTACAGTAATCAAAACAGTATTGTACTGGCACAAAAACAGACACATAAATCAATGGAACAGGACAGAAAGTCCAGAAGTAAACCCACACACTTATGGTTAATTAAGCTACGACCAAGGAGGCAAGTATATTCAATGGAGAAAAGACAGTCTCTTCAACAAGTGGTGCTGGGAAAACTGGACAGCTACCTGTAAAAGCCTGAAATTAGAACATTCTCTAACACCGCAACAAAAATAAACTCAAAATGGATAAAAACCTAAATGTAAGACCAGATACTATAAAACTCCTAGAGAAAAACGGGCAGAATACTCTTTGACATAAGTCACAGCAATATTTTTTTCAAACCAGCTCCTAGAATAAGGGAAATAAAAGCAAAAATAAACAAGTAGGCTCTAATTAAACTTAAAAGCTTTTACACAGTTAAGGATATCATCAACAAAACAAAAAGACAACCTACAGAATGTGAGAAAATATTTGCAAATGATATGATCAAAAACGGACTAATTTCCAAAGTATACAAACAACTTGTGCAGCTTAATTTCAAAAAACAAGCAACCCAATAAAAAAAATGAGCAGAAGACCAATGTAGACATCTCTCCAAAGAAGTCATCCAGATGGCCAACAAGCACGTGAAAAGATGCTCAACATCACTAACTGTTAGAGAAATACAAATCAAAACTACAATGAGCTATCACCTCACACCAGTCTGAATGGCCTTCTTAAAAAGTCCACAAACAATAAATGCTGGAGAGAGTGTGGAGAAAAAGGAACCCTCCTACACTGTTGGTAGGAATATAAATTGGTGCAGTCATTATGGAGAACAGTATGGAGATTCCTTTAAAAACTAGTGAGAGTTACCATATGATCCAACAATCCCAATCCTGGACATATGTCTGCAGGAAAATGTAATTTAAAAAGACACATGCACCCCAATGTTCACAGCAGCACTATTTACAATAGCCAAGACATGGAAACAACCCAAATGTCCATCAACAACTGACTGGATAAAGCAGATGCGGCATATACATATACATATACATATACATATACATATACATATACATATACACATATATAATGTAATACTAGTCAGCCATAAAAAAGAATAAAATAATACATTTGCAGCAGCATGAATGGACCTGGAGATTGTCATTCCAAGTGAAGCTAGCCAGGAAGAGAAAAAAAAATGTCATATGATAATGCTTGTATGCAGAATCTGAAAAAGGGGACACAAATGAACTTATCTATAAAATAGAAACAGACTCACAGACATAGATAACGAACTTGTGGTTACCAGGGGTTAAAGGGGATGCAAAGGGATCAATCAGGAATTCTAAATTTGCACCTCTTGGGGAGTGATGGAGATGTTAGCTATCTTTATTGTGGCGGTGGTTTCATTGGTGTACACATCTATCAAAATTCTTCAAATTAAACATCTGAAATATATGTAGTTTACTGTACAGGAATCATACCACAATAGAGATGTTTGAAAAAAAAGAAAAAAAAAAGAAAGAAAAGAAATGAGGACTGTTTAAGAGACCTTTGGGACATCATCAAGTACACTCTTTTTCACATTATAGGGGTCCCAGAAGGAAAAGAGAAAGAGAAAGGTACTAATAATATATTTGAAGACATCATAGCTGAAAACTTTCCTAACCTGGGAAAGGAAACAGTCATCCAAGTCCAGAAAGAGCAGAGAGATCCATATAAGATTAACCCAGAGAGGAGCACACTAACACATTGTGATTAAATTGACAAAAAGATAAAGAGAAAATATTAAACGCAGCAAGGGAAAAGTAATGAATAACATACAAGGGACCTCCCTTAAGGCTATGAGCTGATTTTTTAGCAGAAGAATCTTCCAGGTAATTCTGACGCATGCTAATACTCAGAAAACCTAACGTAGACTGTAACTACTTCGACAAAAATCACAAAGTCAAATATTGAAAACAAAGATCAATAGTTGCATTAAAGCTTTCATTTTCCTTCTAAAAATTACCTTCTTATTGATACTAACAGGTATGGCCACTGTTGAACTGACTGTCCTAGTCCTCAAGTGCAATATTTGCCTATAATTTGTGAAGAAACAGACTGTCCTAGAGTTGGAAAGGATGCTCAGTAAGCTGAATGAGAAATGAGAATGGTATATAATTGAGAACAAATAAATTACTGCCATTCTTCAAATTGAGATATATTAGGAGTTCTATTTCCCCTTGGCATAGAAAGCTGAGACTAGTGTTGCTAGCAAGAAAACCAAGCAAGAAGACCCATGTAAACTAAAAAATAATGTTCTGGACACATCAAAGAGCTGAAGTCACTAGTCAACCAAGTAGTAGCAACTCTACTGACTCTCAGGCACAACCAAAGAGAGATGAGACACGAGCACCTGCTCACCCGTGACCGACTACAGTTAGAAGGGACGCTGGGTGCCATATAACTAGGTAAGACGTATTCAGCTACAACTGTAATATACTGGTGCAGGTCAGGTGTGGACTAAGGTAAGAGCTGAGAGCTGCAGACACAGGAGTCTGCACCCGCTTGCAGGCTCTTCTCTGTGGATCACAGTCCCCTGCTCATGAGAAAGATGGTGGGAAGAGCAGGAGATGGGTAAGTGTCTGTTTGTTTAAGTTATGCTCTTCAAGTATTCTGTAGCTTATAGTGAAATTTCATATGTACTATCTGCTTATCAGCAGAGAATGTGCAAGACTCAAAGACTACAGGAGTGAAGACCAACACCAAATTCACATTTGAATTTGGGAGAAATTGAAAGATATCAATCACTATTCATCTAAAGAAGGCAATTATAGTATGCAAAAGTAGTATTCCATAAACCACAAGACAAAATTATTTTTATTATAAAAAAGAACATATGTTTTGCACATGAAGCATGAGAATGGACACAACCAGTGGAATTTACTATGCTGGGTTGAAGTGAATACTTACTGCTTTCTTGATGAATTTCTGATACTTTCATTCCTTCGTTTACACCTTCATTTGGAAACGTTATTTACAACAACACACTGGTAAGTAGAGCCCATGGTTGTGCAGTGATTTTGGTGATGCCTTTTAGAGCATCCCATCCAGCATAAGAGCACTGTAAGAGTGCCATGAGGCCACCAGTGCTATCACCTTGATTTAGGAAATCAGGGGTTTTTTTGCTGTTAGTAGGAAAACAGAGAAAGAAAGTCTCTTCCATCTGCCTACTAATTCAATTCAATTCAACAGATACTCATTTTATTTCCATGGTACTAGATGTGCAAGACATGGGCAGGCATTTTCATAGAAAAAAGAATATTGTGCTCACTTACTAATTTGACCCGATGACCAGGAGTGGCACTGATCTCCCACGTGCACTCCTTCCTGCTTGGGTACTTGTCCGGCCAGTTGGGACTAGTGATGAAGCCACTCGGACTGTGGATCTTCTGTTCGCACTCAGCTGTGCCAATGACGGTAATATCAGTTAGTGTGGAAATCTAGCCCAGGGTTGGGCCAGCAAGGAAGCAGCCTATTTATCCACTATCCTGCTGAAAGAGTTTCCTGAATAACCAATCATCACTCTAGTCTCCATGATCATATTCATCTGCTTTGGCAAACATGTTTCAGTGCATAATCATAATCATAATCATAATCAGGCAATGTTTGTTTTCTGGTTCACATGAAATTAAGTGTTTACAATGAATTAGATAAATGCCTACAAGAAAATGAACTATTTTTAACTGCTGGATCTGTAAGCTCAAATTTTAAAGGAGAAACATTATCAAAAATCAAGGACATCAACCCTTGGTATGTGCAAAACATTTAATGCAATGTCACAACAAAAATCAATGGACTATGTCATTTTCAATTCTTTTTGTTTCTATTAACAGAGACATCATTTATAGCTAATTAGAATCATTAAGCCACTTTATGAAACATGTCTTTACATTTACTCTCTCCCTTTGTTAAAGTATATACTTGAGTATTTAAACCTGCTAAAGTAAATTCTGTAATTTCATGAAAGTGCAGTGAAGCACGAAGGGAAAAAATTAGTGAACAGCTACTATCTTCTGACTTAATTTCAAAGAGTGTCTCATTCAATGAACGTGAAATTTCTTTTAGGTTTTACACAATTTAAATAACTTCATCTTGGACGGTCCATTTCATATATTAAACTTCAAAAGCATGTAATATCTTCAGATTTTCGATATTCTATACATATATACTCTATATATATTTCCATATAATTTATGAAGCATCACTCTGCACATCCTGGTTTAGACTGAGAATTCTTTGTTTTGCATTGTGTATCCCATTCTAAAATGCAATTAATTCTCTGAAATTTTCCAGCAATACAGTAGCCTTAAAATTTGGCTACTGTCTTGACAAGGGTTTTCTAAATTCCATTATCCCTGTCCTTGCCTTGTCTATATGAAATGCGGAGTCTCCCAGATCTGGCCTAGACAAAGCCAAAGGGCTCACCACTAAACTGTAGAAGGCGCCTATACTACAGCAGAGGTGAAAGAAAATCCAGCCCTTTTACTGGCAGTAAAAATAAACTTTATTAGGGGTGCCTGAATGTAGCTCTGTTTAAAAGGAAATCTATGAGATCCTTTCTTGAAAATATTTGCTATGATGAACAGAGGCTGGATATCTAAATTTATTTGCTACATGTGAGTCATAGGCTATATACATACTCTGCAAAGGCTGTCTCATTTTTTTTCTTCTGAATTACTTTCCATACCTCAAAATATCTGGGCCTATTCCCCAGCCTGTTGATTTAACAGAATACCTTATGAAGAATCCTCATCGGTTTATACTCATATATGAAAGTAAAAAGAGAAAAAACCTTCTTGTATATGATTCTGGGCAATGTTATTAACTCAATGAGAAAAAAGAGAGAAAAAAAAAAACCCAACATGTGACCATATTGGAATGGAACTGAATGGAGCAGGGGTCAATTCAGGGTGTGCTGTACTACTGGGATGTGTGTACAAAGAGTCGTGACCCAGCTGTGGTTCTAGTCTACTCTACTCATGCTAGTGACTAGTTACAAAATCTGCCTGAGTAATACATCCAAGCTAAATAGAAAATTCAGGAGCAGACCCACAAGGGAAGAAATAAGTCCTGAATATATATTTCTTGTTCCATGTATTATGGGCAGAAAGTAAGATAATTATCTTTATAAAACCTTGGAATATTATAAAGCGTTGGGACCCCAAACTGGTGGGCTACTATTGTGCTATTAGGTGCTTGTTCGTGTGTGTGGGCCCGAGTGGGGGGCAGGGGGAGACAGGGTAAAACCAGGACTTAAAATTTCAAATGGCACAGCATCTACCATTTTCAAATGTCTTTCTTCTGGTAGGCATTTGAGTTTGATACTCCTGGTATTTAAAGTGACATCACTCATGTAACACATATATGAGATATTTTGGGGAGGAAAATTAAACCAAAGGCAAAACATTCAGCAGAAGTTAAGTTTAAATATGGAGATAATTATCAGGTTGGGCAATGAAGATGGAGGCATGATGCTTTTCTGGCTGACAGATGGCATCGCAGCAGCTTCCACGTCTGTTATACAAAGTTATTCTAATACCACCCATGCGGGAAGTGCAGCACCTTTAGGTAACATGAGACTTCCAATCATATACCTTGGGCCTTTGCACACTGCATGATTTTTTTTTTTGGATATGTCAACCGTCAACAATGATATCATTCATTGATATGATTAACTCTACCTGGAAGCAGTGCTTTAACCAAACTGCATGGAATTCTAGATGTTGTCCAAAAAAAGAACACTTCTTTCCTACCTTCCTTGCAATCATGTTTATTTTCATGCAGCACGAATCCATTACGGCACTGACACATGTAGCTTCCCATTGTGTTGACACACTCATGTTGACACCCGCCATTATCCTTAGAGCACTCATCTTTGTCTAGCAAAGAGATAACGCCATAGATTAGTAAGTAGCTTTAAAAACAAAAGATGTCAAAGGAGACTCATTTAGTTTTGGTTAACACTGGCAAAGGGTAAGCTTAGTCACAGCTTTCCCTTTTCCAAAATAAAACACCCCACCCCCCCAAAAAAAGTATCGTGTCTTAGTTCTACCCACTCCTTGTTTAGCTTGGAGCCTTGTGCCATGAATTGATTTTCCAAGATCATTTGCACTAGGATGACAGCATGTAGTCTTCACTCTTATGCTGGAAAAGTTTTGAGTAGGACAGAGGAAATGAAAGAATATTTTCCCAAATACTTCTAACCACTTATTGCCAATTTTTAAAAATAAATTAAAAATTGTGAGTAGTCTGAATAAACACAAGAAACGGCATTTAAGTGGAGGGAAATCTTTCACTATATTAACCATGGCATATAGACAGACGCTAAACAAGGTTCCAAGATCTATGTGTAACCACTTTTAAAAAAATCACTCAGTATAAATACTGTAGTTGATTTTTTTCATTAACTTTGCATTTATGCTTAGCATTAATGAATCTGGGCATTTTATAATATACCAAGACAGAAAAAGGCATCATTAGACTATCCTAAAGAAGAAACCTAATTTATATATTTTAAACTAATCTACTCTAGCAGACCAGTTTATTAATAAGTAATTCCCTAAAAGAGCTTTTAGTGTGCTAGCAGTAAAAGTTAGAATAGGATAAAAGAGCTTTAAGAAATAGCCAACAAATTCACTGCAGGGAAAAAAAAAGCCCCACTATATTAGCAGGCAGTCAATCAGTGAGAGACATCAGTCACCATATTATGTCACTCAACTGTCATTCCATGACTGGCTTGTCCATTAAAGTCAAATCTGGCCTCTGCTCCTGACACAGACATATGATGACACATCACTCAGACCTTCATCACTCCCACAGCACAGAGAACAAAAAGGACACATGGCAGTCACATCAGAGGTTAGGCTGAATTCAAAATTTACAGTCAACTGATTTTTCTAGCTAGAATTTGTGAGCTCATGGTGGGACACAAATAGCAAATTCTATTTTTGCTTTTTTGGTAAATCAATATTCCCTCTATGGAGATAAGTTTAAGAAAGACATTTTTTTAAAAATCCAAGAATCTGATAGGAATTTTAAAGGATGCAAGTGTTTTTTCCATTTTGGAGACATAACATGACAGAGCTCATAATTCTTCTGGAATATATTGATGCACTGGCAATATCAAAATATTCCAAATATGTACAGGCAGTCCCAAAGCTCTAAAGAACATATCAGCATCAATATATCTGCAATTGGTTTGTTCTCACCTGCCCTCAACACTTCCATCACATTCTTAATACTTAATATGGAGACTAAACAAAACAAACAAACCAAAAACCAAAAAAAAACCAAAAAATAAAAACAAAACAAGCATAGATAAAATAAAATTATTTTATAGAGAATTTTAAATTAATTTTAGAGAAATTTATAGTAATTAGGAAGTCTCATTACCATAAATGTATCAACAGTGAAAATTATAGACGGTGAGCTGTGAATGACTTTTGCAGAATGGGTGACTGATGAACACCACTTCCTACTACCATGCTGTCAGCTACTTCCATTTCCTAATTCAGACAGTCAAGCAGTACATGATTCAAATGTATTATTTCATTGCACCTTTCCAGAGGCTCTTTACTTAATATGCTTTGGAAACATATTTCCTCATGAGTTGATATAGAAATATTCTTCATCATTATTAAATGAAAGAGCCAATTAAAAAATTTCTGGTGCTAGAATTTCTTACCCCAAAATAGACACATATTTCTAGGCAAATGTTTATATAATGATTGTTTGGTGAACTCAAAACCTGATATAGTGAACTTTAGTTGTACTATAGGTCAACCAGATATCTGAGAACTGGTTGGAAATCTAAGAATTGTAAGCAAACTAGTTTAGAGAAGGTGAGTTCACATTTGCTGTGGACTAATAAACAGGTTACTCAGTGACAGACCTATTAGGGCAGCGACGGTCTGAGTCACCCTTTTGTTTGGATCTGTTTACACTGCTGTACATGAGCGCTATAAAAACGTTAAAGAAAAACATGAACATAAGTTAATATTGCTGATTTTTAAAATCTGTAGTCATTTTATAATGCAAATTCCAAAACCTAAAATATTTCTAACATTTAAACTTCATTTTAGCAGAAATCTCAAGTTACCAGGTTATGTTTCTAAGAATAATTATTTTCTTTGGATTTGATAGAACATAATCTGACTAGTGGTAACGGTAAATAAAGTGAAATAAAGTTGAACATGAAGCCATTCATACTTGAATAGTAGTTTTTTTTGTAGCCAATTATTCATCCTTCTATTGTGTTGGAAAAATAATACTTTAAAAATAACTTTCAGAGGAAGAACAAGAAAATGAGGAGGAGGAGGAGAAGGAAGATTTTTATATAGTCATTATTGTCTAAGAGTCTATGATTTTTCAGTTTCACAGTTGATTAACGTTTCCTGTCTTCATTCCTACATCTAACGTTACCTAATATAATCAATGTCAAATGAAATTTGAGAATTATTAAATACACTGCTAGACTATATGCATAGGCTAGTTGAAAGCTTAGCTAAAATTCAAAATTGGGCAAGTCAAAACAGTAACTAGAAGCAGAAAAGTCATCATGCCCAGGAAAGTAGCAAGTAAAACTGTGCCTGCATGTGCCAAGTAGTCAATATGAAAAGAGAAAATTTCAGTAAACATTGAAATACTTGAAATTATGCAGACTTTTTACATCATGCAGACAAAGAAAGCTATTTATTTAACTTAATATTTTAAGTTGTCTAGGGAGTAGTGAATGCAGTGTGGTTATTTTAAAATACATGCTTGGATAAAGGTTAAAAAAAACTATTCTAATTAAAGTGAATGCAATTTCAGATTATCTATGTTGATGAGAAATAGCAAGATCGTAAAAGATGAATTCTACAAATATATTCTGGACTTGTTATTATGAAAGGTCATCACACTTGGGAAAAAATTATAGCAAACATGATTGCTTTCACTTTCTTTCCTTTTCTCCTCTTAGGACACAAACTACAAATATTTTGAACAATGAAAATCCAAAGAAAGAGAGAAGGAAGGAGGATGAAGAGTTACAAAATTTTCTCAGAATGTCTGCATAAATAACTCAACAATTGAGAATTCTATCAATGATTCATTTGAAATTTTCTAGCATTTTCATACTGTGGGCATGGATTTTTAAAAATAGATTTTATTAGTAAGAGAAACAAATGTTTTATTGAGTAGAAATAAAAACATTTAATTTTTGCAGATGGAAATTAGCCTCCTTCTTTGGAATGGACATATCTGATTTCCATTCCTTCATGTGAGATGAAGGAAAGGTCCATTATTAGGGGAAAAGGAGGTGGCATTTTCCCATCAGAGGCCTGCAGAGGATCTCTGAGGCTATCAGAGGCCATCAGTCTATGAATAATACATACTGGACAGAACTGAAGTGGCAACCTGTATCAAGTTCTTGCAAGATTCAAAAATAAAAATTTTCTCTTTGCAGTAAGCTTCCTTGTCTGTAGGAAAAAGAAGTAAAGGTTCCATGCACCGGAACAGAAACATTTATGAACAGACATACATATAATAAATGTTCAAATATAAAATAAACAGACCACGCACCGCCATGCACACACACTTACGCCCCATGCATGTGAGCATGCATACAAGGTTTCAACCCAAAGCTGTTGAAAAAATAACCTTCCAAAGGGCGCTGATAAGCTCTACTGAATGTTATGACACAGACAATTTGCTCTTTCCAAAATACGCAAATATTTAAGTATCATTAATCATGAAACTTGGAACAGGATTCAGAATCATAGGAGAGTTTTAATTGTGTTACTGTTTGAAATTAATCACACTAATATTTAAAGTTTTGTTAAAATAATATCAAGTTGAGCTAAAAACATCCATGTCCATTCCATGAGAGAAATGGCGTACAGGGGGAGCAACGTAAGAAATGTCTGTAAATAATGAAAGGTGGGTAAGACGAGGAGGAGGTCAGCTGAAACCACCTGAATTTCAAGGTAAAAAAAAACTGCACAAATGATTTTAACTGACTTCTGTATTTGTTACAGACAGAAATTAACTGGGAGTCAAGAAATCTGGGTTTTACTGCATTTCTGTGACTGCACCAGTCCCTGGGTCCATCAGGGAAAGATCACATTACTGTTAAGTCACCCGTGAGGGAGACTGTCATTAAAGAGGTTTATCCTTCAAATCCTCTTTTCTGGCAACTGCAGAAGTCATCACTGAGGCCACCACCATGGGGCTGCCTCAAGGTGGACCGTCTATGCACAGTTCTCACTGCCTGAAGTCATCTGTCACATTATTCCCAAATAATGAACACTGCAGTTCGATTGTTCCACGAACGAGAAGTTTCCCAAATGCTGCTGGTTTTACATATGTAAAATCCTACTAGTATTCCTTTAAGTTTAACCCATTTTAAGAAAAATAAGTTTGTTCTGAGTAGAATACAGTTAACTTTGTTTAATCACTTAAAATTACTAAACTATATCATGTATACCTGTGAAGATTTGAATACTTGTGTTCAAATAGAACATCATATAAAATGAAGTTTGGCTTGATTATCATATAATTATTGTTAATCTAAAAACTAACTTCCTTCAGTCAAAGAAAATAACAGTAATATATTGTTGGACCACATATCTTTTAGAAGATGCTATGCCATTATGTTCTAAATTACCTACTAAGTTTGACATATAATTTTGTATCATGTCCAAATAGCTTTATTTACTTTGATGTCCTAATCTCCTTATTTGCTTTGATATTATTTCATTATATTGCTTTATAAATACACTCTTAGAATCAGAACTACATGACGCTGACTCATGTAGAGGAGCTGTGGATTTTCTGCTGTATAAACCAATAACTTCTAGATTTTAAGCTATAGCACTTTTCATGATTAATCTAAGATATTAAATAAGAATTTATATGTGATATTTTCTTACTTTGATGAACATGGAAGTGACAGAAATTGATATTAATTATTCTCCTAATAAGTTCTGAGAGTCATTCTTCCAATTCCTTTTCTTAGGTCTATAAAGTACTTATTTAAATTCAGAGGCTATGTGCAAAAGTAACTAAAATCTCAATATGATTATTTCATTAAGTAATTATATTTTTAAAAATAATGCTATTGTTTGTTTCACTGTATTCATTAAAAATCTAAATATATTTCCTTGTGTTTTTTTTCTTCCTTGATGCATCACTTAACTGCAAAAAATCTAGAATTTATTTTTACGTAGTTTTTCTTTCCAAGTAATATGGAATCATCTATAATAAATACTATTTTTTAATTGAACTTCTTGATAATAATTCTTGGAAGAAGTATGTAGAAAAATAGTTAAATGTTATTTTTCTCATTATGTTTTCATATATTCACAACCACTTCTAAAATTTTTAGAACATTGGTTGCAAACAGAGCCACTTAAGAGTAAGTCTCATAAAATATTTCTGGATTACCACACACAATCTAGCAAACACTTACCAAATTTTCTGTAAGATATTATAAACTAACTATAAAAATAAAAATTATAAAATTTAACTCAATTCAAAACACTTGTATTAATATTTATTAATTAATAAATAGATACATTTAAAAATTTCTTCATTCTCAGAGATCAAAGTCTATTAGGTAATGTTTTCAAATCTAGAAAATATTTGGGTAACAGGTGGAAATATGATATGTTTTTCTTCTAAAGATATTTTTATATTTAAATTAGATGAAAACTGAGAAAACTGGAGAAAAACTACACTGCACTCTCTTTCCACCTTATACAAACATTCTTGGTATTATTATATAGCAACTTTCAGATCTGCCCCCCTCCACATGCTTAGCTGAATGCACAATGCACAGATAACTTTATACCTGGATTTTCATTAATATTTTACCATATACTACATTTTTACACCATGAAATCATTAAATCATCTTTATGGTGTGAAGGGTCCACACAGTGAATTTGAATGTTGTTTCAAATTTCTGTCACTCTCATAGTGTATTGAAAATCTTTCTTTCAGATTTTGAAATATTTCTTTATAAAAGAGTTCCAAGAATGGAATTTCTGAGGCAAATAGAACAGTCATTGTAATAACTCTTAATTCCTATGCTAAATTTATTTCTAAAGAGTTTGTCACAATAAACCCAGTAATGTGTTTTACCAATTCCCCTGAGTGAATTTTAACATAAAACATCCTGCAATTTTGTTTGTGAAATATTCCCATGATGTACATGCCTACTTCCCAATAAATATGATGAATTATTTGACTTTTAACACATGATTACATATTATACTTAAAGCATTATTAGAGCTCTAAAATAATATTTTCTTTTATTTTTTTCTAAAATAGTATTTTCAAAGTGAATAGAACCTATACATTAAAATGGGCAATCTTTTGTAAATTATGATTTGATAAGATGATCACAATCAGTACATTCAATAACCTTGCCCTCTCTTTGTTGTACCACACCGGTTCTTCTTCACAAGTATTTTTATCTCCCCTTTTTCTGAGCAAACATCTTCCTCACTAACAGAAACTCCCAAGAGCTTAAATGTGAAGTAGATCTAATTACTTATCTGGGTCTACAGTATTTTAAATGTGAATCTGAAAAACTGCCAAGACTTTTCAATGAATCAAAAAGAAAACACTGGAAGTTTATACTTAATTATCTTGGACTTTACAAAATAACAATCTAATAAAGAAGTGAAAAGTGTATCTGTTGTTTTCCAGGTCCCAAATATGTCGAGTGTAACTTGTAACTAACACCATTTGCAAAGAGCATGATCAGCTCTTACGGTTAAAACAAACTAAGACAAACTGGGGTTTAAATGCTTTGTGACACTGAGCAGTTTACTTAATCTCTCAGTGGCTTCATCTGTCAAATGAATATAACAATAAGAATATTACAGCTTTACTTTGATTTGTTAAGGAGTTAATGTATGCATAATACGTTCTCAGGATGACAGCTACAATAAGAGAGTTTAGAGGGTTAATTTCTCCTTGAACTTCATTGTTCAGTTTACTTAATTACATTTCAGTATTATTGTCTTAAAGACACAGACAAATAACCTGTCTCTGCAATTTGGAAATCTTTGCCTGAACAGAAATAGCAGAGAATGAATTTCAAATATTTTAGGTAACTTTAAATTTAACCGTATTTTGTCACTAGTATACATAGCATGCCTCTTTTTAAAATTAAATTAAAAGAATAATTAAAAGATTCTAAGTATTACTATTATGATAAAATTTACTCACCTTATAATTTCAATTTTTAAAGTAAGTATTTAGGTGCTTCTAAGATAAGAAGCCTTAACTCTAACCACTGGATCACCTAACATTTGTAAAATACATGAAATTTATAGAATATTGAAGTCTAAGAAAGTCTTTCTTTCACTGAAATAGAATATTAAAATTCTACTTGAAATAATAAATCTTAAATGAATGTCTGAGAATAATTTTTACTTTTTGTTTTTATTTTTTATTATTTACCTATTTATTTTTATTGAAGTATAATTGATCTACAATGCTATGTTATTTGAAGTGCACAACATTGTGCCTCAATATTTTTATAGACTGGCTATACTCCCCCTGCTGCTCATTACATCCTTGTAGCTTATTTATTTTATATATAGTAGTTTGTACCTCTCAGTCCCCTCCCCCTCACTGGTCCCTCCCCCTTCTCTCTCCCCACTGATAACCACTAGTTTGTTTACTATATTTGAGAATTTTTAAAAGACAATTAAACCTGAGGGACGGAATGAGAACAAGGGAGCCAAAATTCATTGGATTTGGAATGTACTTTCATATATGACTTAGACCTCAGTGGAACTTGTGAACCATTAACTTCAATTACCCTGAACGCCCCAAACAAACCCTGCACATTGTAAATCTCATTAATTTTAAACGCATGGGGACTGGAATAAATGGACTTTGAATTAACTCAATCCAAACTACCTAATATTAAAACATAAATGGAATTCAGTTGCTTTAAATTGCTTGCCAGTGAGAAAGGCAGACAGATTGCTATACTAAGGCATATTATAATTTTATCTATTTTTGCAATTTCAGAATAATACTTTTTAGAGGCACAATTTTGAAATTGGGAAAATAAGGGAATTTCACTGATGTTTCTATCTATTTTCTTAGCATTTAGGGGCCTTGAAACAAATTTCACCTTTTTAAGAGGGAATTTTTACCGTGAGTTGGTTCAACTAAACATTAAATTCCAACAAACACATATCAACTGCTAACTATATCTGATAATATATTGTTTTCAGTAAAATTATAATTTTCATATTTCTAGGTTTCTTGTTGCAATTATTTCTATAGTGATGAGGTAAAGTATGATTTTAATAGCTACCTAACAAGAATGAAAATATGATAAGAAGAAGAATAAGAACCATGTTGATAAGCAGTAAGAATAAAAAATAGATTGCTAAAATGGGAACACATATTCCAAAAACAAAGAGAAATTATTTTGAAAAAGTCTGATA
Source organism: Vicugna pacos (assembly GCF_048564905.1). Lineage (NCBI taxonomy): Eukaryota > Metazoa > Chordata > Mammalia > Artiodactyla > Camelidae > Vicugna > Vicugna pacos. The sequence continues at coordinate 10,556,982 of NC_132988.1, read as the reverse complement.
TCACTATGCCCATCCTCTTCTAAAGAGTAAAGTCATTGTATGAAAATATTACCATAATAATTTTGTGTTATTTTTTACTAGCCTTTGAAATATTTGGCTAGAATTTATCTGACTCAGGTTTTTGAGAGCTGCATTTCATCAGGGACCTTATTATTAATATCCTAACTTTAAGTAGAAAATTGTCAAACTAGGATAAACGTTCATGCATTCTATGCACCTCAAGTTAATTTACAATAAAACCACAAAGAATTGACAGCACACAATTTAAGCCAATCCACCTTGAAAATCCATAATATACATGTGCAGCAGGAGAAAATCGATACCTGAGAAGAAATGTGCTTTGAAGCCCTTCTTGGATACGGTATTGTCAGATTTGAATTCAATTCTCATGTTGTTGATCTGGGATGTGATCACTTCGGGCACTTCAGCACCACAAAATTTGCCATGCAGTTTAGACTCAGAAGAAAGACCACTCCAAATCTCGACATAATCATATTTGCAAACCTAGAAACAAACATGGTTACTGTAATCACCAGATCTGAAAACATCAGATGATGGACATTTATTTATGAAAAATTTATCACGTTTTTCTCTTTGTACTCCTGTGTTAGTCAAACTGGGCTTAACAGGTAAAGACAAAAATCAAGAAAAGTGTCCAAATATGAAGCAGACAGCATGAGAGTATAGATCCAAGAGATGTGTATACAAATATATGCTTATATATGTGTATTTACAGCAGCCATCTTTTCCAAAAAATACAGAGTTAAGGAAAACTGAGATGAATATTTGTTTAACAATGCATATGACTGAACTCTGGGCATGATGTGTACTTTGCAGTATGTCAACTCAAATGACTGGTTCTGTGATATTGATCAGGTGATAAATAAACTAAATTTTGCCAGAAAAATGGAATACTTTTTCTTTCTACTTGGATAGGATAACGTTACCAAGACTGAAGTTGTTTGATATTTACTTTCCTTTTGGATGTCAATATAATGAATAAGACAATGATGTTATAACTTAACCCAGTATTCTGTAAGTCAAGATTTTGCTCATGCATTTACTTAAAAAAAAATAAAAAAACTAAGACTTCAAACTGTGAAAATACACAGAATTTTGTTAACAGCCTTCCACAGAGTAACCTCATAAGTGTAAGAATTCCAGGATACGTTACAGAGTTTGTACAGACTCCTTCCGTGAATAAAGACTGCTACCATGAGGAAAAGGCTTTCAAACACAATGCTCCACTTACTTAAAACCATCTAGCTTCCTTCCTCCTATATACAAACTTCTACCCTTCTTAGGAACATCTATCGATTAGTGAATCAAAAAGTCATTTCTGGATTTCCAGTCAAGATGGCAGAGTACTAGGACCATGAGCTTGCCTCTCCTCGTGACTACAACAAAACCACAACTGCCTACTTTTACAATCTTCAAAAAAAAAAAAAAAAGACTGGACCCTAGCAAAAAAGATCTTCAACTGGAAACATAAAGAGGGAACCACAGCAGGACAGTAGGAGGGGTGTGCTCATGATATAATCGGGCCCCACACCCCCCTGGGTGGGTAACCCACAAGCTGAAGGCTAATTAAATCGCAGAGGCCCTTCCATAAGAGTGAGAGTTCTAAGCACCATGTCAGATTCCCCAGCCTGGAGTTCCAGGACTGGAAAGAGGAGACCTCAGGACATCTGGTTTTGAAGCCCAGTGCAACTTAACTCCAGCAGCCCCATGGGTCAGGGGGAAACAGAGACTTCAGTCTCTTGGGAAGTGAACATAAAATCTCATGTGCACCAGGTCCAAGGGAAAAGCAGTGGTTTCATAGGAACCTGGGCCAGACCTACCTGCTGACCTATCTCTCCAAGAGTCTCCAGGGGAGGTAGGAGATGGCTGCGGCTCACCCAGGGGACATAAAAGCTAGTGGTGGACATTCCAAGAGAGACTGTTCATCTACGTGAACTTTCCTGGAGGCTGACATTTTGATTGGATCATTAGCACCAAGACCCAGCCCCACACAATGGCCCAAGGCTTAAGTGCTGGGAAGCCTCAGGCCAAATAACATCCTGGGTGGGAACACAGCCCCACCCATCAGCAGACTTCCTGAGTCACAGACTCCTCTAGACAAGGCCCTACTCACCAGAGGGCCAGGATCAAGCTTCACCCAGCAGGCACCTACTTACTCCTCCTGCCAGGAAACCTGCACAAGCCTCTAGTCCAGCCTCGTCCACCAGAGGGTAGACACCAGAAATAAGAAAACAACAATCCCAAAGTCTGTGGAAGGAATCCACAGACACAGGCCAGACTCTACCCTGGAACTGGCTGGAACCTGGCCCTCGGGTGACAAGGGAAGCGTGTACTGCTGAGACGTACAGGATGTCTCCCACAGAGGAGAAACGTAACTAACATGCCTAAAGATACAAACAGAAAGACAGAAAATATGAGGCAGCAGAGGAATATCTCCCAGACCAAGACACAAAATAAAATGCCAGAAGAGGAAATAAGTGATGAAAAGACAGGCAATTTATCTGAGAAAGAGTTTAAAGTAATGATGGCCAAGATGATGGGAGAACTCAAAGGAGCACAGATGTACAGAGTGAAGTTTCTAGCAAAGAGCTGGAAAATATACAGAATATCCAAACAGAGTTGAAGAATAAAATCACTGAAATGAGTATATATATCTTTTTTAATTAATGTTTTTGTTTTTCTCAGATATATGCCCAGGAGTGGACTTGCTGGGCCATATGGTGGTTCTATCTTTAGATTTTTTGAGAAACCTCCATATTGCTTTCCATAGTGGCTGCACCAACTTGCATTCCCACCAATGGGGTACAAGGGTTCTCCCTTCTCCACACCCTTGCCAACATTTGTTATTTGTGTTCTTCTTGATGATGGCCATTCTGACAGGTATGAGATGATATCACACTGTGATTTGCACTTTCCTGATATTGGTGATGTTGAGCAAATTTTCATGTTCCTGTTGGCCATCTGCATTTCCTCTTTTAGAAAAATATCTATTCAGTTCTTCTGCCCATATTTTAAATACATTGTTTGTTTGCTTTTTAATTGACGCACAGTTTATTTTTTTTAAAAAGTCATTTCTGACACAACTAATAGCTTTAGGGAAACTGAGGAAGTAGAAGCCATTCAATGCTTAGCTCACCTTATGTCACAGAACTGGCAGGAAGATTCCTATTTTCAAAAAGTGTAGCTCATAGGAAAGCTTTTCTAAGATTACTATGAAAATATTTTCTTCATTTTAATATTCCCCCAAATTTCAGATAATTATTAAAGAAAAATGATGTGTCATGTGGGTAACATATGTTAGAAATATAAATTATAGTTTTTCCCATCATAAAACTTACACATGATGTAAAGAAGATCTCAAAAGGTCTGCCGAGCTCTAAACTTCTACAATTCTTTGAAATACAAGTTCATCACACTTCAGACTTGAATTTCCTTTAAGGAAACATAAAAGTCTGCAACATCTTTTTTACCTCAAAGCCATTGATAAGAGATGAAAAAAGGCACAGAAGTGCCTTGACTACTACAAGCAGAATTTTCAAAAATTAATTAAAAAGAAAGAAGAAAAAGTAGGAGGGAGGAAAAAGAAGCAGAGATACATACACAAAGATCAAATTATGGTATAAAACCCACAAATATTACCAACATTATTGCCCAGACACAAAACATTACATTTCTGTTCTCTCACTTCTTTGCAAGTATTCAACAGATATATAGCAAATAAAAAATCATTTTTAGAAGGAAATTTTATCATATTAGAAGTTTTGAATCTTGTTCATTTTAAAATAAACACAGAACGAAAGTTGTTGGGGGAAAGAGAAAAACAACAGAAAGTAGGAAAAGCTCAAAACAAACATTTGATACATTTTCTCTGGGCTTGAACCAGTGTTGACCAAGACACATACACGACAGAAAACTGGATCTTTATTACAGCAAATTGTATTTTGTAAAAGAAAGACAGTGTCAACTAAACGCATCTTTTATTGAGGTTAAGAAATTAATCTTTACTTGTAAACCATGAGCACATTCATAGTGAAAAACTACTTATATAGTGAAAATATACCCATTTTCACAAGTAAAATATACCAGGTTCTCCTGAACAGGTAATTTTGTTATGACTTAACAAGTGAATTCTGGTTAGTTTTTTCTAGAACAGTCTATGTGACATGACCCTAATGTTTTCATAGTACTTTAATACATGAGGAAAATGCTGCATGTTCATACACTAAATAAAAAACTCTCCCTGAGGAATTTTCAATCGCCCAGAAACAGTCTAAAATATCACTCAATGCCAACAGGAATTATAAGCAGTTGCAGAAATGAGAAACAGAGCAAAGAAAGACTACAGCATCTATACGATTGTACTCCTGAAATGTATCTTCCTTCTCTCCCTCCCTCCCTCCCTCCTTTCTTCCTTCCATCTATCCATCCTTCCTTCCTTCCTTCCTCTCTCTGTCTCTCTCTTTTTTTCTTTTTAGTTTACCAGATTGCCTTTAGGGATTCCCGAAACGCAACATAAAAAATTGCACTTATTATTCACACTTACTTCATTGCCCTCCAATTCAAAAAACTCAAACTTCATAGAAATTCTGTACTGTGTTGGTGCGACCACTTGCCACACGCAGTGTTTGTTGGGCGGGTACTCTTTGGGCCAGCCTGGAGTGGTTATGGTGCCATTTAGTTTCGTAAGAAGTCCGCCACAAGCCGCTAGAAAGAAAGAAAAAGGTTTCTCTATATAAAGTCACCCCCTTCTAAGCACCTTTCCATTGATAATCAAACATCCCAGCATTAAATTTCAACTCTCTTCTGGACTTTTCAAAATCTAGAAAGTTGCAGTCTCTCTTCCTTAGTCTTCAGGACAACTATTTCAATCATCTCATCTCATTTATAAAGGATTATTTTGTAGCTTTGGAACCAAACAAATGACGGCTGCACTACATTTTAGATCACTTTAAAGTGGACAAGCAATAGAAAGAAAACTGGGGGTCAGTTTTCTTTTCTTTTAAATGTGTGTAATAATATCTACTTCACATGGTGGTTGTGAAAATTAGTAAAAAGATTTATGTAAAGCACAATATAGTCTGATGTAGTAAGATCAAAATCAGAAGTTTAGTTCCTCAAACTCTCTTTTCCAAGACAAGCAACTCCTGGAAAGAGTTATTTGAGCCAGTAGGCAAGATCAGCCATAGGAAATAGAGCATGTTTGTTATTCCAAATACTCCATTTAACAACTGGTTTTCTTCCCCTTTAAAAGACATGCTATTGACTATACTTCAATTAAAAAAAAAGTACTATTTATTTTAGCTCTTTCCTATTGATAGTGAAATCAGCAAAATTAGGGTATTCAAAAGCAAGTTAAATGAAAAGAACACATATTGTACACAGTTCCTAATCAATCCTAGGGAGCCAAGGCTGAGCTAAATAACTGGGCTTTTTAATTGCCTTTGTGTATATATGGATATGTATGTAAATGTGTGTATGTATGTCAACTAATATGAATATTACCATATTTATGAATATACTTAAAAACTCTACCTGTACTTTTATGTTTTGGGTAGATTTTTAAAAAAATACAAACTATTTATTTTTAGGAGTCCCACAGAAATAACAGCCACATTGCTTTATTATTATCTGGTTTACAATGTCTTCTGTTTTGAAGGAATTGCATTTTCTTCACAACTGTGTGCATTTTATTCCAGTAGAAGAGGGAGGCAGAAAGAGAGAATGAGACTACACGAAAGAGAGAAATGGGCAGGGGTTTTGGGCAGGGAACATCACGTGCAAAGCCAGCGCTACCTTCGCAGGTCCTTTTGTCAGGTCCCAGCTCGTAACCAGGCTCACACGAGCACTGGTAACTGCCCAGTGTGTTCACACAACGCTGCTCGCAGCCTCCCCGGTCAGGCTTGGCACACTCGTCTTCCTCTATAAATGTGGCGACAATTAGAGAACAACTAGAATATTTTGTTTTTATAGATTAATGTGTAATTTTTTGGAAAACATGATGTTTAATAGCTCTGAATGAAACTAAGACAACTGATTTTTTTCAACAAAGGAGCAGGAACAATTTGCAAGCCCTTGGTGGTTGAAATACAAGAATCCATGTCATTGCAATCTAAGAATTGTTTAAGAACCAGAAAGACTGGGCCAACTGAAGATCCCCTTATCTCAGACACAGCATATGTTTTTTCCTGAACTTCATGGCAAAGAGGATTATTAAAACTTAGAGATTTTTTTTCTGAATGGAATAAAAAACTTACAGAAAAAATATAGATTCGCTTGTTCATTTCATAGTATAGTTTGCTAGGTGGTCTAAAAAATGCTTTTAAAGAAATAATCTTTATTTAAAAAATAGATAATGGTGACTGAAAACTAAAAAGAAAGAAAACTCAGAAACTTACTGGACCTCTTTAAATTTAAAGTATTCAGTGCTTTTTATATAGACATATTGATCCAGAAAATATAATAATCTCATATTTTTATAAACACACATACTATTTAAATTTTATATGAAAACATGAAACATACATACGAAATAGACATGTAAAAAATGTATACTATTTTAAAAAACATACATAACCAGGTACTCCACAATCTTACTCTTCAGGAATAACCTATTGTGAGTTAGGAAAATAACAAACAATATTCTCTGGAGAAATTTTGCATTATCAAAACACTAAGCATTTTGATAACCAAATATATAAACATCACATTAGAGACTCTTATAGCATGTTTCTTCTACTGTAAAACATAGAGAAGATTCAAATGAACATTTTAATGAATACTTTGAATACATATAGTAAAAGTGCCAAGTTTTCTGCCTTTCAATTCATATAATGAATATCTAAGTAATGCTCAGGGGAAAGCTATTAGATTGTTGCTCTTTGAATAATAAAAATGTCTAGATATTAGTCACACTGAAATCTGACATACACAAGTGAAAAAACAAACAAACAAACAAAAAAAAACAGATGGCAGAATATCCTAATGGAGTTCCTACCCTGTGCTACAAAGCTCCAAATTTCACTATTTACCGATAATCTTTTCCATCAAAATATCTTTATGAACATACTTCAACATTCAATATTACTTTACTCTAGTTCTTCCCTAATTCGCAGCTAAATACCACATTTATCTTTGACAAAGAAAAGCTTACACTTTATATTATTTCAAAATACCTTTAAAAAAGTTGGCAGCAAATCCTGCCTTGTTCACAGTTCCGTCAGAAACAAACTTCATCCACAAAGTGTTGGAGGTAGATCTGATATCTTCAGGTTTATCATAACCACAAAAACGCCCTATCAAAGGGCTATTTTCACTGGTTCCATCTCGAACTTCTAGGTAGTCATAGGCACAGTTATCATGCCTTTCAATCTGCAACAGTAAAACCATGTGAATAGCTACCTCATTAATAGATAAAACAATATCTACAGAAAAAGCATTTTGCATTCTCAGTGCCACAGCACTGACATGGCCATATAACAAATTACTTACACCCAATGAGAGCATTTCTGATGAGTGTGCCTGGTAATACCTACACTTTCTGTGAATAAAGGTTGTATTAATCTGGTAGACAGAGAAAAAAAAATCTATGAAAAAGTGCAGCCACATGCTTTAAGATCAACAGAAGTTAACTGCCTTAAAAAAATACAAGGAATAATTCTTTGGAAAATAGAATTCAAGAAAATTCAGACTTAAAATTATCATTAGGTACCTGGACTAGATACGCTGTTTCATCATAGTTCACCCACAGAGCCAGAATTTTATTAATAGAGAAGCTGAACTAGAAATATTGCAGTGTTTTAGGTTATACATCTCTTTTGAAGGAAAATCTGATAACATGGGATTACATTTTTTCATAGTCTATGAAATTCTTTATCTGTAGTTAGCAGAGCTGTGTGTGGAAAGACTAGTCACTGGCTGTCCCCGCTCAGGGTAACAGGGCTTGTTTAGATGAACCCTTTTACCTTAACACATTCCTCTCACTCTGTGCAGCCTGGAACTCAATCTCTTTCCTAAACAGCTAAATGCAAATATTAGCTCAGACTACTGGTCTATAAAACTATAAAGAAGTGCATGTTCACAGACCTTTGTTTTAGCCCTGAACTTCTACAAACAACAAACCAAAATTTACAAACTGTTTTACAAATTGTAAGACCATTTCTAAATAAATTCTTGCTTTTTACTTTTCATAGAAAATGGGCACTAACCCTGAAGTCTTAATAGAGTCAATTACTTACTAGGTATTTGAAGCCAGAAAGCACTGTCATCTATAATTAATCAGCCATGCACAGTATCACGTCTTGTCAAACATCATTCAACATACAACTCACTAATTTACGGAATTCTCCCAGTACGAAAAGAATGTCAAGAAACACGTTCATTCCATGAACTAAAATCTATATGCCTGAAACTGCTGGTATAGTTGGTTGAAGATCCCTTTCCTGATTTGTGAATATATTAACAGTGATAGTCTTCAAATTAAGATGAACAGAAAAAATAGATTTTGAAGCAGATTTGATTACAACTAAGGACTGCCTTTGCTGCTGCCCTTTTCCCAGTCACAAATCAGGATTCACTCGTTCCTTCAACAAATGTTCAGGGCCTGTTCTCTGCTGGGCATCCCTCTCCCCTCTCACTGCTCAGTATGCGTAGTTCAGCCAAATAACAAAGAACCTCACCCTCCCGGAGCTTATCCTGGTGGGTAGAGAGCAAAGGAACAGCAAACAGGGTAAGTAATAATCATAAAGCACAAGAAAACAATACATTCTATGGAAAAATACAAGATGAAACAAGACAGGAAGGATGAGAAGTGGATGCGGGGAGTGGAGGTTGCAATTTTAAATTATACTATCCGTACGAGCTCACTGTGACTCATATATACGGGTTTTTTCCCCTCAAAATGCATTCTCTTTGTGTGTGGAATTGTGGGAAAGAATTGGAAAATATTTAACACTAAAAATATCTCATTTTAAAAGCATATTTAAGCAGGGAGATGCGAGAGAGTTAGCATTTCCATTAGTAATGACGTGTGACCGGGGAGGACAAGGGCAATGTGACCAGCTAGAGACATGCCTTCTTCTCTCAGTCTTTAATATACTCCCTTCAAAATCAGGGGTCTCTATAAATATGAGAACATTTCCAGATGACCAAATGCTATTCTCTGGTCAAGGGGACATATAACATCTAAAACTCTTAGGGTACAGAGCTTGGTAAAAGAATAAGCAAATAAGCTAAAGCTGAACTGATGACAGGAGTGTAGGGAAAAGAACCAAAGGGCTCAGTCAGCCGACGATGTTTCTTCAGCTGCTTGAGCAGCACAGAATGAACTGATCCAAACTCATGAACCACACTGGGAGAGGCGGGAGAGGCTAAGTTCAAAGAGGAAAGAAAGTGAGAACACACAGTAAAGAAAGAAGATGCTTGCGGCAGAGGGTCAATTAATAGAATAAAATCACAGTGCTTCATATTGGAAGCCATACAAGGTAAAAAAAATAAGGTTAATTTGAAAGGTTTTAAATGACTAGTTTGAAGAAATTACTGCTTTAAAAAAAAATTACAGTAAGAAGAGAACAAGATACAGGCTATTGAAAAAAATTACATTTCTTCAGTGATTAAAGAGAAATAGGATAATGGATATTTCCCTGTATATAAAACTCACTCTGTCCCTTTGACAGTTATAGAATAGACCTCTTTACATTTTAATGTATAGCATAGTCACTGCTTACTCAGTAAAAGTTAGAGGTTCAGATATTTTATATGACAGACAAAGTGTAAATAGCTCATGGGTAAATGCATAAAAATGACCAATTTTAGGGCTAATTCCACCAGTACCTATGTATGAATTACCTATTACTTACATATTAAGTATTATGCACGTGGCATTAGGGGTAACACAATGGAAATAGACACTATATTCCCACACAGTGAATGTCATTGTTGTTGACATAGATACCAATGACCTGAATCTCTGTTTACATATTGTTTCCAGTTTAATTGCCATAATCCTAATTGCAAAGCCAGCACAGTAAATCTGCTCTATTGGTGTAAATTACCACTATACCTCTTCAACTGTATCTACACAACAGTATTGATGGACAGCACAAACAAGAGTCTGAGTTATTCTATTTATGTTATTTGCATATCATTTTCTCCAGTGGTATCAATTACTTTATCAATTAGTACACAGAATCGATAGAAATAAATATGGTTCAAGCTAAAAAGTGGCAAAGTCCATTGATAGTATGCCAATAACCCTAAGAACCATAAGAAAAAGAACAGCAAAATCAATGATTCATAAAAACAAAGAAAGAAAAGCAGTTTCCTCTTGATTTAAAGCATGGACACAGTTCATAGCCCTGGGACCTGAATTCAATGTCACGCACAATTACACATATAATAAATATGTTTAAATAACGATGATGCTGGTTTATTATAGACTTTAAGGTAATCAGAGCATAAACCATATAGGCGTGTGGCAAGTTTATCATAACATAAACAGATCTAACATGTATATAGAGAAAACAATGGAAGGGATAGTAAGCTGTGAAGATCTTTTTAGAAAACTGATGTATAAATGATAATGGAAGTAGATCCAAACACACAAAGAAGGAAGAACAAGTACAAAGATTAGCCAGAAGGGATTAATATTACATTTCATTACTAAGTGGGGACTCATGCCTTTACTGGCAAGTTAGAGAGGAAGCATGGAAAAGCTGAGTAATTTTATTTAGTAAGAACTAAAATCAATTAAACGTAACCTCAAGTAGTCAAGCCTTTCATTCTAACACTGCCAACCAGTGCAGAGCTTTGTGGCCAGTGCATAGGGGTGAGCTCTAAGACTGCAGGAAAGCCAGCCCTGGAGCAAGAGACCGTGCCCAGGGGTAGGACCCATTCACACACTTGGCTTTTATTTTATAATCAAATTTCCAAATAAATATACCACTGCAAAAACATCTACTGCGATACCTAGTTATTTTGAAAAATCTCTGAAAACTCCAAAACTTCCAGGTAATAGTTTCAGTAAAAGCTCTCCCATACTCTCTGGAAAACTGAAAATAAAATTACCATATAATTCAGCAATTCTACTTCTGGGTATATATTTAAAAAATTGAAAGCAGGGTCTTGGAGAGAGGTTTGAACATCCACCTTCATACAAGCATTATTCATAACAGCCAAGAGGTGGAAGCAACCCAAATGCCTATCAGTGGATGAATGGATAAGCAAAATATGGTATATACACACAATGGAATATTAGCCTTAAAAAGGAAGGAAATCTTTTCATGTGCTACAGCATGCAAAAGCCTTGAGGATATTACACTAAGCGAAATTTTTTAAAGTCACCAAAAAAGGTCAAATATTGTATGATTCCACTTACATGAGGTACCTAGAGTAGTCAACTTCATAGAGACATAAAGCAGAAGCGTGATTACCAGGGGCTGGAGGGAAGAGGGAATGGGGAGTTGTTGCTTACTGGGTAAATAGTTTCAGTTTTGCAAGATGAAAAGAGTTCTTGAGGTTGATTGCACAGCAGTGTGAATGTACTTAACACTGCTGTGTCAGATACTTAAAAAATAGTTAAGATGGTAAATTTTCTGTTATGTCTGTTTTTGCCATAATAAAAAAAAACCTCTTCTATGAGTGTTAGAATGTAATTTCAAAATATAATTAATGCTACCAACCAGAAAAATGATTAAACTTTTATAGATAATATAACTTAAAATTCTACACACTTGGAATAATGCTCAAGTCATTATTTTTTGCTTTGGGGGAAAATGTTAAAGAAAAGTATGACTAGCAAAAACAACCTAGATTAGCATTTTTTATTAAAAATAAATCAATTTTAATATAGGAAAATACAGTAAAGTCTAAGTAATAATGCTACTGATAAAAGGAATTTTGAATAAAAAGAAGAAAAGTTGAATAGATGATTATTTTCAAATGTAACAGTATCATGTTTAATATTTTATTACTTAATATTTTTATTATTACTTTTTAATACTTAACAAATATTGATAAATGTGTAACTACAGCTCAAAAATGTAGGAGAAAAAAACAAATGTGCACAGTCATGTGAAAATCAAAACCATGAGTCTGGGTTAGATCTATTTTCATATGATTCTGGTTTTTCAATGTTGCCATTGGATTTCTTTTTTCCTTTATGACACTATTATTTTTAGCTCACTCATAAATTTAATAAATATTTACTGAAAATCTACTATTGCCAATTAATATATACTTGGTAGTGCATGAACAGTGATGAATAAACAGACATGTCCCTGATTGACATTCAGTGATTAAATGACACAAATGTACAAATGGCAATACTTAATGAAGGGAACAAATTTAACTTGCTACCAAGACCTGCATGCAAGAGTGCCAGGCCATGAAATTGGTTTCAATCACAGTGCGAGCAATTATGAATTGTGTGACCTTTGGCAAATTTATTTAATCTAACCTTTCAGAGTAGAATGATAACCTAAACTATAATTCTGAAGGGATACTTGTCTTTTATTGTCATTAACCAATATATATTCTTAGCCAAATATCCCAGAACAGGACAGGGCAAGCATAAAATTTTAACTCATTAAGGTCTCCTTGTCTTGGCTTCCTAGTTGATTCACAAAGACTAGTCTACTCAACTGAAACTAATACAAAACATTTAAAGGAATTAGAGGATTACTTTTAATCGGGTAATTCAGAAAGCACAGTTGACCCCTGAATAACGTTGGAGCTAGGGGTGCCATGCTGGTGCAGCTGAAAAACTGTACCTTCTATCTCTGCCTCAGAAACAAAGAAACTGATAAATGACTCATCCAAGGTGAGGAGGCTGAAACAGTTGGAAAGATTCACCACTCAAACCCTAGTTCTTTTGATTCTGTATATTGTGATCTCAAATCAAACAAAAACTTTCCCCCGCACTTAGTTAAAGATCTGTAAAACGAAAATAAAAGGTACTATGCTTATTTTTTTTCAATCCACTTAAAAGTGGGCCTCAGTCGAACTTGCGTTGTTCAAAGCATCAACTGTACCAAGATAAAAACTTTTGGGGGAGATGGCCAAGATGGCAGTGTAGAAGAACTTGTGGCTCACCCGCTCTCATGAATACCTCAAAACTACATCTAAATAAGGAACAACTCTCACAGAATACATACTGAACTTTGGCAGAATATCTCTTACAATCAGAAATACAAAGAAAATCTTCTCAAAACTGGGTAGGAAAAAAGAAAAAAAGAAAATTGGGGTGGGACCTATCCCTTGTAGAGGGAACAGCAAAGGAGGAACAGCACCCTCCTCTGGGAAGCCCGCTGCCCAGTGGGGAGGTCCACTGGGACAGAAAGGGAGCTACAGAGACTTGGAGGAGAAAACAGTGAATAAAAACTTCTGTCAGAAAGACAGAAAACACTGAGAATAGTGACAACTTCTTTTTAATTATATCAGTAATTTTCCCAAATAAAATATATAAGCTGTATATTGAAAATATATTATGTAAACAAAAATCAGTTGATATAAACAGATAACTGACTAACTGAAACAAACCACATAACAACCACTGGACCAAATTTAAAATATACCCAGTAGATTCTAGGTACTCGCTCTAGTTGAGTTCTTGAATAAAGTCACTGAAAATACTGAGTTTGTGAATACTGATTCATAGCTCATAGGGAAATACATGGTTGGGTTCTGAACCCCTGGCCACAGAATTTTTGTCAGCCAATCAACACTTAAGCTTGTTTTATGTGTGTTTCTACTTAAAGACACCTTCACACAGTGGACAGCGTCCTCTACTGCCTTCTGATCACTTGGACAGTGAATAGGCCTTCTGATCAGTAAGGGAATAATCTCCAGTTATGGCATCGGCATCTCTTAGGTCCTACCTGAACCTACTGCCATCACCTCATCATTCTTTTCCACTTCACTTTAGGATCTCTGTTTCTAGCCTGATTCTATTGTTTAAACACACTCAGCAGTTCCTGACGAATTCCCACAGCTCTTGGCTTCTAATCCCTTACTCAGTTCTCCCCACCACACATAAAATGACTCATGAGCCAGCGCGGTGGTCCTGGACACAGACTTCTGACTGGCCTTTGGTTTATTCTGCCCTCATCTAATAATGTAACGTTGGTGCTGACCTCTCTCTCAATAAATATTTTTGATGAAGTCAAAAGCTCCTAAGAATATTTAAATCTCTATTTCTGATATAAACAATTGTCTGCATAATGGTAAAAAGCTGAAAAATGGATTTCCCTCAACAACAAAAGACAATCTACCTTTTAACCTCTTAGTTTACAAGAGAAATAAAAGTTCTATTATTTAATGGACCCTTCAAGCATTCTTTGTGAAAAAAGCCCCTGGGCATTTGTCAAAAGAAACTGTTGTCAGGACTTCAAACATTCTAATTCAACAAGCACAGATTATGTAAACGCACTTTAATCTTCTTGCAAATGTCTGCAATCAGAGGAAAGAAGAAAAAACCCTCCTTGCTCTTGATGTTACATTTTATAGGCAATCCGCTGCTTCTTCACTAATTAAAAAGCTGCTTCTCTAATTCTTTGCTTCTTTAATGAGGATCCCCTTAAATGTATGGTCATTTATGGAGGATGTGCCCTGGGAAGGCTGCCTGAGGGACTTTACCTCAAAGGCCTGGAAGGTCAGTCCCACATAGCAGCCTTCTGTCACTGTGATCTTCCACACACATTCTTTCATCGGCCTGTAGTCATCGGGGTAGTTAGGAGACTGAATCTGTCCTTCATTTTTACGTATTTCACCTCCACAGATAGCTGAGGAAAGCAAAACGAAACAAATAAATAAACCTAGACATGCCATTGCATTTTCATTTTTTTCTAAGGGAACATTTTAGTTCCATGCCTGTAGCTGAGCACCTACAGACCAGGTTAGAAACATCAAGGTTGGCTGCTTATATTTAGTTGGCAAAAAAAAAAACCCAAAACGAAAAAAAAAAAAAAAAAAACCCAAAACCTGGCCACTCAACTATAAATATTAGATAATAGTCAGTAGAGGAGTAATCACTGTTAATCCACATTTTTATAAAAACAAGCTTTTTTTTTTTAACTTTTAAAAAACTTCTTGAGATTTTGTCAATTTCTTCTATGTGAGTTTGTGCTGTGATTCCCCGAATTGCTTCTTTTGGTCTTTCAATCTCAGGTGAAACTGCTGTGCAGAACTCCCTGGGCCCCTGGGCCCCTGGCCCTGAGCAGACCTTGTGCTCAACACCTCTGGCTCCTTCCAATCCAGCCTCTTCACTGCCACCCAGTTATTCTCAGAAATAAACTCTTCTGTTCTCTTAAAAGTCTAAGGGAAGCAGAAATCTTCCGTCTTCTAAATTATCTTAATTTAGATAAAATAAATTAAATTATCTGGGCAGAGGCAGGAGCAAGAAAGGGTCTTCTCCACCCATGACCTGGCAAGAAGGAAGTGGTTTTGAAAGCCAGGAAACACAATGCCAGTTTATTGTTTAAAAGACACATAGAGCAAAGCCTCTAGGAATTTCTTCTTGAATGTTGACTCTTTCATTTAGACAAAGAAAGCTCCAGAACTGTGCAGTTTTTATAAAAGAGCATTTCAGTAGTACAGTCATCCAATACACACCAACTCAGTCAAGAGAAGTGGCTATTTCTTCATAATATTTTAATACTATCGTGAAAAAACAGCCAAAATCTAAGAACTCTTGTACCATTTGTTGCCGTTTCCCACACATCCCTGATGAGTTGGTTTTTTTCCCCCACACTTCCCGGATAAGTCCATTTATATGTTACTACATTACTGGTACCAGAAGACAGGCTGTTCTTGCAATTTAAATTTACCGAGGATTTTCATTAAACTCATCCTGCTAAACATTATAATACAGGCTTAGAAAACTTCATAATTAAGATACAGTAAGAAGATCATTCTAATGACATTGAGAGAAAGGACACTTTTGTTAAGAGATCTAAGGGGAAGTCATCTCTCAAACTCAGGGTGACTTGCCTTCGTAGGCAGCTGCAAACCCCTTTCCTACCCAGTTACTGCTGCTGCGAAACTCAATCCACATTCTGCTGTCTGTAGAGGTAAGAACTTCAGGCAATCTGTCCCCACAGAATCTACCTAAAAGAAATAAAAGAATAAGGAGAGACTCCTAAATATGGCTCTGTATTCTCATTGCTTTCCACCTGGCTGCAAACTAAACACATAAAACCTGATTTGGTTCCTATTTCTACCCCCAGTACTAGAGCCATAACCAAATGTGTGTTACCAAAACACATCGCCATGACATGACCAAAAGAGAAAAAGCTGTATTGTGTATATGAATGGCCAGGGAGTCTGTTAAAATGCAGCCTCTGGTTCAGACAGTCCGGGGTAGGACCTGAATTTGTAATATTTCTAGCCTTCCAAGTGATTCTGGTGCTGCCGGTGGGAAGGCTACATTCTGAGTCTCAGAGGAAATAGTGGGGCAAGTGTCCCACATGAACACTGTGGTCAGACTGAGCCAGTCTGGCTGGCGCTGTTCCCCGCGGCAGGTGACGCTGATAGAGCTCTCAAGAAGAGTTCTCAACATTTCAGCTTCAGATTTCTTTTTCAATATGAGTCTAATGAAATGTTCTCTTTGGAACATACATACATATATTACAAATTGCTTCATCTAGGCAACGAAACTAAACGTTCAAGACAGTGTTTTCCTCAACCTGACTTATCAAATTAGTTCAGATATTTATTTTTCCTTATTTTCAAGCATTTCTAGAGATCTCTTGGACTTATGAAGGCTGCCATCACCTTTAATACAACAGTGTTCATTCAGCAGGTTTTAGATGTTAAGAAAAAAAAGATCTGTATGGCACATAAAGGCAACTGGCCAAAGCTACTTTGAAAATAAAGGAAAAGTTACAATCTCAAAAAATAAAAACCAGTAGAGTGGATGTTCACACACTCACAGTAGCTCTCACCTTTAAGTAAAACCGAGGGCAACAGTAAAGTGCCTCACACCAGCTAATGGTGTGGTCTGTGGTTACCTGTTGGCAGCCGACTTTTGTGAGCACCAAACCTGAGCTACAGTTTATGGCACAAACTACAACCGCAGCTTCTAAGCCACAAAAACCTGTCTGAGAAGCAATACTGTGACATCTTCAGTAAGAGCCAACATCCTTGGTGTAGGAAGCCAGTGATTGAACACATTCCTAATAGCTCATGCTCTACTGCCTTGGCCAACAAAGCAAAATAAAACAAAACACGCACACGCTATTTATCTGGTTTTCTCATTAAAACTCTGATCTTTAAATTAAAAACACAGATACAGGCGATGAGTAGTCACTGAAAGCTCTCTACATGTGAAAGCTATTCTAAATCATTATGTTCAGATACAAGCACCACCTCATAATTTAAGCTAGTTTAAATCAATCATCTATTTATCTACCTGTATTTTTTCTGTGTTTGGAAAAACGTATAATACAAATGAAAACGTTAGTCTCATACATTTTAAACTCTGAGATGACTCTTGAAAGAACTCTCTTCAGACAGGACAGACCATATGCGTAGCCATGGAAGATCAAATGATCTCTTACCAAGCAGAGGAGATTTTCTCCAGTACCCATCTCTGACTTCAATGTAGTCATACCAGCACAAGCTACTTTTGTATAGGTCCATTGTAGTAAAATTTAAAACAATCTGCAAAATGGAACAAAAGAACACACAGATTAAAAGTGACTGCAACTTCACGTGGGTGATCTGATTCCTGGAGGCTAGGAACCCGGGACTACTGTGAAAATGGGATTCACAGCACATTCTTTTTATTTTCTTCCTATGTTAGTCTCTCTCTAGTGTTTTTTCTTAACAAACATCTCAAAAATCCCATTTTCTCATTCACATGAATGTTTAACAATATGGAAGCACAATGTCAATAAGCAAACTAAATATTTTAGCAATTAAACCAACGTTTCTGTAAAGTTAATTTGCATAATTGTGAAACAAACAGAAATCTTTATTCAAATAGCTTATTTTGAATTTTCTTAGATTAAATATTACTTTAAACATGAAAACTCTGACTTAGCCATGAATTTCTATTTTTTAATAATTTATTGCAGACATCTATAATTATGTTAAAAATAACCGCCATGTGCCATCTTCTAAGAACATAATATCGTTGTGTATGTTGAAATGTTTTAAATACAGCTCTAGAATTCAAATTTGTTCATGTAACTGTAATCAAAGACAGATGTCACTATGCTTCTCTAGATCCAAGAATATATATTTAAAGAACTTTCAAGTTAGAAGATCTTGTACATGAGCCTTTATTCTGTACTTCGTTTTGAAATGGTGCTAATTTTTAAAATAATTCAAGAACAACTTTAGGAAAGACAATTTTCTTAGTGCTTTAAAAAAAGACTCTACTTTCCAAATAATTAACTATGTTTCCCTTAATTACACCAAAAGTAGAGTCAGCCTAGGAAATGCATGTATCTGATGAGGTAAAATTCATTTGGAAAATATTTTTATACTCAAAAAGGTATTCTAACTCTATTCTGCTTAAAATATCTAAGATACTTATGGTGTATAGTGAACCTGTTCTTTACTTCAGAAACAGAAATGGACTTTGGCCAAAAGCAACAAATTATGAATATTTGAAATACTTCTAATATAAAACTGTAGTTTGTAACACTATTTAAATAATCCTTTTGTGACAATACAAAAAACCTGAATTTTAGAGGTTTCTCAAAGAATGAAAAAAAGCAAAAAATATATAATCAATCTTGAACTATATTTCCTAAAAGTACTACCATTTTTGTGTTAGAAAGCATATACTTCTCCCATTTCTTGAGCACAATATTTAACAGAAAGGTAAGTAGTAACAGAAAGGCAAACCAATCCTTACTTAACTGACTTCTTCCTAAAGTGAAAATACAGCATAACAATAAACATTTCTCATGGCATCTTGTATTTCAGCACCACAATTATCACTGATAAAATTATACATGCAGTTGGTTTTAATTGCCAGTATAAATAATCATTTCACAGAGATAGAAACTAAGAATTTGTCTAGCTATAATGAAATTCACTTATAGTTTATAATGGTGCTAACATTTCACCGTTAAATTCAACATTTATCAGTTTCTTTAAACATGTACTTTCTTGATTATAAAAGGGTGGAATCTGTTAAGGATGTGAGAATAGAGACATGCTGCTTTTTAAAATGTAATACAGTAGGCGTGGCATAATTTGGTTTAATAAAACTTTTCATTAATTTCTGTCTACATTATTACAGTTTTTCTTTTTCCTTCATTTTTCTTTTCCTTCACCTGATTTTATCATGTTACATATTCTAAAAGTGTTACAAAAATTTCCAAAATATCAAAAGACAAAAGACTAATCCTTTTTTTCCCTGTCTTTTCCAAGAATCCTCAAAACTTGATTATGAAAATGCATGGCTTCTAAGCTATCTTCCTGAAGTTCCCAATATGTTTGCTTCTCTATCTTTGAATAACAATCCAAACATCAAGTTATTCTTAGGACGTAAGTGGGAAATAATTTCTGGTTCACCCTTAGCTTTGTACTTAAGCCTGCTGCAAATAAGGAATGCTACCACTGTCTGGTATTAAGCTTCAGTCTGCATTTGTAGTCTCCCTACAGCAACCGCTAGGGTTTCAACTCTGTATGATCATATGGGAACTCATTTATTGTAACAGAGATGGCAAAACTAGAAGACAGACACAAACAGTAGACCCTAAGGCTCATTTGTGGCTTTCCTCTGAGATTTAAAGGTGCTTCATAGCAGCACTATTTACAATAGCCAAAACATGGAAACAGCCTAAATGTCCATCAACAGGTGACTGGATAAAGAAGATGTGGTATATTTATACAATAGAATACTACTCAGCCATAAAAACCGACAACATAACGCCATTTGCAGCAACATGGATGCTCCTGGAGAATGTCATTCTAAGTGAAGTAAGCCAGAAAGAGAAAGAAAAATACCATATGAGATCGCTCATATGTGGAATCTAAAAAACAAAAACAAAAACAAACAAACAAAAACAAAGCATAAATACAGGACAGAAATAGACTCACAGACAGAGAATACAGACTTGTGGTTACCAGGGGGGTGGAGGGTGGGAAGGGGTAGACTGGGATTTCAAAATTGTAGAATAGATAAACAAGATTACACTGTATAGCACAGGGAAATATACACAAAATGTTATGATAACTCACAGAGAAAAAAAAATGTGACAATGAGTGTGTATATGTCCATGAATGACTGAAAAATTGTGCTGAACACTGGAATTTGACACAACATTGTAAAATGATTATAAATCAATAAAAAATGTTTAAAAAAAAGAAAAAAAAACAATGTAAAGGTGCTTTTTTTTTTTTATAATAGTATGCAGAGTTTCAACTTCCTTCTGGATGAGGAAAAAAAATCAGCTAAATTGGAAGGATGTGTATCACCAAAATTTATTCAAAATTGAAACACTGTGGTTGGATTGCTAACAAATAGTTAATATTTGAAGCTTGGAACACACACACACACACACACACACAGTTGGAAGGAGGGGTGTAAATCTAAACAGCACAGTTTCCTATCTTGTTTTTAATCTTGTATTTTAAACTCCAAGCACTGTGGAAGAACAAAACTGGCCCACTTTAATATAAAACACAGAGTCCTTTAGAAGCAGAAAATGTAATAAAGATAGGTTTTCTAAAATCAAATCTTAGGGCTCTGATGTAGATGAAAAATGTTGGCCCTTGACTCAGGTTACTAGCAGAATTCATACTTGAATTACAAATCAAAAGCATTTGGAAAATATCTGGTTGTTTCCTATTATGCTATTTTATGTAAATGCGTTGCATCTTTTCTTTTTTTTTTTAAATGATGAAATAAAAACTATCTAGCACAATTATGTAAACGTTTTATTTCTTATGGTTAAGCATCGATTTACCATTTATCAATTGAAAATTTATCATAGTTCCCTCAAAACATGGGATTGAGGGAGTTACAAAGAACAAGTCTAAGATTTCCATTGATCTGTTAGGAGTCTTGGTTGCTAGTCTGCAACTTTAAATTGATACAATTGCTGTGGATTTTGCTCTTTAAAGATTTTGTTTTACAATCCTGCAGAGCGAAGAATCTTGAAGAAAGGCAGATCAACAGTCAAGGGACCAGATGTCTGGAAGTCTCCAGAGAAAGATGTAATCACTGAACTTCTGTCAGCACAATTAAGACATTATTGACTACCCAAACTAATTTCATGAACACCATCAAAAGACCAATTCGAATAATATACGTTACAATGCTGGGGACGGGGAAGATACAAATCTTGTCAATTAGGCTGATATTAGTAAATAGCTCTTTAGAAAGAGGTATTAGAATCAAAAGCAGTAAAATAAAATAGATGTCTAGGCTCCAGCCAGAAGTAGCTTGGACAAGCCTAATAAACTCTCTGTGGAGTCAACAGTTTTCTTCTCAGAAATCAGAGTAGGGGTGAGATCAGGGCTCAGTAAACTCTTCCCCATGGGTCACATCCAGCCTGCAGCCAGTTTTTGTAAAGAAAACTTTGTTGTACACATTCCTTTATGTACTGTCTATGACTGCTTTAGCAATATGACAGTAGAATTGAGTATTTGAACAAACTGTTTAGCTGGCAAAGCCAAAATATTTACTATATGTCCTCTCCAGAAAGATTGACCAACTCCTGGAATAACTGATAATTAAGGTTTTGTTCAGCGCTGAATTGTATCATGCTAAAGGGAACATTTGCATCTTTTTCTACAACTAGAAGCTGTTTGTGACTGGGAGTCAGAAAGCCTGGGTTCAAGTTCTAGCTTCTCAGTTGACTGTTTACTTAAACTTTCTGAGTTTGAATGAATTTTCTTGCTATAAAATGGAGATCATCATTTCAGACTGATCTGGGCAGGGTTAAATCAGAAATTTAATTGGATAATGTGTAGAAAAACACTAAGGTAATCTAAATACATTGTTGAGATTCTCATCTTTTACTATCTTCAACAGTTATAAAATGAATAAAAATTTTAACCCAATTTACTTAATGCAGCTGGGAAACATAAAAACATTAATTTTAAAGTTCCACAGGAAAATCAACATGTTAAAGAAAGGGATTCTTAATTTAAAATCTAAAGAAGAATGGACAGGCGAACTTGAGCCTCAAGTTAAGCCACTGCTTTATGATAGACTAATTGTATGACTCGGGGATCTTAAATCCATCAGAGATTCATTATTTGACAGGTGAAAACCAGGAGCTGGATTAGGTCATGAAAATAATTTTTCTACTTAAACTTATATATTAATATCTGGATTTTGAAGTTTCGATTTGTCACCACCAACTATTCACAGCAATATTTTTTCTACCTGCCTTCCTTTAATCCCCACTCCACCCTTATCTCTAATCAGTTACCAGTTTCTGTAGACACCCTGCAGTGCCGGTGAGACGCCCTCTTTCTCACTGGCCATGTCCTCCGTGCTCCTCTGAATGAATGCAGCAGCTTCACAAGCTGTGCTTTGGTTTTCAGTCATGTTCTTCTCCAATTCATCCTCCATGCTATGATCATTTTTCCCACTAAAGTTGGGGTCCCATTATGACGTCGGTGGCTTTACATCCAATTCGATATACATTTCTAAGCCTGCGCGTCAAAGATTGTGGGTCATAACCTCCCTTTGCTGCCTCACTTTCACGATCACAAAGAATCTTCATCTCGCTCATGCCTGACTCCTGCTGTTTGTCCCGACAAAGTACGCCGATCTCAGTATTTCTTTATTCAGGGTGCACATAATGCTACCTGGGATTCCACTTCCCCCTTCCCTATTTTGGAAACTCTTCACATCTTTCAGGGTCTAAATTAAATGCTACCCTTTCTTCAGTTATGCTTGGATCGCCCAGTAAGGACTGAGCTCTCTTTATCTCTGCAAATCCATGACGATGTATCTTGTTTTCTTCAGTCAATTTTCAGTTTGCCTACTAT
This sequence comes from Vicugna pacos, assembly GCF_048564905.1. Lineage (NCBI taxonomy): Eukaryota > Metazoa > Chordata > Mammalia > Artiodactyla > Camelidae > Vicugna > Vicugna pacos. The sequence continues at coordinate 10,534,005 of NC_132988.1, read as the reverse complement.
ATTACTAGGTGTTGCCCTTGCTCTATGTGAGATTCTTGATGGCAAAGATTTCTTTCACACACCAGAAGATGCATTTATTTTAATGAAATAAAAGATTTTTCTACAACGTAATTGTGAAAGTTAAGCAGGGCCTTTGGCAATATAAATATTATACAATGAATTGACCCCATATGTGTAAATCATTAGGTTCTGTGAAAAGAAAGTTTTGCAACATAAAAGTGGTCAAATGATAGCTTTTCACTGGGGCTCTACAGGAAAAAAACAGAGTTAACTCTATGCACGACATGAGCAATATGCCCTTGTTAAAAGTTCAGGCAGTTCTAAGGGGTGGAAGAATCAATATTGTGGATTTCATAAGCTCAACACAGCTACGTTCTCAGAGGCACATTCTGGACCGTTCCCAGCCCGTGCTGTGCACATCCAGGACAGCCTGAGACTGGACAGGACTCTGTCTTTATCTTACGAGGCTCAGTCCTAAGAAGACGTATGTGTCCATTGATAATCTTAATATTTTAAACTGTGGTTTAAAACAAACAGAACATAAAATTTAACATTTTAACCATCTAAGCATACAGTTCTGTGGCATTAAATACATTCACATTGTTTTGCAGCAACACTTTTACTTAAAAAATATTTTCCTGGATAACACCGTATGTGTTTATTGCAGAAAATAAAAGGAAGAAGAAATAAAAATCTATTTGTAAATCCACCAGGGAGAAATAAGCATTGTGTTCATATATACCCTTTCATAATTTTGCCTCTAACATATGTAAGTTAAAAATTAGATCTTTTCATGCTTGTGATTTTTAACCTGTTTATTAAATTTACCAAAAATTTGAATAGTCCTCTAGTTTCAGGAAATAGTTTTTTTTTTAAAAAATAACATGTGTAACAAAGGTGTCATGATATGTTTAGATAATAACTCATGTGATTATCTTCAGAGAGATAAACTTAGTGACAATCTTATTTTATACCATATTTTATTCCTTCTTAATAAACATGATTTGATAAGGAGATGATCAAATAAACATTTTACTTTTACATTAGCCATTATGTATCTTTTTGTAACATAGAATATTTAATCCTTAAAAAGTAAACAATCAATGTTATTTTTTGGCTTTCAAAATTTATTTTGCTTTCAATTTTTTATTATTATAAATAACGATCTTTGCACATACCCAGATAATTGCTGTAGGATAAATTTCTAGGATAAAGTACAGGCATGTTTTGCAAAATATGACACAGATCAACAAAGTTCTGCAGGATATTTCAATATTTACTTCCAGAAGCTGTGTACCCTCAAAATCATTTGATATTATCCTTCTATTCCTTCTTTGTTAATTTAATAGGTGAAATACAACATATTGTTGTTGGTTCAAATAGCATTTCTTTGATAAAGAATGAGAGTAAACAAGTTCATATATTGATAAATATCTGTTTGCACTGATACTTCAATAAATATTCTGCTTCCTTAGTCATTTTTATATGATGTCAATCTTTATTTATTAGCTTACAGCAGCTCTTCATATATGCATAATATCAAAGTTCTCTCATTCATTTGTGCTATAATATTACTCATTTTGATTTTTACATGTGTTTTTGCATTCTTACGAGAGATTTTATGTAAATAATTCTGAAAAATTATTTTACATTTTCTTATTTTCAACTTATGTACCCAAGACATCTTTTTCAGAATAAAAAACAAATCACTTATGTTTTCCTTAGAAAAAAAATACAGTATGAAGTAAAAGCTTAATTGTTTTCAAAAATATTTTAAATGATTTCATTACTATTTATTGAGAAATTATTTTCACAATTTCTTTAAAAACTCATCTCTGTAGATGAGTATATGACAAAGGTCTTCTATTCCCTTATGCATAATTCTGTCCTTTTTTAGATTGTTCTACTAATCTAGAAGTCTATTTTGACATTATCATAGAATTTGAATTAGTGAAACTTAATAATGTTTTTCTTACTGTGCAATTCACTCTTTTTTATTAATTATTTTCAAGTTTGCCTTGGTGATTCCAATCCTTTTATTTTAGAAATAAACTCTAGAAATATTTGGTCTGGGTACAAAACAAAAATCTGTTAGAAATTTATTTGGAATTACATTAAAACTATACATTAATTTTGGAAAAACTGACAATTTATTATACATCTGACAACACAGTCAATTGATCTGCTTTAGCTCCAGAGTAAAGTCTTCAGTTCTCTAAAATCTATTACATTTTAATAGATTTTATTTGATTACCTCTAGTCCTGTTTTCTAGTTGGTTCTTTTGAATTTCTGAGGAGGAAATAACATATCCTTCATAACTAAAAATATATAATGCTTAGCTCTGCCAAATGAAATCTGTATGATGTTAGGCAGATTACTCAATTCTTTCTTAATTTCAATTTTCTTCATATGTAAAATGTAGATAATTGTAATATTAAACTCAGTGGGGTGTAAGTAGACTAGAGAAATTTAGTACAGCATCTGGTTTAGTATAAAAAACTCAATAAAGATTAGTTTCTTCCATTTATTGTCTAAATCTAGTCCTAATTCATCTTCTAGACCTAATGCATCAGATTATCATTAAGCATACATAGTGAATTGCAGTATTAACAGCACTTATAGAAAATTTTAAAGTTTTTATTGTGATACTATTATTCTCCAAATTAACAGATTTTATAACATTGAACTACTCTCAAATTACCAAATCAAAACACCTGCAATTTTATAAATTATAGTGCTTGATTTGATTATATGTACATTAACATCCATGTGTCTATATTTGTATGTGAAGCATTTCATAATTTTTTCATATGAGTTGTGTGCAGTATGCCTTTCAGAATTTTACTAATTTTATAAAATAAACAGAGAGGCTACACATTGTTTTACAATGCACTTGAGATATATTTTATTAGATGCTAAGTATCTGAATTTTTAGTTTGGAAAAGATTCTTTGAGAAATCATCTGCAAGTAGCATCAAGTTAAGTAACTTTTTGTCAACTTACTTTATATTGTTATTAACTTATGAATTTCTCATGCTTACTAAATCAGTTTTGATAGCTTGAATTTCCAGGATTCTGCATTAAGAAATGCTTCAAAAAAACCCTATTTCTGTAGGTTTTGATTTTTATCAAGTTGAATATATAGCCAATGAAACCATATTATCATGAATTCAGGTTTAAAAAAACTTTAAATGAAGTATATCATATATAAATATTAAGTCACTATGTTGTACACATGAAACTAATATAATATTATAAATCAACTATACTTTAATTTTAAAAAATCCACATTTCAAGCAGGAAAAATACCACCAAAACAAGCTAAACTAAAAACTAATCTAAAATATAGACTATAGTCAGGACAAAATGAGCTTTGATTGAAGTCTGAGAAATGAGAAGGAATACTGAATAAAAATATTTGGTATATCTTCAACAAATGTTGGGAAAAATATCTCTATGTGCAAAAGAATGAAATTAGACTCATCTTAAGCCATATGCAAAAATTAACTTGACAGTGGATCAAAGACCTAAGCATAAGACTTAAAACACTAAAATGCCTAGGAAAAAACATAGGGGAAAAGCTTCATTGGATCTGGCAATGATTTCTTGGATACCCCACCAAAAGCAAAATAAAAAAAAGCAAAAAATCACTAGATCATTAGTACTACATCAAACTAAAAAACTTTTGTGAAGCAAAGAAAACAATGCAGTCAAAAGGCAACTACAGAGAAGGAGATAATATTTGCCAATTTTATATCTCATGGGGGTTAATAACTAGAATATATAAAGCACTTCCACAACACACACACACACACACACACAATACTCCAATTAAAAATGAGCAAAAAACTTGAATAAACATCTCTTTAGAGATGATGTACAAATGGCCAACAGTCATATGAGAAAAATGATCAACATCAGTAATGCATCAGAGAGATGCAAGTCAAAGCCGTAAGGAGATCTCACTTCATGCTCATTACAATGGTGACGGTCAAAAGATTTGAAAATAACACATTTTGGGGAAGATGCAGAGAAACTGGACCCCATGTGCACTGCTGGAAAGATTCTAGAATAGTGCAGCCACTACAGAAAACAGTATGAAAGTTCCTCAAAAAACTAAAAATAGCACTGTCAAATGAGCCAGAAATCCCCAAGAATTTATGCATGGATAAGCCTTTAGGCCATTTTACAAAGTAAGATAAGCCACTTACAAAAAGACAAATACTGTGTGACTTCACTTATATAAGGTATCAAAAGTGGTCAATTCATAAAAAACAGAAAGTAAATGGTGCTTACCAGGAACTGAGGGAAGAGGAAAACGGAGACTTGTTTAATGGATACAGAGTTTCAGTTTTGCAAGATGAAAAAGTTTTAGAAATCTGTTTCACAAAATGTGCACACATTTAACACGACTGAATTGTATATTTAAAAATGGTTAAGACAGCAATTTTGTATGTTTTTATCACAATAAAAATGTTATTAAGTATCTGCATATAGTTAAATGTTAAGTGTAAAAAACAATGACTAATATCTCATTTGTCTCAGAAAGAAAACAAGCTTGAAGACAAAACAAAACAATATAATACATGATGAAGGCTATGTGAATCATAATCTTTTTTTAGAATCTTTTTATGGTTTGGTAGGAGGATAAAGATATTAATTACATACGACTCCATGCAGAGAGTAAGCTAGTAGAAAAAGGTACCAAAAATAGAATACACACTTAAAATTTTCAAATGAGTAGAGGGGAAAAAATGAAATGAGGGAAAATGAAACATAATTCTATACATTAGAAGGCAAAACACAGAACAAAAGAAATCAAGTGGGACATACAGAATGTAAGTAAGATGCAGTAATACATCAGTAATCATAACAGATGTAACTGCAAAAAGCACTTTAGTGAAAGACAAAACTAGCCATCCTGGATTCAATTAAAAATAAAACCAAATCATTTGCTGTCTAAAAGGGGCACACATGAGACACAAGATCTCAAATGGCTAAATGTCTAAAGAAGATAAAGATATACCAGGCAGAAATATTAATCAATATTAATCAAAAGAAAGTGTAGATTTATTAACATCAGAAAAAATAATTTTAACCTAAACCGTGACTAGAGATGAAGAGATACATTATAGAATGATAACAGTCAAATTTATTGTGAAGACAATATTATAAACATATATGTATACAATTTATAACAATATAATTTATAATAGTATAGTGTAAAAATATTTTAGAACTATAATCTATCAAATAGTGGCAAATAACATTTTAATATGTTAATAACATATCTTTCTACTATTTGATAGATGAAGCATTCAAAAAAATACTATAGAGAACATACAAACAGCACAATTAAAAAAACTAATGCATATATAGAAAACTTGGGACCCAACCATTGCACAAGACACATTTCAAAGCAAAGATTATTTTTTAATGAACACTGGTCAATTCCAAAGTCATACTGCCAGCCTCAAGTTATTTCAAAGACTGACATCATCCAGACTACAGTCTCTGTCCAAAAAGTGACTAAAGGAGAAATTGATAAAAAAGGAAGATTAGAAAAACAACATATTTTTGTGAATAAAAAAATATGCTACTGAAAAATATGTGGGCTTAGAAGAAATAATAAAAGATAAAGAAGATAACTAGAATAGAAAAATTACAAAAATACTGTGTCAAGCTGGTGAAATTCAGATAGACTAGTCTTTAGAAGAAAGCTTATAGCCCTAAATGTTTGCATTGGAAAAGAAGAGATACTTGAAGTTAATGAATTAAACTTACAAAGGAAGAAGTGAAAAAGACCCAAAGTAAAAAGGACCCATTAAATATGCAGATCAAATTAAATTAAACTGATTAAATCTATCAAAATATCCATGATATTTTTCACAGAATTAGAAAAAATAATCCTAAAATTATGTAGAATCATAAAGGACCTCAAATTGCAAAGAAATCTGAGAAAAAAGAAGAAAGCTGAAGATATCACACCCCCAGACTTCAGACTACAGTTATCAAAGTGTGGTATTGGCACAGAAACAGACATATAAAACAATGGAACAGAATGGAGGGCCCGGAAATAAACCCACACACTTATGTTATGGGCAGTTAATTTAAAACAAAAGAGGTAAGAATATACAATGGAGAAAAGATAGCCTCTTCATTAAATGGTGCTGAGAAAACTGGACAGCTACGTGGAAAAGGATGCAATTAGAACTTTTCCTCACACCATATGCAAAAATAAACTCAAAATATATAAAAGACCTAAATGAAAGACCTGAAACTATAAAACTCTTCGAAGAGAACATAGGCAGAGCACTCTTTGACATAAATAGTAGCAATTTTTTTTGGATCTGTCTCCTAAGGTAAAATAGATAAGAGCAAAATAAACAAAAGGGACCTAATTAAACTTTAAAGACTACACAGGAAAGGAAACCATTGACAAAACAAAAAGACAAGCTAATGAATGGAGAATATGTTTGCAAATGCTATGAATGACAAGGAGTTAATATCCAAAATGTATAAACAGCTCTTACAACTCAATACCAAAAAAATTCAATCAAAAAAATGAGTAGAAGATTTAACAGACATTTTCCCAAAAAAGACATACAGATGTCTAACAGGCACATGAAAAGTTGCTCAACATCACTAATTATTAGGGAAATACGAATCAAAACCACCGTGAGATATCATCTCACACCTGTCAGAATGGCTATCATCAAAAAGTCTACAAATAACAAATGTTGGAGAGAATGTGGAGAAAAGGGAACCCTTGTACCCTGTTGGTGGGAATGCAAATTAGTGCAGCCACTATGGAAGACAATATGGAAGTTCCTTAAAAAACTAAAAACAGCACTAACATACGATCCAATAATCCATTCTTGGGTATGTATCTGGGGAAACAATGAATTTGAAAAGATGCATACACTCCAGTGTTTATAGCAGCATTATTTACAATAGCCAAGATATGGAAGCAACCCAAGTTCCAATCAACAGATGAGTGGATAAAGAAGATGTAATACACACACACACACACACACACAAACACACACACACACACACAAACACACACACACACACAAACACAGGGATATTACTCAGCCATAAATAAAGAATGTAATTCTGCCATTTGCAGCAACATGGATGGACCTAGAGAATATTATGTTTAGTGAAACAAAATCAGACAAAGACAAATATGGTATAAAATCACTTATGTGTAGAATCTAAAAAATAATACAAACAAATGTATACGCAAACCAGAAGGAGATGCACAGATATAGAAAACAAACTTATGATTACCAAAATAGAAAGAGAAAGGAGGAGGGGCAAAATAGGACTATGGGATTAAGAAATAAAAACTTCTATGTAGAAAATAACTAAGCATTGAGAATTAAACCCATTATCTTGCAATAACTTTTAATGGAGCATAATCTGTAAAAATACTGAACCCGTATTCTGTAGACCTGAAACTAACATAACATTGTAAATCAGTATGCTTTAATAAAATAAAAAAGTAAAGAGAAGATACTAAAGAAATAAAATAATGAAAATATAAGAATGAAAAATGGGTTAATATTGTTCATTGGCAACTTATTAATATTACAATTTATTTGCTCATCCTTGTACACAGTTAAGAAATATAATAGAAAAGTTAATGGATTTGTTTATTTCTTCCTTTCTGCAACACTTTAGAAAATATCATTTTATTATGTACAAGAAAAGTGAATAAACTTTGAATGCTAATGGTATGGGTACTGCAATTAGGTAAGAGAAACTTTTTTCAGTTATTATCTTGTTCTTAAAGCTGATTTAACTTGATTAATCTTGTTCCAAAGCTTTCTATATTCTATAAGGCTTTATTTTTGAAAATTATGTAGAGTTTTAAACTTTCTCTGAAGCTTTATCATCTTTTATATATTTTTCTTCAGTATCTTTTTAATGATTTTCATGTTATATTTTCAAGGGTTTGTTCAAAGAATCTAAATAGAAATTTATCAGCACCTACATATTACAATGTAGACTCATAATTCTTAAATTAAAAATAACTATATAAAGAATTACATATGTGTTAATTTATTACAAGCCAGTTGTAAATTTCTATGTGTAAAATCTATTTATGCTACACCAGAGTTTCATTTAGTTTTCATTGTTTAAGTATTGCAACATCCCGGACAGCTCCATACCCACAGTAATCACAGCAACAGTCAGTTATCAGGAGACCAAACCTTCTTTAGCTGCATTTGCATTACCACCAAAACTCAAAGTGTATTTGAGTCATTCCAGATGAATTTGCCAAAGGTAAAAAAATCATTTAACAACTAGTAAAAAACAAAGATTAACATCAAGACAATCTCGGTCTGGGGAGACCTTTAAGATTAGCACTCAAGACAAAAATCCAGAAATTAATAAATTTATTTTTTGTTTCTTAATAATTTTAAATTCTATAACCAGTCAAACAAACAATAAAATAAAGGAAATTTTATGACTTCCTTTTTAATCCTTGTGTGTATAATCTCATTGTCTTGCCTTAACTGGCTACTATTTCCACCAAAATGTTAAAAAAAAAAAAAAGGAAGGGGAGTGGTGGACATACTTGGTTTTTACCTATGTCAAATAAATAATTTCAGGATTTCCTCATTAATAATGGTATTTGCACTAATTTTTGTTGATTCTCTTTATAAAATTAAGAAAGTATTCTTCTATTCCTAGTTTGCTCAAGGTTTGTTGTTGTTAAATCATAATAGATTATTTTCTTGATTCAGTTGAAATACATCTAATGGTGCACATATATATATATATACACATACATATATACATATACACACATATACAAATAATATATAATACATATATACACATTTCCTTGCATCTATATCTGTACTTGAAATACATATATCATGTATTTTATGTATTATTTATATATTTATAGGCAGATGCATACATACATATAGATGTATATGTAGCTGCATTTGGTTTGGTAGTTTGGGGAGGATTTTGCATACATATTCAACTGTGAGTCTGGGTTAAAATTTTCCTTTCTTATACTGTTCTTGCCAACATGATGACTATCAAAATTTTGTTACCTATATAACTAGAAGAGTGTATCCTTTTTTAAATTTCCTGTACATTTTTACATAAGACTATACTTCTCTCTTATTTGGCTGTTAGGTTAGAATTCACTGATTAAGCCATCTGAGACTGGATATTCACTGCTGAAAAAAAATTAATTAATAATTCAATCAAATAGTAATTTGATTTCTTTAGTGCTTACAGAAGCCTTCAGGCTTTTTATTTCTTCTTGAAAAAGAATTTAGTAACATTTTGAAGTAATTTGCCATTTCATTTACATTTTTTAAGTTAATGTTCAAAATATTCTTTATTCTCATTTTGGCATCTAAAGTATCTATGGTTATAATAATCTTTTTATTTTAAATATTAGATAATTGTGCTTTCTCTGTTTTTTTTTCTTTCTTGATCTCTTTTCATCCATTTCTCTATTTTTATAAGTTGTTTCAAAGTACCAACTTTGTTCATATTTTATGCTATGTCTCATGCTTTTAACTTCATCTTTCACTTTTTACTTCCTCCTTTATGTACTTTTCTATTTATTTTATTGCTCTTTTTCTAGATTTTTTACGAGGATGTTTACTTCACTGGTTTTAGTATTTCTTATTTCCTAATGTGAGCAGTTAAGTTTATGAATTTCCTTCTAAATACTGCTTTAGGTGTATCTTACAGGCTTGATATTCTCAGTATTTCTGTTATAACTGAAAATAATTTCTTATTTTCATTATAAATTCTTGACTGAATTGGATATTTGATGTATATTTTAAAATTTTAAAATGTGTGAGATTTTTCTAGTTATCTTTCTGAAACTGATTTTTAATTTAATTTCATTGTCTGAAAACATAATTTATATTATTTCAACCCTTTGAATCTATTTAACATTTCTTTTAAAATTACATCTTTCAAAAAATTCCTGGAGTTGAAGTAATTTCCATTATAAATGTGTTGAGCTATTTAGTCTCTTATTTGATGAAACAAAGAAGAATTTTTGAAAAAGCAAATTATATTTGAAAAAAAGATGAACCTTTGCTTATATGAGACTAAAAGAGAACTGTTGAGGAGATAAACTACCTTCTCCCCTGGGGTCACAGAAACTCTCCAGATGCAGTGTGTGTAAGAAGGGTAGCCATTGGGAAATCCTGGGGAGGAGAGGTTGCCATTGGATTCTTGTAGGGTTTCTCCACATGCTGAAAGAAAAAAAAACAAAACAAAACATATTTTTGATTTTTTAAAAAAAGCAAAAACTATTATTCTTTAATTTTTATGAAAGATATTGGCATCATAAATAAAATCTTGAGTTTTACTAGACAGAAAAGGTGTTAGTCAGAATATATATTTGTATTTTTAAAAGATTTTCCCTTTCTAAATAATTTCTTTCTATGTCTTTCTTACCAGAATTTCAGTATACTTAATGGGATAACTAGAGCTAACTATAAAACAAGACTATGAATAAATAACCTGGCATTCATAAGGTTCTTCCTTTTGGAAATCTTTGTCATTCATTCCCAAGAAACCAGTAGCCTACTTATAAATCACCCATAATCAGATTCAGGCCAGTGGATGCCTAGTTGATGTGTCTCTGTGGCCACATGAAATATTCCATTAACATATTTGATGTAGAATGAGGCTAATTTTAATAATGAATACCATATCAAAGTTGAAAAAAAGAAAATCTTAAATAATAACTAATAGCCACTTTTATTGGTGTCAAAATGTCATACACAATGAAAATTTTTCTCAAGATAAGCTGGAAAAAAATTGAGAGATAAAAACATCAGGGGAGACTTCAAGTTTCTAACAAGATACAGACATTTATTTACTCTGTTTTTTGTTGATCACGAAGAGAAATTGCTGGGAAAGCAATTATATTTTTTCCTCTTACTAAGACTGTCTGATTTCTTGAAATTAATTACCAGTCACGTGAAATAGCAAATAATCAGCTGCACAGCCTCAAGATCCATGGGACTGATATCTCAAGGGCCATTTCAACAAAGTCAAAAGCAGAGGGTAATTAGCTCATTGGTTCAGCCAAGGTTTGTAGTCAGAAGCATTCTACAGTGGATTTTCTTGCTGCTTTTGCAAGACGTGGTAAGAGCCACATAAACCTAGGCTGTTTTAGTACCCTTAATTCGAGAATAATTCCTCTGCTGCAGCCAGCCATCTTTATAACTTTCATCAATAATTTGAATAAAAGAAACAGCTCCTTCCCTCTGAAGGGGACTGAAATGAAAACTCACATATACCATATTATACAGTCATAGCTGCCAGCAGGTGAACTCTTGTCTCATCAAATCAATAAGGTATAAATGGTTCCGCATATCTTGAGTTAAATGAAGAAACAAAGATACAAAGATGATGACTTTGAAAACACAAAGGAGAGCTGTAAAAATAGTCTGATAAGATAAAAATATTTATATAGAATAACAGATACTATGTTTTCACAACAAATAAACTTAAAGTAATGTTTATTCTGAGGAACAGGCAAACAAAAGCAACTTGAAAATGAAACAAAAATGCTCAAGGTGAAAAACATATTATCAGCACGTTCCATGAATCATCTAAAGGAACTTGATAAATAAGACCTTACAAGAGCCCTCAGAAAAAGGGAAGTTTGTCAAGGTTTGCTAATGCAAACAATGTGCTTCTAACTAGGATCAGTTTAGATGATAGTCATTTGGAAGTTGAGTGTGTTTCAATGAAAAAAGCTGTAATTCACAGCACCTTAAAAATAAATTCTGTAGTGACTGAAAACTCCACTAAGTCACAGAATTCTGGTACTGGATTTCCGAAAGTGGAATTAAAACAATTAAATATATTTAATCCACAAATGCAAACAACAATATCATTCTGATAAAAAGATAAAACAAAAGGCTCTCTAAAATGAAGGAAAAAGCCAGAAAATAATTCAAAAATTAAATAAATCTATTATAGAGCACCTACTTACAATGCAAGAAGTGCAAACACCTATTGTCAAGTTGTGGTAATCATTTGTGCGTTTTCCTCAATAAGTGTGGCTGTCCCAGGCTACCTGATCCCTATTACAGAAGATTTTCATCAATTTTCAGGGCCACTTGTTGATTTATGCCCAGATATAAAAAAGAAAACTTTATTATTAAACTTTACTATTAAAAGAATCAAAGGAAGATTAGCAAGGAAAAGATGGTACTAAGGTAAAAGCACAGTCTGTCTGTTTACTCAGAAAGTTATGCGGGTGGGGAAATAGAAGTTTGAGTCATGGCATTACCCCCTTGTTAATTATGTCACACAAGCAAGACTCAAAAGCTTCAACTTCAATTTTCTCTTCTGTAAAGTGGCTATTAATATGTATGTCATAAGGTTGCTTTGTAGGGATCAAGTACTGCGATGCCCTTAGTCACCTTTTTAACCCTTAAATCCCTCTTTTCACAGGTAGAAAGGCTGTGGTCTTAATTGTTGGAATGTGTCTTTGAGCTACAAAACTCAGTCATATTTAAGAAAAAGAAGGCATTCTGTATATAAAGGCAAATTATTATCATCACTCTCCTAAACTTCTATTTCTCCAAGCAGATTACATAATCTTATATATACAAAATCATAAAAATTTCAAACACTAAAAAATAGTTTCAGAAGTAATAAAAAATTCAATATAGTTTTACAATACAAAGCCAACACACAAAAATCAGTTGCATATCTATAAACAAAAAACAACATGAAAAGGAAATTAAGAAAACAACTTCACTTATAAGAAAAAAGAATAAAATATTTAGGAATAAACTTAACTAATGAGGCAGAAGACATGTATACTGAAAACTACAAAACATGGCTGAAAGAATTTAAAGACAGACACAAAGCAATGTGTTCATGGATTGGAAAACAGTATTGTTAAAATGTCACCCATACTACTTAAAGCAATCTACAGATTCAGTGCAATCCCTATCAAATTCCGAGTGGCATTTTTTGCAGAAGTGGGGAAAAAAAAGTCTTAGAACTCATACAGAACCACAAACCCTAAATAGCCAAAACAATCTTGAGAAAAGAACAATTCGGGAAGCCTCAGACTTCTTGACTTCATATTACAAATCTACAGTAATCAAGAGTATGGTACTGGCATAAGGTAGACCTATAGACCAATGGGACAGAATAAAGACCCCAAAATACACCCACACCTAAATGGTAAAATGGGATCTTCAACAAGGGTGCCAAGACGACACAGTGGGGAAAGGACAGTATCTTCAACAAGCGGTGTTGGGGAAACTAGATATATACTTACAAAAGAACAAAATTAAACTCATCTTTCACTGTACACAAAAACCAACTCAAAGTGGATTAAAGGCTTAAAAGTAAAACCCCTGGAAGAAAAAACACAGGTGAAAAGCTTCATAACTAGCCTTGGCAATGAGTTCTTGGATGTGACACCAAAAACACAGACAATAAATCAAAAACAGACAAGCGGGACTACGACCTCTAAAGCTTCTGTGCAGCAAAGGGAACCATCAAAAGAGGGAAAAGTAATCTTCAGAATAGAAGGAAACATTTGCAAATCATACATCTAATAAGAGGTTAGTATCCAAAATACATAAGGAACTCCTACAACTCAATAGGAAACAAAAACAAAAAACAAAACAAAACAAACAAAACCCCAAAATAACCAAATTTTAAAATGGGCAGAGGACTTGAATAGATATTTCTTCAAAGAAGATATACAAATTGCCAGTAGATATGTGAAAAAACGCTCAGCATCACTAATTACCAGGGAAATGCAAATCAAAACCACAATGAGATATCACCTTATAACTGTTAGGAAGGCCATTATCAAACAAACAAACAACAAACCCCCAAAGCAGGAAATAACAAGTGTCGGTGAGGATATGGAGAAATTGGAACCATTTGGCAGTGGTTCCATGTAAAATGATGCAGTCACTGTGGAGAACAGTGTGGAGTTTCCTCAGAAATTATAAATATTGGCTACCAAATAATCCAGCAACTCCACTTCTGAGTATTGTTCCAAAAGAACTGAAAACAGAATCTTAAAGAAATAATGTACACTCATATTCACTGAAGCATTATTCAGAGTAGCCAAGAGACAGAAAACAACCTAAGTGTCCATTATTGGATGAATGAATAAAGAAAATGTGGTACATACATACAATGGAATATTACTCAGCCTTAAAACAGAAAGAACTCTATCATGTGCTACAACACGAATGAACCTGGAGGACACTACTCTAAGTGAAATTAGCCAGTCACACACAGAAGGTCAAATACAACATGACTGCACTTATGTAAGGTTTCTAAAGGAGTCAAACTTACAGAAGAAAGTAAAGTGGTGGTTGCTAGGGACTGGGAGGAGGGGAGTAGGGAGCCGCTGTCCAACAGGGACAGAGTTTCAGTTATGGTCACACAAGATGAAAAAGTTCTTAAAGATCTTCTGTATAACAATGTATATATAGTTAACAGTACTGCACTGTGCAATTACAATTTTATTAATAGGAGAGATCATGTTACACGTTTCATCAAAATTATTATTTTTTAATAATAAAAAAGTTAAACTTCTAAATACTTCATCATATGACTCATCTCACTTTTGCAACAGATAATTCTCATGTATCTTTCTTCTTACAAGACAGAAAATTATGTTTGAATTGTATAAATGCTATTGGATTGTGTATGGCTGAGCAATTATTACAAATTCCTGTGTTTTTTAATAAAATGGTTAAATTTACAGCTGATTGTATTTCCACCTACAAATATTTTCCCCAGCAAATGTCTACAACATTCAGCAAATATCAAAGGTTTAGAATTCTTTACCCATATTCTATAAAAATATATTTATAATTTTGCTAACTCTAAAGAAAACATAACCCATAAAGCAACATAAATCTCTTCCCAAAGAATTTTGATAAACTCTAAAGGAGGGGTAAAATAAAACTCTATTTCATCAACTTAGGCACGACCTAATTAACTTTTTCTTATTTCCATGGCTCTCTTAAACTTTTATACATAATAAATAAAATATAGGGCTAAAGTGATTTTAAGGTAAAGGATGTTAAAAGGAATCCTAAATCATCTGAGCCATAAAGGTGAGATTAATTACTGAAACATTTAAAAATATATTTCGATAGTAACTGCCTAGCCAAATTTTGAAATGGGCAAGGAACTTGAATAGACATTTCTTCAAAGAACATACACAAATTGACAATAGATATGTGAATCATCCTTCCAGATGAAACACAATTACCAACTCCAAGGAGCCTTCCTCATCCAGGGTGCAGGTCAAGTTAGGTCCCCTCTCAGAACTGCTTCAGTATCCTTTACTGAAGAGATTCACTTTCTCAACATGTGACATTGTCTGTATAACCCTGCAGGTGACTGTTATTTGTGTGTATAATCTGTGCTTCCTTCTCTGTGGCCACAATTTCTGGTGCAATGCCTTTCACATATTAAAGCAACTATTTCATTCAGACAGCAACTACCTATCAAGCATCTAATTTATATCCAATTCAGAAAACCATGAGGAAAAAGCCCAACTTCAGTCCTAAAGAACCTTATACTCTAACGTGGGAAATGATCAATGACTTGATGATTATAGGAGTCAGACATAAAGGCCAGAATCAAACACAGCATTTACCACCGTGGAGTCCTGGGGACCGGGGTTTTTAAGTCGGAGGTTACGTAAGAGCCGGATCCTGAATAGGAGTTAGGATTTACCCAGGAGTCAGTTATGAGTGCTCTGGCTGGAGGAAGAGGCAGAAAGCAAGCATACAGTGGGGACAGGGGCTGCATGAAGCAGGGGTGAGAAACTGGCTGTCGGGGAAATACCCAGAGAAGAGGCTGAAGGAAGAGATGGGGGAGAGGGGAGTGGGGAATCTTGAAGGAGCCGTTGAAAAGGAAATTAACATTTATCCTAAAATAAGCAGAGTAAGACTTCCATATTAAAAACTCACTTGAATAGTAATGTGGCCAGAGAAATAAAGAGACGTCAGACTGGAGAGAAAGGCTAATGAGGAGGCATTGGAGCAACCTACATCAAAGACCAGAGACCCCGGATGAGGGATTCATTTCCACAACGTGAGATACCGAGACCTAGAAGGTACCAGGCTGACTGGTTGCAGGAAGTGAGGCAGAGAGAGGATGGAGAACGCCCTCCACAGCCCTGCCTGGGCTCCTGGATGACCTGTGTGTGGTACCAGCAACTGAACTACATGATGTTTTATGGAAGATGAATAAATAGGTCCATGAATAAATGGAGAAAATGGCTAAATTTTTTTTGTGCATGTTGGCAATATATTTTAGCCAAGAATTGCATGCAAGTACATATAACAAGAATATTCTAGTTGGAGTCTCAGAGAATTATAGCAGGAACTGAGATTAATATTTTAGGGAACTGAAAAGAACCTTATATGAATGAAAAAGTAAATTTAATGAAACAAGTGTTAAAAAGTTTCTAGTATCCAAACTCCATGCACACTGAAGCTGGCCTTCCATCCCTACATGCTCCAGACAGACGTGCATCTGTGTACATGGGTGTTCTGTACAGGTACTGTGTGTTTCATGACACTTTTGAATTTGTGAACATAGATCATATACGTGTTCATCTATGAACACATAAGCACTTTCATATAACAGGGAAAATTCTAATCCTCAGAAGTCCCTTTATTTTTGGATGCCAATTTACTTTACATTTTCCCTAGTTTTAATATGTTACTTGACTTTGAATTAAAGAAGATTTACTGAGTGAATATTTTGGTTGAAAGTTGGTATAAGTGTTAAGTAGTTATAAGCCAAAAAGTCATGGGACCACAGAAAAACTATATGAATAGAAAATGCAAATAAAGAACAGAGACTTTATCAGAAGAGTTAAATTTAAGCAGTTTAGAAATAAAAAAGGAAAGCAATCCTAAAATTAGATCAAAGTAGAGGCAAATACATTCAGAAAATGAGGGGAAAAAAAGGCCCCCAAAAAGAGAGAGAACAAGAGAACACATGAATCATTCATGAAGAGGGAAAGACGCACCACCGCTCACATACCCTGGAGAGGATCTCTTTCAACAGCAGACTCTTGACTACTGGGATAAAGGAAAGATGAAGATCATTCTCTGCCCCACGTGGACGCTTCATGTCATGACAGCATGTAGGATGCAAGGAATCGTAATGTAGGGCAAGTGGCAGTCACAGGTGTCCATTCAGATGCCTTTAATGCTAGAAAGGCATGGAAGCCTTTGGAAGGACATGGGATTGGCCTTTGGACAGCAGTGTCTCAACACCTAGTCAGTCTCAGGGTTGAGCAGCCTTTCTTCCTTCCCCTTCCTGATCCTTTCTGGGTGTGTGTGGTCTGGCAATGGATGACTGGGTCTTATATCATTAGAGTGTCAGGGCTGTGAAGGATTCTATCTTTTCTTCACATCACAATGCATACAGAGACCTCCCTCATTTGCTTCTAAAAGTAAGAGCAAGAAATGGCAAGGCAAACAATTCTAAACTGAAAGAAACTTATCCTCATTCCACGAGCTTAAAAACATACCTTTATTTCTGTTTGGGGCTTTTTCATGATGCATGTACACTGACTGCACAGTAAGTAACTGAGTTCTCACATACAAATCCAATCTATATATTTGGCACATATAAGTAGATAAATATAATAATGGGTTACAAGTTCTTTATCACCTACAAAGTCCCACAAAATAATAATTTATATTGTTTTAAGGGAATTGAAAATACACAAATTGTTATTGGTGTTCACCTTCCAGTTGATAAGCACACATTTCCTATTATCACCAAAAGAGAAGTGACAGTATTTGCAGTCTGCCTCCTATTTGTTACCTGCCTATCAGAAACTTGCCCTTTGGGACTCAGGGTCCCACCTGACAAGGCACATCCTTGTACATCTTAGTGTGAACCCAGTCAGTACTCCTTTCAAGATTACGTTCTAAGGAATAGCTTTATAAAAGACAGATTAGATCTTAACAGAGCTTTGAGCATAAACCAATAGGGAGTAAAATATTGGAGTGAAAAGTAGCCAACACCTCTGACTGGCTGTATTCACCAGCAATTTCTAACAAAAGGAAATAATCTTGACTCAAAAGGAATATTCAGTTGTACAACCCTCTCCTCTCTGCATTAAAACCAAGATACACCAGATCTTAGTTCATAAACTCTTGCTCTTTTCCTAGGTAATGATTGGACCAACGATCAGTGAATTAGATGTCATCACCCATACTGAATTGTCAACTTCCTAGCTATTTTGTGAGTTTATTCGACCAACTCATTTTTTTTCTGCTTGCACTTGAGTGTTAATTTGCTCAACAAAAGGGTTTTATACTGTATGTCAATGAGCAAATATTACATTTCTGTTAATGAATTAGTTAGCCCTCTACTGTACGCTACAAAGATAGTTTCCTGGACTGATAGCAATAATCACAGTAAACTTAATATAACTTCCCAATAATTAAATGCATGGAACTAAATCTTAAATGTAAGAATCTATGTAAAACGTCAATGATTAATATACCCATCATATCTCTGAATTAGAATAGCAGCCAATAACCTGGAGATCGTCATTCTAAGTGAAGCAAGCCAGAAAGAGAAAGAAAAATGCTGTATGATATCGCTTATATGTGGAAACCAAAAAAACAAAAAGGGCACAAATGAACTACTTATTATTTATAATTTAGATGACTGATTTCTTGAATATGTGCTAGCACATTTGACTGTCCTTTATGACTGGATTACCGCATTCTGTTGATTCTTATTTTGTGGTTAGCTTTAGTCCTTTGATAACTATGTAAGTTTAAAAAGCTACAGCTCTAAACTGTTCTTAGAAACAGTATATGCAACTTTTAAAATGGTTTTAATCTCCTCAATGAGTTGCTCTTCCTAGAATAAACTTTGTTTACCCTCCACACACATGCACACAATAAAGAATGGCAGCCAATTAAAATTTTATAATTATTTTACCACTTGTGATCTTAGTACCTAGAACAACATTTCCAAAAGTGAATTCTACAGATTAAGTATCAGGTAAAAAGAGGTTTCCATGGACAGAAAAACAGAGGAAAAACTGTGTTAAGCAAAGTTAAGCATGTATCTTTGATACAAGCTATTTCAAAGCATTTTGAGTACACAGCAGGTGCATAGAATATGCAGTACTTCTAATTTGGAAGCAGACACTTTTCTTTCTTGGACTTTACAGCATTAGTGTTCCTTGGAACACTGTATTAAGACCTTCTTTTAATCTTTTTTCACAACTTTATCTAGTAGCAAACATACTAGCACTGTGGTTAGAACTAATTTTTTTGCAACAAAGTTATAAATTCCACCTAATAAAATTTAAATTTATATACTGTTAATGATGGTACTTGCAAGAAAAAAAATCATTCAGGACTCAATTCTGAAGTTGAAATAAAGGATATTTTTTCTACGTTGGCAAGGAAACATAATTAGACTATGAAATCATGCAACTATTTAATAGCAAGTATAAAACAACCACGCTTTTTGCCCTTTATTCATTAATGCAAAAAAAAAAGCTTACTATCCTTGTGCTTTAAATATGATTTCTACAATTTGTTTTTAATTATACCAATGGGTGTTCCAGAGTTCTCTCTTATTTCATTTTATGATTAGTCACTTTGAACTGAATATGTCAGTCCCTTGCCAGAGTGGAGAGAGACAAGTACACAGCTGAGTAAACTGTGGCTTATTCATCTGGAAGAGCACAGTCAGGCACAGCTATGCTTCTGAGTTTGGATGGCGCAATACCTGGACATCTATACAGCTTTCTTGCCTGTGCAATATCTCCTTTGCTCAAACGCGTTCGCTGACCAATTGCTGGACGTATGCCATTATCATCACGAGAGGGGAGAATGGTGTCCAGAAACATCCCCCTGGAAAAAATCAGAAGCAAGCCACATATAAGTCACCACATTGACATGTATATTCCTTATAAATAGGTTATTTTTTTCAAACTGGAGTCAATCAAAGGAGAAACATATCAGAGTTGAGATTTAAACAGTATATCAGACTTTTGAAACACTTTCATCAAAGTAGAAAAAACTGCAATGTTTAATGTGTATGCCTAGCATAAAGTCAGTGACAGCATTCACTTCTTCCTTAGAAATGTATATTATGTGTTTTTTAAAAATCTAAAATTCTGTATAATCCCCCATGAAGTACACTATGTTTTTTGTTTTGGTCTCTGAGGATCAAAAAAGAGTTACATTACCAATTTGTAAAACAATTCTTCCTCATAAAGATCTATTTTCTTAAAAACAGCTTATAATAAATATTTTTAGATTACTAAAATTGTAAAAGTCAAACAAAATATGTCTATTGATATTTTTTAATTAAACTACTAATTTAACCTAAGTAGTTTTAGAAGTCCACTAATTACAGTATTTCTTAAAAGAACAGGGAAAAACAAAGTGTCAAATTTCAGAATAGTTTAAAGCAAAATAATTTTGTGACACATATACACACTCAAACACACACATATACATACAGTGGAAAAACTTCATGGTAAAATTGATAAGAGAAAAACAAGGCAAACCAAAACAATACAAAAAAAGCAAAACAACTAAGCAATGCCCTGACAATGCTAAGCTACAGACACTGGGTTGTTTTCATCCAAGGTTGTGATGGAAACTTGCCCTTTTTCTTGATACGCATGACTAAAAATTCTGAACCTAGTTTACTAAAGATACAGTCTAATTTTGCAAAAATATCAACATTTATAGCTCTAAAGAAAGTACTGAGCTTAAAAATTAAAAGTACTGGGAGACTATTCCAGATGGTGAGGATGGAGTGTGTATATGAGGATTTTCCCAAAAAGAGATACTTTTTATAAAAGTATGTTAAATTAAGAGACAACAATTATTAAAAAGTCTTTTAAATTGGGATGGACGACGTGACAGGTTCTTTCCAAAATTTATACATGAACAAACTGTACTTAAACTGCAGATTAAAAGAACAACATTTTAGTTCTCCTTATTTCTTCCCTGAAGAAATACTTACTGAGTGTTGTTATAGGCCTGGATTTATAGCAATAAATAAAAGAAACAAAAATTACTCCCCTTTTGATTTTCACATTCTAACGGAGGGAGAAAGTCATTAAACAAAAGGCTGATAACTGAGAGAGTGACAGATACTATAATAAGAAAGAGAAGATGGATATTGATTATCCACTGATGGGACAGCTTTTAAATAGAGTGATGAAGGAAAAACTCCCTTGGAAGCAAACATTCAGCCAAACATGAAGGAAGTGAAGGTGAGGGAACTGTGGGTAACTGTGAGTTGAGCGTCACAGAGTGAAAGAATGTTAAGAAATACGACAGCCCTGAGATAGGAGGACCTGTAAAGGGTCTGAGTGCCAGACAGAGCTCAACTTTCCAGAGGACTCTTAACATGTGGACGATGGTAAACAGAGGTGTGACATGATCTATGAGTAACTTATGTCTAATCGCCCTAGCTTCTAGGTAAGTGCAGTGATCTTTATACAAAATCCAATAATTCAAATAGAGATTGGAACTCTCTAAAACCAAATCTAAGTCTCTACAAAAGTCCATATGTACACTATCTGAGATGAAGGGAGGGAGGCAGAACTAATGATTTATGGGAATTAACCATCAAAAGTGAGAGCTTGCACATGCTTAATAAAATGCCACTCCAGCCAGGCCAACGCAACTGAAGGGCAAGGTGAGCTACAGGGGAGCATTGAGAAAAGCCATTCTTCACCTTTGCTGCACAAATCAACAGGTACATTAAGCAGGGAAGCTCAAATTAATGGAGTGTTACAATTTCTATAGTACTTCAGTGCTAATGAAGTATTCATCATTTTCTATTTCTATTTCTAAAAAAAATATTGTAATCTGTGAAAAGTTTGGGGTTTTTCCCGGTTTTCAAAAAAGATTCCATTTAAAAAGGTCAAGGACATCTTGAGGTAGATCTATTCAAACTCAGACAATAGAATGATGAATTTTGGTTTATTCAATCTACTGAGATAAGCTGCCTTCTACTTATATGGGGGTCAATCACCCAATCTTTTGATCTTTCTTTATTGTCAAAAAATTAACCAGTCTCTCCCTCCACATCCAGGCCATTAAGCAATGTTGGCTCTTCCTGAACATTCTCTCAGACAGACCATAGATGGGGTCACTTACTAACCTTCATTTGTTTTACCTACAGTAGAAGAGTGAATTAACTATGCTTTTTATGAAATTTCATAAAATTTTAGAACTCTTTTATTAATTAGAAATGGGCAGTTCCAGTTTGCAAGCATCTACATTACAAATTACCTACGCATATAAAGGCCCCAGTATCCAGGCCTGGTCTTCTCACAGTAAGTACGTAAATCTGCTCATGGTCAACACTGATGAAAACAGCTAAAACTTTTATATACTATTTTGGTTCGGAATAGAAGAAACTATAAAACTTTAAATACGTACATTAACAGAATGAAGGACAAAAGCCACACGTTCATCTAATTGATGCAGAAAAAGCATTTGACAAAATTCAGCATCCTTTCATGATAAAAACACGCAACAAACTAGCAATAGATGGAAACTACCTCATCATAAAAGGTCATGCGTGAAAAGCCTTCCGCTAACATCTTACTCAATGGTGAAAAAGTGAAAGCTTTTCATCTAAGATTAGGGTATTTGTGCTCGCCATTTCTATTCAGTAGAGTATTGAAAGTCCTAGTCAGCACAATTAGGCAAGAAAAAGAATCAAAAGGCATCCAAATTGAAAAGAAAGGAAAGTCATTTCTGCAGACGACATGTTCTTATACGTAGAAAATCTTAGAAAGTCCACTAAAAAACTGTCAGAACTAATAAAGGAATCCAGCAAAACTGCAGGATACAAAATCAGCACTCAAAAACCAGTCGCATTTCTATACAGTAACGTTGAACCATCTGGAAAGGAAAGTAAGAAAACAATTCCATTTAAAATAGAATCAGAAAGAATAAAATACTTGGGAATAAACCTAACCAAGGAGGCCAAAGACTTGTTACTGAAAATTACAAAACATCCCTGAAAGAAATTTAAAAAGACACAAATGAGTGGAAAAACATTCTATATTTATGGATTGGTTGACTTAATTTGCTAAGATATCCACACAAAATGAGCAACATAATCCTTACCAAAACCCCAACAGCATCTATTGTGAAAATAGGAGAACAAACAGTTCTAAAATTCATATTAATTTCACAGGACCTTGAATAGCCAAAAGTTTTTCGAAGAAAAAAAAAACAAAGTTGGACTTACACTCCCTGATTTCAAAACATATCACAAAGCTAAAGTAACTAATACAGTGTGGTATTGGCATAAAGACAGACCTATAGGCCAATGGACTAGAGTAGGAATCTCCCAAATAAATCCTAGTGTATATAGCGAGGGACCTTTAACAAAATTGTCAAGACTATTGAATGGGGAAAAGACAATTTTCCAACAAATGATGTTGGGAAAACCGGACATCCATGTACAAAAGAACAAAGTTAGACCTTTAGCAAAGCAATACACAAAAAATAACTCAAAATAGATTGAAAATCTAAACATAAGATTCCAAATCATAAAACTCTTAGAAGAAAACAAAGGGGAAAGCTTCATGACATTGACTATGTCAGTGACTTCTTGGGTATGACACAAAAGCAGATGTAACAAAAGCAAAAATAGGTAAGGGGGACCACATCAAACTAGAAATCTTGTGCTGAGCAAAGGAAACGGTCAACAGAGTGGAAAGGAGAGAAAATGTTTGCAAAATACATATCTGATGAAAGGCCAGAACATATAAAGAAATCCTACAACTCAACAGCAGAAACATGGAATAATCTGATTAAAAAATGGGCAGATTTGAATAGGCATTTATTTAAAGATGGTACACAAATGGCCAAACATATAAAAAGATCACTAATCATCAGAAAAATACAAATCAAAACCAAAATGAGACAACATGTCACACACACTAGGGTGGCTACTCTCAAAAAAATAAAACAAAAAAAACAGAAAATAAGTCATGTTTGTGAGGATATAGAGAAGCTGAAACCCTTCTGCATTGCTGATGGGACTATAAAACAGTCCTGCTCCTAAGAAAAAATTATGGGGGCTCTTCAAAAAATTAAAACTAGAACTACCATATAATCTGGCAATCCCACTTCTGTGTTCATATTTTTTAAAAAATGAAGAAGAGTCTGGAAGAGATATTTGCATGACAGCACTATTCACAGTAGCCAAGAAGCGAGAGCAACTCAAATGTCTATCAGCAAATGAATGAATAACAATGTGGTATATATATCCAATGGAATATTATTCAGCCTTAGAAAGGAAGGAAATTCTGTTACCTGCTATAACATAGATGAGCCTTAAGGGCATCATGCTGGGCCAAATAAACCAGTCACAAAAAGATAGATACTGTATCCAAAGGAGCCAAATTCACAGAAACAGAACGCGAAACGGTGGTTACCAGCGGCTGGCGGAGGGGAAAGTGAGTGGTGCTGTGTAACGGGGACACGGTTTCAGTTTTGCAAGATGAAAACGTTCTGGAGATGTTTCACAACAACACAAATGTACGTAATACTACTAAAATCTACTTAAAAATAGTTAATACGGCAAATGTGATATTGCGGTTTCTTTACCACAATAAAAAAAAAAAACTTCAAATACTTCAGCGGTGGTGGCTGAGAATTACGCCAAATATTTCCTCTCTTAAAATTCATTTATTTAACTATTTGTATGAGCTAGTAAACATCCTCTTTAAAAAGCAGGACAAAAAAATAACATGAATTGGATCAATTCTATTAACAGGTAAATTTCACTCTAGGAACATAGCTTTACTTGGGAAAAGTGAGGAGGAACATTTTGAAACAATAAGAAAAAAGGCACTAGCGATACCAAAGTCAACATAGGGGGCAATAAACTGCAGGATCCCTGTGGCTCACAGCAAAGAAACAATTTAAACATGTAAAAGGAGTACAGAATAGGGAAATACATGTTTCAGACTTTGGTTTAGCTTCACTGTCTATCAGGGAGAGAAAGAACACATTACTTCTTCCCCTCTCCAGCACCTCCTCTGTTCCAAAGAGTCAAAATTCACTTTATTTCTAATTAATATAATTCAACAGTATAAAAGAAGCACTTTGGCTAAACTGGTACCCAAATCCCCATTTTTCGCATGTTTCTAAGTAAAACTCAATTCCAAACACTGACCTAAAAACAAAGCTTTATAACTCTTTAGGTTTAACTTCAGGCCAGATTTATGGATGTATTTTTACTAAAACTTAAATTCAATTCCAGAGATAGTACTTTGGTAGTTATTATATTTGAACAAATATATATATTATATATTTCAGAAGAAAATGATTTTAAAGATACAGTTACCACTCAATTATTTTAATAATCAAGTCTGGCCTTAAAAAAACATAATTTAAGAATGTATCCAAGTATTAAGAGTTTGTTTACACCTTTCTCTAGTTTTTACCAATAATTTTTTTATAAAAACAGGGGAATTACTTTAAGACTTTAGTCTCCTTTCTGATCCTGCCTTTAGAAGCACACATTAATGAATTGTGAAATGGACACAGTGATCCAAAAAAATTGAGTGTAATAGACATACGAGTATAAAATGGGCATAAAATGGGAAAGAGATGACTTCAGTGGTTTTAGCAGCTCCGAACTACTTACCTGTGAACTACCTCTCTGATGACCTCTTCTTTAGAGTGAAATAGATCAAAACCCAAATTTATCAGACTCTTAAAAATTAACATTCAGTCACTAATGAAATAATTTCAAGGTTAATAAATGGCAAAATTCTAAATTATATGAAGTAAAACATCTTCCTAAAAATATTCTCTGAGAATTATTTTACGATAGCGATTTTTGAGTATGACTGGTACTTGAGCAACAGAAAACACACAGTAGAAAAACGTAAGTCACATGGAGACTGTAACATTCCAGCTCAACAACTGAGTTCTCTATTTGATTTAAAAGGCCTAAATTTCATTTAAAGTTCTTTGCCAGTTTAACATCCTGATGGGTTTGGTAATCATTTTAATTGAACTTTTTCATGATTTAGGAACATTAAATAATTTAAATAATTCGTATCATTTTAATTTTTACTTTGAATCTATTCATTTGATAGGAAATGTGAAAATGTATTTTTAAAATCTCAAATGCCCAGTGTCAGTTATAAATGCCAATCAAGTATTTTTGGTACCTTCTGGCAGCAATATTTGAAAGTGGTTCTAGTTGTAAAGTTAAACATAGTTTTGTGAGGGGCCACACAGAGGATAGGAATTAAAAGTCAAAAGGTATAACCTGAGACTCCAACCTTGAGAAGGTGTTCCTGGCATAGTGCATGATACTGTCAAAATCATATCTTTCTCCGAGTGAGTTCACTTCTCCAGGCTCCATCTTCAGAAAATTGTACTCTTGACCTAAGGATCAGGCACAAGAAACCTTTCAGAAGCCTCTTAACAGACAGAAAAGAGAACAGAAGAGCCCCTCCTGGCCCGTATCCGCTCTCGACTGAACACTGATCTTCGTGTGGTTGTATTTACACACTAACAGCCAGGTACATGCAGAAGGGCACATCCAGTGCCACTGTGTGCAACTGAACATCATTCTGAAAGAGTAATAGTGAATTTCATTAATAAGTTAATTTCAGCAAAAAGGCAGATTGCCAAAGACATATGTTGGTTTTTTTCCTTTGTATCCTCTGTCACTTTTTCTTAATACTTGTTTCTTTAAAATTTTACTTTTTTTTATGATACTGTGACTATAAAAAGTTACATTTTTACCTAATGAGCTTCCCACCTTTCTCTTATGACTACATTTGCCAAGACCAAAAAAAAATGTTTCCTCTGAAACACTGGGAAAAAGAAAAAAACAATATTTGTATGTACACACAACATTACAAGTGTTTGCTATGTGATTTTATCCCTAAAGATTAAATAACATCAATTAAAATATATATAAAAATAAAAAACTTTAAAAAATTTTTTTAAATTAAAAAATAAAATAAAATAAGAAATTCACATATCCTTAGCACAGAAAAAAAAAGATAAAAAACAGCAGCAAATTTCACTCAAAACTGAAACAAGATTCTCTTTGATGAAAAGGAGGCTCTACTCGGAGGGCTATTTTGGTTAAGAAGAATATGCCTCAGAACTTAATAATTCTTTTTTTCACTGTTCACAACTGTTATTTTAACTTCTGGACATCTTTGTATTAATAGATTTCTCAACTGCCTATTGGTATTTGTATTGTAATATTATTTCTTGAAAATTGGTAATAACATAGAGTTAAGTACGTAGACCCACATCAGTGGTTCAGAAGCAGAGTGTTTCCTGAGGTTTAGTTTAGGTTTTAGGGAGTCATGTTTCACAATTTCAGCAGCCAAAGGTGGCTACTTTTATAGCTCTTTTTGAACCATCAAAATGTAAAGGTGAGCTATTAGGATTTCAAATTCAAAACTGGAGTTCAAAACAGAACCATTACAACACTTATCTATTTTAATTTTATACCAACTGCCACATTACTACCAAATATAAAAATACCACATTAGGAAAACATTTTCCAAAAGGCAATGAAGACACTGAGTGATGCCACGGAGTATGATATCCTTCCTACATGTGATAAGGAAATCTGATACACTCACTTGAGCATTAAAGATGAAATAATCAGCCTAAAGTTACAGAACCCAAGTCCCAGAGTTAAGTGTGTTAGTCCACCTTATAATGAATTTACACAATTTTCAATGAACTTAGCAGACCATACGGTGAAATCTTATGTTCCACAAATCTCTGGTTCGTCTGTCTGTATTACAGCCTTTTTCAGGAAATACTTTGCATTGTCTCAACCTCTGACAGAAGCAACTGTTAAAACTCTTCTTCACAAAAAATGGTAAGTATATTTTAGCATATTCAATTCTAAGGTGAGATTTTCATAAAGCTATGGAGTTGATTTTATAACTATTAATCTAAATCTCACTGGAGAGTTCAACTTTCAAGCACAAATATGGGAACATATTTTCTAATTCTCTAATAAAGCAAAATGTTTCATAAAAATTTCTGAAGGCGGAACATGAAGCAACGTCAGTAATACATTGTAATGTGTATTACTGACGTTTATCATGTATATGACACAGTGTTCTGTGCTGGTTAAAAAGAACACGGCCACATATGGTCCAAGGAAAGAAAAATAGACTTATTTTATGGAAGAAGGGAAGAGCTATCAGGAGATACAGAGCACCAGTGGAACTCATCCTAAGCAATTGAAAGAAAATGGCAAGCCTCCTTCTTGAAAGCATGTTTTAAGATGGAGTAAAGTAATCCAATCCTGTACCAAACTGACTCCTATCAAGGTCACTGATTTTGCATATAAATGAAAGACAAAGTCCACACTTATTAGACATTGCCCTTGAATAACACTTGATCTTAAGCTTCTCACCCAAAGCAAGTCACAAATTTGTTGAAGATTATTCTCCATCATGAGCTCTTTCGTACTAGAATTACCCTGCTGTAGTACACCCAGCCTTTGGTATCCACAGAGGATTGGCTCCAGGACCCTCTTCGATACCAAAATCCATAGATGCTCTAGTCCCTTATATAAAATGGCTTAGTACAATATCTAAGAAATTTCGATTTGAAGGTTGGTTGATTCCACGGATGCAAAGCCCTGTGAATACAGAGGGTCAGCTGTCCACAAATAATTGTGGATGAGAAAAGTGAGAATTATGTTATGTGTTGAGAGTACCATCAAGTCCAAACAAGGGGTGACAAAATGTGCATAGAGTTCTGAACACTCAGAAAATCTCACTCAATAAAGTATTGTTTTCTATAAGCCTGAACATTAAGTCAACAGAAAATGAAAAGCCATAATTTGCTTAGCATTGTGTTAAGAATTATACATTTACATACTAACTATATATTTCTTACTTGTTTCAGGTACACAAATTTATGTTGAACCAGAATCCTACTTTTAAGGGCAAGAATAGTTTTTGAAAGTTACTTCTTTTATAAGTTGTTTTTGTCCACATAATGGAGGAAACGATAATTGTGGTTAATAGCAGACTTCTTCTCATTTAATTGGTAGTTGGAGTCATTTTCAGAAATGTTTTCTCTTTCTCTCCCAATGATATAAAGTATCAGAGGAACCTTGATAGCTGGCTCAGGTGTTAGAGTCTTCTACATTGGGAGTATATATTTAATTATTTACTTCTCTTTGATATCCAACACTTTTGATTATTCTTTATTCTTGAAGTGATCTCTCTCCCCTGGGACATCACGTTCATTGATTTTCCTCCTACCTCTTAGACCAAACTTCCTCAGCCTTTTGAGGGATTTTCTACAAAGCGATGCTTAAATATTGGTGTTCCCCCTATTCTACCCTCAATCTTATTTTCTCTTCCCTCCAGCATTTCCCTAGACAATAAAAATCCACTGTCAAATTTCTCCCTCTGGATATAGCCTAAAGTCTGGACTCACCTTTCCTTTGTCTACTAGACATCTCCACTTGGATCATCTAAAGGCTTCTCACACTCAAGGATATGCTAAGTGAAATTATTATTTGTCTTTCCCCTTCTTAAAATTATGCTGTTTTATCCATAGGTCTCATTTCATTTGATGATCCACCATTCATCTCCTTACCTAGAAAAAATACCTTAAAGATTTCCCTTCATGTGATGCTCCTGTTAAAATATTTATGAAACATTACTCCCTCTTTTTCTTCTTGGCCTACACCACCCCACCTAAGGACTTAGTCACCTCTTATAAACGGCTTATTTATTTAAGCTTCTAAGAGGTTTCCCTGACTTCACGTTCATCCTCCCCACCCCCATGTCCCCATTCTCAGTTAATGATCCCTACAGCTGAATTTTTTCCTGCTTTTTTAAAATCCGAACTTGCTCTGCTTTCAATCCTTTGACTACTCTCCAGTAGTTAGAGGATAAAATCTAAATTTCCCAGCCTCATGTAGAAGATCCCGCTGATCTAATCTCCCTGGGTAACTACCAACCAGTCTTCCACTTGTAACTCACCATGCAAACAAAATGATTCAATTAAACGTAATTATAACTTTGATCATCACGCTTTTTTCTCAGCTTAGAAATTCCATCACTCCTCTGCACAGTCAGAATCCCTTTAGTTCTAAATTTCAGTTCCTTCATGACATCTTCCTTGACTCACCAAGGCACACTCCGTCTCACTTTTCTCACTCACTTGCAATCATTTATGTCTATGAACATACCCAACACTCCTTCGTAATTTTCATGACAGGCTCTCCAACATCCAATGATGCCTCAATAAATAACTGGCAACAAATATGTTGTGAGCAAATAAAGAGATCAATGCTGTTAATCACAGGAAATTCTAAGGAATTCAATGTTTGTAACTTAAAACTGGCCATGAATAAGGAAGTAAGGACACATTTCTACTTTGCTTACGCTTGAAATACACACAGCCTTACAGGATTTTTCTTTTGGCGATGAAATGGACAGATTTTTATGAATTTTTGAAAAGTAAAACAAATAAGCAGCTTTAAATGAGGTGATTATTGCACACCAACTATTAGAGAAAATTAAATTTAATTATATATTAACTACTGAACTACTAAAACAATTGAAAACATTCTTATAAATTTGTCTTTACAGTAGTAAAGTTGAAGGAGAAATCTCGAGGAAATATTTGGACAATGCTGGAAATGACTCACTTCCTTAGAATTTTCTCCAGAATTGTTCCTGGTATAATATAGATTCCTATGGAGAGAGCACATTTTGTAGCAAACCCTTGACGCTTTCGAAGTCCCTACAATATAAATTACAGAACTAAGTAGAGAAAATACTTTTTTTTATTTGTTGTGGTTTTTTTGTTTTGTTTTGGTTTGGTTTTTGGAGGGTGGAGGTAATTCGTTTTGTTTATTTGTTTATTTTTAATGGAGGTACTGGGAATTGAACCGAGGACCTGCTGCATGCTAAGCACACAATCTGCCACTGAGCTATAATTTAAAAATTAACACCACGGTGGGTACTTCTTAACTACGCAAAGTGTTGATCTACAATATCAACAAAGTCAGCTCACATTTTTCAAGAAGTTACATGATAAATAGTGCAGTTCTGTTAAAAGATATTCAGTCCACCTTAAACCCACCACATTCTGAAGCCTCTCACCTGGCTGGATGTTTTCTCTTATGATAGTTACATGGTTATCCCGATCTGGCCGTGTGTGTTCATGCCAAAAGCCTATCACATGGCCCAGTTCATGGACAACAATTCCAAATTTATCACAGTTCTTGCCAATAGAGATCGCCTGAGGTCCATTTCCCCGCCGACCTACATAGGAGCAGCATCTGGAATAAAGCAGAAAGTGCAGATGGTGGAGGACAGGAAGATGCTGAGGGAATCACAATAGGGTGAAACTTTCATAAAAAATTCTGATGGACTATCAAGTCCAGCACATTCAGAGGCAGAACAGTTTTTCATTAATAAATAGAACTGATTTCTTGTAATCCTGGTAAATTTATCTATGATAAGAATCTCCAAATGATCAATTGAAGTGGTTTTGTATTAATTCATTTATTAGAAGATGTGCCTTAAGTCATTTTTAGGAGTATTCAGAGTATAAATCAGAAAATAAGATACTGATGATAGTTAATGGCTATTATACATACGGTTAAACTCAAGACATCAACTCACATTTATTTCTAATACATTTTTTCATTCTCACAACCCATGTAAATCATTTCGGTAACTACTTTGTCAATATGGTTGTCTGGCAATAATCCATTATTTCAGTATTAAATATAAATTAAAGTTTATTTCTCCTCTTTGAGAAAAACAGAATTAAATTTGTGAAAGATGTTGTTATTAATTTTCCTGCTCATGGAAGAATTTCCTTAAAGAAGAAAACTTCTAAAAGAAGTCAATCAAGGAAAATTCATTTCAAAGCTGAGTTATCTAGGGTTAATGGTTGACTGGCGAAGAAAAATCAACTGCTAGGATTGTGAGACTTATGAGACTGTGTCAGATCATCAGGCAGGTATTCAGTGTGACAGTCCATTCCACCTTCTGAAAGAATCTCTTGGACTGTCAGGATGCAAAACATCCCGAGCGTCTTCCTGCAAATTGCCCTCCACTTACTGACATTTATACTCACTCAATGATGTTCTTCTATGAACAACACAGAAGTTCCATTTACTCACTTTGTGTCTGTGTGGGGTGTGCACGTGTGTAAGTGTGCAAGAGTGTGCACACACGCAAGGGTGGACACATAGGGACACTCTAATCTTTAAATGGTATAATAATATAGTAATTACAATCACAATTATAAATAAAATTAGGCCTAAAACTTCAATAATTAGGGTTTACCTTAAAATAGCTTCTACCTAAGGGCCACCCCTCCAGACAGCAATAGAGGGCAGTAAGTAATTGGTCTTGAATAGATGGGAATTATCATGGCGCCAGCCACCAAACACCTTTTCTAATGCGAAAATTACCCCAAATCAGTTGCCCAAATGATTAAAATGAATTTCACTAACTTCGTTTTTCAGAGTAAGCACATCTGGCAGTCCTGTTGACTGTTCACAAATACAAATATTTGTCATTCCAGTTATTTCCGTAGGCTTTAAATGCCTAAGCATTTTAACCTATCCCATGCCAATTTGAAAGAGTAATTTGGTTTATTATTTATGAATCTATTATGATGGTTAATTAAGCTTAATAAATCAATAATAGAAAACTGAGGAAACGACAGGGAAAAATAGGGAACTGTGCTTTTGCTCCCAGGTAGATTTTTTTAATAGCACATTTTAATTTATACATTCATAGTTATTGATTACATGCTGACATAGTAAAGTATTAGATGTAGCAAAACACAAAATTTTGGAGAGATTTAAATGGAAATAGTTGCTACCATAAAGCAATAGTCATGAAACCAAAATATCTGATTGTATGGCAGCTAAATAACCCACACTGAGTCATTCTTGATGGTTATATTCAGAGAAGAAAGTACTTTGCAGATAAAAATCCAGGAGCTAGTCAAGCAATATGGTCAATTCATTTAATCTAAAACATCCTTCATTAGCATTTTACCCATAACAATTTCCAATAAATAAGACGGGGTTTCACAATGGAAAGCAAAAACACATCTCACACTGACTGTTACAATGGTCCTGTGAAAAAAGAAAAATGTGGTGGTTTGAGCTCTGACATACGTCAGGTCTAGGGACAGACGAATTCTAGGTGCTCAAATGACTACAAAACTAAATATATGTACATATAATTATGTCTGGAATGACAGGGTGATATGCACAATTTATAAAAACATGGTTTAAACATGTCTAGGTATTATCTTGGTTTCTTTCTAATGGCATCCAGGTTTGATACTGTTCTCTTGTATATGGCTTTTGATTTTTTGTTTCTAATTTGAGTGTTGCTTTTAAAGCTTGGCCATTATAAGATTGATCTGCCTTCTCAAGAAAAACTTTCATCATCTTTAGAGAAGCCTCACTTCTCCCTAAGCCATAGAGAGTAACTGAGTAATCCATAACCTGTTATTCCCTACTTTGGCCTCGGATTGGTGGATCAAAGCCTATAAAAAAAGTTGCCTATAAGCATAAAGATGCCCTCCCCACAGCAGTCTTTTCTCAGCACAGAGATAATTTCTAAACCGTAAAGTTAGATGATGTCACTTCTGTACTCAGTATTCTCCGATGACTGTGTGGTAAACTGTGTCAATGTTCACAAATACTCATCACCTTTCTCTAGGAGATCATTATATTGCCCTTCCCTACTAGGTTTGGTCATGTGACTTGCTCTGGACAATGTCATATGAGCACAAATTGAAGTTGGGACTTGCCCAAAGATACTTAAATCTGTAGTTGCATTCCTGAAATTAGGCTTTTTGGGCATTCATGTGTACGTTTGTGACTGCTACAGTAGTCATGTTGCATTTTGGTTTGTTTTGGTGCTCATTTTTCAGTTCAGATTTACCCTGTGTTATTTTTTTCAATGATAAGAAGGATCATACTTCTTATAGGAATTGATCTTTGGCCTGCTCATCACTCCAATCATTTCGTGGCTTCTAAATTTATTTGAAATTACCATAATTGGCCACAATTTCATGAAACAATTACTTTGCTATGATAATGCTGTATTTACGTCTCATAAAAATTAATTTAAATTATTAAAGATTTTGAATGTTGGTACTGCACAAAATACTGAGGGCCATCTAGAATAAGATATATTTTAAGCCAAACACTTTGCACTCTGTTGGAATTAGTATTGGGTCTTTGTCTTATACAAGCTGTGGCATATCACATAGCACATTTAACAAGCCCTAGTGTACGTCTCCCCTGCATATGGAGACGTGGTAAATGGTGCCATTGATATGGATGGCAACCTTCATCAGTTCTTTGACCTGGAAGACAACTGCTTTCTACCACTTCCTCTCACTATCATCACTTTGACTGAGCTTACTCACTGAGTCGGACAACTTGGAGCGCTTGCCATTTTTTAAAATCTCTAAATTCATGAAGTACATGTTCTTCAAAACCCCATTAAATTCTTACCTCCTTTTGTCTTAGGATTACACACAATGTACATTAGCTGATGTGTAAATTGTCAATACTTTCCTAATCACCTACTTATAAAGCAGTGTGCTGAGTGTCATGAGGGACACAGAGGTACGCTCCCTGCCCTCATCAGTGATGAAGGCAGACATTTGAACCGACAGTGGAGATGGAGTTATGACAGCTGTTGCAGGGCAAAGTCCCACTGTGGGAAGCTCAGAAATGGATGAGAATAAAATATTGGAAAGATTTCCACCGATGAGAAAGGAAAGACTTTCGAGTAACTAAAATGTCACAAAAACAAACATGAAGATATGATAGTAAATAGGGAAAAT
Organism: Vicugna pacos; assembly: GCF_048564905.1. Lineage (NCBI taxonomy): Eukaryota > Metazoa > Chordata > Mammalia > Artiodactyla > Camelidae > Vicugna > Vicugna pacos. The sequence continues at coordinate 10,499,079 of NC_132988.1, read as the reverse complement.
TAGTTTAGTGGGATAAAACAAGTAAAATGGAGAACTCTGAAAAGAGTCAAGTTAATAAAAGAATGAGTATGCATATGAGTTTGTTACAAACAGAATTTGAGCAATGAAATAATAAACGATTGGGGCTTTGGATGCATTCGTTTTATAGAATTGAAGAGTGGGAAAGAGAAAACATGTATTGATCTGAATACATTATATATTTAGAAATATGTAAGCTGAGATATATCCACTCCTTTTAGATAACCAGAGGAGGTAAGGACAGTCTAGCTTTGGCCTTTTAAATATTAAATACACATAAAGAACTAGGAGGGACTTCAAATGTAATCAAAACTTGTCAAGCTAAAATTAGAGTAATTCAGAAGGAAACATTGCTTAAATAAGTCACAGCTAAAAAATTATGGCGCTATCCAAAAATATATAGAAAAATGATCATCTATATTTTTTCTTAATGTCACTTAGGGTTAAAATTAAAACCCATTACTTTTTTGTTGAAATACGGTTGATTTACAGTGTTGTGTTAGTTTCAGGTACATAGCATAGTGATTCAGTGATACATATATATATTCTTTTTTATTATCAGCGATTATAAGGTATTGAATATAGTTCCCTGTGCTACACAGTAGGACCTCATTATCTATTTTATATATAGTAGTTAGTATCTGCAAATCCCAAACTCCTAATCTAGAAAAAATATGGAATTTGTGTGTAATCCTTATGCAGGGACCATGCTAATCTCTGCATCCTTCCAATTTTATATATGTGCCTCTGAAGGAAGCACAAAACCCATTACTTTTTAGGTTAAATTAAATGTTCTGGGAAAATGTGGTAGAAACAAAGCCAGATGTTGTAATTCCCCAATACCTAGTGAAATACTTATTTCCCCCACCCTCAAAATATGTGTCACTAGGGCAAGAACAATTTCCTCCAAAGGACTTGAGCAGTTATTTTTACTTCCCTAAATGAACTGTAATAGAAGGTATTCAAATAGCTGTAGCTTATTAGGGAAAATTACTCTTTATAGAAGAATTTCAGCTAATACATGTAGAAGGAATACAAGAAAAGAACAACATTAGAAAAGCATGATTTTGCAATGAGGAGAACTTGCACAATGCAGGGACCTGGCTGTCACCACCTGAATCCACTGATCAGTCACAGTGTCACTAAAGTGGTAGGTCCAGGCACTCGTACCTCTTGATGTGATGCAGGGTAGAGTAGACAGCACACCATATGTTCTTGGCAAACAAATAAACAAAAATGGAGGCTAAATTTAAATATCCAGATGTTTACATATAGGTTTCAATTAACTGGAAATACAGAGGGAAAAGCTTGAAAATTTTCACAATGAAAAATATTTTAAAGTATCCATCATTGTTTGGAGAACTGCTGTTACTGCAACTTGGCTACATTACGGGATTTGTGGGAGGATGTGGCAGCAGAAGAAGTGGAGACGGAAGCTGTGGTAAGTTCATGGCATTCCTTAAATGTTACATCAAAGAAAGTAGATTTTGTTATCAGGCTAGCATTTCCCAAAATGTGTTCTGGGTTATTGATACACATTCTTCACTATTAAAAGGGTGGGATGGGTGTTTCATTTTTTAAATAAGTTTAGAGAACACTGTATTCTGTATTCCTTTCAATTGGCTGAATACCAGTAAGGTTTAGCACGCTGCTTATAGAAATAACCTGTTGAAATTTAACACAGAGTTTTCACAACTTACAGAATGGTTGTTTTGCAGAGAGTACTGTTACCATCCTGTAAGAAGCAAATCTAGAAAACACCACTGTAAGAGGAAACAGTGAGGAATCTCAAAAAGCGTGGCATTTTTTTCTCCGATGAGTATTTTTTTAAGATAATTCTGGTGGCAGTGAATTGGTGAGGCAAGACTGGAGAGCAGTTGGAATGCACCAGGTGTAAAGTGACAAAGACATGAATGGACCAGGGGACTGACATGGAACGAAAATGGAAACCAAAAGACATAGTGAATATCCACAGAAACTCTTTGTGTAAATTTTAGAGGGTGCACAACAGAATCACTAAAATAGAATACTGAGCTTTCCAATTCAGGTGAGTGGGAGGTTGGCAACGCCACCACGTAGCTAGAACAGAAGGAAAGGCAGCTGAGGTGGTGAAGGAACACACTTGGAGCAGATGCACAGAGGTCTGTGATCAAAGAATACATTTATTTAAAATATAATATTCTCTTACATAAAATCGATGCCTTCTCATGGGCAAAATACTAAGCAAATATTAAAACACGAATCTTACCTATGGGTCTTTCTCCCTCCTACGTAAGTCATTCCCTGGTTCTACTCACCCGCAAGGCCTGTAAGTGAAAACAATGTAGCTCTCCTCATCGGCTCTTTCAATGAAAGTCACACATGTGTGCTTTTCCCAGTGCCTCATGGCCTGCTTGAACATGGCTCGCTGGCTGCCTGGAAAAAGGTGTGACATTAATAAAACAGTGCCTTCCCCAGAGAGGAATCTGCACGCAGCTGCTCTGTCCCGAGTGTGTCTGCACAGGTCAGATGCCATCACTGTCCTCATCCAAGGAACACCCGCCCCGAACCCCGCAGGGAGCCCTGGTGGAGAGAGGACGCTGCCTTCATGATCGGAAGGTTCCAGCTTACTGTCCATACAGGTACGTGTGTACAGGGCTCCAAGAATGAGAAATACATTCTTCCTGTGAGCTGAAAAGAAATCAGCTTCCAGATTTGATGGGCACATTTGAAACTCAATTTAAAGCCCAGAGCAGCTCTTTAGATTCTTAGAACTCAAGACTAAATATATTTTTAAATTTAAGACTTCCTGACAACTAAGGGAAATGGAGTATTTCTCAAGTTTGATTTAATAGTATGTTATATATATGAATATTCTATGAAAATATACACATAACCTATATGATAATTATTTCTTAATCAAGGTCGACCCTCTGGGAATGTCTTACCAGTGAAGTTGCCTCCTATAACGTAAGGAATAACACCTCCAGGCCATACTCGTTCAGTTCTTGACGTAGCAGCTCTGGGAACTCGGTTTTTCTCATTTTGCCCTGAGAATTTTAGAGGTACTTTTCCCTTAACTGTGTTGTTTTGCTCCAAGCCTGCAGTGACATTTAAAACATTCTGTGAAACAGAAGTCCTCGGACAGAGAATCATTTACCTCTTAAAGGACAAGTTAAAATGTCTTATTTACATATTTATATAAATATGCCTGCAGTCAAAATGCATGAAAGAAAAACTTTAATTATATTACATACTTTAAAAAAGCCTTAAAATATTTAAATAATTCATGTCAAAATACTATTCTTAAAGCTCTGTGAGCAAATTTTGATGAATTTTCATACAACAGCCTACAGTGGGTAGAAGTCAAGTCTTTCACGTATTTTGTATTCTGCTTTGTATCATGTATTATGTATTCTGCTTTGTTTGATCGCTAAGAAATTCACCATCAGAATAAAATAGACATTTTTTAAAAGTCTTACGATGTTCAAAACTCTTACTCCTGCTAAATCCCTAATCCTTTAAATCACAATTGATATTCCATAATATAGCCTAAAATTGTGAATATCATACTGTAGATGCAGTAAATGAAGTAAGGATAAGATAGACATGGTCTCAGATTCTGAGACAGCGGGCTACCTCCATTCCAGTTTCCCTGGGACTCACATCCAGACAACAGCATGGTTTAGAGATCAGCACAGAAAGTGAACAGGCCAACAACACAAAATGCAGTCTATTCTGCAGCAATGTCGCGTCTGTATTTACTAACTTTTCTTGGTAGCCTTTTGTAACATTTTTTCTTACTGGTCTATTTTTCCTAAATGTGCGTGATTTTGTTTTTCTTATTTATATATGACTGCTGATATCAATATCTTACAGCTTGCATACACTTCAGAAAACAAATATTGAATGTGTGCCCCCTGTGTGTGTGTCCCTAACATGTCTATCTTTTTAATATCCTGGAGTAAAGCATCTTTGCTTTGGAAAATTAATTCTTGAAAGTAGGCACTTTTAAGTATTTTATTAATAATCAGTCAATTTAAGGGATATTAGGATATGAACTTTGAAAAGAAGACTTTTAAAAAAAACCCTCTAAAATTATTAGTGATTAATAAATACAATACTTTAAACTAATCATGAAGCTAGAAGGCAATTCCTCTGAATGTTTCCTACATACATATCTTTGGAAGGATCAAAAATATTTTCAAGTATGTTTAATCTAATTAATCAGTTTACCAATTTAAGTGGATTTTATTTCAGAACAAACAGCCATGATATTTTTTCATTTGATTTAAATTTATGTAGCTCCATGCTTGATAAAATCACTGTAGTGTGAAGCCAATGTACTGGAAATAAATATCAACAATCAAATAAACAACTAATATAACTTTTTAAAAAGGAGACGCTGAAAATAGGTTGAAATATTTCAAATGTTTCAAATTATGTTCTAGAAAACTTACATCGAAAATCAACTAACAAAATAAAAACGAATAAAGGACTCTCAGAATATATCCTTTCCATACTGTGCATCTTAATGGCAAACTGAACTGCTGTAATATTCACTGTACATCAAGTCAAGCGTCTGCAACTTTAAACATTGATATACCAGCGCCAATTCTTCTTATCCTCTCTATAAGTTGATAGAGGGCCCCTCGTTTCTTTGACATACCATGGTCTCCAAATCCACCTTAAAGAATAAAGGAAATGGTTAAGTTAAACTCGCTGTAAATTAAAGTTCTTTTAAATAAGCAATAGGAGTAGGCGACATTGATTCTTCTTTGGGTATCTCTTTGTATGTGGTCTTACAGGGTTAGAGTCATGAATATCCTTAAGTCTTGGAAAAGGGTTAAAAATTCTACAATAACAAGTTTTAGCAACTAAAACTAAGGGGTGGGAGAGACCCAGAGAGCAATCTAAATGACTTTATTTGGGCATCGTGGCAATTGAGTCATCTATTGACAATTTCAAACATTTTTCTTCACTGTGACCTTGACATCGCATAGTATTGTATAGGATGACAGCAAGTTGTTCTGCCCTGTGGAGTGCATTCCAGCTACTTCCCCAGTGTGAACTAAAAGTTTTCAGATACCAAATCAGCAAATGGGAATAAAAACGTTAGAAGAGCATGCTGTATGTCAATTACTCCTCAATGAAACTGGGGAAAAAAGAGCAAGTGTATAGTGCAAGTTTTGCTCCAAGGCTTAGATTTCTAAAAGCATGTGATGTTTTATAATATATTCAAATAAATTTTGAAAATTAGTTTCTGTGATTTATAAAAACCAACAATATCTAATTAGAAAAAGGTGAGATTCCAAAGGATGTCTGGCTGCAAAATACATTGTTACGCTATGCAATTTGCAAAAATTATTTAAAAAGATGTAAAGAATTTTATAGCTCAAAAAGTAGAGGAAAGAGTGGGGATAAGAAAATGTGTCTTCTTGTAATTTTAAGAACAAGGTCATAATTAGAAAGTAAGTAGATCATTTGACAAAAATCCAACTCTTTTTAATTCTCATTCCAGGGCTTTAATAAAATGCCTCAAGTTTTATCTCCTGTTTTGCATTCCCCTTGAATTTTTGATTGATTGGCAAATAATAAAGAGGTATCATTGAGCAGATAACTAATATGATCACTAACGATGTCAGAACAAGTGGTTCATGAGCGTGTGGACACAATGGAAGAGGACCAGAAATTCACAGAAATGACGAATTGCTCCTACACTTTGAGCTATTTCCTTCCAATAGCCTTTCTGCCTTTAATACTGAAACTTCAATTACCTAGATTGAAGCTAATGAAAAACAATAATAAAAATTATTACCATATAAGCCTCACAGGAAAAATCAATTAAGTCCTTATAAGGCAAATAAGTCAGAGTGCTTGTTCCCTAACTGATAATCTGCTTAATTATGTGCATTACACAGTCACATTTTTGCTGTGCCCCTTGAGAAAAATTTTTGAAATTTTTTCATTGAACATTTTAGAAAGATGAGATAATACTTAAATGTATTCATTCCTAAGTAGTTACAAGAAACATTTTTGAAGGATGGTAAAAATGTATTTGAAATGACCATTGTGTAAAAATTATATTGCAAATTAGGCCTGAAACACATATAAATAACTATAGAATGAGGCTAATCCTGAGGAAAAAAGAAATGTCTTAGTTAATATTATGGTGATTATAAGGATAAGAGTAATTATAGACCAGAGAAAACATTTCAAGATTATCAAAGACAATAATGTTTTTAATAGTTTAGTAATTTTGAATAATTTTTATAGCTATTGAAATAAAATTTTGTGTAGGTAGTTCACTGAAATAGAAAAAAAGAAAATTCATAGATGATTATTTCTCACATATCCTAAAAATTCCAAAATGAAAATATACAAGCCAAATAAATATTTATGGGAAAGACAACACATTTTGAAATAAAAAATATAGTCAGTTCAACACAAAATACCAAGGAAGGGAAAAGATAGAGCAGGAAAAAGCTAATTGACTACTTCTACAATGTTTGAAATCCAACTGAATAGTGCAAAATACTTTGAAATACATAATATTCATTCATATATATATATATATATATATAGAATATATGTTTTTTAATGATTGATAGTGTAATCTTATTTTATGCTATTTATCTAAAATAATGGTATTTTCTTCCAAATATTACACTTTCAGAGTTTAACTATAAATGAAATGACAAAATTATATAGTACTAAAATGTTCTAAATCACAGAAAATAAAAGCCCCTAATACAAAGAGAGGAAAATGAGTTAAAGAAAAGTCTTGAATAAAGCTTGAATCTAACCAGTTTTAATAAAGACTGAAAATGGAGCATGCTAAGTCTAAGCTTTTGCTGAGTTGTATCATTACTTTGTTGTCCCAAATCCATTGTCTCTGTGTCAGTGTTAAGTGTGCTTGAAGAGTCCGTTGATAAACACATCCTACGGGAATGTGCTGTCTGTGATGACACTGCAAAGCAGCTTTCCTCCTATATTTGGTCTCAGTTTTAGAAAAGCCTTTCATGGCTCGTACTTTTCACTATAACTAAGGCTAACGCATATTATTTTTAAGTAATGTATTATTTTAAATCACTTCCTTAAGTTTTATTATCTTAAATAAATTTCATACATGTAATAATTGTATTTCAATTATAGACAATAATGTCTTTATCCTTAAAAAGTGCATGCTAACCTACTTAACATTGAAAAGCTATGTTGTCTGCAATTAACCTCAAAATATTTTATACACCCTTCTGCATGTATGCGCGCACACACACACACACAAAGCTAATACAGTAAACATAACAATCGTTGACTCTTAGAGGTGTATGGGTATTGCTTGTATTATTCTATTAACTTTTCCACACTTTTGAAACTTATAATAAAAAGTTGTGAAAAAGTAAATTGGGCAAAGAGATGTTAATTCATAATAAAAAGTCTTAAGTCTAAAATGTCCTTGTCTGCTAGATACCACAAAGGGACGATATATATTATTTTCCACAGAATACAAGAAGAAAATAAAAATAGCATTGAGCATGAGGAGAGAGTCAATAAAATCAAAAAGCATGACACTGAATCAATGTTTCAGCTATAACAACAAAATGAAGTTTTACATTTTTAACCTTGCGATGTTCCTCAAATAAAATACAGAGTAAAAAGTTGCATCAAAATAATATGAATCATTTTTTTAAATTTTAATTAAACTATTTAAAAAGGAGAACCCAAATAATTTTTTAAATATATTACAAATCTCATATAGGCATAATTCAAACATGTTCAAACAGTTAAACTGAAATTATCTTCCAGGTTTTCACAAAAATTATAAAGCTAGATCAATTTCTCTAAATAAGCTTGTGTGTAATCACTCTAAGAATAATTTATGTTTTGTAACTCAGTATCCAAATAGAAGGCAACTGAATATAATGCTCAAGAGGATGAAACTTGACATTTCTAAGAACTGAATTTTGGTCCTCACTCAGCCATTTCCTGGCTACGTGACAATGAGAAAACTATAAAACCTTGTAAATCTCCTCCCTTGTAAATCACAATAATATGAGCAGCTACCCTCATGGGGTCATTATGAGGATACAAAGAGTTAATGCTTGCAAAGTACTTAAACCAAGCCTGGTATGAGGTAAATACATTGTTACATACATCAATTAATAATATTGAAACTATGAACAAAACCTAAATTTCTAAATAGGCTCATCCATATCAAGGGAATCAGAGTTGACCAGCAAATATTAAAAATGATCCAAAGAGTATTTTAACATTTGAAGAGTAGATGAATGCAAACTGAATCAAATAGTAAACCATACCTGTGGTGTGTCCAAATTTTCCAAAGGGGTTCTGTGTAAGGTCAATTGTCCTATCAATTTGAAAGATATTTAAGTCTTCATCATCTAAGGCAATGTCACCCCAAAACACAGCTAAAAGAGAAAAGTTTAATTAAAATGTAAATTATTTAAGAACGAAAATCAAGGCAAACAAGCTAATAAGAAAAGTATTGCAAAAATATGGAAGTGTGGTCCTTACAGATATAGATGTATTTCAGAAAGTAAGGGTAACCGAATATACTGGACCTGTTACAATGTAATATGAGCCACCTGTGAAAGGATGTGACCTACGTTTTTCACTTTGATGTTTGAGGGCAGGAGGAGAAAGTCATTTCTTTGAGTGGAATGGTCTCTGATTTGTGGAGGATCCTAAGGAAAGAGAATTCAGCAATCATGGCTGATTTGCAAATAAGTCAAAATCTGATAGGAATGCTTGAATTCACAGTGGATGCCCGTGATCAGCAGCAGGTCGGGAAAGAGAGGTAGAATTAACCTCTAAACCATGTGCTATTATAACTTAATAAAGTGAGGTGCAATTAAGACAAAAGACTATTGTACTGTTACAGCAACTCATTCATTACATTTTTATACAGTTATAATACACTTTCTCTAAAGACCACATTGACTTGGACTCTCTATAAAATGTATAAATAACTAGCAAAAGTAATATTTAAGTCAACATTTTTTTAGGCAATGACTAGATGCTGGACTTTGATCTTTGATGACAAATAAGACATTGTCCTTATTTTCAGGAGCTTCAAAACCATTACCCTCATCCTGGAAACACTCTGATGCTATCTTTTATAACCAGAAAATTTATGCTACTTAAAGTAAAGCTCTATGAACCACTGTGAATTTATTTAAAGCCAGTATGTGAATTCTCTACTAAGGTCAGTAATATACATTTGCATAACAAAAAAATGGCCTCCTTGTTTATTTGAGTCTAAAAGTAGATTAATCAATCCCTTTGTACTGCCAGAAGTCAAAATATAATAACTCTAGGAAACATAACAAACTTAAGAGAATAAATTAATCATGAAATAGAAGAACATTGTCAAATGCTTTGGAAATTCTGGGATATTTGTTTCTTGATACAGGTTACAAATTTTCTTTTTTTAATTTTTCTTCTGCAAAACCAAAAAGGCAAGGAGGAACTTATATTAGAAAGGTAGAAAATGACAAAAATCCATGCTTTTCAAATCACTGTCTTTTACTAAATCCAAATCTTAATATGTATGAATTTTAGCTATAAAAAAACTAATAAAGTTAGTTAATTTAAAAAATTTAAACTCCAGTCTTGAAAGCTATCCAATGCTTTAGGATTTGAGCAAAGGTTTATCAAATAAAATTGTATACTTCGTTTAGTTCACGTATACAAAACTGATATAAGGAGTTTATTTATGAGTAAACCTAGAAAGGAAAAAAATAGGAATTAGCTTAAGGTGAGTTATTAGTTTTTCATATGAAAAAATAGTCATTAGAATTCTCGCATCATCCCTCCCTTCTGCTCCACCCTCAGTGAAAGGGCGGTCTGCAGAAGGAGAGGGATGCTCACCATCTTTCACTATCACAGAGACCAAGTGCGATGGGTCCACAGAGCAGCTTACAGTGCTGGCTAAGAAGGTGGTCTTGATGTCTTAAATCGAATCCAGATTCTAACCAACATCGTACGCACGCAGCAGAAACTGCTCCACCTCCACCCTCCCGAAAGCCAGACGCCCTAAGAAATAGATGGCCTACCTAAATAAAATATTTTGCAATTATTTAAAAGGCTTGTTAGTTCTTATAAAAACAAATTTTGCACTGTCTTACTTTATTCAAGATTTTTCACTACGCTAAGCAAAAATCAAAGTTTACTAGTTATTTAACTCTTCCATCGTGTGTATTTACCATGCAAATCATTATATAGTAACTCAGTGACTCTCACTCTGGCTCTTCCTCCCCTAGTGCTGGGGGACAACTAGGGGCAATGGATAAGTGCTTCTCTAACATTTATTTGCCCAGGAATCATAGTGAACCTGGTTAAAATGCAGGTTCTGATTTACTAGGCCTGGGGAGATGCCTCAGATCGCCATTTTTAACAAGCTCTCAATACTACAAATAATTAGCATTGTCATTATCTTTATTAGCATTACTTCTTTTCTGCAAGAATAAATTTTACTCTTCTCTGAATCAGCTAGTTGATTTGAAAGCTTAGCACTCAACCAAATAGAATGCAGTTTTCAGTACTACATTTATATAATAAAAGCAGTAGTAAGATAAAACTCAAATGTGTTTTAGATTTTTATTTTCTTGTAGTGACTTTTTACGTGGAATACTGTTGATGTCTTGATGGGTTACTTCAAACAAAGGTCAGCAGTCCAAGTTGATAAAACATTTCACAGAAGGAAAACATTACTCCTGACCAGATAATTCTCAACAGGAGACAAAACTGCTCTGGAGCACACAAGCCTGCTTTTTATCTTTATTATTATTATTATTATTATTATTATTATTATTATTATTATTATTATTATTATTATTTTGGTGGGGAGGAGGTAATTCGATTTATTTATTTATTTACTTTAATGGAGGTAGTGGGGATTGAACCCAGGACCTCGCATATGCTAGGCAGGTACTCTACCCATGAGCTATACCCTCCCCTAACTGTTATATTTTTTTCCTGAGCTAATAGCTTCAGTCGTAGCTTTGTGGTTCTGAATATACAATGAATTGTTTCAGGAGAAAACAAATATTTCTTTAAGAAGAAGCGATAGTGAGTGACTAAGCCAATTCATTTATGTGCAGACTTCATATACTGCAGGCTTTGTGTATCTTTAAATATTGATACTATTAGCAACAAAAATGGACATCTTAGAATTTTCAACCTATCACATAGTTTAAAATGTGCAATTTCTTTTCTTTTCTTTTTTTGTTTTTTGTTTTTTGAACACATTTGAAGGTTTCCTTAACTCATCTCCTACTTAAGTTAAAGTATCTCATTCCTGTATGCGAAAAGCTTTACTTACGCATTGGCGTAGCAAGCTGGATCATGACAATTTATATTAATATGGATTTAGAATTTGCATTCCAATCAAACATATGTTTTTAATATAGGCTCCAAGATATTTATAATTCTCAAATCCGCTTTGGAGCTTTTTGTTTTTCTTTCTATATGGTATTTTAAAATTTATTTTATACCAAAAACACAAAAATTACAGAGAAATAGTTTTAGAAGTATGAATTACCAGTCATTAGCCTCATTCAATGCAGCAATATGAGTTTAGTGATATCAGAACTGACAGCAGTATAAGAAACTGGTTATACATGACAATACTAGGGAAATGCTCACTGCAATTAGAATATTTACTGTCTGTTTGGAATTCTGCTCAGATTCCTATGGTCCAAAAATGGGTTTGGAGCTAACCGATAGGCCAAAATAAAATGTCAAAAAGAACAATTTTCAAATTACATGGAAAACCACAAGTTTTGTTTTTTGCCTGGAGGCTATTTGCATTCACTGTACTACAAAAAAAAAAAAAGATTAATCAGAGACCAAAAAATGGCAGAGTACTTTTCTGTAGTAGACAGAACAAACATATTCTGTAAAAGAATCCATGGTTAAAATACGATTCGCTACGTTCTGACTTTAAATGATGTCTCTTCCACCCCATTTCTGATTCCCCAGTAATCTTTAGTCCTTCAGTTCTGAAGCTAGGGTCCATGGACCAGCTTTAAAGAAGCTTCATGTCTGTGATTTTCTAAAAGTTGTACACAAAAAGTATGTATGGGTTTATAAACAGTCACCACATGTTTTTCAGGGAAGAGGTCCATAGTGGATTGTCAAAGGGATCACACAAAATAAAGAACCACTACTTTTGCCAAAAGCAAAGCCTTTCAGTGCACTCCGAAGAAAACATTTGCAAACTTAATATCCTCAAGAAAATAAATACATTTTCTTGAGAGCTGATCACTACTTGGGAATACGCTGTACTAGACAAGACGGTGGAGTCTCCTCAGGCGTTACTTACAGAACATCCTTCCAGAAACCCCCTCTCCCCAACTAACTCCATCAGGTGGCTCATCTGCCAAACACAGGATTTCGTAACATGTTTTCAATTGTCTGATTCCTCAACCTAATTTTGAAAATACAGGAAGCATGTGTTGCTCATCTTTAAACACTCACTGCCAGAGTGCCCGACATAAAGGAGGTCCTCAGTATACATTTTGAGGCACAAAAAATGTGAATGAATAAATGGATCGAGGTATAGTTGTTTATAACATGAATGAGGCTAGGCATGCCACATACTTCACAAATCTGCCTGAAGACCCTAATTATTCAACCATTGCAAAGAATATTTCAAACCCTTTCAATCTAGAGTGAATTACTGTTATATGCTTTAAAAAAATTAAGAGGCAGCTGCCTTTCTTTTTTATTTCAATAGTAAATATTATTAAGTGTAGACATGGGAATTGAATCCCCTTTTTTCTTTTCTGAGCACTACTCTAATATGCTCAAGAAATGCATGACTGAACTAACAGATCGGTTATCTTGAGATTTATGGGATTTGGAGAGATCGTTTAAAGATTCCCCAATAGTCAAGAGGACTTGCTTATATTATACATTTTCCAAATACAGTTTAAACCTTATGTTGTTATTGACAGAGGAAGAATGATGTCATGTGAAAGCCTGACGAAGCTGCATCGGCTGCTCTAGGCTACAATAAAAGTGAAAATCCCCTCAGACAAGGGCAACAGTAGGAGGCTTGAAAGTCTACTATTTTTACATTATTGACAACTGCTAAGCAAGTTCCCAAGGAAAAGTAAGATTTGGCAAAAGTTCTAATATATACATTTTGGAGATAATGTTATATTACTTAAAAGAGAAAATAATATTCTCGTGGCATTTCATATGCACAGAATAAATTTCCCCCCCCAAAATGACAAGCATGAAAGTTAAGTTCCAAGTTTGGGAAACAATTATCTAACATTTTAAAAGCTCTTGATACGATACAAAAATAAAAATATATTTTTATATACACTCTCAGAAATGATCTTTGAAAAAAATAATAAGAGTTTTTTCATGTAGTACATTTCTCTCTGAAGTTTCTAACCACAAGAAAATATTGGTAGCCCAATTATTTTAGTGGTTGTTCATATAAAAGCATCATATGCAAAGTTTTATTTAAAATATTTTATAGGATTTTTCTCAAGATCTGCTTTTTCGTTTTTTTTTCTTTTATCTTTTTTAAAACTGAAGTATAGTTAATTTACAATGTTGTGTTAGGTTCTGGTGTACAGCATAGTGATTCAGTTATACATATGTATACATATTTCCATTTTCACTTCTCCTGTAGATCTCACATAAATTGAACAAAGTCATCCAATCTGCAAAAAGCATGCATAGAATGAAGCACAAAATATGAGTTAAATAAAAAGGTTTATTCATCCTTCCCTGATAAGCTAGATTGAAAGGTGCTCATAGGTAACATGACTCTCATCTGCCACATTAAAACAAGATGCCTTTAATACACCAAGGACAAGTTTTTTTTTTTGGAAGGAGAAGGTGTGGCACAATATAAAAACCTAACTGTTTGGATCGTTATTTAAAAAAAAAACTGCCCTAACATATTCCAAATTTAGAGGTCCCTTCAAAGAACAAAGAACCGCTGTTAGTATTAAACATGGGCTTCTTTGATTATTTCTTGAGTCGGGAAACAAAATGTAATCTCAGTACAAAAATCAAATGTTCAATCTTGAATGCAAAGCAAATAAATATGTGCATATACATATACACCATGCAAGCATTATTATTCCAGAATATGGAGACATTTGATGATAAAGTCACTTTTCATGATATTAATGAGTTTCAAGATGAATGTAAATTGATCGATAGATTCTGAACACAACAGGAGCAGCAGTTTTTCTCTATTTTAATGCTATTTTACATTTTGGATTTGAGAAAATACTCAATTTTCAAATAGTTGTATCTTTCTTTGGAAGTCAGTCCATCAAAGTACCATATCAATCTGTGTTTATAGCCCACAGTGCCCATGGATAGGGTTTTTCGGGACATTTTTAAAATGTCACACAAAAAAAAGTCACTTGCAACACAAATACTCATTTTGAACTCTTTAACTCAAAAGAGAAAACACTGACTAAAAGTACATTGATACAGAAATGTAAAAATTAATATCTAAACTTATTTTCTGTATGGCCTAATAATTTCCGTTATAAGATTTAAAAAATGCATTATTGTAGTTCATAAGATTTTAAAAACTGCTATTGTTATACTGTTCAAATAATGAATATATCTACCACTATCAAGATCTGGTTTATTTATATTCCTCATATTCTGCATCTTGTAACAATAAGCCAACACCTATTTTTCCTTCCCTTAGGCTTGTAATTGTCTACATTTGTGGCCATTGTAGGCGTCACCTTGATAATTCTTTCTAAATTAATTTAAAAATTTAGATTAAATTGGCTTATATTCTAAATATTAGCATTAGTCCTTGAAGTAATTCTTAATGCCTTCCTGGAAGTAAGACCGTTCATGAGAATTTGCTATTTTCTATATTCTAGCTATGTTTTATCCACTGTCTGGTCACCTTTTCACAAAAACAGAAGAATCTTTTATTTTTCCTCACTTTTTTCCATTTGTATTGAGTCTACTGTTATGATAGATTAAGAGAGAAAATGCTGCATTCCAACTTTTCTGGCTATTCACCTTTGTAAAAGGCTTCCTCCAAAGCACAAGTCAAAGATTAGATTATTTTCTCTTGGTTAATACATGCCACTGCACAGTTCTCAAGTCAACACATGCTCAGTGAAATAACCATTACAAAATTTAAAAACTCACTGACATCCTGAAAACTTGACCCCACATACTGAGTTCTATTTCTCCTCTTCATAGTCTCAGAGACCTTCAACAACTGGAAGGATAATTAGAGAGAACTTTCACACCAAAACAAGTAAAAAATTGAAAGATCTTTGAAATGTCCTTAGTCAGTATTATTTTCAACACTGTAAAAATTCCATAAAGCGTCAGCAACTTATGTTGATATTAAATGTATGATGCTTAATGTTAATAAAGTATCCTCATCAACATTATCCCAGTTGAGCCTTAGAAAATTCTAGGATATAGATTCATACTACTAACCTGCTGACAGAATTTGCTTTTTAAAAAACTTAGCATCTCTTACTGCCCGTCACATTATACTATCTCCCTTTACTTGATTTGGCAGTTGATTGGCACCAACTTTTTAGATCAGTTTTTAGAGATAAAAGATTCTGAGTTAGAAACACTGTCCATCTAAGAATTTCAATTTGAGATAATGCTGGTGACCCATCTGAACCACATAAGGATCTCACACTGCAAATGAAGGGACAGGTGACTCTTTTCCTTTGGATCTGGAGAAACAAGAATGGCCTGCATTGGCATATGGGGATGATATACTTCATTGACAAATAGAAGTGACCCACAAAAGAGGTAGCACTACTGCTAAAGAAAAATAACGTGAATCATAGTTTGCATACTGGAAGGGAAAAAAAAAGACTGCTTATTATCTAGTTACAGTAGTGTTAATATTTATTGAATAATCTGCTAGTAATGTTTCAAGATTTGTTTTAGATAATAAATTAGAAGGAAATAGATGATAAAATAAAGACATATTAGATAAATAAAATCCTTATAAATACCAGAAAATCATTATTTAAATTTAAATATTTAGAACTGACATAAGTCTTAGCTAATAGATATAAATTGGAAAACTGATCATTAAATCCTCCAATTTCTTGTAACCTTACTGACGAGTCTTCCACCTGAAGACAAGGCAAGAATCCCATTGAAATGGCCATCATTCAAAAATCCACAGATGACAAATGCTGGAGAGGCTGTGGAGAAAGGGGAACCCTCCTACACTGCTGGTGGGAATGCAGTTTGGTGCAGCCACTATGGAAAACTGTATGGAGATTCCTCAAAAGACTAGGAATAGACTTACCGTATGACCCAGGAATTCCACACCTGGGCATATATCCAGAAGGAACCCTACTTCAAAATGACACCTGCACCCCAATGTTCATAGCAGCACCATTTACAATAGCCAAGACATGGAGACAGCCTAAATGTCCATCAACAGATGACTGGATAAAGAAGATGTGGTATATTTATACAATGGAATACTACTCAGACATAAAAACCGACAACATAACACCATTTGCAGCAACATGGATGCTCCTGGAGAATGTCATTCTAAGTGAAGTAAGCCAGAAAGAGAAAGAAAAAGACCATATGAGATTGCTCATATGTGGAATCTAAAAAAACAAAAACAAAAACAAAAAAACAAAGCATAAATACAAAACAGAAACAGACTCACAGATATAGAATACAAACTTGAGGTTGCCAAGGGGGCAGAGGGTGGGAAGGGATAGATGGGATTTCAAAATTGTAGAATAGATAAACAAATTATATTGTATAGCACAGGGAAATATACACAAGATCTCATGGTAGCTCACAGAGAAAAAAATGCGACAATGAATATATATATGTTCATGTATAACTGAAAAATTGTGCTCTACACTGGAATTTGACACAACATTGTAAAATGATTATTAAGTCAATAAAAAAAAGTTTAAAAAAAAAACCATTGAATTTTAAACTATGACTGCTGCCTGGTCTCTTTGTGCCAAGGGACTAGCAGGCAAGATAAGGAATCCATCCTAAAAGGATAATTGACCCTGATTATCAGAGGAACTGGGGCTGCTGTTACACATCTGGCAATGGAGAAATACATTTGGCAGCAGTTAATTCCCTTGGAAAACTCATGATATTTTCTTGACCAATTTTTTTAATGTAAATGCAACAGCCACAGCCTGAGAAGTTAAGTGGTGGTCTGGAGCCCTCAGGGATGTAGGTGTAGGGAAAACCCACTAGATAAGCCGCCCAGAGTTGCCAAGAAGAATCTAAAACTACCAACCCATAGACTGAGACCTTGGGAAAAAGAAACTGACGAATTTCCATTTCTGTTGCATGTGGTAGATACTGGATTACTAGTAAACCAATTCAATTTTATATAAAATATTTATTCTATAACAGAATAACTATAATCACTTAGTATGTTAGTTTCATTTTTAAGAGGCATACTCTAGTATAAGAAATTTGAATAGGTAAAAAAGCAAAAGTAAATAGTCTCAAAACCTAGTTACACATGGTCAAAAGAATAATGTCTATTTTAAATGCTAACATTCTTGCATTTCCTATTTAAGAAAACTGAACCCAACCTCCTTCTAAAGTTTGCATTTACCAAAGGAGAATAAGATTGAGTATGGAAAGTAATATTTTCTAATATACCTTAAATGTCTCAAATAATCTATCTGCTTAAGACTATTATATTTGGTCATTCATATTTCAGTTACAGCAGAATCCACAGTAGTGAATTCCCATTGTGTAATTTCCAAAATCTTTATGAAAGTGTACGCTTGTATTCCCTCTTTCATACACTTAGAAGTCAAAAAGGGAGGGAGATAACGATAGCAGAGGAAGAGGACATGGAGCTCCTCTTACCATCTCTCACAAACACATCAAAAATACATCTATGTGTGGAGCAGTTCTCATGGAAAACTAACCGGAAACTGGCAGAAGGGCTCCTATACAACCAAGGCTGTAGGAAAGGTACACATGTAATCGGGTAGGATGAGAAGAAATATACTGGGTTGGCACCTATGCCCCTGGGAGGGGAATCAGAGGAAAAGGGAGATCACACGGACAAACACTTGCCCTAGGGAGTAGGACAAGCAACAGACGGGACCTCCTAGTCCTGAGGTCCTCCATGTAGGAGGCAAGCCCCCTTGGCTGCTTGGAGAACTGCTGGGACAGACAGAAAGGCTGGAGAAGTCCATCTCCACTGATGAGGAGTGCACAGGTGCTGCAGTAGACGTCTGCCCTAGCGTCTGCTGCTGCACCATGCTCCCCAGCCCAAGTCAAGTGAACACCCAGCCTCATCCATGCCGCAGCTTGGCACTGGACCTTGGACCACCAATACCTGGGAAAAGACCTGACCTAGGAATGCAGGAGTGACCCGGTCCTGGGACAGAGCACAGGTGGGGTGATGGCCATTGTTGGTGCTTACTCAAGCAGCACCCCAGAAGCAGCCCAGATGGCTGCCAGAAACCCCAAAACTGCTTTGCTGTGCACCCCAGCCTAAGTGGAGCAAATGCTCCAGCCCCACCCACTCCACAGCACTAGACCTAGAGCAGCCATGATAGGGGGAAAAAAAACTTGGGCTGCATCTGAGCAGAACCACAGATAACTACACAAGTGGAGCATTGGACACCTGTAAGCACATGAGCTCCACTTGCTTCAGCACTCCCCTCCTTTGGAGAAAATGCCCCTGTGAGGAGAGAAGGGATACACACTCTTAAAGGGAACAGAGCCAACTCGAGCCTGACCCTCAGAACTTCCATGCTACAACTTGAGAGCAGACTTCTCTCTTGACAAGGGGGTGATGGCTACTGAGCAAGGAAGTCCTGCCTCACCACCTGCACAGACTCTAGCTCCCCAATCTCCAATCAAACCTCCCAATAAGTAGCCAGCACACTCTGAGTAAAGATATGACTCACATCCACATCAAATCCAGTCCTCCCACAACAGGCATTGGGCAAATACTGTTGACATAGGGACACATCCACATAAGGACACCCTTTCAAGACCACAATAGGTAACTATTTCACCTAAATTTATAGTGACAGAGAAAGTTAAGTAAAATGAAAAGGCAAAGGAACTACTCCCAATTGAAAGAGCAAGAGAAAACTCCTGAAAAAATAAATGAAACATAAATAAATAATTTAACAGAGAAAGAATTTTAAACATTAGTAGTAAAAATGTTAACTGAATCTAGAAGAGAATTGATCTAAACACAAATAATTTTAACAAGAAACTAGAAAGTATAAAGAAGATCCAATCAAAAATAGCTAATTTAATATCTGAGATAGAAAGCACTCTAGAAGCACCCTAGAATAAATGGCACAAAAGGATACATAAGTGATATGGAAGGTAGAATAATGGAAATCACCCAATCAGAACAGCAGAGAGAAAGACAAACGAAAAAAAAAAATTAGTGCAATATATGAGATCTCTGGGACAGTATCAAATGTGACAATATTTGCATTGTAGATATTCCAGAAGAAGAGAGAGATAAGGGTATTAAAAATGTATTTGAGGAAATTATGGCTGAAAACTTCCCAAACGTAAAGAAGGAAACAGATGTCCAAGTACAGGAAGCACAGAGGGTCCTAAACAAGATGAACCCAAACAGACTCACACCAACAAGTATAATAATTAAAATGACAAAAGTTAAAGATAAAGAGAGAACTCTAAAGGCAGGAAGAGAAGGATAAAGAGTCATTTACAAGAGAACACCAGTTATTTTCTGGTCATCAGTTGATTTCTCTGTAGAAATTTTGCAGGCCACAAGGGAATGGCATGATATATTCAAAGTCCTGAAAGGGAAAAACATAGGATACTCTACACAGCATGGTAATCACTTAGAATAGAAGGAGATAAAGAACTTCTCAGACAAGCAAAAGCTTAAAAAATTCACCAATATTAAACCTATGTTTACAAGAAATGTTGAAGGGTCTCCTCTAGATGGAAAAGCAGTAAGAATCTTCCAGAAAAGAAAAATTCCTATCGGAAAGGCAAGTATATAATAAAGATTGAAGGTCACTTAAATAAGCCAGTACATAGATTAAAAGACAAAAAAATTACCAATGTAACTATAACTACAATAAACAGCAAAGGAATAAGCATGAAGATGTAAAATATGACATCAAAAACATGAAAAGTGGGGGAGGGGAGTAAAAATGTTGATCTTTTAGAATGTATTTAAACTTAAATGACTACTAGTTTAAAGCAAAAAGATATAATTATGGGTCAGTGTCTATGAACCTCATGGAAACCACATATTAAAAAACTAAAATAGATACACAAAAACCAAAAAGAAAGGAAACCAAGCATAATATAAAATATTATCATCAAACCACAATGGGAGAAACACAAAGAAATGAACAGAGAAAACTTAAAAAACAACCAGAAAACAAATACTAAAATGGCAGTAAGTACTACCTATCAACAACTACATTAAATGTGTCAAAGGGCTAAATGTTCTGATCAAAAGACATAGAGTGGATGATTGAATAAAAAGCCAAGACCTTCCCCATATGCTGCTTACAAGAGACTCACTTGAGGGCTAAATACACACAAACTGAAAGGGAAGGGATATAAAAGGGTGTTTCATGCAAATGGAAATGACAAGAAGGCAGGAGTGGCAATAATCATGTCAGACAGAATAGACTTTAAAACAGGCAATAACAAAAGACAAAGAAGGGTGTTATATAATGATAAAGGGATCAATATAATAAGAGAATATTACACTTGTTAATATCACGCACCCAATATCAGAGCATCTAAAAATATAAAACTAATACAGACATAAATGGAGAAATAGACAATAATACAACAGTAGTAGGGGAATTTAACACCCCACTGACGTCAATAGGCAAATCATCCAGACAGAAAATCAATAAGGCAACAGTGGTCTTAAACAACATAACACAACACACATTGGACTTCATAGATATCCAAAGCCGTTACATCCAAAACCAGCAGAATACACATTCTTTTAAGGTTCACTTGGAACATTCTCCAGGATAGACCACATACTAGGTCACAAAAGAAGCCTCAACAAATTTAAGAGGCTAGAAATGGTATCAAGCATTTTTTTGAACCACAACAGTATGAAACTAGAAATCAGCTACAGAAACAAAAATGAGAAAAGAACAAACACACAGAGACTAAACAATATGCTACTGAAAAACAAATGGGTAATGATAATATCAAAAATAAAACCGGAAAATACCTCAGAATGGCCATCATCAAAAAGTCTACAAGTAACAAAGGCTGGAGAGGGTGTGGAGGAGAGGGAACTCTTGTACACTGTTGGTAGGAATGTAAACTGGTGCAACCACTATGGAAGACGTTATGGAGGTTCCTCCAGAAACTGAAAACAGAACTACCATATGATCCAGCAATCCCACACCTGGGTATATATCTGGAAACAATGAAAACACTAATTGGAAAGATTCGTGCACCCCAATGCAGTATTATTTACAATAGCCAAGACATCTGTGCCCATCAACAGATGAGTGGATTAAGAGTGACACACACACACACACACACGCACACATGCAATGGAATATTACTCATAATGAAATACTGCCATTTGCAGCAGTGGGGGTTGACCTCTAGAATATTACACCAAGTGAAGCAGATCAGACAGCTAAAGGCAAATACTGTATGATATCACTTATAGGTGGAATTTTAAAAATAATACAAATTAATGCATATGCAAAGGAGAAATAGACTCACAGACATAGAAAATAAGCTTGTGGTTACCAAAGGGGAGAGGGAAAAAGAAAGGGACAAATTAGGGGTATGGGATTAACAGATACAAACTACTATACATAAAATAGATAAGCAACAAGGATATACTATATAATAGCACAGGGAATCATAGCCATTATCTTATAATAACCTATAATGGAGTGTAACCCGCAAAAATGCTGAATCACTATGCTGTACATCTAAAAATAACATAATATTGTAAATCAATTATACTTCATATAAAAAATAAATAAAATAAAGGAGGTCTCCTTAAGCAAAGAGCAATGTTTAGAGTATTTTTTAAATATTTCATGTCTAATGTCTCTAAGCACAAAAGTAGTGAGTAAGAATACAATTATCTGATTTTAAATATTAATAGGCAAAAGCAAGGAATAAAAATTTTTGAATTTTATTTTTATTCAAAAAGTGGTCTTCTATGGTCTTAGAATACTTATTTAAAGTCCAGTGTTTATGTTTTATGAAGTAGTAAGGCATTCAGAATCTGTCTTAGCTTGTGTATTTAATGTTAACAAATTCCCTTAGAATTATGCAGAATGAAAGTATGTGTTAGAAGGGTAGATTTCTGTAAAATTATATACACAACATTACATAAATGAAAATTCTAGCTGGGACTAGTAAGTTCTCATCAGCCCTCTGATGATAAGATACACCAAACAGAATTCTTCAAATGATGTTAGTGTTTTTAATATTTTAATATGGAAAAAGTCCTTCTAAGTTCACAATAATTCTGAACCTGGGCTCTGTTGTTTATTTTCATGACAGCAAAAATGCCACGCATCCATGAAAAGCAGCCTCTGAGTAAATTCTGCTAGGTCATCTCTGAAACAATAACCAAAAAAAAACTACGAATTTATGATTCTCTCTGCTATCATAAGTTGTATCCATTTGGGGATATTTTTCATATATTTTTCTCAGAATTTGGGTTAGAGCTAGAATTTGGAGCCTGTCTGAAGACATGCAACATACAAGCAGGGTTTTAAAAAATGTATGTTCACATGACTATTTACAATGTTGCGCCCTCCAACTCTCCCAAATAAAGTTATAGACAATCTTGACGCTTCATGGCTTAGGGTTCTGAACTCTGTACATGAATGTCTGCTGAAACACAATAATAAAGGTAAAACTACATATGCAATGCTAGGGTAGACTTAGCATTTCAATATAATTAAACACAAATATACTGGGAAGGAATGGAGATAGCTGGCCAAACATCAAGGCACAAATGACAACTTTAAACTGAACTCAGGCATCCTGGTTTCGAATACAATTTAAACATTGACAATGCAAAATTTCCAGGTTCAAGTAAGAAAGTCCCATGGTTGACAGAAATTTCTCATACAATACTGGAAATGAATCAAAAATAAAAATACTGCTTAAAATACCCAGAGTTATAAATGTAAGAGAGAAGGCAATTCTCAAAATATGTTTTGAGTTTTGCTAAACATAAAACATTTTAATGTGAAATTTAATTTTGCCAAGCTCAGAACACTCCCAGGTTCTCCAAGGCTTTTAACGTATACAAATTTATATTCTTTCTTGTCACCACCTCGGCAGCAATGAAAGCAGCTTTCCAAACACACATTTGAAATTTCTTTGACCCAGGGTGTCATAGTTCCCTATGTGGCTCATTCCAATGTTGCTACAGTCACATGGAGGGAACAGCTCTGACTTAATTTTAAAAGATGAGCTACTAAAACAGTTCTGATCTCATGGGTTGAAAAATAATATTTTGGTAGAAAATACCACATTTTGAATCTTTTTTTCTTAAAAAATATTGTCAAAACCTAACTCATTTCTCTCTTTTCGGCTATCAGTGTGTCTAAACTGGTTTCAGTTGTCTCTGGGAGGAAGCCAACAGTTCTATGTTCACTTTAGTAATCATATATTTAATACAATATATTAAATATGTTAATAAGGAAATAATGCTCTTCTAAGACATATCCCAAAAGTGTAAGGACTGAGCTGGAGACTGACAACCTCTTCCCTAAAGAGCAGTGAAAAGGCAGCATTTTTCACCATTCACTTGCTTGTCTATGTTTCCAGACAGAGAGCTGATGAATCAGTAACTGGGGATAAGAATTCAGAATTGGAAGTGGGCACAGAAAAATATGCTTTGAAATCCTTTGGCCTAGAAGCAGTTTATTTACTATTAGAAGCACATGAGTCTTTGGGGTATAAGACAAGCTATATGATGGCTACTAATGTAAGATTTCTTCAACAATAATCAAAACAATTCATGCTTCTTGTTTAGAAGTTTCGGGTTATGAAAGAACAGATGACGTGTACACATAAATTAAAATTCTTGCTCTGCAAAGAGTTTTGGGACGAAAGGCAGGTAAAGTCCTCACAGGTAGCTCTTGTCTGCTATTCACAGCTTAGAGAAGGGATGCAGATGCGTCTTGCAGACACTCATTTCTAATAACCACTCTGTGAGGTTGGTACCCTTGTCCATATAACATAACTCAAGTTCAGTGAAGGAAACAAACTTGACTGAGTCAGGGGTAGAACACGAGCCCAGGCATTTTATCATTGTATTAACTTACAAAGAAACTGAAGCCAGATTACTTATAACTAGATACAAACCCAACAGTTGCTTTAAAAATTGTTTTTTTTTCCCCCCAGTGACAGCTTAGTGTGTTGCTTTGTCATAGTCTCTCCCTCCTGTCTTCCCTGTACTTAAGTGTGGATCGTCACATCCTGTTGACCCTGTCCTCTACAAATCCCTAGTAACGTTTCTGTCTTTTCTAATGTTTCTGTCAGCCTGCCAGGCTAGGCACTCATCACCTCCTCGCTGAACTAATTAGGAGCTTTCATGTTGACCTCTGACGTGCCACTCTACCAAATGAATCCTTCTGGAACACTTTCAACATGGCTTTTCTGTGCAAAACCTTCAATGGATGGCTGCATCTTCCCTGATATCATTTCTCAGTGTGAGTTTTGGATTGTGCACATTAGAATTAGTGAGGAGTGAAGAAAACACACTGCAATATATTTTCTGAAGTTAGAGCCATAAATCTGCATTAAACTAGCCTGTTTAGTTCTTACAAGCCCCTACCCCTCAGAGTCTGGCTCCATCCTTGGCTCCAGCCTTGTCAGCCTTCTCGTCTCATGACCTCAGGCTTTGTTCTAACTCCTTGTCTTCATTCATGCTGTTTGTTGTTGCTCCCTCTCCCCTCATCCTTGTACTTTCTCATTTCAAATCCATGTCTTTCATCCTGCCACTCTAACTACCGTAATGCTTCTTAGTATTCTGGGCAAGTGAACTTTCCAAGTCAGATTATAAAACACATATCTCTACTGTCATGAAGACCTAACATTCTCTCTCAGTGACTCACAGTAGTCACTATGCATACAGGTTATGGGGAACTGCAGGAAAGCATCCTCATGCCGACATTAAGGTCACTGTGTCCTCCCCAGGTTATATGGGGTCACCTCCCCAGCTATTGGTATTCTTACTCCCAAAAGATTTTGCTGGGTCCTCTTCGAGTCTTCAGATTCAATACGACATGGGTCATTAAAGCTGATAAGTAAGCTTATTAAAAATCCTATGCTATGCTAAGAATGAGTCAGTAAGGCTCTGGTAAAAACTTCATGAAATAAAGTGCCCAGTTAACAACAGGTTTTATGCCAGAGAGTTGTGTCCCACGTTGGAGTCCTTCAAGTATTGCAAGATTCAAAGCTCTGCTCTCCAGGATTGAAAAGCTCTAAGTTTGAATTTGGAGTAAACAGGTGTTGATAAAATCTTTTTGATTGGTTTTAATATGTATGATTTCTTAAAGATAAGTATAATCTAATCAAAATTATCCAAGCATTTCCACAAAGAAACATATTAAGTCTTTTCTGAGTCTATATATTATCCCAACAATGGTACATCTATAGTTAGATTTTCATCATTTTAGTTTAACACAGAAATAAAGTCATGGACAGAGTAAAGATGCAGTTCTAGAAATCTAAATGATCTGAACATAAACCACCAGGTAACATCAATCAACATAGTTTTCACATATTAAAAAAGAAAAATATAAATGCTCCAAATTAGGCAAGGATAATTGAGATGGATGGATTTATTTATATTTGCTCGAACTTTTAGAGAGACTCTTTAATACCCACACCACAAGCCTTGGAGGCAAGAGTCACAACATCTGAGAAGACTAAAGAGGTAATGAATCATCAGAGTCAAAAGTAATCAGCATCAAGGCAAGACCTGGGGCCTGGATCGTGTGACAGCTCTGCAGTCAGGGCTCGCAAGAGCGTCGTGCCCAGACAACACACTCAGAGACACACAGACACGCTTAGACACACACACAGATTTTTGATGCCCTATAGTGTTTTATTCATCATTACTCTCCTAACTAACAGACTGGATGCAACAAGCACTAAAGACAGTACGTTGCAAATATTGGCAATTACTAAATGGTCCAGTTATTTTCTTCAGGTTTTAAGAAACTGATGAAGAAATTCAGCCTTAGAAAAATTCAGCCAGCAAATCATCAAACAGATTCAAACCCAGACAGTCTGATTACAAAGCCCAAATATTTAACTAAAATCACCTTTCTAGTATCTTTCTTTCACAGCACTTAATTCATTTTAATGTGTATGCTAAGATATGTCTCCCAAGCAGATTATAAAATCTTAATGGGGCTCTACCACATTTAGCTTAAAATCTTGAGATTCTGGCACACAGTCTGGCACATAGAAGTTTCTCATTAAGTGTCAATGACAATACAATTCTAGCAAAGATATCACTTAACACACGTAATTTGAGTAATCAGTGGTATTTTAAATAATGTTCTGCTGCACTGGCATCCCCTCCTTCCATTTCTCCCCACCTGACTTTTGCACTTAATCCATTTTCATGCTGAATGCACAGCGGCTGTGAATCTGTAAACCGCAGCGCCATCACCATGGAGACATCCTCTCCTACCAGATGCAGATAGTGACTCTTATCTATTGAGCTTTCACCCTGGCTCCTCACAGTTTATGATAAATTACAATGATGATCCTTCCAGGCTTCCAATAATATGTATTTTTCCCTTCACCTAGATTTTCTTTTCTTGTTTATTCTTCTTCAATCCTCACTATAAACCTCTTAAAACTACAGAATCAAAATGCAACCTTCCCTGAGCTTCCAGAAGAATATAATGCCCCCCTTTACCCTGACAAAGAAAGAAAATATGATTCATGACAAGCATAAAAGAGTAATAAGATCATCATGAGAAGACACTAATCCAAACATGTAACATTGAATCTTAAAAATCTACCTCTCAAAATTATTATGTTTTCTTTTGCTATCACACCCCAATACTGTGCTTGGCTGGTTGTTTTTTCTTTCAGTTCTTTTATTAAGTTTGTGGTCGTAATTTGTTCCATTTATGTTTTTATGAGTCCACCAATATTTTCCAGATCCTTAAAAAAAAAATCTTCCTTTTGAAGAATCCACTTTCTCCCCCTAAGTGTATTCATCCCTTTCACTCCTCTCAAATGTATAGCAGGTACTCTGAGTATTTCAGACAAACAGTTACGGTCAGCCCTACTCAGACATTCTTAAAATCCTCCTCTCCTTGTTCACTTGGCACCCCCACTGGTACGGAGTCATGTTGTGCAGCCCTTTGCAACATTCCTGTACAAATACAATGAGTGAATATTGGAAAGAAGCCAGCAATTATTTAAGGAGTTGAAGTAATAAAGATAAAAAATGAGATATAATCAAAATAAATTTTGAGTTTTAAAGTAAAAACTCTAAATTAAGAATTCTGGGCACAACAGTAGGGCTTGAAATAGGTAAGTTAGGTGAGCACTTGTGTTTGATTCAAGGGAAGTGAAAATTCAAGAAAATATTGTAATTTTTATAAGAGATTCTGCCACAGGACCCTTTCTTAGGCCTAGAAATTCACAATGATTCTCCAGTGGACTTTAGCTCGATTACAAAATTTCACATTCAAATTCATCAACACCATCTCCCTAATAAAGTTATATTAAAACAATTTTAAGGGAAATTATGCTCTACTGTTAAATAGAGAGAAGTGTATAAATGGCATTATGTCCTTGACTAAACTGAGTGAAATTCACTCTCTTAATCTGTACAAAAAAAAAAAAAAAAACCATGACAAAGAGGAAATGGATGACCTATCTCAAAGGTGTTTTTTGATGATGAATAAACACCACTGCAGTTAACATCTCTGCAAACGGAAAGCAACAACAACAAAGCCAGCTGGGTGCTGCAGCATGAGGTGGTGTATAAATAGAAGCTCCGTGGAGAGAACACAGCAGTGGAAAGGCAGGTGGAAGTTAGCTCCTGGTGCCGCAGCGCTGGCACAGTCAGCCAGACTCCAGATGGAGAAGGGAAGCTTAGGGGAGCCAGGTATGTGAGAAGCACAGGCTGTCCATCTGGCACCCCCTCACGGTTCATGAAAACTGCAGGTTGGGTGAGAACTTGAGCAATGACAATAAAAAACAAAGGACGAATGCCCTATCCACTCACTGGGACCTGTCTCTAGTACCCAAAGCCATGGGTTAGTGTCAAAATGTAGAAGTCACTCATCCTTTCAGCATGACACTGGTAGTCATGATGTCAAATCTAATACTTGTAGCACTGTGCCCTGACAAGACAGCAACTGCTTTTAACTTCTGATTTTGACCTTCATTTTGACTTTACGCCTTTAGACATTTTAAGTCTGTTCGAAAGATTGGCAAAACACAAAAAAACCTACCAGAATTATAATTAAGAAAACACACCTAAGTGAAGTTGAACATTAAACAAATAAGTCAGCAATAAAATCTATATAATATCTCAAGTTTTCTTTCTCTTTTTAAAATCGTTCTTGCTCTTTAGTGCAGGATACTTTGTCCAGTCTAATTTGGAATACCCCCCAAAAAAGACTTTAAAAAATTTATTAGTCCTATTCGGCTTTTTAAAATATTTATTTTTTTCCTCCCTATACATATGAATTGGGGAGTTAACGTAGGTATTTTGGCAGAGAGTCAATTCTATTGTGCCTTCCATTTACTATTAATATATTAGAACCATGAAAACAATAGCCCTGTATGTCCTTAGAGGGCACTTTACACCCTGTACATATCCTATGATTTTTCATTTATTTATTGACTCGTATTTTCAAACCATCCAATCCGTCCATTCTCACCAGTCTTCATGAGAAACCTGTAAAGTGGAAGGGCAATAATTGAGGGGTCCCAGGTCACCAAAAGATGAGCGATATCTAAAGTCAGGCTTTTAATTCCTTGCCCAGTGATCTCCCCCACTTCACTTCCTCATTATTCAAATCACTGTTTAAAATATTGAAGTTAGTGTACAACGTATAATTCACTCTCCTACAAATTTTCTTCAAAACCAGAATAGAGAATCATTTAAATGTTCCAAATGTTTTCTCAAGATTGTACAAACTTCTTAAAAAATTATGTCTGATCCATAAGATTTCATAATTTCAACAGAGGACAGTATGAACAAAGTAACCGTGCAGTATTGAAGAAATGAATTAGGCATAATCGGTTGGTATGTTTCGTGTTTGGAGAGCACCATTTCACATTTTCCTTGACTTGGCCAAAACTGTAGAGTGCATTAGAATAATTTGATAAACAGGAAATTCTCCATTTTGAACCACAGAAGAAATATTTTCTAACAGGTACTACTTGTAACTGCAAAAATCAACCTTTTATTACTACCTATTCTTAAAACACAATAGAGCAGTTGTTCAGATTTATAACAAAAGCATAAAAGAAGCACAAGGCTACACGAAATGTAATGCAAATTTGATGATCAGTGCTCTAGTACTGTGCTCTTTGAGATCAACAGCACAGCACAGCCTTAAAAGGTGGAAAATGCCTAACACCTGAAACTAGGTTGACTTGGTGGAAATGGACCGATGACTACGACAGAGTTAAAACATTTGCATTTGTCACCTAAAGAAACTTCACCCCAGTGAAGAGCACGGTGGCTGAGTAGGGAGCTCACGGAAGCACCCAGTGCTAAACCACAGTCACAGTTTCAAAACAGTTTTAATATCTAGGTAGGAAAAATAACTAAGTTTCAAGACTTGGGAAAATCCTTTTTGGCTCTTGGTTCTGCCCTCTAGGATTCCAGTCTCAATCTTTGGGCTCAGTACACCTTTTTTTTTTCTCTGAAAGGTTGCACCTATTTGCAGTTGAGTGATTTTATCATTAGTTTTATCCACCAGTAGAATTTGGGGGATCAAACAGCCAGCCTTATTTCATTTCATACTCTCTGTCTGTCTCTGTCCAAGCTGGCAGTGTTTGTAGGGGCATAAAATTCTCAAACTATGTGTGGGCTTTTTGTGAATTTCACAGGGTTTCACTCCATTAGATAAGATGCCCTTCTACAGATCTCTCCTGGATAATCTCTTCTCTGGTTTTGGCTTCTGCTGAGATGGCTGAGGAACAACACCATTCAGATTTGTAGAAGCCCCTAGTTTGAATGAGGCGATCTGTTAATCACACCCTTGTCTCTTCAAAGACTCTTCCACGTACTCGAAACTTTGCTCTTTCTTAGAGTCACACCTTCAGCCTTTTCTCCACAGCACACTTTACCGGCAATAAATCTCTTAATTTTAGAGACTTTTCCCATCTGGATAGGTTGAGAACTTCCAAAATCATTAAGTTCTTATTTCTTTTTGTTTAGTAATTTTCCCCTCAATTTATCTTTCTCTTCTCACATTTTACTATAAGCAGCAAGAGAAGCCATATGTTATGGACTGAATGTGTTCCCCTAAAAACCCTAACCCCAATAAGGTTGTATTTGGAGTAAGAAAGTAATTAAAATTAAATGACATCCTAAGAGTAGGGTCCTGATCAAATAGGATTAATGACCTCATAAGAAGAGACACCAGAGAGCTCACTCTTTGTCTCTCTCAAACATAAGGAAAGGCTATGTGAGCACAGAGCAAGACGGCAGTCACCTACAAGCCAAGAAGAGAGCTCTCAGAATGAAATCTGCCTTCCTGACACCTTGACCTTGGACTTCGCCATCTCCAGAACTGTAAGAAATAAATTTCTGTTGTTTAAGCCTTCCATGCTATGGTATTTTGTTATGGCAGCCTTAGCTGACTAATACACCAGGTAACATTTTCTCTATTTTGATTAGAAATATCAAGTAAATATCCAAGTTCATCATTTACAAGTTCTACCTGTAACATAACTACAGGACACAATTTCGCTATGCTCTCTACCACTATGTGACAATGATCCCCATTCCTTCAGTTTCCAGCAACATGTTCCTCACTCCCCTCTAAGCTCTCATCAGAAGCATCCTTAATGTTCACATTCATGTTCAAGGCAATCTAGGCTTTTTCTATCATATTCCTCAATATTCTTCCAGCCTCTGCCCACAGCCCTAAGTGTGAATCCATTTTCATATTTTTAAGTATTTATTACAAAAACATCCTGCTTCCCAGGTACCAAAATCTGTATTAATTTTTATTGCTGCCCTAACAAATTATGGCAAATTTTGCAGCTTAGCCCAACACAATTTATCTCACAGTTGCTGTAGGTCAGAAGTCCAGGCACATTGTGGCTCAGCTGGTTCCTCTACTTAAGAGTCTCATTAGGTGCAAACTGAGGTGTCAGCAGGGTGACATTCCTTCCTGGAAGTTCTGGACAAGGATCCGCTTCCAAGTTCATTCAGTTTGTTGGTAAAACTCATTTCTTTGGGACTACAGAGCAGAGGTCCCCCCAGAATCCCTTTTTTTCGGGAGCCTCTTACAGCTCCATGTGCCCCACGCTTCACCTTGGGCCTCCAGCAACAGCAGGTGGAGCTGTTTTCCTCACACATCCGTCTTATACTTCAGATCCCTGACTTCTCACTCGGCTGCATCTCTCTGACTGACTCTTCTGTCTTCTGCTTTCAAGAGCTCATGTGACTACAGTGAACTCATCTCATCTTTGAGAATCTCCTTATTTTAAGGTCATCTGTTTAGTAACCTGACTTCCATCTGCAAAGTCCTTTTAGAGCAGTGCGTGGATTAGTGTTTGACTGAATGACTTGTGGGTAAGAATCCTGAGAAGACATCTTTAGAATCTGCCCAACAAATTTATGTTCCTCTGATTTTCCTTCCCTCCCATCTTTTGATATCTTTGAACATTTTTTAGAATTCCATTTTAATTTTCTTTTGGCTTTTTTACTTTTATACTATTCTATATAGTCTTTTATATAGACTTTATATAATCTCTTCAGTTGCTCCAATGCTTACAATGTAGAGTTCAGTTCACACTTTATACCATCAACTTAGAATTAAATCATTTTACCACTTCCAGCAAAAATAAATAAACAAACGATACAGGTCCTCTTCCATCCCTCCCTCCTTATAATGTCATCATAGGTATCACACTGAAAGCCCTATCAGTGAATTTTCTCTGCTCTATGCTGAATCACCAATCACTCCCTCTCTACTAGATGACGCCTGTCAACACACAAACTTGCTCCAATATCTATTATTCTTTCTAAAGTCCTCTCTTGATCTGAAATATCCCTTGTGCTATTATACCATTCTCTGCTTACCATTCAGAGCAATTTTAAAAAGTTGTCTGTACATGCTGTCTTCCGTGCCCTCTCTCCTCTTTAATGAACTTCTGCCCAATTTTTACCCCCATGACAACACTAAAAATTCTCTTGCCAAATCAGTCATATTCCAGGTAGTTTATTTCAACCTCTCAGGAGCATCAGGCAGGACAGAACATTCATTCTTCTCTCAGCCCCTCACAAGCCTACCTATCCTCCCACGTTATTCATGCTTCATCCTCAGTCTATTTGCTGACTCTGCAAAATTCTGCTTCCTACATGTTAGGGTTTCTGAAGTATTTCCTTGGACTTGCTTCCTGCTCCACAGTGCATCGCAGTTCTTTATATCCAGTTCTGAGTATCTGAATGATAGTTACATATTGAAGATTGCCATATTCTTGTATTCAGCAAAAATCTCTTTTCTGAGTTCAAAACTCACAACCACACTGCCTAGTTGACATCTTTACTTGAGTCTCAGATATCTTCAACACAGCATGTCCAAAATCTTTTTGGTCCCCTCCCCCAACTTACAACACCAATGCCAGAATTACACGTCTGCAAAAAATGCACCGACATTATCCTCTCTCAATTTCAATCTTCTTTTTTTTTCCCACTCTCCTACCACTACTAAAATCCAAATCACCCTCTTCTTCCCAAGATGTTGCACAAACCTCTTAATGGATTTTCCCAGTTTTACTCTTTCTTACATCTAATTCAATCTCCAAGAGCAATGAATTTGAACTCCTTCTAATTCAGATCTTTTCATCCAGTGCTTCAAACCTTACAGAGATTTCTCTTTATACTATGAAATAAATCCAATTTTGTTTAATACTACCTTCCAGTCCATGCTCAACTCTGTAACTTCATCTCATGTCATTATCTTGCCCTCCATTACACTCCATCCACACTGGACGTACTTCAATGTCAGGGACACATCAGGGTCCTTCCTGCTTCAGGAATTTTGCATAAGTTGCTCTCTATGTGTGAAGAAATATATTCTTAATCATTCATTCTTAACCTTTCTTATATTATCAAGTGTTGATTATGTGCTAATCATGGTGTTGGATACAAGGGATCCTATTAAACAGAATAGATAAATCCTTGGTCTTCAAGGCCTACCATTTATGGTAGAGAAGACAAACAATAAAAAAGGAAATGAAATATAATATATGTATAATCAAATAAATAATATTATGGCAAATAACATGGGGGAAGGAGTAAGCTGGGATTGACTGAGAAGGCCTGACTAAGAGGGTACTATTTAATTGGAGGCCTGCCTAATAAGTCAACTAAGTAAATGAGCCAAGAGCATTCAAAGCAAAGAGAAGAGCATGTGCAAAGGCCCTGAGCCCAGAAAGAGCGTCCTGTGTTAGAAAAACTGAAATATGGCCATGGAGACTCAAGCACTTTGAGTCAGAGCAGAAGGGCCTGCAGTTAAGTAGGAGGGCAGATAAAGGCTAGATCAGGCAGGAATCCGGATTTTGTAAGTACAGTGGAGAGCTTTTGGAGTTGTTCAAGCAACAGACTGACACGATCTGATGTAGAAAAATAACTTTAACGTAGTGCTTTTTAACACTTCTCTTTATAAGACGTAGCTGAAAATCCACAGTTGAGATCACCAATAATAAGAGCATCTGCAAATAATGAATGTCCTCCAAAGGGGCATTTTATCCTTTTATTATGAAGTTGTAGCAGAAGACAGCTTATTCTCAAAGAGCTGAGTTCCTAAACAGGAGATTATTTGAAACTATTAAAAATATATACACAGAAGTATAAAGAGGTCAATCCCCAAAAGGAAGGTGGAATAGCTAAACCAAATAGTATCATGATGGGCAGAAGCCAATATACAATTGTGCATATGCAGCAGCAATAAAAAAAAATGTTCAATTCAAATAAAATACACAGCAGAAAGTCATAAATAAAAAATAGCTCCAATCTACTTTAGCAGCTGTATTTATATAGTGCATGCATTTTCTTTTTCATGACTTTGCCTTTACTATGGGTTTAATGATGAGGTCAGTAGTAAGTATTTTGCTTCACATTTTCTAAAGAGGACATGTGGCTTAGGAAGACTATAGGAAACAATTTCCAAATAACCACAGATTAGAACTCAGATTCATGGTTTGCTTAATACTTCCTGGCGTGACTTATTGTGAAGGTTCAATTTTAAGGAGATAAGCAGTTTTCTTTTAAAGATAGCTTTCTCTATGATACACATTTAATCTCTTTTTGAGAAAAATCATATTGGAAACATCCAAGAGAAACAAAAAATGTAAAATACTACCAAGAAAGAAGAGTTTATGATCTTTTAAAATTTGGAATTTCCAAAGCTCTCTAAGAAGATTTCTAAAAGCATAATTAAAACTGACATTATAGGGTATACAACTAATACAGTAAGGTTTTCTTAAATCAAGTTTCTAAGAAAATTAACATTTTGCTTCCTTGTATGGAAGCCTAAAATTTATCGTTTTGAAAATAAGTTTTTAAATTGTCAAATAAAAAAGAAGGAAAATCCATTTAAGCAATCATTCCATTTGCATGAGTTAGCAATCCTTTCTTATATGTTGAGTGTAGTAAATAAATGAGGAAGTTCATCTTGCAGTGCAATTCATTTTGGTTTAAAGTACCCAGACAAACACTGCAAATTTAGAGAAGAGTAATGGGAACTTGAATGTCCTATTCACCTTTGATAACTGAAGGATTCTTTCCTGCTCTTTTCAATCTTTAAATGAAATACTCTGTCAGAGAAAATACTTGTATGACATGAAAATAAATGATAATCAAGAAGGTAAACAACATAGTTTGGTGTTCTTAGAAAATCTACGTATGTGAACAATCTAGGACACACTGATAATAATCACAGAAATAGCTCTCACTTACTAAGAAGCTCCCTGTAGCATGTATGCACTTAACATATGTTATCTCAGTTCTCACAATTATCCTGTGAGGCTGGAAATAGTATTGGACCCATTCATATAACTGAAGAAGCAAAAGCTAAAAGAAGTAACCTATTCAATTTATAACAACTTATAATTTAAAAAATTATATTCTTCTCTCAGTTCCTGTACCATACTGAAAGACATTCTGCTAGACTCTGAAAGGCAATAGAAAGACGGGATGGAATTTCTGCCTCAGCCTGATCGTGGAGCTAGACAAACAAAGCGGTAACCATAAAGCAAAGTGGAAAGGTAAAGCATCCTGAATGCCATGGGAGCCCAGCATCAGTTTTTTAACTCAGCCAAAGGTGGACAGAGAAGGAAGGCTTTCTGTAAGTGATGCAAGGGTTCAAACTGAGTCTTGGAGAAGAATAAAGAGTTAGCCAGGAAGAGAAATGGGCAGGGCAGTGGGAAGCACCTCGGAGATGAGGTCATTACAAAGTCACACAAATACGAAATGATAACTACAAATGCCAGTGGTGTTGGGAGCATAGGCTTGTGTTGAAAAATGGCAAAATATAAATGGAAAAGATATCAGCAGATGTTCCTGGTGAAGAAACTATGAATTATGTTACCTTGGGAAAGCTACTTAGTTATTCTCCATGATCCCATTTCCTCATCTGCAATATGGGTTAATAATTCCTATAGTTTTGCAAGGAATAAGTAGGTTGATAACCAAAACTTAAGAGAATGACCAGAACACAGTACATAGTCAAATATTTGCTATTATTAGCTAACAGAAGAAAGGTAGCTGGGCCCAGAAGGTACAGCTAGAGAGCATCCTAGCTAAGACCCAAACTCCGATCAGAGGAATTCCAAAGCCATTGGTTCCAACACTACATAAACTCAACACAATTCAAACGACAAATGTTGTTTTCCCTCATGTTTTCACTTAGGGGCTCTCAAACTTTTTTAAAAGCCAGAATTTTTTAAAAAGTCAAGGAGACAAGGAAGGAGAGCAAAATAAAGGGAAAGAGAGCCCAAAGCACTGACTACTGTCTCCATGTCGTTCAAACTCTAAACTCCATGAGGTCAGGAACTGTTTGTCTTATTCACCATTAAACCTTCAACCAATAAATACTTGTTGCTTAACTGGAAAAAAGTCATCACTATGTAGCACACTTGAAACTAATTATATGTCAATTAAAAATAGAAATTAAAAAAAAATTTCCCAAACTGAAGAACCAGACTTTCCACATAAAAATGTTTTCACCTGGTGCCTAGCACAATGGAAGAATAAAGACTTACACTAAGGCAAATGCTTGAGAAATTTCATAACACTGGGTATGAAAAGAGTCAGAAAAAGGAGAAATATACAGTAAAACAGGAATCAGAATAACTTCTGAAGTTTTACATAATATTAGATGCTAAAAAACAGTGAAGCAGTACTTTCAAAATAATAAAAGGAAGTTATATCCACTCTGTTATTTTATATCCAGTCCCTGAAGGGAACAAATAATAAAAAGTGTAATTTTAAAATTCCTAAAATAAAGATACTTGAAATTATATATTAAGAAAGCATATAGTGTGCCTGAAAGTATCAAATCGTAACTACCAACATCAACAGATAATCTTGAGGATTTCTCATCAAGATGGCGGAGTGGTAGGACTACAAGCTCGCCTCTCCTCATGACTACAACAAAACCACAACTGAATGCTAAACAACCATTGAAAAAAAGACTGGAAGCTAGCAAAAAAGATCTTCTGCAACTGGAAACATAAAGAGGGAACCAGAGCAGGATGGTAGGAGGAGCATGCTCATGATATAACTGGGTCCCATGCCCCGGGGTGGGCAACCAACAAGCTGAAGAATAGTTAAGTCACAGACACCCTCCCATAGGACAGAGAGCTCTAAGCCCCACGTCAGGCCCCCCAGCTTTGGTCCCGGCATTGGGAAGAGAGGAGACCCCCAGGACATCTGGTTTTGAAGGCCAGCGGGGCTTGGTGCCAGAAGCCCCACGGGACTGGGGAGAATGGAGACTCCCTTCACTTGGGAAATGTACACGGAGACTCACGTGCACCAGGTTCAAGGGCAGAGGCAGTGATTTCACAGGAAGTTGGGCCGGGCCTGCCTGCTGGATTTGGAGGGTCTCCTGGGGACCTAGGGGATAGCTGCAGCTCACTAAGGGGACATAAAAGCTGGTGGCGGACATTCTGGGAGTGTTCCTCTACATGCGTTTTCCTGGAGGCTGACATCTTGCTTGGGTCATTAGCACCAAGACCTAGCCCCACCCAACAGCCTGTAGGGAAGCCTCAGGCCAAACGACATACAGGGTGGGAACACAGCCCCACCCATCAGCAGACTTCCTGAGTCACAAAGGCCTCTAGTCACAGCTCTACCCACAAGAGGTCCAGGAACAAGCCTTACCCAGCAGTGGGCAGGCACCGGCTCCTCCTGCCAGGAAACCTGCGCAAGCCTCTAGTCCAGCCTTGTCCACCAGGGGCAGATACTAGAAAAAAGAAAACAACAACCCCAAAGCCTGTGGAAGGAATCCACAAACACAGGCCAGACTCTGCCCTGGGACTGGCTGGACCCTGACCCTTGGGTGACAAGAGAGAAGTGTGCTGCTGAGACATATAGGGTATCTCCCACAGAGGGCCACCTCTCTAAGGTCGAGAAATGTAACTAACTGACTGAAAAATAAAAATAGAAAGATAGACGATATGAGGCAGCAAAGGAATATCTCCCAGCCCAAGGCACAAGATAAAATCCTGAAGAAGAATTAAGTGACGAGGAGACAGGCAATTTATTTAAGAATTTAAAGTAACGATGGCCAAGATGATTAGAGAACTCAAGAGGAGTATAGATGTACAGAGAGAAGATTTTAGCAAAGAGTTGGAAAATATAAAGAACACCCAAACAGAGTTGGAGAATAAAATCACTGAAATGAATAACACACTAGAAGGAACCAAGAATAGACTAAATGAGGCAGAAGAATGGATCAGTGAGCTAGAAGACACATTAGTGGAAATCACTAATGCAAAACAGAAGAAAGAAAAAAGAATGAAAAGAAATGAGGATAATTTAAGAGACCTCTGGGACAACATTAAGTGCACTAATATTCACATTATAGGGATCCCAGAAAGAGAAGAGAGAGAGAAAGTACCTAAGAATATTTTTGGAGAGAGAATTACCGAAAACTTCCCCAACTTGGGAAAGGAATCAGTCACCCAAGTCATGGAAGCACAGAGAGTACCACACAGGATCAACCCAAAGAGGAACACACCAAGGCACACAGTCATCAAATTGACAAAAATTAAGGGTAAGGAGAAACTATTAAAATTCACAAGAGAAAAGCAACAAATAACATACAAGGGAACTCCCATAAGGTTATCAGCTGAATTTTCAGTAGAAATTCTACAGGCCAGACGGGTGTGGCATGATATATTTCAAGTGATGAAAGGGGAAAATTTACAAACAAGAATAATCTATCCAGCAAGGTTCTTGTTCAGACTTGATGGAGAAATCAAAAGCTTCACAGATAAACAAAAGCTAAAAGAATTCAGCACCACCAAACCAGCATCACAACAAATGTTAAAAGAATTTTTCTAGTCATCAAACCATAAGAAAAGAGAACAAAAAGAAGAAAGAGGGGGGAAAAAGACCTACAAGAGTTTGCTTTGGCTGTTCGGAGTCTTTTGTGGTTCCTTATAAATTTTGGAATTGTTTGTTCTAGTTCTGTGAGGAATGTCATGGGTATTTTGACAGGGGTTACATTGGATCTGCGGATTGCTTTCGGTAGTGTGCCATTTTGATAGTGTTGATTCTTCCAATCCAACAGCACAAGAAATCTTTCCTTTTCTTTGTGTCATTTTGGTTTTCAGAGTATAGGTAACCTTCTTGGTTAAGTTTACTTCTAGGTATTTTGTTGTTTTTGTTGTAATGAAAATGTTTATGCCAGTTATAAAATTCTGGGTTTTGAAGTGAAAAAAAAAAGTGAATGAAGGGTTGCAAATGGCAAAATATCCTTCTTTCTTATGGGTGAGTTGTATTCCATTAAATATATATATTATATATATTATATATATGCTGCATCTTCTTTATCTATTCAACTATTGATGTGCACTTAGAATGCTTCCATATCTTGGCAATTTTAAATAATGTTGCTGTTGATAGCAAGATGTATGTATCTTTTTGAATTAGTAATTATTTTGTGATTGGCTTTATTCCTTTGATAACTATGTAATTTTAAAAAGCTAAAGCTCTAAACGTTCTTAGAAACAATGAACAGTACATATAAGCAAATGTAAAAAATTTATGTGCAGTAAAAAAAAAAGAAAAAAAATGAGCTATCAAGCCGTGAAGGACTTGGAAGAAACTTAAAAGACATATTACTAAATGACAGGAGCCAGTCTGAAAAGGTTACAAACTGTATGATTCCAACCAAATGACATTCTGGAAAAGGCAAAGCTACAGAAACAATAAAAAGATCATGGTTTCCAAGGGTTTAGGGAGAAAGAGGGAGGGATGAACAGATGGAGCACAAGGGATTTTTAGGGCAATGAAATTATTCTGTATGATACTACAGTGGTGGCTACATGTCATTATGCATTTGTCAAAACCAGTAGAATGTACAACATCAAGAGTGAACCCTAATGTAAACTGTGGACTTTGGTTGATAATAGTGTGTCCATGTCGGCTCATCAATTGCACCAAATATGCCACACTGATGAGGGATGATGAGGGTAGGGGAGTATGTATGTGTGGGTGGGGAGAGCGATGTATGAACTCTCTGTATTTTCTGCTCAATTCTGCTGTGAACCTGAAACTGCTCTCAAAAATAGTCTATAAAAAAAAAAAAACCAGACAAAAAAAAAAGAAAAAAAAAGATGGTCTTGTAAAATTCTAACTTGAAGGGAAACAAATCCTGTGGGCACTGAGATAAAAGGAGTATATGACATATATGAAAAAAGGAAACCATGGTCTTTTAGAGCATAAATAAATCAATAAATCAGAAATAAATGGAGAGTATAATTATGATGCTCAAAGAAAATGAAAATGTGAGCCAAGGATTTTTACCTAACAAAACTGGCTTTTGATATAAAGGATACAAACTGTTATCAACAGGAAAGGACTCATAGAAGGTGATTACTATTAGCGCTTCTTGAGGAATTTATTAAAGAACGAACTTCGATCAAAATGACTCGAGGGACGTCAACAGAAGAACTTGCGTGGAGCATGAAAGGATGTTACTTGCTGGACAAAGAGAAGTGAATGTTGGAAGGAAGAAAATATTATGTTACGGCTACAAGCTCCAACAGAAAATGGAGGTTCAAAGATGTGTCCATGCAAAGACACTTTGCTTTGTTTTCAGTAGAGTTGGTAATAACTGTCCTAGTATTGTTATTCTGAGACTGTGGTGTGTGATATGTGGGTTGGAATAATTAGGGAATATCCTAACATCCTCTGTGTCCTTGAGAACCAAAGGGAAATAAAGAGATAAGTGAAAACCACAAGATCCAAAATTAGAACTGGCAGTATGAACTCATCAGGTATGTCATATTTAAAAATATATATTTCCTAGTTTTTCCAGCAAATTGGCCAAGAAACAATGATAAATGACAGATGAAAGGACCTTGGAGCAGGAGGAGGGAAGAACAAGAGAAGGAGCAGAATCTGGGGTGCACACAGTAGGACCTCTTCCTTGTGAGCTTTATAAACCATATTTGATGACTGAAATGGAAATTATAATACTACCTGTTACTCAAGACAATGATATTTATTTTCCCCAGATTTATTGAGATAAAAGCGACATAAAACACTGTGTAACGTTAAGGTATACAGGTGTAAGATATACAGGTATAAAGGTGTTGATTTGGAACCTTCATATACTGAAAAATGATGGCCACTGTAGATTTAGCCAACACTTCTATCACGTCACAAATCACTATTTCTTTTTTTGTGGTAAGAATATTTAAGCTCTACTCTCTCAGCAACTTTGAAGTATATAATATAGTATTATTGACCATAATCACTAAGCTGTACGTTAGATCTTAAAACTAGAAGTCTATACTGTTGGACCAACAGCTCCCTGTATGTCCCACCCATCAAGTCCTGGTAATCAGCGTTTTAGTCTCTATTTCAATGAGTTCAGATTTTTTAGATCCCACATAAAAGTGATGTCATACGCTATTTGAGACAATGATATTTAAATTTAAATACTTAACCAGGGGGAAGGTAAAGAGACCTAAATGCAGAGGAGGTTTTCACACTTCCTTTAAAGAAGTAAAGTGTTGAGACCGGTAGACAATGTCACACGTGTATGTTACATACCCAGAGCAGCCACTGAGAACTATACCAAAAGTCACAGTCAAAACCACTGTAAAGAAAGCAAGACAGATTCCTAACTTTATGTCCCCACAGTGGACTAACACACATCGAATAAGTTTGAATTAGTCAGTTCATAACGGTTTTTAAAAATACTAATTGGTCATATTTAGAGGATGACAGGGAATGAAACTGTTGCCTTTAAAATTGTGTAACTAAAGGGAAGGAACCAAATCCTGCCTTTCCTGTGTGAAGTAATACCTCTCTGTG
The DNA here is from genome assembly GCF_048564905.1 of Vicugna pacos. Lineage (NCBI taxonomy): Eukaryota > Metazoa > Chordata > Mammalia > Artiodactyla > Camelidae > Vicugna > Vicugna pacos. Next base: position 10,457,303 of record NC_132988.1, on the reverse strand, counting down.
GGTAATCAAAAAAAAAAAAAGAAATGGAAAAGGGGAAGGATTTCTTTCTAAAATTATTTATGCAAATGAAAAAACACAGCAGAATACCATCATTTTGTAACTCTCGAGGAATTAGTAATCATTATAAGCATTAAGTATCAACAGCTGCTACTATTAAAAAAAATGGTTAAAACCAGACATAATGTGCATCCTGATAAAAGAACATACCACCAGCAGAGAGATCTAACTCCAGTGTGATTGCACGTCTGGATCCAGCTGCCAAGTACAGGGAATACAGAAGGCAGAGTCCCAGGTTAAACGCATCCAAGTTTCCAGATCAGCAAAACCTAGACTATGGTGAACTACCCCAGTTAAAGGACACAAGTTCTTCCTCGGGTAGATTATAAGGAAAAGAAAGAAACTGAAAGGAAATCCGTGAGACTAAAAGAGACTTGAAAGATATATCACATTTTTAAACGGGCCAGACTAAACCATGGTGTCTAGGAATGCACTCTTAGCTGATACAACCATAGGGAAAAGTGGCTGTTATAACAATCAGGGTGGTGGTTACATAGGCAGAATGTGACAGCCCCTGACAGGCGCTGAGCACGTGGATAGCTTCGGGGGCCAGTGGGAAAATCCTCTATTTCTTGACTTGGGCAACGATTACAAGGGTATTCACCTTACAACTCACCAAGCTGCATGTATGCTTTGTCTGGTTTCCTACAGCCCAGGTTTTTTTCCATTTTTGTTTTTTTTAAAGTAATACTAAGATCTAAAAAAGGTTAAACTTAGATCATGTGCATTAAATTAGTACTACATCAACTTCATATATTTCTAGAGCAAAAGAGACTGATGTCAGACAGGTCATGTTGACTCCACCAGCATAACTTCCTCAGTGTGATCCAAAGATAACTAAGCATTAAACATTATTTGTCACAAGATTTTTTTTGGTCACAGAAGTATTTCTAACATAATCTATTTACCAAAGCTTAATGACTTGAAAAGGCATGGGTGTTGACTTCACACAGACCTAAATTTCAGTCCCAATCCTACTTGTTTTTTAGTTTTGTGACTTAGCCTTTCTGATTTTCAGTTCTCTTGACTGCACAATGGGAATAATTACTAATACTATTGTTTTTTAAAGATGGAGTTTTTTTTTTTTAATATAAAGTACCAGAAACAGTTCAGGAACTAAAGAAATATGATCTGCTATTTGGACTATAGAAATTCCTTTTATAATTCCAATATTCACTTTCACAAAATAACAAACCCCCAAATACAGACTATTACATAGCAAAGAAAACATAGAATTTTGGTAGGGATTGATTAATGCTAACATTTTTATTCCATTTCCCATTACTAGCTTCCATGTATTTTTGAACCAATAAGAAATACTACCTTTTTTAATTAAACTGTTTTTTTTTATTATTATTACATCTTTTTATTATGGGATACTGTGGCCATGGTGTCAAACACGTTAAAATGTACCAGACTCCCGGAGGCCACTAACAAGGGGATGAGGCCACCAGGAGACTGGCTGGAGGTGGCCCGGGGTGGTTGGAATGAGCTCAACCAAGGCAGTAAAAAGGCACGTGGTGCCAGATCTGAGGAAAATATTCGCATGCTTCTTGCCTTTTCTTTTCAAGTGAATCTTTTTCTCACTGCCTTCAGCTCCCTGGGACATTTTTCTAAAGCCAGACTCAAGGTCTTTGTGTCTGATTTGTAAACACCACTTTCTGTGCTTAAAATCCACTTGATGTGGAGGCCTCATCCTTTTAACTCCTAGTTGCCAGGACAAGTGCAGTCAGTTTGAGTCACGTATCAGAGGGGACAGAAATGATATTCTGAAGCATCAGGGTGTTTTTCTCTGTGGCAGAGCGTTTCCCAGCAGGCATTTTGCACTTGAAAAGGGAAGATAAACACCACCTTGAGAAGGAGGTAGATATGACCTACGGGATTTTCCAGCAAAACAGAAGGGAGAAATAAAAGAAGCGCAGAGAAATCTGAAGGGTAAGCGAGGCAGCAGGAGACTCAGTCACGAAGAGCATTCCAGCTCCCACGCCAGGTGTTCAAACAGCGAAGGGCACAGGGGAGGGGCGCGGCTCGGGCACGCTGAGAGGAAGCTGAGGGCAGCGGGCACTTGGAGATCTGAGAGGGAAGTGCCCACCTAGTGGACCTCCTCCAAGGCGGGGCCAGGCAAGGCTGTGCTCCCAAGCCCTCTCCAGCCCCTGAGGGGCAAGGAAGGCCATTAGGATATTTCTCTGAGCCTGGTGCAGGATGCAAAGGTAGCTGGCGGCGCTGCGTTAAGATTTCCAAGGGAGTTCCTGCAACAGAGCCAAAGTGGTCCTGACGTGACAAGCAGAAGGACAGACTGCCAGGACAGATGGAATGCCCTGGAGACCCTGGGATTTTCCACAGTGATATTGAACTCCAGGAGGTTGGCGTCAGCAGGGACACAGGCCTGCTTTCCACAGTGAGCACCAGCCAAAAGGAGACAGTAGCAAGCCCCAAGACCAGCAGGGTCACCCCTCAGCAGAGGCTGGTGAGAACCCAGGGCCAATGCTCAGATCGGAGACCTTCTCTCACCCCAGACCATGATGTCCAAACCAACCCTCTCCCCTACTCCCGTGCACCCAGATAACATCCCAGGGAGTGTATGAGGTCAAACAGATCAGACAGGGAGGTGAACAATTATGCAAAATGAGACTGAGATAACCACTTGGCCGTTTAAGTACCAATTACCACATCCAGCACCACGACCAGCATGCAATGAAAACTTGAAAAATAGGACAGAGAAAAGAAAAATGCTCAGGATTTGTTTTTAGTTTGTTTTGTGGGGTGGGGGAGGAAGAAGGGGGTTTGGGGAGCACATAGGGTAGAGTATAAACTTGTGAAGTCTTAACAAAGATGTTTTGGGAGTTTGTACAATTAAGGCAACTTTAACATTCTAATCAAAAGTGGTACACATACCCAGGTAACGTAAGTGTCTTACTGTGTTAGGTAGTTAGAGTAAATGTGGGCACCAGGCAGGTAGGTAGAGGAGAGGGAGGAGGGTCCGGAAGATGGCGTTATGCCCGCCTGCAGCATAAAGGGGCTTTACCTTCTCTAAGTGAGAGCCAGCAAGAAACTCGTTAGAACCCAACAGCTGCAACTGTGCAGTAGCGAGAAGAACTTAACCAGACACACCCCAGGGCTCATTGTAATGTAATTAGCACTGCAGTTTAGCTCCCTCCAACCCCCATGGGTTTTCCTGTGTGCATCATGGGTACGGACATGTGCAAAAAGGGACGAGCATGACTGAGCGCTCCAGGGGCAAGAGCTGTCAATCAATCAAGAGACCACCTCTAAATAAGGGTATAAGAGAAGGGAGCAAACAAAGACCATTGCTATGCCCTTGGATCAGCCCGCCTCCCGTTCTTGGAGGGGTACTTTCCCTTTGCTAATGATAAGACCTTTAAAATCTTTCACTACACAACGCACCATCTCCCGTCTGTAATCCTATCTTTCAGGTATGATGAGAACTGGGGTCTTTTCCCTTCTCCTTTTAGGGTAACAGCAGTACAACTGATAACAGCAGTAGTATCTAACCAACACTTACACTGTAGCTTTCACAGATTTTTTCCATATATCAAACAGTTCAACGTCAAAATTCATTCCACAGTATGACAAAGCTTTTCTCAGAGGAAATTTAAATTTTCAAATGAATGCATATAAAACGGACAGCTTTATTCACAGAGTCAAACGAACAAGGAACACATTACTGATTTTAATGTATTAAAATGAATGATTAATATATTCATAATTTAATAATAATTATATAAATAATATAAAATTACAATTGATTTATAAATTACATAAACAAAATAATTTAACTATAGGATTACTATTATGTTTTCATGCTTTTAAATGTTTTTCTGACCAGTAAATCTGTTAAAGAACAACAGGTTACAAATAAATTCTAAAAAACAGGAGAGAATCTGAATTAAGACTTTCAGAAAATCCAGCTACACAGTCTTCATGTCGAGCCTAGTGGCTGAGGTCCATCTTCTGAGTTACGCATGGTTTCTGCAGACTCAGATGAGGTAAGGTTTATAAGTTATCCCTGTTTATGAATCTGCCCTTTATTTTGATGTAAACAGCTATACAGATAAAATTTTATAAAGATGATGGGAATAAGGAATGACAAATACTGTTGGGAATACACACTTTCTACCCACAAAATATTTCAACTGAGTCTCCCAGTAAAAACAAACAATCTAGAAGAGATGGTGACCAGAGGAACAAGTTAAATAACATTTTCAGAGTTAAAAGCATATGGCAACACGCCAAATAGCTGAAACAGCAGTGTCAAGGGTTCAAGGGAAAGGGGTGTGTTGGGGGGCTCTCACGAGTGTGGACTAAGCAGGGAAGTTTCTGATCTCAGAAGCCTCTGATGGCATTCTTTCCCTTTGCTTCTCATCGCGTTTCATTTCATTCTTTGTGCTTCCCCAAAATAAGTGCCAGAGTTGGCAGAGATAAGTGGCATGAAACACTGGACTAGAAACATCTCACCTGTTCCACAACGTACAACCCCTGTCTGAGTTTCACGCAAAGTTAAGTCCCATTTGGCACTTCAACTTGCATTCGAACTCGTAACAGTCGCTCCTCCAACACGCTTAATGATCAACTTAACATAGCTTCTGCTTTACTGCTAAATGCCATACAGGGGGTCACACACTGCTCATCAGTTATCCAGGCATCAGCTAAGAACCTGTCTTTGCCTCAGGCCACTGCCTCTTTAAATGTAGTATCTCAGAATGAACTGCTGGGTGGAGAACTACCCTGAGCAGAGCACGAAGCCAGTCACTGCAATCTCCAAGACAGGCTCACTTGAAGGACTTAATACTGGAGGAAGAGGAAAATAAACCCAGTAGAAACCTAACTGTGTAATAAGTGAAATTAAGTTTAGAAGAAATTTAAAAAATTAAATTAAGCTCAGAACTGAAAACTACCAACCTACAATTCAAGATAACTCTCCTACGTTATTAAAACGATTCTCCATCGATCTTAACACTTGAGTCATGGAATACAGTCAGATCCTTAGCTTTACAGTCTCAAGAAACATAACGACTCATTTGTATCAATAAACCCACGAGATGTATTATAAATTATATTTTATTACTTTTTTACAAGTTAAATTCATCAACTATTTATGACTAAAAGACGTCATTTATAAAATAAGGATAATAATTATCTTATTTCAAAAAGTTGCTGAAGACAGAAATTTAAAAATACTTAGAACAATGTCTAACACAGAATAAGCACTTTATAAACATTTGCTACTGTAATTGTTAATTCTTCAGCCCCCTAATATAACTGGTAACATATTATTTAAGTTCACTGCATATGTTTCCTTTTGGAGTGCTTATAGATCATAATAAACATATTTCCTCTCACACATTACTTCAATGTTTGCATTTTAAAAGAACTTCTCAGGGATCATAAAGCAGGTAAGATAAAAAGAAAATATTCTGGTTTACCGTCTACCCAAAAGAGAGTCATTTCATTTGTCGAGGTGAATAGGACCCTGAGAGAATTTATCTATAGTTTTTGTTTACCAAAGGTATTTCTTGAAAGCAAGGGTCAGCATACTTTTTCTGTACAGAGCCAGACAGTAAATATTTTATTATAGTCTTTGTGGGCCATAAATTCTCTGGTGCAACTCCTTAACCTGCCATTGTCATGCAAAAGCAGCCACAGTCTACCTGTAAATGAAAGAGTGTGGCTGTCTCTTAGGCAGCAGGTAATTGTTTACACAGAAAACAAAATCTAATAGACCATAAAAGAGCATGCACCTATGGCATAATAAACCATCTTTAAGAACTCAAAACATTTTGAATCTCTTATGTCACACTTAGGATGCTTTGCCCATTAATTCTTTAATATAGTTCCTCTGCAACTACGACTGCTGGTCTACAAACCAAATGGGGACATGCTGGCCTTGAACACTCATATTCCTCCTCCTTCTCCGCTTACCAACCTGGCTGACAGCTGAACTCCATTGATTCAACCTGGGAGAGTGCACCCAGGCCTTGATTTCTGAACATTTATAGATTTGAAAGTACTGGTTTAATTTAGTGGCCAAATTAGTAAAGCTCTACCGGTTCAGTTTCAACCAAGTCGACTCTTTACTGGGATATTTATTAGGTTAAGTGAAGTTGTGGCAAATTCATAATGAGCAGCTAATCTTGATTTTTACACTCCTTTTGATGGTGGTAGAGGGAGAAGATTGCCAAATGTCAGACTGCAGATAGATTTAATCATACAAACAGGGAACTGACAGATACAAAGGGTGGAAAAGTACTTAACTGTGTTATAGAACCTTTCTCTTCTCAAATAATCTACAGATAATACTTCATAAGCCCCGAGCCATGAATAGCAGGTACTATTAGTTCATTTCTAGAAGGAGAAGTTCAGATATCAAGAAATTAGGTGTAAGAGAAAGTCAGCTGCTTGGCTGGAAAGAGAAGACAGATTTTCTGAACTCTCAAATCACTGTGGTGTCTACTACATAACTGCTTTTTTTTTTGATTGAAATACAGTCAGTTACAATGTGTCAATTTCTAGTGTACAGTACAATGTCGCAGCCATGCATATATATATATACATATATTTCCTTCATAATTATTTTTCATTAAAGGCGTAACTGCCTTTTTATATCTGGATAGTTCCAAAGAAAATCAGCAAAAGGAGTTATTCCACTTAAACTCTCTTCTCCTGAAAAAAGTCAGATTTGCTAAAGGGAAACTCATGCAAAATTTGTCTACTTTCCAGCTGATAAAAAGATTGATTTCTGCCAGAATACTCTCATTTCCTTTTATGACAGACTCTAAGGGAAGATACTGATTCTCACGGATGCAAAAGAAAATTGAGTGTGATGGTGGCTTAGGCCGAGCTGAGGACCACTAGCTCAGCACTATTGACCAGCAACTGGTCACCAAGCCAAAAACTGGCGCTGCGTGTTGTCCACATGTACCAGAAGCCTTGGCACCATTTCCGTCATCATGCTGTCTGCTTGTTTCAGGGGGGCTGAATGGGATAAGACTACACCTTGTTCACCTGCACCTGCGAATTAAATCAGCAGTTTTATTTACCCAAGTCCATTGTCCCAAGGGGGTTATTCAAATTCCAGATTATTTCGAGGGAACTTGATGGGGGGAAGTCAGGCACTTTGTGAACAAACTGGATGTGTTGTTACTGACTTCTCTGCACCACAAGCCTCAGCTTTAACAACGAAGCAGCAGATCAGGCACAAGTTAAGACAAGTACATTAGGCGGGAAAGCGCCTGACGAGACCTTCAGAGTGTGCTCCAGGCAGTCTGTGCTTGCGATGCACACGTTGGGCATGAATCAATGGCTCCAGTGCAAAAGGGCTACGTGATAATATTTACTTATCACAGCTTTGAAATTCTGGGGGGGAATCTTTGACATTTTAAAGCAACACAAGAAGAGCATTTTTATTCAGTGATGATGTCCCCACCACACTGAAACTTCTCAGCATTACTTAATGTACCAGGGCCCTCATAACTCCAAGCTTTCGCCTGTGCTGTTCCTTTTGTCTGTGATGCCCTTCCTCCCCTTCTGGCCAATCCCTCCTCTCAACAATAGTGATGTCAGATTCCCCCTTCTGTCTGCTCTCTCATCACAGGTAAGGGCTGTCCTTCCCTGTTCTGTAGACCTTTGGTGGCACTTTTATCAGAACACTTTTCACAGCGGTCACTTCTGTTTGCATGTCCATCTCCCCAGTTAAATCACAGGCATTTAGAAGTCAGGCACTGCATTTCCTGGTCTTCTGTGGCGGTTCACTCACAGCACAGAGGAGGTGCTCGTGTCAGGTTGAGTAATTGGTTTAGTAAATTACTTTGACTTTTTGGGCTAGAAGAAACCTTAGATCTCATTCGGTTCTGACTTTTAGAGGTAAATAAATGAAAGCATGTAAGCAACACGTCCAAGGTCATACAGCCAAGTGCAGGCCTCCTGACCCACCTTTCACTCTGTACAAGCCATACCTTAGAACATAACTTTAAAAAAATTGCATTTAGCACAAAACAGACAGCCCCTTACTCTTCTCCATCAAGCTCCATGTAGCTGTTTAAGTAAGAAGAATGGAAAGAGAAGAAAGAAGAAAAAGGAAAGAGATCAGGAAGAAGACAAACTGTCACTACGCCTAGACCAGGGCTTCTCGGTCTTGGCACTCCTGACATTGTGGACTGGGTACTTCTGCTGTGGGCTGTGGGCTGTCCCGTGCAGCACAGGACACAGCAGCACTTCTGGCCTCTACTCACTAGATGCCTGTAACAACCAGCGTCCCTGATTGTGACAATCAAAAATGTTTCCAGATGTTGCCAAATGTTCCCTAGGGACAAAACTGCTCTTTGGTTGAGAATGACTATCCCAGGTGAACAGTCTCAGAGGAGGTAATCCTCCTACATTACTTCAAGCAAGTGCCAACAGATTAGCACATATAGTACACTGGCTTCAAACCAGTACTCTTATATTCAGCACAGAAGCCAGACTCTGAAATGCTTAATCCTCTTACATTTTTATTAATCCATTTTATTAAAAACAATGATGTTGTCACTTCGTCTATGGCTGCTAACACAACAGCTAGAGCAGGAAAATGAAAACAAGCTGAAACGTCCAGTCCTAAAGGGACTAACACCCTGAGCATGTTCTAGAGACAATCTTAATGATTTTTATTTTAGTTTTACTTTAAATTTGCTTAACGGTCCCTTCTCACAAATTCAATGGTCCTACAAAACACAGCCCAAGAAGATAGAAATTTGTGAAAGAGTAAGCCAATATCCTTCACTTGATTTTAGTAAAATCCTCCAAAAGCCATGCCTTTCTTATGGTAGCAAAAGTTCCTGACTGAGATTTTTTAATATACTTGCTTTTTTAATGTTTTTAATTCTTAAAGATAGCTCCAGTAGTTAGAGTTCTGCTCTAGAGTCTAAATAAGTAGCATAACATCAAATTCACATTTCAAAGCTGTAATACCAAGCATGAATAGTCAATGGCCAGAGCTACTCAGGTTTATTCTGATCAAGGAGCTGGGATTGATTTTAAAAAAGAGAATAACATAATTCTCCATTCATCCAGTGCAATGCTGACTTATGGGCAATGAAACCTTATGATGACTTCATAAGCACAGTCCAATACTGCAGTGGCTCAAGCGTACAAACCATGAGGTTCCAATACAGCAAACAACAGAGTCAAACAGCCGAGTTGGCCCGTGCGGCGATCTGGCTGGGAGCACCCGGGGTCTGGCCTCCAGCTCTTAGCCCTGGCATGGCACCCCTGGGTAGCAGCTGTCCACTCTGGCATAAATATCACCGAAGACAATGCATGGCACAAATGCCAGCTGAGATGTCCAGAACAACAGTAGGAATCTCTAAACACCAGGTGATTGCATCACTAGGATTGTGCAGATTGGGCCCCAAGGATACTCAGACTCTCCCTTTGCCTTCTGCTTCTTGAGACAGAGGAGCCTCTATTTCCCTCCCTGCTTCAACCTCCCCAGTAGTCTTTCTACCCCCTTAAGAACTTCAGCCAGAGGATAAGAGCAAACTGCCAATCACATTATTTCCAAATTTCATTTACTCTGGGGTTTTAATAGAGTCATATTTCTTAAATGCATTTCAAAGGAATATTAGAGCTTTAAGATTGAAGTTTTTAACCAGAAACCTTTCCCATCCAGCATGCTATCTCCTCAATAAGGTCTTAAAACTTGAGTTCATATGTTAAAAAATAATTAAATAGACACAGATAAAAAAGATAAGTAGATAGAAAAATCTACAGACAGACACACAGAGCCACAATTTGTTATTTTACTTCTATTGCAACCAATAGGTTTTCAAGTTGTCTGAGAATCTAGGATGCTACTGGGGCTGGCAGATCACAATTACTATCACCAACTCTCTGGCCCATGATATTCAAAATTTAATCTTTCATTTAAATTGCATTATTTTCCTACCCCAAAGCCTCAATAAATAAGATAGGAACAATCCTCATATTTCAGATTGACTTTTCTAGTAATTAATATTATATGACTCTACTTAAAGTACTTCATATAATACTTTATTGAAAAGTTTGAAAAGTGACAGATAAAATATTGATAATCTGTTAATTCCAAAAGTCTGTGATTTCTGATTATTGACTAGAGAGTGAAAAAAGGTTTTGCTATGTTTTGGGTCTTGATAATGTATCAGACATCATCATGTTTAGAGAAAATTTCTGCTTTTTCCCATTGCCCTGTGGCATGTGATTGTACTATTTATACATATGCAACGGTTCCTAGGCCCACAGAGGCCCAAATGTTGTCCACTCTCAGTGCCAAGCCACATTTGAAAAGGAAAGTGGCTTACTGCAATTCTGCTCAGAGAACGTACCTTTTTGTAATTTATTCAAAGACAAGTACAAGTTAATGACATCCCCACCTGAGAGACAGAGGTACATACAGCAGCTCGAAAATCACTCAAATGCAGAAAACCAGGCACAGGAAGGAATCTCAAGTGACCAGAGGCTAACACTCAAATCTGCTGGCTACAAGATCCTAAACCTCTGAGAAAAGCAGGCTCTGTCTAAAGATCACAGTCCTAAATTTTCGATTTATACCCACATATAAATTCTGAAAATCATAAGACATTGCTAACAAATAGTCCAAATTATGGAAGTCATGTTCTTTTTTTTTAATTTCTTTGTCTTTGTAAATATCGGTCTTTTTATGCAACAGGGAAAAATCGAAAAATCAGTGTGGCACATGAGCCTCCTTTGAGTTGCTGGTGCCTATGTATTGATATGTTTGAGGGAAACACTTCTGAGATGTTCCAGTGTCTAATGAGCACCTGTTAAGTCTGAAGAAGTCATTCTAAAATCTCGGGCTGGAAGACCTAACAACAAGGAAGGAGAGGAAGCAGAGAGACATGGGAGAAAAGGCAGGGAAGGAAAACTGTAATTATAAAAAAGAAAGGGAAAAAGAGCAACGAAGAAAAAGCAACCCCAGTTTTCTGAATCAGGGTAATTACAGAATGGTAAACAGTGTTCATGCAAATATTGCTCTTTTTAAATCGCTCTTTCAATTGCAGGCTTCAAAAACAACCAATAATGAAAGATCACAGAAATATTTGATGCTAATACGTTTAGATAGTTTCAGAACAGTTTATGATGTTTAAAGTATGAATGCCCAGAGAAATGAGTTCCTCACCTCCTGTTACTCATTCATTTTGACTTGTTTCTTCCTCCCAGTGTTCTTGGGGCGCGCTGTCCCCCGGGTTCCAGAGCCCCAGTGAGCTGTCCTGAAATTGGCCCTGACAAGCCACAGCAACCCTGGTATAATGAGTTCTCTGTCTTTCCCTTTCATCGACAGCCTTCCAGAACTCATCTCCAATGAAAAAATTCATCTTTGACTGCTATCCTGTTTATACAGTTCAGGCTTCGATGCATTTCTTCTCAAACTCTGCTTACTTTCCTTTTTGTGCATTACTTTTATGTTTCTGTCCTTCTCTGAGTTTTCATTCTAAACATGTAGTATGATTCAATAAATTTTTTTAATTGTAAATGGTAGTGACAGATACAGCTAAAGAGTTTCAAGCCACGGAACTGTGTCAGTTGAAGCACAGTTGTACACACCTGTCAGCAATGCCTGCGGTTTTATCACTCACTAGGGCCAAAGACTACTCTTCTTTCTCTGGTCCACAGCTGACAGCTTCACCTTGTCCTACTTCAAAGCACCAAGGGAAGGGTGCCCAAACACTTTCTACAAAACCTGCCAGGATGTCTATGTGATGTGATACCTACAACGGGTCCACAGGGCATAAAACTTAGGGTCAGGAGACAAGCAGGAAAGTCTTACCAACCTTGGGAGTAGGGGAGGAAAGAGAAAACAGAGTGGAGAAAGAGAGGGGAGCAAATGGAAAAGTTAGGGAGAAGGCAGGGGAGAGACAGAAGGGAGGGCTGACAAAGACGGTCTGATTCCCGGATGTGCCAATATGCCACAACTAAAGCTGCTTTTCATAAATATTTCAGTATTGTGTTGTTATTCTATGTATTTCAGCCCATGATATATTAATTCCTATTTCTTATCCATTTTTTTTAATAAAAGTTTTGCAAGGAAGATAACCTTCTCTAAAGTTGTTGAATAAATTACCTAGATTATTTTAAATATTTTGTTCTAAATCTTACACCCAAAAGGTTAACTATTTTTTTACAGTCTGTTACAGTTAACAAAGTACTTTTACATATTTAATCTCATTTGGTCCTCACAACCACCTAGTAGGGGAGACAGCGCAAGGAATCAGATCTGAAGCTCAGAGAACTTAAATGACTCTCTATTAAGTTGATTACAGGGAACCCTACAATATCCGGTGCTTCTTGCTCTATGTACCATGCTCCTTCCAGTTCTCACCATTTTAATATGTTATGGATTGGATTCAATTAAAGAAAATACCGATACGTGAAACATTAATTTATATGATATCAGTTCAAAATTTGTTTACCAGAGTCAGATACATGCCATTAGATAGAAAAACAGAAACCAGTTTGAATCTTTACTTACTGTAGAACTTTGTTGTCCCTTCTATATAATGAAGTATTATAATTTTATACAAGAGAACTAGATTCAGCTGTACAAGAGAAATCATCTTCTCCTGATCTGCAAACACCATAACCTTATAACTTACAAATAGTTAGAAAAAACTATTTGAAAGGAGATTTAGAGCCCCAGGACTCAATGAGAATCAAACTTGACCGGTATTATGATATTTTCTATTATTTCATCACTTTCTCCTCTTAATCTCTGTTGTTAACAAAACTCTATCTTAATAAAAGCAAATATAATGACTTCTCTGTTTTGCCCTAAAGGGAAAATCCAAAACTCGTCCCCTGTAATTTATCACAAAGGAACGTTATTTCTACTGTTTGTATTATCCATTTGCACACATCTGATACAATTTACTGAGTTTTCTGATACAATTTACTGAGTTGTTCTCCTTGGGAATTCCTACATGGTTAGCAATTCATGAAGTAACATCACTGAAGAGAAATCTGTACTGAACAACAATGCTCAACAAAAATACTCAAATTATAGCAAAATTGAAACTATTCTCAAACATAAAAATTCTGCAGCTTTGCCCACTTATGTGTTTCTAAGTACATTTATGTTCAGCTTTATAGTTCACGAAAATTTTAAATTAGACTTTCTACATTTTCTCTAAACTTTATTGATGAAAATTTTCAAACAAACTCCAATTTCCTTAAAGTAGTCCTAGGAAAACAACAAACTGAACATTTTACATCTTTGTACTATGCTTGTCACCAGAGATACATAAGTATTAATACTTGAGAAACATTTCCATAGATTTATTTGAGGTCAATGGCAAGATTGGGGGTGACATAAACCACACACGGGCTATACCCTTTTATATGGCTGACTTCATACAGATCTCAATCAATGAAGGAATTTCGCTGCCCCAATTAGGAAGTCACTTACATTGACACTGACCTCCCATCATGAGAAGTCCAGGTGCTTCTTCTTGAACTTCAAGGGCTCGGGCAGCCCAGGCATTGCCCCAACACTGCTTAGAGCAGTGGCCAGTCTGGAAGTAAAGAAGCACAGTAGTATCCCAGAGTGAGTGTTTTAGACAAGGCCTTCGAGAGGCACCACGGCTGCATCCATGTTTGGCCACATGTCATTTGAGACTATAACATTATACCACCACAGCGAGATAGGATGATGAACACCTAGAATAAATTGTATTTTTCCAATGGATATATCATAAAAGGTTTATAAACACATTTTCCCATATTGCCATTCATTTGGAAATTAGCTTTAATGGCATGACAATATTATAACTCCATATTTAAAAGAATTCTGGAACACTGAGAAAGCCAATGAACTGTAGATAGTATATGAATCGTATTATTGTCTATAAATTGGTACAAAATCATAAGAATTAATATAAAACACGTAAAATTACTTTAAATGATCTTTAATGACAATATATGTTTTTTATTCTACCATCTTTAAACTTTAATTATATCCCATAATTAAAACTAGCCTATTACACATGTATTACATTATTACTGAATAAAATCAAATATAATAAATATGTAGCATAAAATTTAGAGTCACAAACTAAAAACACACTGCATTTTCTCCTGGCCACAGATTTAGGGAACAGCTTGGCCAGTCCAATTCAGGAATAGGGGCTAGGCCAACATCTTCACTCACTCCCCAGTGCTTCACAAAATACAGATGTACAATACCTCTGAGACTCATCCATCAAAACAAGAGCTGACTACACATGGTAGGTCTATCCCAAGGTTTCTGGGGACCACACAACCTCATTAAGAAAAACACAATCGGAAGTAACCGTAGGAGAGCAGTGTGGGAGGGTAGCAAAAGCACTGGTTTAAAAGGAGGCCAAGATTCTTTCCCAATTCTGAAGGCAAATATCTCTATGACTTCACTAAAATCTAGAGCATTTTTGCTTCCTTCCTAAATGTTGCCAAAAAACAAAAAAACAAAAACAAAACAGATGGATGATTCTGACATTGACATCATGGTAGAATCACCAGGGGAGCTTTTGATAACTAGGACTGTTCAAACACTATTTACAGAGATTCTACTTTAATGCATCTGGAGTCTGGCAATAGTAATTTTTAACATCCCTCAAAATAAGGATCAAAACTTACAAATTTAGAATTCCAGATGATCTCAAAACTTCCTCTCCAACCTCCAAATTTTATGATTCTATACCATACCATAAGCTTATCTGTCACCTTGAAAACTGTGAAACATCACAAGATTAAAGAATTTGAAATGAAACGCCAAAAAAGAATTACAAAACTAGTGAACTATAGTAAATAGAACTGACATTTGTTTCTCCTTCAAATGATGCACTATTATATGTATATGCATATGTATGCTAGAGTGAATAACATATATTTAATATTTTAGAAGAAAATACACTTATTTTATTTATTTATATATTCCAGCTAACATTTTCACTAGTCTGAAATGGCACCTACTGTAATTAAGAATACCTTTATCCATTTAATATGAAAAAGTAGCATCTTTACAATACAATCTTTTAAAGTTACACTAATGACTGACATTTCAATTTCCCACTCTTTAAAATTCTGCATTCCTTATATTTTGAGTTGCACAATCAACGATTCTACAATTCTTACATTTTGAAATTTGAGGGAGAAAACTAGAAAACAGTAATCAACACTAAAATCTGAGAAAGCAGAAAGAGTCTTTTAAAGGACAATGATGTTAGGGAATAAATAAACCCAGTTTTAATGTACTTTATAGATGATTCATGCTTCCGTGTAAGAAGTTATAAGGATTATAGTGTGCATGTTTTATTGACAGGACAAGTGAAGATGTAAATCCTATAAATATTCAGAAGCGCAATCCCTTATTAAGATGATTAAAAGCTATAAGTAAAATGTCAAATAAATAAAACAAGATATAAACATAAAATGTTAAAAACAAGTCATTCATCAGGTTACCACGAATAACAGTTGTAATAACAGATTTTATTAAATACTGTGATCTACAGGGTGTGATTATTATCCTTATTTTATACCCAAAGAAAAAGGCTTAGAGAATTTGAGTAACTTTTCTAACATTGCACACTCAGAAATGTCACAACCAGAATTAAACCTAAGGTAGTCTTAACTTTAGCGATTCTTACCCACTAAGTGTTCTAGCAGAGAATAAGAGTAAAGGAGAATCATTTTTAGGTAGTCCTTCATTATGACTTATACCTTCAAACACCAGAAGCAAAGCCATTTTTTTCCCCAAAAAAAGACATCAGGAGAATCTCCATAAAGTTCATGGACCTCTTCTAAAGAAATTGCCTTCATGTCTATACTTCCAAAGGAATACATTGATCAAAAAATGCCATTTGCATTCATCTGTATGTGAATGGAAAACAAAATGGAAAGTTGGCCCAGAAATACCATAGAATATATAAATTCATGATTGATTCTAATGTACTAAACTAAAAGAAGTAAAAAACTGCCTCAATGCTACTAGCACAAAAAATAAAAACAAGGGAAAAATGGTACTCTACTGAAATTATGAATTTCAATAATCTCATCAAATGCCCTTTTTTCACCTTTGATTAACACCCATGATTTTTCTGATATTTATGTAAAGCAATCTTGGGGCAAATTGCTCAAATTTGAAGCAGTGGAACCAGTTCTTTGAGGATTTTTTTTGGTTCTAATTGATGCTGTGACAATGACTTAAATTTATTCGCCCTGAATCTCACTTTCCTTATTTAAAAACTGAGATAGCTGGACTATATTGGTGAGTTTTCTCCCAAATAATTTACTGAGAAAATTTTAAATGTACAACAAAATTGAAAGAAGCATACCTAATAATCCATATATCCTCCATCCATATTCTACCATTAACATGCTACTACATTTGCTTCATTGTACATCCACCCATCAATCCAGCTTATTTTTGGTGTATTTCTAACTAAATCACAGGCATTAGAATCTCTCCCCTTAAATACTTCAGCATGGTTTAATTGAGATCAATAATTGTTTGCAGTTTTTTACATAAAATCCAAATATAATAAAACACACAAATCTTAAGTATCTATCCACTTAGTTTTAATAAATGCATACATCCAAACTCCTACCAAGTTATAAAATATCCTCAAACTATTCCAAAAGTTTGAAGAAGATGGAACATTTCCAAATTTATTCTGTGAGGCCACCAATACCATCATATCAAAACCAGAAAAAGACACTAAAAAAAAAAAAAAAAAGGAAAGGAAGAAAATTACAGGCCAATATCTTTGATGAATACAGGTGCAAAAATCCTCAACAAAATATTAGAAAACTGAATCCAACAACACATAAAAAGGATCATACACCATGATCAAGTGGGGTTTACTCCAACGATGCAAGAATGGTTCAGTATTAACAAACTAATTAATGGGATACACCACATTAACAAGAAATAGGATAAAAATCACATGATCATCTCAATAGACACAGAAAAAGCATCTGATAAAATTCAACATCCATGATGAAAAAAAAAACATATCAAAGTAGAAATAGAGGGCCCATATCTCAACACAATAAAGGTCATTTGTGATAAAGTCACAGCTAACATAATACTCAATGGTAAAAAGCTGAAAGTCTTTCCTTCAAAGTCAGGATCAAGACAAGGATGCCTACTCTCTCCACTTCTATTTAACATAGTCTTAGAAGTCCCAGCTACAGCAATCAGAAAAGAAGAAATAAAAAGCATCCAAATTAGAAGGAAAGAAGTAAAGCTTTCACTATTTGCAGATGACATGATTCTTTAAGTAGAAAACTCTAAAGTCTCCACCAAAAATCTACTAGAATTACTAAATGCATTCAGTAAAGTTATAGAATACAAGATTAATATATAGAAATCTGTTGCTTTCCTATACACTAACAATGAACTATCAGAAAAAGGAAGCAAAAATAAAATCCCATTTAAAACTGCATCAAAAAGAGTAAAATATCTAGAAATAAACCTAACCAATGAGTTAAAAGACCTATATTCTGAAAACTATAAAACACTGATGAAAGAAACTGAAGATGATATAAAGATATGGAAAGATATTCTATGCTCTTGGATTGGAAGAATTAATATTTTTTAAATGACCGTACTTACCCAGATTTAATGAAATCTCTATCAAAATACACATGACATTTTTCATAGAAATAGTACAAATAATCCTAAAAGAACAACAAAAGACCCTGAACTGTCAAAGAAACCTTGAGAAAAAAGAGCAAAGCTGGAGGTAAAACCCTCCCAGACTTCAGGCTGTAATACAAAGCTATAGTAATCAAAGAAGTATTGTGTTGGCACAAAGCAGACACATAAATTAATGGAACAGAATAGAGAGGCCAAAAATAAATTCACACAGTTATGGTCAATTATCTACAACAAAGGAGGCAAGACTATCCAATGGAGAAAAGACAGTCTCTTCAGTAAGTTGTGCTGGAAAAACTGGACAGCTACATGTATAGGAATGAAATTAGAATATTTCCTCATATCATATGCAAATAAAACCCTGCAAAATGGATTACACTCCTAAATGAAGACCTGAAACCATAAAACTCCTAGAAGAAAATACAGGCAGAACAGTCTTTGACATAAATCATAGCAATATTTTTTGGATCGGTCTCCTAAGGGAAAAGATACAAATGTAAAAATAAACAAAAGGAACCTAGTTAAAAGCATTTGCACAGCAAAGGAAACTATCAACAAAATGAAAAGACAACCTACTGAATGGAAGAAAATATTTGCAGATGATATGTCTGATAAAGGGTTAATATTCAAAATATACAAACAGTGTCTACAACTCAACATCAAACATTATTTCCAATAGCCAAGACATGGAAACAACCTAAGAATCCATCAGCAAACGAATAGATAAGGAAAATGTGCCATATATATATAATGGAAAATTACTCAGCCATAAAAAGAATAAAATTCTGCCACTTGCAATAATGTGGATGGACATGAGAGTATTTTGCTTAGTGAAATAAGTCAGACAGAGAAAGACAAATACTCTATGTTAGCACTTTTATGTGAAATCTAAAAAATAAAACAAAGAAATGTATGTAACAAAACAGAAACGGACTCACAAACATAGAAAATAAACTAGTGATTAACAGCAGGGAAAAGGAAGAGAGAGGGCAAAATAAGGGTAGGGGATCAAGAGGCACAAACTATTATATATAAAATAAATGAGCAATAGCAATATACTGTACATCACAGGAAAATATAGCCATTATTTTTAATAACTTTAAATGGAGCATAATCTATAAAAATGTTGAATCACTATTTGTACACATGAAACAAATATAATATTGTAAATCAACTATATGCAAAAAATATATATATCTAAACTACTAAACTAGTGAGTTTTAAGTTTGTTTTCTAGATAACAGAAGCCAAGATGTGAAACAGGTTAGAGTGGCTCTAATAGAAGTAAAAGAGTGGGGGGCAGAGCCAAGATGGCAGGATAGAAAGACTCACAGCTTGCCACATATACACCAAGAATTACATCTACAAACCCATCAAATCACACAGAACACCTACTGAACTCTGGCAGAGTGTCTCTCATTTCAAAATACAGAAGGATTCTTACAAAATCCAGTAAGAAAAACAGGTAATTAAAAAAAAAGTTCTAATTGAAACGTTCATAGCAATACAGGCCTTTCTCAAAAAAGAAGAACAACCTCAAATAAACAACCTAAACTACCACCTAAAATAATTAGAAAAAGAACAAACAAAACCCAAAGTCAGCAGAAGGAAAGAAATAATAAAGATCAAGGAGGAAATAAATAAAACAGAGGTTAAAAAAATTAGGAAGAAGTCAATCAAACCAAGAGCTGTTTTTTTGAAAGAGTAAACAAAATTGACAAAAATCTGGCCAGGTTCAACAAGACGAAAAGAGACAGCACACAAATAAACAAAATACCAAACAAGTAGAAATACCAAAGATCAAGAGAATACTATGAATAACTATATGACAATGAATTGGACAACTTAGAAGAAATGGATAAGTTTCTAGAAACATACCATCCACCAAAGCTGAATCAAGAAGAAATAGATCTCTTGAACAGACAAATCATTAGAAGTGAAATAGAATCAGCAATAAACAAAACCTCCCTGCAAACAAAAGTCCAGGACTAGAAGGCTTCACTGAGGAATTCTATCAAACATACAAAGAAGAGTTCATACCAATCCTTCTCAAACTCTTCCAAAAGACTGAAGAGGAGGGAATACTCCAAAACTCATTCTATGAAGCCACCATCACCCTGATACCAAAGCCAAAGACACTAGCAAATAAAGAAAGCTTGAGGTCAATACTGTTGATGAACATAGATGCAAAAATCCTCAAAAAACATTAGCAAACAAAATCCAACAACACACCAAAACAGTTCACACACCATGATCAAGTTTGATTCATTCCAGGGACACAAGGGTGCTTCAACATATGCAAATCAATGTGATACAGCACATCAACAAGAGAAAGGATGAATGTCAAATGATCATCTCAATAAATGCAGAAAAAGCATTTGATAAAATTCAACATTCATTTATGATAAAAACTCTTACCAAAGTGGTATAGACAGAACATATCTCAACATAATAAAAGCTATTTATGATAAACCTACAGGCAACATACTGCTCAACAGTGAAAAGCTGAAATCCTTTCCACTAAAATCTGGAACAAGACAAGGATGCCCACTCTCACCACTTCTACTCAATATAGTATTGGAAATCCTAGCCATAGCAATTAGACAAGAAAAAGAAATAAAAGGGATCCAAATTGGAAGAGAAGAGGTAAAGTTGTCATTATATGTAGATGACATGATACTATGTACAAAAAACCCTAAAGGCTTCAAACAAAAACTACTAGGGCTGATAAAAGAATCTGACAAGATAGCAGGATACAAGATTAACATACAGAAATTATTGGCATTTCTTTACACTAACAAGGAAATATCAGAAAAGGAAAGTAAAGAAACAGTCTCTTTTAAAATTGCAACCAGAAAAATAAAATACCTAGGAATAAATCTGACCAAGGAAGTGAAAGACTTACATGAGGAGAACCACAAAACATTCACTAAGAAAATTAAAGATGAATTAAAGAAATAGAAAGATATTTCATGTTCTTGGACTGGAAGAATTAATATTGTTAAACTGGCCATATTACCCAAAGCAATCTACATATCTAATGTGCTCCCTATCAAATTACCCAGGACATTTTTCACAGAACTAGAACAAATAATCCTAAAATGTATATGGAATCACAAAAAACCCAGAATTGCCAAAGCATTACTGAAGAAAAAAAATGAAGCTGGAGGAATAACCCTCCCAGACTTCAGACAATACTACAGAGCTACAGTAATAAAAACAGCATGGTATTGGTACAAAACAGACATACAGACCAATGGAAAAGAATAGAGAGACCAGAAATAAACCCACAGCTTTTGCTCAATTAATCTTTGTCAAAGGAGGCAAGACCATACAATGGAGTAAAGACAGTTTCTTCAGCAAATGGTGTTGGGAAAACTGAACAACTGCATGTAAATCAATAAAGTTAGAATACTCCCTCACACTGTACACAAAAATAAACTCAAAATGGCTTAAAGACTTAAACATAAGACAAGACATTCTAAACCTCTTAGAAGAAAACATAGGCAAAACATTATCTGACATACACTTCAGCAATGTTCTCCTAGGGCCGTCTACCCAGGAGATAGAAATAAAAGCAAAAATAAACAAATGGTACCTAATTGAACTTATTAGCTTTTGCACAGCAAAGGAAACCATAAGCAAAACAAAAAGACAACCTACAGAATGGGAGAAAATATTTGCAAAAGATGAGACTGACAATGGCTTAATCTCCAGAATATATATACAGCTCATACAATTTGATAACAAAAAACAAATAAACCCAATCCTAAAATTGGCAGAAGACCTAAACAATCAATTCTCCAATGAAGACATACAAATGGCCAACAGACACATGAAAAAATGCAGAGAAATGCAAATCAAAACTACAATGAGGTATCACTTCACACCAGTCAGAATGGCCATCATTCAAAAGTCCACAAATAATAAATACTGGAGAGGCTGTGGAGAAAAGGGAACCCTCCTACACTGCTGGTGAGAATGTAGTTTGGTGCAGCCATTACAGAAAACAATATGGAGATTCCTCAAAAAACTAAAAATAGACTTACCATATGATCCAGCAATCCTACTCCTGGGTATATATCCAGAGGGAACTTTAATTCAAAAAGATACTTGCACCCCAATGTTCATAGCAGCACTGTTTACAATAGCCAAGACATGGAAACAACCTAAATGTCCATCAACGGATGACTAGATAAAGAAGTTGTGGTATATTTATACAATGGACTACTACTCAGCCACAAAAAAGAATAAGATAATGCCATTTGCAACAACATGGGTGGACCTGGAGAACGTCAGTCTAAGTGAAGTCAGCCAGAAAGAGAGAAAAATACCATATGAGATCGCTCTTATGTGGACCCTAAATAAAGTAAAAATGAAAAAGAAAGATGAACTTATTTATGAAACAGAAACACACTTGCAGACATAGAAAACAAATTTATGGTTACCAGGGGGGAAAGGGGTGGGAAGGGATAAACTGGGGGTTTGAGATTTGCAGATACTACCTAATATATACAAATAGATTAACAAGTTTATACTGTACAGCACAGGGAACCAAATTCAATATCTTGTAGTAACCTATGGTAAAAAAGAATATGAAAATGGATGTGTGTGTTCCTATATGACTGAAATACTGTGCTGTATGCCAGAAAGCTGATTATACATATACATACAAGTAAGAATGAAAATCTTCACCCTAAGTGAGTCCCTCTGTCCTGCCTCAGGGTTCCAAGAGCTTGAGGCCCCTCAAAGGGAAGAAAATCATCCCACCAGATGCCAAGATTCCTTCCAGCTCCGTATGGCCAATTCTTCTGACTACAGATGAAAGCAGTTAAATCACTCAGAGATTCTCTGCCTTTCACCAACCATGAAACATGGCCAGTTTCTCAAAGCTTGAAAGTTTCACTTGTAAATTATAATTGGTTTAATTGTTTGTTTATTGTGCTTAAGGCAATACTGTATTTGCGTCGCAGATACTCGTCTTTTTTAAATGATTTTGAATGGCAGTGAATACTTTTCCACACTAGGGCCAAGCTCTAGTCATAAACTGAAATGCACCTCTGTACATTCGGGCAAGTTCCCAAATACAATAGTAATCTGGGTAGGTATTTACAGAGACAAGTGGAGTTTTCTATACACAGAGGATTAAACGCCTGCTGAGATCAGTCAGTCTCCATCCCTCAGTCTCAGTCTCCATCTCTCAATCATTTTTCCCTTGAACAGAATGCACCTCTTTTGAATAAACAAATAACTTCCAGGAATATCTGTTAGACCCTCCTGTGTAACTGCAAGCAAGTCTGCCAGATTCCCTGGGACTCAGTTTTCTAGTTGGTAATACTGATTTGAAGAGGGGTGGACTAAATACTCCTCAGCACCAATAACCTAAACCATGTGATGAGTTAACACAAAATTTACCTCAAAAGAGCCATCTTCCTGCAGGTAATTAAGTGTCTGGCCCCCCCAAAAAAAAGAAAAAAAGAAAAAAAACGTAACCTCTAGTTCATCACGTCACTCCATCATCTTAAACACTCAGTTCTAACCACATGCTGTAACTTCAGCTGTACAAAGAGAGTTCTCAATAGTCCTGAATGTTGCGGAAAAATGTGTTACAGCTCGGTGTTACAGCTCAGTTGTGACATCAACCTGGATCCAGGCAAGAGACCAAGCAGCACTCGGAGAGTTGGAGAACTCAAGTTTATTATGCCAGTGTGCCCAGAGGAGTTAACACTCTAAGCTCTGGCCCCTGTCTGTAGGTTTACACAGGTCTTTATAGGCTGCCAGTTTTACACTTGGCAACATCATATGCAAATAAAGTATAACAGAAGTTGACCAACCAGAAACAAGCTTTGTAGAAATAGACCAATCAGGAGTGAGCGAAATAACCAATCAGGAGTGAGCTCCATGCAATGAAGTACTACAAATAGACCAATCAGAAGTTAGGGAAGTGGACCAATCAGAAATGAGAGTAACAACCAATCAGGAGTGAAGGAAATAACCAATCAGAAGTGAGCTCAGGGAACCAATATAATTTTAGGGGTAAGTAAGCCGTTTCAGAGGCAAAAAGTGAGATAGAGCCTCTGGGCTAGGGAACCGGATGGTGCCGGCAGGAGAGTAGTGGCCCTGCCTGGGGGTCCTGCTGGTCTTTTTATGGGGCTTCACGCCTCATGAATAGCCAGTCCTCATTTCTCTGACATGTTTTCTTATTTCCTTCTTTTCCCTCAGAGCGTCTTCCTTAAAAGGCAGTTCCCACTTGGGCTGTTGCTATTTAAGATGTTTCCTAGACCCCACTTGCTTAGAGTTCATGTGTGCGAAAGGCGGGGCTGGTCTAGGAAGAGGTGCTCTTCCCTTTTCTGCGCTCCCGGGTATTATGTTCTACCCAAGCTGTTAGTCATCAATACTGACTATGATACAAGTGCTATAACAACATACACTCTAAGGTAAACTCAGGTAACCAGAATCAGTAGAATGGGTAATAAGTTCTGATAGGAATAGTTTAAATCACAAGCACATTTGTTGCTCAGGACTATGGAGAGGCAATTTTCCAAAGGTCTGCTGTGAGCACATCTTTTGATATTACTGATGTTCTCCGTTCTAGACTATCTTTTCAAGAAATGTTTATAGGGAGCAGGCTAGGCAGATAGGGCAGAGGGCAAATCAGTCCGCTGAGCAGTGTAACACCTCTTTCCAGGGCAGAGTTTGGACTGGCTTGGCTGCAGCCCATTTGAGGTCCGTAAGCTCAGGGTCCTCGCTTGTGACATGGTTTCTACGCCTTAGCGCAGCACCGTCCACCCAGCCCCTCCGGGGGACCTGGGGTGGGAGAACTCCCTCCCACAAACGTGAGGTTCATACTGCTTGCTGTACTAGGTGTTGTCTGTCTCTGAAGCAAAAGCCCCTGCCAGCATCTGTGAAACGGCAGCAGGCTAACCCCTCAGCCTGCAGGTTGCCTTCCGGAATCTCAGGCCGTCGGCGTTGTGCACGCTGACACCTCGGATCGTCCCTCTGTTTCAACCGAGGGGTCACCGAGTCTCTTCTCAGTAACACAGAGCTGGCCTGAACGTCAAACCTGCAATAACTCTCCTAGCCAGAGTACTCTACGAGTTTTACTAGCAGTACAAATCGCATTTTTATAGAATCAAAAAATTATTCAGGTTTATTTAGAAAAGAAAATCTGGGGGAAAACATGCATAAGTTCAAGACTTCTCCAAATTTGCATAAATGCATTTTTACTGGATCCTGTTGTTCTCTGGGGTAGCCATGGAAAAACAAACCTAGGAACATTTTACACATGGTCAAAATGAAAGCCAGGCACAAAACACGATCAAATGAAGGTAGTGAATATAAAAAAATAAACATTCCTGAAAAGAGTTTAAACATCTTTTCTTGTTGGTGCTATAAACAACTAAAAAAGGTGAAGGAGGAAAGGATTATGGGGAATTTGCTGCACTGACTTATAGCTATGGAACTTCCCCAGTGTACGCTGTAAAAAATTATAAACTGAAATATAAATGTTAGTACCTCCGTTTAAATGGCTACTCTGAGACAGCTGTTATTTTGCACAACTGCAAATTAAGGGTAAGATGCAGGAGGGAAGGCTCTGTTTTGGAACATAGTTGTAACCTATTTTCAACCAGACTTCCATACCCAGGCAGAACCAGCTTTGCCCTGAATTTCTCAGGTAAAGAAATTACGTATCATTTTATTTGCTTTAAGCAGCCCTTTGTAATTAAGCCATAGTTCTGCACGTGCTGTCTGAGAGAAAAGTAATATGAGATGCCAAACAAGAACATTTGGCTCTGAGAAGGCTCTTTTCATTCAACAAAAATAGGCAATAGTCAGCAACAGGAGAACATAAGTTGTGTTTGTCTCTAGTACCTAATAAGATTGTTTGCATTTAGTAGACAGTTATTAAATATTCACTAAGGAAATTAACATAAATAGCCTTATTTTCATGGAATATTTTAATCTGAAAAAAAAACTGGTACTAAAGGGATTTAAAAAATCAGTGATCTGGACTTGTTACTCAAATAAGAAAAATATACACTGGAAAATTGGCTGAAATCTCTTATCTCAAAACTATTTGCAATAAACATGTAATTACCTCACATTTCATATGTTATGATGATGATTTTTTTTAAAAAATTGCTTGTCAAATCCAATGCATGAACTGTTTTACATTTCATTGAAAAGGTAAAAGAGAAAAAAGAATTTAATCCAAAATGTGGGGGGTTTTTGGTTTGTTTTATGGTAAATAAGCACCTGTATAGGTAACATGATTCCAAAAATAATTTACTCTAATGTGCTGATACAACTTTTTCGCAGATTACAATGCTTTCTTATTATAATTCTTAATTATAAAGTTTCTAATCAAGGTGCCATGACAAAAACGATAGCGAATTCTTTAACTTCCCACAGCTAGGAAAGAACCCAGACCATTGAAACAGGAGAAACCTGGCGAGGGCACCGGCTTCAGGTAAAGATATCATGTGGGCAGGAATTCCCAGGCTGGGTATGCATGAAAGCATCCCTTTTCAATGTAGTTTTCCAGCTCCCAACTCAAGTGATTTTGCACTTCTGATACGTACTCCGGAATCCGTAATTTAAACACTTCTTTGGGTGATTCTGGTGCTGACAGACAGGTTCGAGAGCTGTTCACAGGGGTCACAGAAACTGAGCAGGAGACCAGAACGAGTCGACAAACCAAATTAAGTTTTGGGAAGAGGATCTAGAAGCAGCAGACAAGTGGGTCAGACCTGGGAGGGCTCTAGGCCTGACAATTAAGAGAGAAATGAAGTCAGAGACTCAAGCTGGAGGTCTGAGTAAGGTGGTGTGTTAGGACGGGCAAGACGGTCAGCGGGATGTGTGGGCCCCTCGGCTGTCGAAGGGGACAGCAGCAGTGCCAGGATAAAGGCCACTATCTCACATCCTGGGTTCAGAGACAATATTATCTTTAAGAAAATATTTGGCTTTAATTTTTCTGTAGAAAAAAAGAAATACTGTCACATCAAACAGACTCATACCTTTTAAGGCATTTGTGTTTCAGAAACATTAAAATTTGAGCAATGCACTTTGTGACTGAAGAATGAGGGTCGTTATAAAATGTGAGGCCCAGGAAGGAGATGTGAGCAATTAACCGAGTTAACTCGAAAACTTACGGAAAACTTAACTTGAAAGAAAAGGCATTCAGAAATGAGGCACTTGACAAAAATCAAGCTAAGTGGTCTTCCTAGTCTGTAAACTAAAATAAAGCATTACTTCCACATATCAAGGGAGGTGTACACCCATCTCCCTGCACCCCCCCCTCACCTCCCCAAAAAAACTGAGAGCAGACGTGTTTCATGGGTAAGAGTTCAGAGGTAGGACTCAGGCTTGGGGTTCGCTGCTTAGCAGCTGTGTGAGCCTGGGCGTGTCAGCTAATCCTGATACGCCCCATATGTGAAATTAGAGGACTGGTGATAATGCCAGCGACTCTTACAAGTTGTCATTACGGTTATGTGCAACAATGTATTATTTTACCAAATTACTTAGTACTCATCCACAGTACAGGTTCAGCATTTCAGTGAACCAGGGCATTCTGCTTCCCTGATTTTCATGAATATTTTAGTTCAAAGATTCCGTTTTGTATAGTAGTGAGGAAAGGGCCCTGTATCTTAACATTTGTAGCTCTCCGCAGGATCCCAGGATGTTAGAGCTGAAATTGGTTTAAGAGACTGTAGACAAACTCCCTAATTTTACAGGAGAAACTTAGAGATCAAGTGAGTATAAACTACAACTTTCTACTGATGTCTAGAAATTGCTTAACTGAATTTTGTCTTAGTTTTTTTCTAATTTTTATTTTATTTCTTTTTGATGAAACTTAAGGAAGTAATACATGTTCATTGTAAACAAATCAAACAACACTGAAGATGAAAGTAAATCTCCCTTTGCGTCCCTCCAAGCCCAGTCTTCCCCCCAGAAGTAACTCCTTGGTACTTGTGTCCTCCCAGACCGTTAATGTGACTACAAATCCTTTCTTGCGTGAAAGTCAGGATCCCAGCAACACACAGAACCCTGAGAAATTGGTTTCAAGGCTTTCAGAAAGTTAAACAGCCAGAACTGGTCTCCAGATTTCCTGACTCTCAAGTCTAGAGCTTTTTCGGCACACCGTGATTCCTTGTGTCCTTAACAGATCATGTCACCGTGTTGTTAATGTTTTTCTGTTATTTTCCCTAACATCAGTCACTTTTCTCTACTTTGCTCTGGTCTCTCATTGGTTCCTGCTTATAAAACACATCACTCTAGAAAATTAGCAAAATCTTTGGCGGCAGAGCTATAGTAGATATTGAAATATGACTTGACTTTAATAATCCCTCCAAAAGTGGTATTATTAACTGCAAAAACCACAAGCAACTCATCTTCTCTGATATGTTTTCTCACGTTAAAAACAAAGAATAGGGAGTCATTATCCCTATTACTTACTTCTTACTCTGTTACTATGACAACTAAGTAAGCATTGCTTCATCCAATAAATGACAAAAACGTTTAATCAATGCAGTGTTTAAGGATAGACTTTTCTTGAAGTATTCATTGCCTAATATGGCATTAGGCCCATAGCATGGTCTAGGAAAAAAAATGTCTCCAAGTTGCTTTTAAGTTATGTTTCAGTGTGCCCTTACAGCTCTTCCCACACCCAGTGGCCTCGTCTCTGCTTATTCTAAAGCCACTGCGTTAGTCTCAAGCTGCTCCTGGCTCCTCCTTATCTCCAAGAATTCAGAATGCTGGAGCACCCAGAACTAAGTTCTCAGACCTCGTCCAACTAGTGAGTTCACCCAGTCTCACCACCATAACACCATCTACATTCTGACGGCTTCCAAATTCCTACCGCCAGCCTAGACTTCCCACCGAACTCCAGACTCACGTGTGGAACTGCCTATTCCATACCACCACTTGGATGTCGAATTGGCATCTCTACTCTACACGTCCGCATATCTAAAACTCAACTGTGATCTGCTCATCCCTCAGTGTTCCCCATCACTTTTTCCTTCCAGCTGCTCAAGTTGTAAACTTTGGAGTCACTTTTGACTCTCCCTTCCTTTCAAAACCCCACATTCTGTTCATCAGCATATCCAGATGGCTCTATCTTCAACACATACCCAGAATCTAAACACTTCCCTCCAGCCTCATTACTGACGCCCTGGTCTGTGCCACAGTCATGCATGGCCTGTGTTATTGGAATGGTCCACTCATCTTCTGTTTCCCCGCTCCCTCCTCAAATCTCTTCTCAGTCATCCAAGGAGCTTCAGAATCTAGACCCTCTCTGCCTCCCAGCCTAATTTCCAACCTCCTTTACCTGAATTCCAGGCATACTGGTCCTACTTTTGTGCTTTCCACTCTTCTCTAGTTGAAGAGGTGGTAAAATACAAAATTTAGAGGATTCAGGGTTGGAAGACCAGGGTGTGAACAGCACCTCCACCACGAACCAGCTGTGTACACAGAAACCACTGAACCTCTCTAAGTTTCAAATCACTTTCAAAATCAAAACAGCAATACTACTTGTTCTATTAGGTTGCTCTGAAATCAGATTGGATATATAAAAGTGTTTAAAAAAATGAAGTGCTATAGAAATAGTATTTTTATAATCTAATCCTTCCTTTCTACTTAAAACCCAGTTCCACCTCTTTGTAAAGCACTTCAAAAGTGAACTAGTAAATAAATATCTCTTCCTTTTCAAGTCCTATAGCACGGTTTGTTGCAAAGCTTTATTGTATTTCATAGCAACTTACATGATTGTCCTGAACAAGTATTCAATATTTTAATGCTATTTAACTTACCATAAGTTTATAGTGTCTTATATGAAACTGACCTTATCTCTGCAATTTTTATTGCAATCATCTGTCTATTTTTCTGTTATTCCCCACCAGAATATAATCTCTTGCAGGACATGACATTCTCCACAAAACACTCTAATTCCTCACAAATTCCGCAGGTACCCAGTAAAAGGAAATGCACATGTTTTTGTGGCTGATGTAGCCGTTTGGATGTGATAAACAGGGATCACTGTACCACCTCATGATGAACAAAATTCATGCTTTCTGTGTTGAAAGAAATATTTATCATAACCCTAAACGAGAAAGGACATTATGACTTGAGTCAAAAAAAATGGCATGAGGGTCTTTTAATGAAAAATGTAACTCTTAACTCTGATCACAAGCATAATCTCCATAAGGAGAAACAGTTACCACATTGTAAGTTTATAATTTTTAAACTTTTTTGAGACCATTGTGTTAAAAAGCCAAACTCAAATAGTTTCAAGAAAAATAAACAAGCTGTCAGAATCTCTTGAGCTTGTTTCATTTCACATGTTTTAGTTGCAAACAATTACTGAAATAAATGCTTACTAGTTTCTGTATTACACTGATGCAGAAAATATAAAACAGGTTTTAAACTCAAACTTACGAAACTAAATTTGGAAACAATTTTGGTTTCTTGATGAACAGCTCCACTGATATGACACGGAACCAAAAAAAAAAAAAAAAAAGACAAAATAGAGCAAAATGAAGAAGTTGACAAAAGGAGCTTATCGTCCCGTAAAATTACTATACTGAGATAGAGGCCTAATTCAAAGAATAACTTACTAAAGGTGAATAAAACTAATTTTTTTTTAAATTGACTCGTCACACGATCATTCTTTCCTGGATAAGCCTGAAGAAACTGCAATAATTAATCCTAAACTATATGTATCTTATCTTCTTTTGTATGATTTAAATAATTCCCTGCCTTTCACCTAACTTGGCTGGCTGTCCACCATCAATTCACCATGTAATCTACATGCTAGATTTTTTTTTTTAATTCTGTATTTCCTTTATTTCTTCAATTGGAGCAGCAGTATTGAGACAGCTGTTAAAAGCCTAGACTTTGGAATCAAGCCACTTTTGTTCAAATCCTGGCTCTACTCCTTCTTAGCTCTGTGACTAAGGACACACTACTTAACCTCTCTGTGCCTCAGTTTCCCCAGTTAAATAAGTACTGTAACGGTACATACCTCATGTGGTTTTTAAGTATATTAGAACTAGTATTTTTATTCAATGTATTAAAATAACCTGGCGCAAAGTAAGTGCTGTGTTTGGTGTTACTGATTTTAATTAACTATAGGGGTCAGCAAACATTTTCTTAAAGAAAGTAAATAATTTAGCTTGCGAGAAGGCTTGCAACTCAAGTGGCTCCAACTACTTAACTCTGCTATTGTAGCGTGAAAGCCGTCACAGACAGCACATAAAAGAACAGGCACGGCTTGTGTTCCAATAAAACATTTTAAAATAAAACTTTTATTTACAAAAACAAATCAGCAGTTTTCTGATTCCTGAACTATAATTTTTAGAAAACTGCTGCTATGCTAGAAATGAGCTGTGGTATTAATACTCTAGAAAAAAAAAAAAACAAACCAAGCAGAGTCATTCCCCTGGAATATAATGCGGGTACCTGCCTCGCTGGATATCTGTGGGGTCTCTCATTGGTGAGTGGTTGAGGTATGAGTCATAAAAGCAACTGAAGCTGGTTTTAGAAAACAGATTAGAAATCATAACATTGGTTTTAACACATTTGGATACTCTCTTCATTTCAGCCCCCAGTCCTACCACTTCTAATATTTATCACCCATAACTATTCCGTGACTTCTTCAAAGTTGTGTTTGATGCTAATTTTAACCAACTCTCCCCTCTAGAAAAGTAGGTGTGTATGTGTTTAATCCAGGGAGAGAAGGGTGCAAGCAGAGTGTGCAAGCGAACAGAAGGACAGTGGGGAGAAGGTGACAAGGTAGGTATGGCCCAGAAGATAAGAACTAAATGGAGTATGGAAAGTCACAATAAATAGGAGAATTTAGTACACCAAGTCCTCTGAATCAGACATGTAATACAGGGCAGAAGGAACGTCTTAAACAGTAAAAGAGATTTAAACAATAAAAAAAGTCTTTGTTTATCAATGTAGTTACTGTTTCCCATGGTAGGTTCTTTTGAGTGGATTCAGATCTGTTGTCATTTGCCATCTACTTAAAGGATTTCTTTTAATCCAGTTTTATTGAGGTACAATTGACATATAGCATTGTATAAGTTTAAGGTGTACAGCATAATGATTTGACTCATACACTCATACACATTGTGAAATGTTTATCACAATAGGAACATCTATCATCTCATATTGATACAAGAGTAAAGAAATGGGAAAAGATATATTTTTCCTTGTGATGAGACTTCTCTTAACTCTATTATTCTCTTAAAAAATTTCATATATAACATGCAGCAGTGTTAGTTACACTTATCTTATACTCATACCATTCCAGGTAACTCTACAAAAACTGATTTTCTGGAAGCTTGAACCCAAGTAGAAGGGAGAAAAGCTAATATCCTCTGGAATTTCATAAGCAAAAATCATCCCCAAAGTAGCTTTGCATTATAAATTTTTATTACTATCATAGTCCAATAAACTCAAGCAAAAAATTGAGTTTAAACTTGTCCTGAGCTTTTAGTATTCCCAGACACCCACCAGAAACAAAGAGAAATCTTTACAATTCATTAGAGGAACAAATAACTCCAAACTCCCACAAATTATTCCAGAGTGTTTACAAGGCCAACAGACCTTGACACTAAAACCCAGTAAGAACAGTAAAAGAAGAAAAATTTTAGGCTAATTTAACTACTGAACATAAAAAACAAAAATTTCAAACGAAATATCAATAAACAGGATACAGGAATGTCAAAAGAATAACAGATTGTGCTCAAACTGGGTTCATCCCAGAAATGCAAAGTGGGTTAATATTAGTAAATCAATTATTCTAATTTACCACATTAAAAGATGAAATGAGGATAATCATATCATTTCAGGAAAGGCAGAATTCCTTAATCTGCTGAAAGGTATGTATTTTTTTAAAAGACACCAAATCGTATAACTGATAAGTATTTGAAAGTATTCTCTGAAACTAGGAACAGCGTAAGCTAGCCCTTAAGTCATCACTTCTGTGCAACACTGGAAGACTATTAACACATGCGGCAAGATAAATTAAATTAAACTAAAAGGATAGAATTGTAAATGAAGAAACAAAACTACACATTTATTGCAGATGATTTAACTGTCTATGTGAAGAATATACAGATAAATTATTAAAATTAATGAGAGATTGGAAAAGATTTTGTATAAAAAGTAACTACAGCAAAAATCAAATACATTTCTACACAACAGCAGCAAATGTCTTAAAAGAGAAAGCTTCATGTAAATGGTACATCAAAATGTCATAAAAATAGAACATACATATGAATACATCTATCAAAACATGCAGAAAAAATTTATAGATAAAAATATGAAAAATCTATTAAACAGTATTAAAGAAGGCCTAAAAAATGCAGATATATACCATGTTCATGGATCAGAAGATTCAATATAATAAAAATTATTCTCACGACACATGCTTAATTCTCGCTCACAACATGTGTTTTTTATCCTGTTTCTTACCTGGCTCATTTGTATCAGTTTCTCATGCCACTCAAGTAGGCAGCCATGGAGACACCGTCTTGGATGCTTCCTTTTCTTCCCTGTCTCTCACCCTTCACCCCAAGGCCATCCAGTTGCTGACTGGTCTCCTAAATAGAGCCCCTCTTTTCTACAACTGCTGACACAGTGCAGATTCAAGCACTCATCAACACTTGCTTCCACTCATACTCCAACCAGTTTTCCTGCTCCCACTTGCTCCTTACTTCCTACAGCAACCACATCTGACCATCCTTTACATCCTCACTTATCTTTAAAAAATACGGCTGTTATCAAGCCAATGACCTGCTTTAAAAGTTAGCAAGTCCCCTTCCGACCTCTAAGGGGATCAAATTCACACCTCTTAGCTAGGCATTAAAGATCCTTTACATTGTACCTAACAGAATCATTTCTTGCCAAAGCACAAACATTTACATACCCTCTGCCCTCCCCACATTAGCCTTAGCACTTCCTGTGCTTTTATAAAAGTCCATGAGTCTTCCCAGCTTCTGTTTTTATCTTAATTATTTCACTTTAAAGTTTTGCACCACATTTTCTGCAGGAAAAAAAACTGCAAGACTTCAAGATCCACCTCAAATGCCACCTTCCCTTAGAAGCCTTCTCTATTCCAAACATAATTAATGAATTACTTCTTCTGTGTTACCACACTATTTTGTTTATGCACTTTCATACTGATAACTGAAACGTGTTGCTTTTTTCCAGGCAGATGTTGAAATCCTTATAGAAAGGGAATACATTTGTGTCCTCAAACACCTTCCTGAAACATAATCAGGTGCAAAATATTGGTTGTATTAATTTGCATCTGTACAGTGCAGCACAGTTTACCAAAACCTTCTGCATTTAATTCTTACACGTTTTATGGACTAAGTATCACTACCCCATGTTACAAATGAGAGAATTTAAGTTCAGAAATGTTAAGTAAGTAGACCAAGATAATGTAATTAAATAAAGAAGAGCCAAGACTTGCACCTACGTCTCCTGACACACGATCCAGTGCTCTTTAAACTACATTACCTAGATTTATGCTATTAATTTCTATTGGAGTTCATTCTTTACTACTATGAAAGCTCACAAATGAAAACTTCCTTTGGCAAAGACTTGGTTGAGAATTTGAGACTCTTCATATAAAAAATGATATATAAAGTAAGTTAACTTATGATGAAAAAAGTCATTTGTTACTAGACATTTCAGTAAATTGGAGGTTTGTGAAGCTGAATTTTATGAAGATAATTAATAATATACACTTGTGCCAAGTGGAAGAATGTTTTCAAGGAGAGATATAAGTGATTAATAGAATGTATCTTTTAATGTGTCATGGATTTAATAAAATGACTTAAGCCAGAAAAACTTTCCTGCAGTTTCCTTGCCTAAATTTCTTGTTCTTTCCATTATGAATGTTGACCTCAACCTTGAAAGAATTGGATTTTTCCCATCCACTGGCCATGTTCTGCTCATCCAACGTATAAATCTCGACTGAACAACATTCTATTCTGACGCTGATGTGAGACTAATATGCTCTGATAAGCACATACGTAATGCCCACATAACTTGTCATTGTTTTGACAGATTTTTACTGATGGACTGAGGTTGGAAAACAGGGATGGGAAATTATGCATAAATTTCTCTCAAAGCCAATTTCGGCAAAGTCAAGTCAAGGGATTGTAACTGCAGCCTGCTGGTTGCCATGATTTGGCTGGAACCACGAGAAACCTGAGGCTTTAGCAAGACTGACCGCTGATCAGGTATAAAATCTTCCCTTTCCTCTCAGTGGACAGTGCAGGTCATTGGCCCTGCGACTTCCCAAAGCCACTTCAGAGGGGCTCTTGTTCTGACATCAGAGACTCCAGGATTCAGAAAGCTTTGGGACTTGAACAGCTTTAGAGATTTCTAAGCCTCTAAGACTGAGGTTCAAGAAAATCAAGGGATGTCCCCAAGGTAACACACAAATACAACAGCAGAGCCAGGAGTGGAAAAATTATATTTCTTGACTACCAGTCCAGTTTATTTACCAATTGCTATACCACCACCCACACAGAATTATGTAAAGAAATAGAACTTACATTTGCTTTTCAAAACCACAGTAGAGTAGTGTAAGTAAAAATACTAGATTTTCATTTCATCTATTTTATGTCATTTGCTTTTGCTTCTCCTGACTTGTAAACAGGGAAAAGTTAACCATGTATTTTAAATGTATTTAAGAATAAGGATATTGTGTGGAGGACAGAAATGTACTCTGGTAGCTAATGTGAGGAAATAGAACAAAAAGAAGTTGAAATTTTTAAATCAAGATACTTGAGGAAAGAATAAATGGAAAGCATGATTATCAATACACATGACCTTCACGTAACTGCCTGCATCCTATCCCAGCCCACTGACAAGTAATGAAGTCTACAAAGTACTTACTCAAAGTTGTTACACTCTCCACAAGCTTCATTCCTCATATGTCATGAGTAAAGAAAATTCCAGGAATAATTTACAGGAATATGTATTTTGATTATCATAGTATGCAATAGTATTTACTTTCAAAGGCTAAATTGAAATAACTTTAGCATACAAATCTGTGATTAATAACATAAACAATTATTTATACATAAACTTTGATCTACCTACAAACGGTAAAGTTAAGACTACACCAGGTCAGGCACTGTATCATTTTCCATACTTTTGCGATCCCAGGGATAAATCCATTCTTTATTCACAGTAAGTGTTCGATAAAGGTTTGATGGATTTACGACTATTTGCTGCTTAGAGCCATGTGTAAATTTAGCTCTGTGTAAACATAGGATTGTGAGTATGTAAGCTCTTCTAATTAATCCAAATGGCAAATAAAATATGGACCAGAAATTACTGAAAGACCATATAGCCAAGATTCTATTCACACATTAGGGAAGTGAATTTAAAACTGTCAATATGTTTTGAGTGTTTTAGGCACCTGAGCAAACAGCCAGGAGAATACATAGAAGATGCTTCTGCTGGTTATCTCTGATATCTTGCCAAACAAAAAAGTCTACTTGGGGGAATAAACTCTCAGTTTGAAAGTTTAGAGGACTTGCGATATGAACACTTTTTTCTATATGGCAAGAAAAAATGATTTTACCCCACAGGTGGTTTTATAAAGATTGTCTTCCTACAAGTAATCAGTTGCAATTTTTTAATCTAATCCCTATGTATTTATGCTACTGTGAATACAAATTATAAAGTGTTTACTACATTCCAGACTTTTTACTTTACATTCATTTGACTTTTATAATAGCGCCTTGAGAATCGTGACATCATCCCCACTTTATAGATCAGAAAACTGAAGTGTAAAGGAGTTAAGTAACTTTGCCAAAAGCCACACACAGTGACTGTGTGGTGAGTCAAACATTATTTATTTTATTTATTTTTGAGGGAGAGGTAATTAGGTTTATTATCTATTTACTTTAAGGGGAGGGACTGGGGATTGAACCCAGGACTTCCTGTATGTTAAGCATGTGCTCTAGTGCTTGAGCTACACCCTCCCTTCAGTGGGGCCATTATTAGAATCTATGTCCATGTCACTCCAAAGCCCAAGTTTTAATAGATGCACTATTCTGGCCTCCCTGAAATCTTAAAAATTAATTTTTAAAGCCATCCCCAACTTGCAAAATTGTACCCATACCAAAAAAAAAAAAAAAAAAGGGAGGAGGAGAAAGAGGGGGAGGGAGAAACATCAAGGCAACACATGGAATCCCAGGATTCTGGATTCAAATTCTGATTCTATCACTGGGTGACATAAAACAAGTGGTCTTAAAGCGCTAAGCTACCAGTCCCATTCAGTGCAGGAGAAGGGAGTGTTACAGCGCACTTGTTTACGTAGTTTTGTTTATGATGCTCCATCCTACCCTTACATACACTAGAAATCTGTTCTTATTATAAACATTTAAATCCTGGGGCACCCTGGAGATGTAGCCTATAATCAGTATTCTCTTTCTGTATTTAACTCTTGGTCACTTGTTCCCCCAACAAACTACTCACAAATCTCTTTCCCCATAGAAACATAACACAAAACACAGCCCCTGATTTTTAGGTCATTACCTCTGTTACCCATTCCAGATGGCAAATCCTAATTATTCTTCCCCTGATGACTGCCTGCAGGCCACACTCCAGGCAGGTCCAAATATATACTCCTCCTTCTCCTGGGACTGAAAAAGACATACGAAAGGAAAACTCCCCTTGCGCTTAGGTTTGGAAAAGGAGACAGAAAAGGAAGCCTGTTTTACCAGTTTTGTTCTTACTTATTTGTTAAGGTACAAACAGAAAGTCTTCCTTTTAGAAAGCATGATAATTTGCTAAAAGTAATATGTTTTCTTCAAAGAGATGGTAATATGGTAAATACTGCACAGAGTACATACTTTGAATGTGCCAGACTTCCCACTTCCCAGACTGGAGATCCAAGAAGTTTAGTTAATCCTATGATCCCTCAACGTTTTCAGTTTTTGACCTGAGGGCTTTTAGACAAATTGGGCTCGAAAAGATAAAGTTATTTAAGTTCTTTCTCACAGCATATTTGTTTTCTCAGAGGCATTCACACGTCATTTACATACATAATGTACACTGTAAACCACTTTCCTGAACAGCCTGCATTTGAAAGGCTGTTCTTCGCACTCTTTATGGGCTCCTAAGCAGGAATTCAATGAATGTTCAGAGAGTAATTGAAAGTGTGAAACAATTTAATGGGTACCACACAAAATGCCAGAGCCTGTGCCAAGAACAAGACACTGATGACTGAATTCTACTCAAATCCAAGTCAACTACTGCCTTAAACAACATGGAAAGCCTGCTGTCACAATTTATATACTCGGGGCAGCATGTAGCCATTTCTCCCCTGTACTACTTACCACTCAAATGCATCTCTATTGGAATTACTTGTATGCACTTTCATTTGTCTTATAGATAATTGGGGTATTTCATTGTAACTCTACACTTGGACAATACTCCCTTGAAAGGGAGTAGGGTCTACTCCACATTCCATGCAATTGAAAGTATTGGCCTTACTCTGACCGTGCAGTATATAGCTTGTAAAATGCAAGAATGTTGAAGGCAAGATGTGTTCCCACTGGAGAAGATCACACTGGAAGGATGCCCATGGCACAAATACCATCCCTTCAATTATGAGCCTTAATACATTTGTACTGGCTGGAGAGCCAGCAAAGGGGATTCAAAGAAAGGAGGGAATCTGGAATACAGAACCTGGGTTCAAGTTCTCACCATTTATCAACTGGGATGACAGCCCAGTCACTGGACCTTTCTGAGTCTCAGTTTCCTCGTGTATCCAAAAGGGGTGACAATAATGTTAATTGGTAGGGATATGATAAAGACAGGAGACACGTGCAATGTTCACTGTAAAAATACGAGCTGTGCTGCTTTGACACGAGTCATGAAGGCGATTCCTAGATATGTGGCATATACAGGGTCCAAGGACTCACTCTCTAGAACGTTCTCCATTTGGCTCTTTTCCAGTTATGTGTGACACTCTTCCCTGGGGTATCTTAAAGGTTTAATGACCATGCAATGAGATGTGCTTAGTCACACAATCATCTGAGTATGAAACACAAAACCATAAACTTCAGCTACGAGGCATGTGGACCAGAAAGATCAGGGCAGAGGAAGGGAGCTCCATCCTCTCAGGATAGTTGCTCCACTGAACTGATGCCAACGTGGTTCTAATGCTGCACAAGGGCTGGGATTACCTTAATAAATACTCCAAACCCACTCATAGCCAAAAAAGAGAGCTCAGAACATGCTGGTATCAGCCACCAGGCCAGGGACCATTCGAGGTGCCCCCAGTGCACAAAATCCATGTCCTGACAGTTTAACATAAATGTAAAATGTAAGGAATACAGAAATGTAAGGAATTCCAGCTCTTCCTCCCCCATCACACAAACTAAATGTCATCAATAGGAAGTTCATCAGCACAGAAGATACTAAATGCTGATAGTAAATATAAGGTTTGTGTCTCCATCTCTGTCATGATCCTGATTTGTAAAATGATTCAGTGTGTTAAAAACTGTTGAAATGTCTTTTTTAAACATTGAGATGAATGCTTTAGTAGCATACGAATACTTAAAATTAGATTTTGTTTGAGAAAACTAGTATATTTGGAAGGACTTCTACTTAATGCATCGTTTCAACTTCTTAGAACTATTATCATTTATGAAGTTTTTTTTTTTTAAATATGGTCAATGGCCAATATTTTCATTTAAACTATAAATGTAAGTTGCCAGAGAACTGCTGATTAAGGCAAATATTTCATCGGTTCACTTTCTGAATTTCAATTAACACCTAATTTACGATCATTCTTAATACAAATACATAGTTGAGCTCTTCTAGAACAGCTTGACAGGATTAGCACACATTTTGTAAAGAGCTGACAAAACAAGCATTCCATTAGCCAGCCCACCATGTCTCCAAATGTGATAGTCAATATCCCATTTTTCAGGGCTGCCAATGGCAAGAATGAAATAAATAAGCAAGGAGTGCCCCTGATTTGAGTAAGAACACATTCTATATAATTCATTCCATAGCTTTGAGGCTATAACTTTTTTTTTTAAATGTTCTTCCCCAAGTATCATTTTTCAATAGGTAACTAAAGGAAATAAACCATTAAAGCCATATTGCTTAATCATTCTGCTGTACCCAGGGTTGTGGAGAGGATTCTTTACTTCTTCATTTAGGAAGGGTACGTCCACAATTAATTCCAGATCTTGGAATAGAAAAGAACTCTAAGAGTCCTCAAAATTCCCCTAGTAGAGGAAATCTCACATCCCCAGGAATCTTGCCAGGCACCTGAGCCCTAGTCCACTCCAGGCCTAGCTGTGGGCTCAAAATGCTGCCGGGGGAGGGGTGAGGGGGGCCTTCCCTACAGTTTGGGGGAGCAGCATAGCCCCTTTTCCCCACCTCCCCAGACACCAGATGGTCCCAGCAGGATGTGCAAGGATGCATTTTAAATGGATTATTTGCCTCTATCTTTTCCAGGCATTTTTAGAAAAGCTTAGGGAAGGTTCTAGTTTTAAATATTTGAAGCAGATGGTGCTATTGTACTATTAGAAACAATAGATAATATTCTAAAAAGAAAAAATAATTAATGATAGTGAATCAATGGCATTTGATACTATCAACCTGAGTTCTAGAAACATTTAAGGGTTAACCCCTGTCAAGTCGTACACTCACTGACTGAGAGGCCTAAAAGATTATTAACGTGACTAATGTTCTTAAGGTTTACAAAGAATATGGTGGTAACTACACGCAAGTGAGTCTAAATTTTAAATTAGGAAAGGTTGCAGAGTCGTACAAAAATAGGATTTATACATATATGATGGGGGGAAAAATACATTTTCTATAGAAGAAACTATACACGGTATATATTAGAGTTCTGTAGAAAAGTGAGCAGTCATGGAGGGCAAGAGAAAAGTTTTGGAATTATATATTAACTTCCTCAAAAAGCTTTCACTAGGCTCTACTTACAGACTTTTAACTGTTCCACGGAGGCTAGGGAAGCCTAAATAGAGAAAAGAAGGCTCAAAGACCACCTACTTGAATGGAAACCATTAAGGTTCTGTGAGTTATTACACCAACTACCTCAGAGAAGGAATGCCAGTTAAATTTTGAATTTGCAAAGGACACTACCCTCTTGAGAGACAAAAAATGGGAAGACCTCAGGAAGCTGTGAAAACAAGCAAACAGAAAGCAGTTTTAGAGCTGGCTTAGTCTGAGAGGATATATTTAAGAAAAAAATAATCTATTTTATCCTATCTGGTATCAGTAATCACCATTTGTGGACCAAAAAAATAAATAAATCAATGCGGGACCTCAGGACAAGGACCTTCGAGAATTCTTATCGGCAAATGATAAACAGAATTCAACTCTATGGAATTCTTATCCATCCCTTTTGCAGAAACTGTATTTTGGCCACTTTTGAGTTGGCACCAGAGGCAGGAGGAGAAGAAAAAAAAAATCAAGATCTGATGAATGAAAACTAAAACAGAAGAGATGGTTAAGAGAAGCGGGTCTATGAAAGGCACTTTTAACATGAGGTTTGGCAATCTAAAGAGATGCCAAGCAAGAAATATTTGTTTGGATATTTAATACTATGATGGACTAAAGCAGACAAGGGATTGAACCTCAAATTATAAACTGCCACACCTAGGAGGCTGCCAATGTAGCTAGAAAGCACAACACTGAGAATTAAAAAAAGGTGAGATCTTACTGAGAGATTATAAATTATGAAAATTGCCCCAAGAGTTAGTCTACCAGGACACTAGGACCCTGGTTATAAAGAAAAGCTGACAGAAGAATCCCTTCAGGATGTCAAAAGCCCATTTCTATATAAACAGGCTTGCATATGCCACTCTAAAGGCAAATGTAACCTTGCAAGTCACTGACCTTTAATCATGCTTGGTTTTTTTCCCAAGAAAAGCAGTTGTTTACTGAGAAGATTAAAGGTAGAAAGTCTTTTTTTCAGTGTTCACACCGGTTTAAGAGGATAAAGATGCCCTTCTGGACAAACATTATACCTCACTAGTTTTAGCCTCTACTCATCATTCAAAATTCTAATTTCTTCAGTCTCCCTTTTTCAGGTACTATATTTTCAGTTGTCTGTGCTTTGCTGATATCTCCTCATGTACAAAAAGAGAAAAGACAGGAGGAAGGGAGGGGAGGGAGGGAGGAGGGGGAGGGAGAGAACACTGCGCTGGTTTACCAGGTCTCTGCTTTCCAGGTAATCTCTAGACAAATCTGAGAGATTAATTTGTGCACTGAATTTGCCCAGGCTGCTCACAGATATTCACAGATACCCGGATTAAGACCCGTTGGTACTGTACAACAATGAAACAGGACACCTCAGTCTCTGTTCTGGAATGACTTCCTGCAGCATCAGCTGCCCAATGTCCCTCAGGACCGTTCTGAACTAGAGAGAGTAAGAGACATCCAATTGCAAATTCAGATGACTATGTACTGTGCTGACATCTTAATGTGCAAGACAGACATTCCTTTGAATTATCTGCATCTTTGTGTCTGCCTGCTTATATAGAGAGATGAATTACCGATTTTCTGTTCTAATGGGTTTGGCTATACAAATATATCTGAGGCTGGGCTACCGTGACCTACCTGCTTTCACTTATACTAAAAATGCCTTTCTAAATCACAGTTAAATTAACACAAGTCTTCCTTCTTGTCCTACAGCCTCATGAACTAGAAATCAGAGTTCTGAAAGGTGTACAGATTACACTGTCTCACAGATATATTAAGGATGACACCATTTTAACAAGTTCTAATAAAGAATATTTCTCCTTGGGTAACACTTGATCTTGGTTAGAATAGGAGTTTGGAAATGAGGGATGAAGATCAATATTAATAGTCTATAGAAACTGAGAAGGTATTGAGAACTTACTAGTTATTTATCAGTGGTAATCCATCCCTGTGATAAATATTAAAATCAGCTATGATCTCTGTCCTTTACATTCTAACTGCGTTTAGAAAAGATAAAACTATGTTCTTAAGTCATTTCACTCATGTCAGATAGTGAAGGTAACTACATTTCTATTATTCTAGACTCCAATAATAACCTGGACGAATTTCTGTTGTTTGGATTTCAAGGAAGACCTCCAAAAAGCCAGCTAAGAATACAGTGTAATTGTTTAATTTGTAC
Organism: Vicugna pacos; assembly: GCF_048564905.1. Classification (NCBI taxonomy): domain Eukaryota; kingdom Metazoa; phylum Chordata; class Mammalia; order Artiodactyla; family Camelidae; genus Vicugna; species Vicugna pacos. The sequence goes on along the minus strand of NC_132988.1, from coordinate 10,414,386 downwards.
AAGCAGACTTTGTAGCCAGGAGACTTGGAACTGAGTTCTGGGTAGTCTTATCAAATGTGTTTGACCTCACAGAGCATTTGTTTTCCTATCTGTGTAATGGTAACATTAACAAATTCCATCATATTGGGCTGTTGTATTGAGTTGAAATGATGTAATCAAAGTATTTTGAAACCGTGTTAGTCACTATGACATCAAGCCACCGTATAGTTTCAGGAACTTTAGGACTCCTATTAGGGAAGTTCAAAAAGGGCATTTTATTCAGTGGGCCATGCCCTCCATACTGTTCTTGGGAAAGGGCAGATCAAAGGAACCCCAGAATCTAGAGGGCACACCGTCTTGTTTTCTTCCTGGCTATCTTTCACATATCTGTCTTCATCTTTTTTATTTTAGTGACCTTTTATTGACTCTTGTTTGGAATGTTGATGTATTATTTAATACTTTTCCCTTTTATTACAATCTTTATTTGTCTTACACAGTGCCAAAAGGATGCACTAAGGTTTTGCTACTCTTGAGCCAGGATGGTAAATCAAAGCTTTTCATTTCACCAAGTTAAAAAAGCAGGGTTGATCATTTAAAAAGAGATCTCAGGTTTGGGGCTAACTTCTCAGTCTTCCACATGGACAATTCTCATTCCTCTTTCACTACACACATGTAGAAGTTTGTTTCTAGTATGCAAAGATAGGGAAGAAATAAGGTTAGAGTAATAATCCACTCAAACTTGTTTTTGCTGTTTTATCTTCAACAGCTCTGTTCAAAAACAAACCAGTAGTAAAGGAAAAATAAAAGCAAATGCTCTTAGTTTTTTTTTTCCTTGCCTAGACGATCATGTGCCAAGGAAAATAAACATTTATGCTTGAGGTGTGTTTCAATGCACATGGTACAATTAAATTTTAAAATTGCAAACACTCTAAAATAGAAAAAAAAGCACATGTTCACAGAAGCCTCTTCTAGACAATTTCTAATGCTAAGATAAGCCTGAAACAACATAACGTTTGAAAATGTATTAGCTAACTTTGGACACTTCTTACAATATATTCATATTTGAAATTAACAGTTTTTCAAGGCATAAACGTTTACCTTAATGTATATAGAAAACTACATTTTCCTGAAATCAAACCAATGTATACATATCTCCTGGTTTTCTCATATTGGTAGCTGGTTAAACCTTTCACACAACAAAAGCATCTGAATGGCTGTTTTCCTAGACAGTCTTTAGAAATAACTTCCTTCATTTCTACCTTACCTAAAACAAGAGCGCCCTGAATTTTCACCCAGTTGCAAACATTATTCAAAACAAATTTCTCAATAAAAATTAGATTTAGGGAGTTGTATAGTACTGAATTCTGGCTGCCAGCTTCTACTCATGCACCGCAGCAGAAAGATGTCTTGTCCTCTAAACCAGCAAGAAAGGCCCAGGAAACTTCTGGTGGAATGGACTGTGTTCAAGGTGATGAGAAAACTTATAAACCGAATTGAATGAAATCAGAATTCTGAATTCCAGACTGACATGTTTCTGCTAAGCTCCTCCAAGTTTTGAATAAGTATGTGCAGTAAGAGTGCCCCAAGAAAGATCTGATAAGGCCAACACTTAAGGCTCCTTAACGCAAACACACCCTCTGCGTCAGAACAATGTGTCATCAAAGGTACAAGTTAAGGGAATTTCCAGCACTTCCCTTCATTTGCGTCCATCTCTCCTAACTTCAGGTCCAAGAGAGGTGAGAAGAGGTTTACCTAGCCACGGAAGGGGAGAAATCGAGGCACACGCAGTCCACCCGCACAGAATCCGAGAGGCAAGTCTACCCTTGAGACTTTGCCCTCCCTTCTTCTTGAGATGAGGCAGAGCGTGCCTTCTGTTTACAGACACTCACCTGATCAGCCCCAGCACCCTCGCGACCACTCTCCTTGCAAGGTGAATGGTGGGTTCACCGACCCAGGTCACCTCGGCCTCAACTCGGCAGAGCAGGGCCCAGAGCCAGGGCGTGTGGCTCCGACCTCAGGCGGCGGGGGGAGCGCGGGTGGGGCGTCCCACAGCAGGTCCCAGGGCGCAAGCGAGGGCAAGTTTGAAAGCGAAGGGGAGTTTGAATGGAAAGGCAACTCGGAAGTGTTTAAGCTTTCTTGAAATGAGCAAATGCACTCGAATCCATCCGGCCGGGGAGCTTTCGAGGGCGTCGACATCCCCCTGTCGCCTAAGACCCACACCAGACCCTGACCGAGAGGGGGCGAAGGTGTCCCGACGTGGAGTCGGCTCGCCCGCGAGCGGGGTCCCCGGCGTCCGGCGCCCGGCACCCGGGAGGCGCCGGCCGAGACGCGGAGGGCCGCAGGCGCTGGGCTCAGAGCCCTGGCGGCGGCGGCGTCCGCGGCTGGTAGCGCCGCGTCGGGGCGGGGAGGGGGAGGGTCGGGACTCCAGAAGGTCCCCAAACTGGGAGCCGGAGCTTGGCATCCGGTCCTGCGGGCGCGGAGCTGCGGCAGCGGGGGCGGCGCGGCCCCTCGGGGTGGGGAGGGGGTGGGAAGGAGACAGGTGAGACCCGGCACTCTCGCCGGCCAGCCGCGCCCCCGCCGTCTCGCCCCGAGAGGGCACTCACCGGCTTTGCACGGGTCCTTGTAGTCCAGCGCCTCCGCCTCGTCCTCTCCGTCGCCACCGAAAGTGTAGTCATAGTCGAGGCCGGCGCAGACCCCCAGCTCCGCGCAGAGGACAGCCCCCGCGGCCACCAGCCACGCGAGCATCCCCGGGGAAAGCGTCTCTAGCCCCATCTTCCTCGCGAAGGAAGCAGGACACCGGCGCCTGTCCCCGCGGGAGGCTCCTCGGCGCGGCCGGCGCTCAGGTGTCCGGGGACATGGGGCGCCGTCGGGCGGAGAGAGGGCAGGGCGGCCTGTCCCCACGCGCGGGCGAGGTGGCGGGCCGCGGGCGGGCGGGCGGGGGCAGGTGGGGAGCGGGTCCGGGCGGGCGCGCGGCCAGGCTGTCTCCAGGCGGCCGTCCTTCCCGCGGCTGCCCCGGGCTCAGGACCCCAGGCTCAGGTCCCCGGGCTCAGGCCCCGCGCGCGCCCCGCACCCGGGACCCGGAGCCGCTGTGGGAGGACGAGCCCCGCATGCACATCAGCGCGTCTGAGCTGAAAGTGGGGACCGCGAACGCGGGTGGGTGGCGGACATTCCTTCACCGCCAGACCTTAAAAGCCGCAGAAGCAGCAAAGCAACTGACTGCGAGAAGAACGAAAGTGGGAGGATTTGGGGATGCACTGTTTGCCTTTCCCCCCCAGGCTGTCTTTTTACCCTCTTCCTAACTTGAAAAAAAAAAAAATTCTTCACAGCATCTAACCCAATCACTTGCATCCTGCTTACTTATTCATACAATCAGGGTCAGGATCCGGGCCACAGCCTCCTCTCCGCCTCCTTTCGGTAGCCCTACACGAGCAGACAGACGCGAGCGCGCCGAGAATTCCATTTCTAATTTACTAAAGATAAAAATGAATATATCACGCACTGCGTCCCGCGAACAGCAGTTAATAGATGATGTACGTGCCAGCCGAGAGCGCCAGACCGGGGGTGGGCGAGGGATGATGACAACTCGGCTCCAACCTCCACTTCCCCCCAGTAACAAGGAGCTTGCGTCTCCCCTTTGTTGCCTCTGCCTCCGTACAGCCCCGAGGGGAAGAAAAGTGCCTGGGCCTCCACCCCTAAGGTAAGGAAACGGACTGCTTTTCAGAGTCCCCCAACCGACAAAGTTTTGCTAAGAATTAAGATACTCAGAACTGCAGTTTAAAAAAAAAATCCAAAATCCAGTTACAGATTGCAGCAGCAGGAAACGCGAAGACCTCGCCAAGGGCTGCACTGTGGCTCACGCCGGCTCAGGAAGGGAAGTTGGAAGGAACACTTGGGAAGCAAATTTTCTGTGACAGCTCTGGCGCCCATGCCCAGAGTTGCTCAGTATCCTTTGGCTTCAGTTGTTTTACTTCAGAGGAGAGTGTGTAAAACCTGGCAGCAGGATTAGCGAGGTAAACCACATGTCAGCCTAGCAGACGCAGGACAAACACAGGCTGTGGGAAATTGGGGAAGGAAAAAAAAAAAATCAGAGGAAATCTCTGCAAAACCCCTGTTGTGAGCAATTCAGAGGTTTCCCCACATCTGCAAGTAGTTTCCAAAATAGGTGAGAGGACTTCTCCTCCCCCCAAATTTCCAAAGGAGTGGTGATTGGGAAAAAGCCTTCCCTTTACAACTAAATCTTGAACTGTCACTCTAGCAGGGACTTGTAAAAAAATCTTCTGTTACCTTTGCATCTTAATTTAATATTTAAATGCCCCTCCTTTTCTGAGTTACTATCAACATACAGTCTCATCTAGAGGGAAATAAGGTAACACCACATACACACACACACACACACACACCCTTTGACAGGTAGACCCAGTCTTTGGCTAGGTTTTACATTTGTTAAAGAAAAATCAGAGGCTAATCTTGAAGAAATACCGAATATTTCCAATTTAAACTGAGAGTAAAAGGATGTGAGGCCTGGATAGAACTGACTGATTCCATGTTCCTGGCAAAAACTGGGGCTTCCTCAGAAGCCACTACAGTGATGGAGCCTCCCTTCCATTGATCTCTCAAACTTCTAATCCCAGATCATAAAACAGACAGCAGATCTGAAAAGAACACATTGGATAAGCAGGTAGAAGTATTTGGTTTTGAAATCTCTTGCTGAGTCATTCTCAAATTCTTCTACCCATCAAAAAAAAAAGTTTGCATAATTAATAGTGGTGTTCCTCTAGTGCAGGGCTAAACAAGAATGTATTTTGCTTAGCCTATTTGTAAGCCCAGGAAATGCAACTTTCCTTTAGAGGATCCTCTTGAGCTGCTGACAGTGTCCCCACTCCCTACTGCCAGACCTTTAAAATGTCCCTTGTTAACCGAAATGACTGCAAACATCTCCTTAGACTATTTTATCATATGAGGGTTTGCAAGGGTTGGTACCTGGGGTTTGCCTAAACATCAACTTACTTTGCAGTAATGAGTATGTTTCATACATCTGTCCTGAAACATATGTCACCATATAGAGACATCTGCCTATTCTGTTTTCCTTACAGAATTTATCATTGCTCAGTTTTATAGTTTTATAAATCTGTAATCCAGAGTTAGAAAAATAGACACAGTAGAGCCTCAAACCAAAATATAGAAATGTTTCTTTAGAGCTGAAATACTTGAAGAGAATGCTGAACGGACCTTACTTCTAGCTGGCAGCTGCCTCTCACCACCGTTGCCACTTGCGGCAGAACCCCATCGCCCCCCAGCAATCTTAGGGAGGAAGCCACCCAAGATAGCTGAAGCAAGAGGTGCTTTCTATGCCAATTGGTATATCCTGTTTACTATCACAGTAATTAAAATAAACTTGCCTTGGAGACAGTGTCAGTTAGAAATGTCTGTTTTCTAATCTAGCCAATTTGAGATCAGCTAGTTGTGATCGTTTTTTGCTATGAAACCAAGGAACATACGAATATATTCCCCTTATGTTCCTTGTAAGAAAAAAAAAAAGATAACTCAGACATATATGCAATAAAAAATGTCTCCCTCTCTCACCTAATCTCGTTCCTGGGAACACCGTCAACCTGCTAACCAAATAGTGTGCATATAGACTGGCTCCATGAAACCATCTAATCTGTAGATTAAAAATAGCAAATATTGGCAATTTCATGTGGTGCAACCTATTACTTCAAGGCTTTAAAAAAAAAATCCTACTTTGTACTAATGCTGCTGTTCTTCTGAATTAACCTATATGCATCTACGTCAAATATTTTTAGATAAGTCTCTGGGTCTCAATAGTGTTTGACTCTCACATTTTCTTTTCTTTTATAAGATTTTATAAAAATCTTACAGTCTATGATTTTTTAGGTCACATTATTTCATATACCACCTCTGCAGGATGTTCCTAACTCTTGTTAATTAGAATGATACTACATTCAATAAAAATCTGTCCCTCATTGCTGTGTTCTAAGTAGCAAGTAGGGGAAGAATGAAAAAGTGAACAGAAGGCAATATTTGTTTCACAACAAAAGTTTTATGGAAGGTGTTTGTTGAGAAAAAGAAACACACCTCCTTGGAAATAAAGACAAAGAAAAGAGCCTGACTTTTGCAGTGGATTCTGGTCTGAGCAGGGGCTACTGATCTACAAGTCTCTGGTCATTTCTTGGTACTTGCTGACTGGCTGCACTGCCCTTGTTACCAAACTGCCCTTCATGTGGGAGAGACACCCTTAATTTTTATGGCTTTTAGCTACTCCAGATCTTTTAACTCTCCCTTTCACCCCATTCTCATGTGACCCTCTACAGCATACATAAGCTTTATTTTACCTGCTTTCTTCTAAGGCTCTCGCTCAGCCCTGAGCGGTTCTTCACAGCACCTCTTAATTTTAATTCATGTCCCAAATGCTACTGATGCTACAGGAGATCATTTTGGGTTAACACAGTGATAAACTTAAAAAAAAAATTAAGGAGTTATATATGTTTGTGCATATTAGAAAAAATAATCAACAAAATTTGCAGTTGCATATGTATTTCTTATAATGATGCTTAGATTAAAAAGCAAGTTAGTAGCTAAATGAAATTAAGTCAATAGTATAGTGGCCCATGAAGGTTAACTGATGTTTGATAAACACTGATCTAATTCAGTTCTTAGGTCCTCGGACCCCACACCGTCTGTGGACAGCCGTTTTGCCCCTTCCACCTCACCTGTGCTGTGCTCTGTTCCTTCTCCTACCTGCTTATCACCCATTTGTGTTTCCAGAGCACAACACAGAAAGACTATGCTTGGACACAGAAACTGCATGTATTTGCTGTCAGCACTTTGGTCTGGTCTCTTATTTAAGCATTACTTGCTATGTAAGTCTCAAGAAGAGCCACTGACTTGTTTGTTCAGAAACCACGTACTATTGCCTAACGACGTCTGGAAATGATTGCACTCTGTATTCAGGCATCAGCTTTGCCAAAGGGAAATGGGGGGAATGGAAGGGAGTAAGTAGGGCTCATCGCATTTCCCACCTGCTGGGACTGAGAGGTTCGAGTCCACCAAATGGATGTAATTGTACAAAGTCTATGCCTGTACTGAATCCTCACTGTTGTCCCTGGAGCACATAGCCAAGGAGGCACAGGTCTGTCATATGCAAGTAGTCGCTCAGTCAGCAGACTAACTTTTCTTTTTTAGGGGGGTAGGTAGTTAGGTTGTATTTATTTATTTTAATCAAGGTGCTAAGGATTGAACCCAGGATCTTGTGTTGATTACGCAAGCGCTCTGCCACTGAGCTGTACCTCCCACCTTAGTCTCTCAATCCTTCTGCTTAATAGCTTGGTAACTTTGGACCCACCCTTTTAACCTTATGTGCCTTCAGTTTCCTCATCCACAAAACAGGGATAATCTTACTCCATAATATTTCACAGAGTGTTATAAGGATTAAGTTAGTTAATCTATGTGATGTGGCTACAGTTCCTACTGCAGAGTGCACTTTCGGTATCTGTTTGCTGTTATCATCTTAAATAAGTTGTAAAATGTCAAACTATTTCCAGCCCTTTTAAATACATTGTTTGAAACGCGCCTTCTCCTTCACTTCAATCTAAATGGTATAACTTCAAGGCAGAGTGATTCATTCAAGGTTATTCTGGAGAGAAGCCCTGGTTAAGAATACAGAACTGGTTAGGCATGCAGGCTTCATCCGCAGAAAACTCAGGAGTTCTAAGTGACTTTGCCACTGAGGAGCTATTTGGCTTTGGGCAACTTTCTCCACTAGCTCCATTCTCCTAATTTTTTGAAATAAGAATGAAATACCTGATAGGGTTGAACTAAGATATAGTAAGATCATGCACGTAATGTACTTGCTGGTAGGCGTAAGCACATTTCCAAGGGTGGTTATGATTATTAATTGGCATTTGCCTAGTGATCTGTGGGAAAAACCTATACACTATAAGCTTTTCCACCATCACACAAGAAATTCAACCCGCACACAAACCTGGTTACAAATTAAATAAAGCTAGGACGGTTTTGTTTGAAAATTTCACTAATACAAAACCTATCAAATTGAAATAAAGATTTAGGTGACATTGCTGGTGTTTCTTGTAAATTCCCCAGTTTATGGAAGTATGTTTACCTCTCTGACAGACATCCAGAATACCATTCATCTGGCCACTTTCTGTCCCCTTAACTTAGCTATTATGGTCTTGGGTTCATATTTTCATATTATAAGCACAAGGTTGGTCTCCCAATTTTTCCTACACAATTTTCCTGTCAAATAAAATTTGTACTTCATTTCATTCTACCTTCCTCATGAAGATTAAAAAACAGATCTTGAAGCCTTTTATAAAACATACTATATATTTTCAAGGCAATGAAAATAATTTTAAAAATAAAATAATGAAGTAGTACCAGCCTCTTGTGAGAAAGAGATGCCTAAACTTCGTAAGGCCCATTATCTGGGTCAGTCACCTGCAAACATTTTTCTGATCCCATGCACTTCTGAAGATAGGGAATGAGTTAGAAGGACTTGAGTCATACATGAACATATTACTGTCACCTCATAACCTCTGACCCTCCGCTGGCTCCTACAGCTGGCTGTTCTTTGGGGGCGTGCAGGTCTGCTAATCCAGTGTACAACTGTTGGGCAGTGGAGACCTGCATGCCTGACAGTGGCCAAGAGCCTCTGGTCCTGGTGGGAGGCTACAGTCTTCCTACCATCTCTGGTGAAGCCTCACTTTGCATTGTTCCTTCCTGGCTCCCCAAATGATATTCTGGACAGAAGTGCCTGCTCTGCCTGCATCCACGTCATTATTCTCATCAAGGCCACATCTTTTCCATGCATGAACCCTACAAAGTACATATTTTGCCTGTCCATATGTCCTAGTGCAAAATGATTTTTTATCTGACAAAAGTAGAATTGAGTTTATTTCAACCATCTATGTAATATTCTAATAGGCCACCACTGGAAACATTTAACCCTAGAATAAAAGTGAAAATTAATTTTAAAAATCTATACACTTAATACAAAAGCAGAGTTTAGGATTAGAAGATGTCTTTGAATCTTTGCTCTAATTGTTAGATGTCTTTGGATACAGTCTTTCTTAACTTAATTTTTCTTACCTTGAAAATGAAATGCTTATCTCATGTGGTTATCTTGTGATGCAGATATATTCAGTACATAAATCACCTAACATGGAACGTAGTATTTGACAGGAGCTCCGTGGCTATTAAGTCCTCACCTCCTCCCACCCACAAATAGCAGATATTCCTGAGAGCACGAAAAATCACATCAGAGACCCTGAAAAGAAACTTGTAATAAGTATTTACAAAATAATTGGGAAATGCAAGATATTCCTTCGAAGGTAAAAGGAAGATCTGGAGGGAGACTGAAAAGGAACAATGCCTGCATTCTTAACAGGACTCAGTGACTTCAGGGTTTATCTCTCCTTTTCCATTTCCTACCTATAAACTACTGAATGTTCACATAGCAGTAGTACCCTATAGCTACTTGACTGCTTCACCTTCTCAGAATAAATTTCTGACAGCCTAGATTTAGCAAAGCCAACATCTTTGAGTAAGACGGGAAGAACTGTCTACCAACCTCTAGGATAAGTTGCTGGGTGATTGGTTGGTGTATATGGAAAATTTGTTTGATAAATAAAGAATGGAAGGCAAAATAATAGAGATGATGTGTAAACCATAGTTTTTGCATAATTATTAGGTTAACATTCATGACATTAAGTAAAATAGCCTTCAAAAACTAAAAAAAAAAAATAATAAAACTTGACATCAGTTTTTACGGTGCATTGTAAAATCACAAAGTTATTTTATACCTTACTTAACTCTATTCAAATTTGCAGCTGCATTTGAACACTGGTTTTTCTGTATTTCTGAACTCTCCATCATGCTCTGGGTCTGGTGCTGGGGCCAGGCCAGATTTATTTTGCAAGCTGCACTGGGCTCTCAGGTGGCAATAATTAATGACCTTGGCCTTCAGCTTCAGGCATGGTAACTCACTTTGGATCGCTCTTCCAACCACTAAAGCAAAGTAAAATAGTTTTGCGCTGTAAAACCAACCCCCAATCAATACAAAGCGTCTGAGGTGTGTTTATTTATATATTTATTGCTTTTCATCTTCAAAGCACTTTAACAACATTAACTGATGGTCCTTAAAATAGGTGAACATGGTTTGATCATTAACTGATAGGTGCATATCTAAAGAGCCTGGCAACACCAACTTGAAAAACCTAAGATGCGGAAGTGGCTACAACTCAGAGAGAGGACAATTTCCTTCGTGTTTTCTCTCTTCCTCACTTCTGGGGAAAGGTTTTATTCGCGTTTACTCTGTGTCTGACAACCAAAACGAAAACGAAAAAAATCTTGTCAACAGAGCAGAGCACAGCTGGGCCAGGGACATGGGCTGTGTGGTGGATTCCGATTTCTTCAGGTCAGTAGTGCACTGGAATATTCACATTGCTTTGCCAGAGTACTCAGGAGAGCTGAGTTATCAAAAGCTAATTACTCAGACTAGGTTTGTTTGTTTGTTTTGCAGTTTTTTAACATTGCTATTTTTTTTAACTGAAGTATAGTCAGTTACAATGTGTCAATTTCTGGTGTCAGACAAGCTATTGAAAGCACCCCTCACCCTCAATTATCTAGCTGTTTTAGATGAAAATGGGTGTGGTGCTTTCATTTTTTTGCTAGTGGAAAAGTGCTGACATTTCTGCATAATTTCCTCCTTTTCCTACTTTAGTTAGCATGTGTTTGATAGAAGGTTATCCCCGGTGTTTTCCAAATTATTATTATTACTCTAAAAACACCATCTGTGATTGAGGTCGCAGTTCATTGCTAGGGCTGTGCTTAGTACGAGTCCTCACTGTTTAGTACTCTGAGATTAGCAGGTTGCTACCTTGTTTTCCCTCTCTCTTACTTTTATTCAGAAAGTAAAAAAAAAAAGAAGTCTGCTCATTCATACGGTTCCAACATCAAAATAAAAAGTAATTAAATTATATTGTGAGGCTAATTTCTAAGTGCAGCTCTCTTTTAAAACAAAATGCTTTAACAATTTCAAAAAGGGGTAACAACAGCCTTGGAACATTTCTAGATAACCTGTAAAAATGAGTGGGTTCTCCTTTGTTTTCTTGTTTTCTAATAACAATTGCTGTGAGAAGTGGAAACTGTCATGTGTTTGGCTTTAAAATCAGTGCAAAGTTTATGGCTTTCTCTTTTAAAATCATTAGGCCACATGCTGAGAACTTGAGCTGTTTGCTCCTGATTACCAGTGAGACAGGAAAGCAATTAGTAGAGCAATTAACTCAATATGTAGTGGGACCTTCCATTAGCCACTTTCAATCTAAGAGCCCAGTATATAAATGCCTCAGTTCACAGGACACCTTTTCAAAGAATAAATAAAATGATCTTGAAACAAGAGGCTCTTTAGATATGCATTTATCAGTTAATGATCAAACTATACAAAAAACAGTATCAGAGCAGACTAGTTACTAAATGGTGTTATTCTTACCCCCAAAACTCACTTGCTCCTAGCTAGACTTATATTTGCTCTTTTGACCTCAGTGATCTGTTATTTTTTAATAAATTACTTCTCAAAATAATAAACATTAAAGTGAATAATGTGATGATAAATTCCAATTTAGCTCAATAGGACTTATTACAAAATTAGGTTTTTCCCCACAAGTCCAGTATTGTAGGCTAAAGTGATGACTATTTTTTTTTTTTTTTTGGATCTGAAAGATTTCCTGTGGGTTTTGAATTTCTAATCTTTAAATTTCTAAGTTTTGGGGATGAAATCTGTTTTTCTCCATTTGTCATAATACATTTTCTCATAAGATTAATCCTTTAACCATATCACTCATTTCAGGGTAAGTTTTTTTGAATGATTTTTACATTTAAAAGTTCACCTGAGGATTTATAATTGGTACCTTTGTACCACAATGGTGATACACTCTTGCATCTATTTAAAGCATTATTTTGTTTTATTAACGGTCAGGTTAACATGATGGGCAAATAATGAAGCACGAACTCCACATCAGAGTTTGAATACTGAAGATATCGCATGTGATGAAAATTGAAGTCTGAGGTTAGCAGAGGCATGTCTGCCCGTGGAACCTACTCAGGTGTGCTGTTACCTCCTCCTGCAACATGACGAACGTTCTCAAAGAACTATTGATTTTGTAAGAGTTGAACTTTTACCATTGATTGTGATACTAATTAAATATGTCTAACACTTCACTGAAGAGAGAAAATATAATAATCTAAGTCATCAGACAGTCTTAACTATATTGAATCATTTGCTCTGAAGAATGCGATACCAACCCTTCGGATCCTGTTTTTCTGCCAGGTCTGCCAAGGCCACGTAGCACTGAAGCTCTTAGTTTCAAAGACAGAAACACTGCAGGAGTCAGGCACTAATTGGCCTTAATGTGCTTCAGAGTGTAGTGTTCTAATTGGCATGCTATCCGAGGCATTACCCAGACTGTACAAAGAGGATGCTTTATGCAGACTACCTTTGGCATCTGTGTCCCTGTTGCCTGGTCAGTTATTTGACATCCAGTGACCTCTAGTGAGAACCAGAAGTTGTTAGCCAACATAAATTTCCTTGCCCAGTTTGAGTCCCTATAGGAACTCCAGAAAAAGACAGAAAAGAACTTCAGCAAGGCTCACAGAATGCTTTTTATTTTTTCAGATCACAGCATTAATTCAAGTTTGAGAGGGTGAAAATATTAATATATTTATACCTCTTTAGAAATCTTCAAATTTTCTAGAAATTTCACTATGTCATTAGAGTACCTTCAATCACTACACTAGAGAAAATTTAAATGCATACAAATAAAAGGAAAGGCATAAAAATTCAATGATAATACAAGCTGAGTATCAAAGGAAAAAAGAAAGTAATGTGCCTCTTCCATATGTCACAGGTAAAAGTGGACAGTTATTTGGCATTTGTTTTTAGCAAATAGTTTTGCAGATTATATGGTCAAATTTTAGAATGATACAACTATACTATGGTTTAATTAATCCTAGAAGGCATATTATTATTCCCTGAAATTGAAATATTGAATAATTAATAATTAATGCTAATTAATTAACAATTCAATGCTAAATATATAAGCATAAATAAATACATAAAGTATGAATATCATGGCCTTAATTCTCAAAGCACATAGCATAGCACCTAGCATTCTGAACAATTTAGTTATAACAACTATAACTTTTATAACAATGATTTGAGTTCATTGTATACTTATTAACAGAATAACCTAGGCACAGAAAGATGAATGACACATAGTCACCACTCTCCCTGGTTGTGTAATGTAGTAGGGTGCATGGCAAAGGTAACTTGATGCAATGTGATAAATACCTTATATGAGGAACAAATGAAAACTTACAGGTGTCCCGTGAATAATGATCACTTTCACTTTAGGAAATGAGGGGAGAGTTTTCATAGCAGTGTTGGATCCTAATAGAGCTTATGAGGGAGAATGAAAGCGGAAAAGGCAAGCACCTTTCTGCCTCTTTTGATATTCTCTAAACCTTGTTTATCTTACTCTGCCTTATTTTAGCCTTTACTTAATCTGTTATATGACTATAGAAAATATTTTCTCTTTTACATCTCACCTTGCACAATAATCCCCTATTTTTTCTTAAATTTCACATATTTTTTATAATTTTCCATATTTTAGTATTTTTATTTTTAAGAACAGTGAACATATTAGTGCATTGTTTCCATCAGGGTATTTGGTATGAATAATACACATTTTAAAAGGACTTTAACTTAACATTTATATAAAGTTTTTCGAGGTTTCAGAACTACAGTCCCTGTGGGAATTATAAAATTTATTCTCACTTAAAAAAACTGGAGCACTCCATACCTCATCAGTGCTATAACATTTAAATATGTTCCCAGAAACAAGAGTTCAATCAAAAATCCTTCCTCAGTCATAGCCACAGCAATTAGACAAGAAAAATAAATAAAAGGTATCCAAATTGGAAGGGAAGAGGTAGAATTGTCATTATATGCAGATAACAGGATAACTATATATAGAAAACCCTAAAGACTCCACACAAAAACTATTAGAACCGATAAATGAATTCAGCAAGGTAGCAGGATACAAATTTAACCTACAGAAATCTGTTGCATTTCTTTATACTAACAATGAAGTATCAGAAAGGGAAAGTAAAAAAACAACCCCTTTTAAAATTGCATCAAAAAATAAAATACTTGTGAATAAACCAGACCAAGTAAGTGAAAGACTTACATGCAGAAACTATCAATATTCCAGTTTTATTGAGATATAATTGACATATAGCACTGTGTAAGTTTAAGGTGTACAGCATAATGATTTAACTTACATATCAAGAAATGATTACTATAATAAGTTTGGTGAACACTCATCTCATAAAGATAGAAAATTAAAGAAATAGAAAAAAATATTTTTCCCTTGGGATGAGAACTCAGGATTTTTCTCTTAACAGCTTTTACATGTAACGTACAGCAGTGTTAATTATATTAATCAGGTTGTACACTACATACCTAGTACATATTTATCTTATACCTTCAAGTTTGTACCTTTTGATTACCTTCATCCAATTCACCCTCCCCTCAAACTCTGTCTCTGGTAACTACAAGTCTGATCTCTTTTTCTGTGAGTTTTTTTATTTGTTATTGAAGTATATTTGACCTACAACACCATGTTAGTACCTGTTACACAGCATAGTGATTCAATATTTCTGCACATTTCAAAATGATCACTGCAATAAACCTAGTTAAGATCTGTCATCAAAGATACTGCGTAATTATTGACTACAAACACATTTTCTTATTTAGTCAATCGAGCATAAAATTAATTGATTGTATTTGGCCATATTGTAACTTGTTTGGTACGATTATCTTTTATCTCTCTTTTTCTCTTTTAGGTAGGGAGTTTAGTCTAAATAGTCCTAGATCTATTCTTATGGATCTAGCTTCCCAAGATCTGTATAAGTTGGCTTTTAAACTAAAGAAAATTATATGACAAGATAGACATTTACATGATTTTTTTTTCTTCATCCTATTTGGCAATACTGAACTAGGATCAAATTTTGTAATTAGTAATTTTGAAAATGTAATTTCAATTAATCAACCAATATAATTCAACTATAAACAAATGTATGGAATGAGACGACAGGTAGTTAGAAAATCTGTTTTAATTTTTAAAACATCAGCTGTTAGAATCATTTAAAGATACTTAGTTGGCTTGGATCATCAGAATCATAGCAATTGAAATGATCACAGATCATGTCCAACTCCCTCATTTCTAAAATAATTGAAACTGTGATTCTCTTGGAGATTCGCACGAATGCCAGGTAGCCAGTAAGACTCTTAGTTGCAGTCATTTTGTTTGGGTTTAGTCTGAATTTTCTCTTTCAATTTCTGATTCAGAATTTGAGTCAGATGACTGAATTCTCACAAATTCTTTGGAAAGTATGTGAGTGTTAGTACTTTAGAAAATACTTGAGATACTACAGAATGAGCATTGCTTAGCTGTGTCTCCACATACAAAAGGCAATGGATGAAGGCATTTTCTTCTACGTAATGGATGGAGGGGAACTGACCAGAAGCATCCACATCACTCTCCTGGGGTTCTCTTGGCCGTCATCTGACACCATCAACAGGCATATCCACTCAGATACTCACTAATTACTCAGAGAAAAATTAGTACTGGGTAAAATATTATCCACAGATTATATGGTAGAATTTATTTTTGGTGATGTTGATATTGTTTTATTGCTCTCTGAAGAACCTGACTCAAAAAATAAACCAATGCAGGGAAATAAATTCAATTTTACTTTATTTCCAACTCAATTCAACCAGTATTCTGTTATACATTCTAAAGAACAAAATGGAAAAGACATGATTTCTTACCTGAAGCAAAACATGTTTTTTTTAATGTGAAAACAGTCACCCGGAAGCTGATTCTTTGGCTGCCATGGAAATTCAAAATTGGTGCATAACCATAAAATGATGCCTAAAGAAATAAGTCTAAATCTTTTGACCTTGTACATTATTTTGTATTTCTGCTTTGTCACCCTTTCATAAACACAATGCTGGATACAATAGACTCTGTATATTGTATATATATAAATTGCATGCTAGATAGATTCTTCTTGGGTAATACTACCATCTACTTTGTTGGTTAGCTGAATTGAAATGTACACTTACCTTGGCAGTGCCAGTAAGTTGGAGAAAGATTGTGCTTCTTTCAGAATGTTGAACATTATCTACCCATCAGCAGTAACTGTTTTTCTGTATCAATACCCAGTTTGCTATAAGATACATCATACGTTCAGACCTTTTTGATTACTTAGGTCATACATTTTATCACTGAAATTTATGGTTTTTCCCTGCTAACTTTTATGAATGTTTCTGAATACTGCATGCCCTAAGCTTTGGAGGCTTAGCAGCATGCAACCTAAACAGGTTTAGAGTCTCTAGAGTCTCTAGTCTCCGTTCAGCTGACTTTTCAGTTCTTTCAAATTTTTCCAAGTGGTATATCTGGTACAGGGATTAGAGCAACTTTTCCATTTGTGGAAGTTCCTTTGTAGAAAGATGATGATTTTTTCTTCTGAGATTCTTGATTCTTTCATGGATATTCAGGTTTTTACTATATCTTCAGTCAAACGTGATAATTTCATTTTTCTTAGAAAATTATGAACTCCATTTCATTAGTTTGATTAAGATTTTAAAATTTACAAACGTTTACATAAATGCAATGTTTTATTATAATCTTTAGCTTTTTAATTGTACAACGCATACTCTTTTTGGTTTCAATGTTACACATTTCCAATTTAACTTTCACTTAATTATTAGACTAGTCAAAAATTTTGTTTTTGGTTGATTTATCTTTTTCTTAATTGATTCCTTTTACATTTTATACTCATTTTATTGAAGTTTAAAAAAAACAGTTAAAAATCCTCAACACATGTAATTCTATTTTTTTAAACAGAAGATTTATTATACTGTGTATATCACTTGGAGTTTAGTTGCAGGAGGAAAAACTGTCCTGTCAGTTTTAAGCAAAAACAAATTTAATAGAATTGAACACTTAGAGAGATGTTAGGAGGCCTGAAGAAGCAAGCTTGATTCTGATGCAGCTGGAATGACCCCGGAAGAAGACCACAGAACTGGCCTATTAGGGAGATACCATAGTTGATACAATCAGAAAGGGAAGAATTGGAATGGCATTGCTGGAAATGTTGACTTTAAGAACACACCCCTTAGCTTCGATCCAGAAATCAGGAAATCACTGTCACCACCACACCTATTTCTGATGCAACACTGAAACACTGCTGCAGAAAACCCAATTTCTCTACCACAATGTCTACCAGGAGAAACTGCCTCTTCAACAGGAAACTGCTTCTCCCTGTTTTCATATTTTTTAAAAAAATTATTTTTTTATTGCAATATAGTCAGTTTACAATGTTGCATCAATTTCTGGTGTATAGCATAATGTTTCAGTCATACATGTACATACATATATTCCTTTTCATATTCTTTTTCATTATAGGTTACTATAAGATAATGAATACAGTTCCCTGTGCTGTACAGTATAAACTTGTTGTTTACCTATTTTATATATAGTGGTTAGTATCTGCAAGTCTTGAACTCGCAATTTATCCCTTCCCTCTCCTTTCCCCCTTTGGCAACCGTAAGTTTGTTTTCTGTGTCTGTGAGTCTGTTTCTGTTTCATAAAGAAGTTCATCTTTTAGAGCCCTGCTGTCCACCATTGTCGCCATTAACCACATGTGGCCACTGAACACTTGAAATGTGATTAGTACAGATGGAGATGTACTGTGAGTTTAAATTACACACCAGACATCAAAGACTAAATGGGAAAAAAGGAATGTACAACATCCCAATTTTTAAATATTGATTATATGTTGAAATGACAATATTTTGAATATATTGGGTAAAGTAAAATGCATTATTAAAATAATTCCATCTGTTGACTTTTTGTAATGTGCCTATTAGAAGATTTTAAATTACATATGTGGCTAATATTAAATTTCTACTGTAAAGTGCTGTTCTAGAACTCACAAGAGTGCATCTCTTAGAATAACCAATTTCACATCCAAAAATTTAGTTGTAAGGAAGTCATGTAGAAGTCAGGTTTAGCTTTCTAGCTCCTGTCATTCAGAAAGCCCTCCAACTGAAAGCTGAAATGGATACTAAGCAAGCTAAGTCACTGTATCTTCCACATGAAGTATTATTTAGTGAAGAGCTTAGGCAATATGTCATAAAATTTAAAATTTACTTTTCTCATTGCAATGATTTTTGATAGTATGTAGTTTTATCCTGGTTTTATTAAGTTTTATTCAAAATTAATTAGAAATTGAATTTTAAAAAAATTTTTTAAATATCAGAGTACCTGAATTGTTCTTTTCTTTTCTTTTGCCAATATATTATTAATTTGTATTTCCTTTTATTTTTTACAATGTGATCAAAAGAGGTGAACTTGGGTATTTTTTTTGCTGTTTGGACTGCATTAGGATATTTTTCTGTGTGGCCAAAATATAACCAGTTTGCAAAGGCCCCATAGGCATGAGAAAGGAACAGGTTTTCTCTTGTGTAACATAAGAAACTAATTTGTATGTGTTAATAGTCTATTTGTATTAATCAAACTGTCATTCCCTTGCTTTTTGGGTTTTTGTTATTGTTGCATTTTGTTTTGTTTTAAGTCTGGCAGTTCTGCCAAAGATAGGGATGTTTAAAAGTCTCCAATTTTGCTAAATATAATTTAGAATAAGGAGATGAAGTAAAACATTTCACAAATGTGCAAAATATAGGCAACCATGGGTTACGTGTAATCTAAAATGTAAAAACAAGAATCATGAAAGGTTCAGTGTGAGGCAACTTTTTGTCTGTGGGGATTGAAAAAAGACACCGTATAGGACAAGACATTTTATGGGATTCTTAAAATATGAGTAGGATTTGGTGTTACAAACGAGAGGAATAGGTTGAAGCCCATGGGAACAAATAATCCAAGATTGGTCTTCTGACACACAGTGAATGTTTGCTAAAGCTAATGATACAGATTGCTTGGAATGTGAGTTACATATTGGGAAGAAAAGGAAAGGAACCTTAAAAGAAAGGTGGTTCAGGCTGCAGGATTGTTAATGTTATAGGCAATGAGGAGACATTCAAGATTTCTCTCTGAAAAAGAGAGAAACATCAGAGAGTTGATGGTTTTGGAAGATTAATCTGGTGTAGAGTATATGGAGGGGAATATTGCCACAGTGCATGTCAGCCATGACAGTGAAAACGTCAGCCCACTGAATGGAGTATTAAATACTCCATCAAGTAAATACATTGCTATGAAGGAGTAACTCATAGAATTTGATAAGATTCTTTTTTTTTTTTTTTTCCCCAATGGAAAGGAACAGCAAAGGAAAAAGCAGAGTCAACCCCTACCCAAAGAGTTCTGGCCAGAATGACCAGCGATGCTAGGAACAGAAAATGAAAAGGCCGAGAAGATATGTTAGCTCCCCAGGTTATATCTCTGTGCTCAAATCTCACATATTCAGTTCCCAATCTCTGTTTGGATACTTGTTCAGCTAAAAGTTTGCACATTCAAGTTAAATTCTTAACCCAGACAGCTCTTCTCCACTCTAACTCTACCTGACATTGTAGCCATGTTTCTCATCTCAGTGAATTTTCTTTCTTACATATTAAAATTTATTTGAAAATATTTGCTTAATGGCTACATAATATTCTACCTTATGGAAGCAGCAAAACTACCTTTGCCATTTCTCAATTGTTGGACATTTAGACATTCCCAGTTTTGTGATGCTTCAATGAATGTTCTTACTTGTATTTATATCTTAAGTTACTTTTGTTATTTCCTTAGAATGTATTTCTTAGCATAATACCATAAGAATAAAAACATATAGTGAAATTAATGTCAAAATTATGATCATTAATCTTATATATTATCTTCTCAGAAGGTTTTATTATGTTAATATTCTATTAGCAACATATGAGAGTGTGTATTCTCCCTATATACATAACATACCTACCCAATAGTGAATATAATCTACTTTTAATCTTTGACAATTTTAACATGCAAAGAAGTATTATCACATTAACTAAAATTTATTTGATTGAATACTAGTGATGTTGAACAATTTTTTAAATATTTATTAAACATTTGTATTGGTTTTTCTGAGAATGACCTTTTATAATCCTTGCCCAGTTTTCAATTGGACACTTTGGATTTTCTTTATGGATTTTTTTGTTCTGTTTTTCACAATCACTGTAAATATTTTCCCCAATTTTGTTTTTTTTTTTTAATTCATGTGACATATTTATGACTCACAGAAATTTCTACTTTTTTATGGTCTTAATTCAATCACTCTTTACCTTTTGATTTCGTTTTAGTTTATGATGGCTTCATTTATACCTAAAGATCAGATGATGTATGCAATTTACTTTCTGCATATTTTGTCTGTATTATTCCTACTGTAATAAGCTGGGATACCAGTTTTCCTAACACCGTTTTAATGACCAATTCTTCCTTTCACAATAGTTTGTGATACCAGAGTCTACTTACAAACTATAGATTCTGTTCTCTTGAAGTGTCTGCTTATATAGTTCTAGATCTACATTGTTCTAATTATTTTAACTTCATATTATATATGCTTAATATGGCATAGTGTTTATATTATGGTATATACATTTCTTTAGGCACCTAATTATTTGCTGACACTGCTCTCTTATGAGTCTCCTTGCTCAAAACATGTCTTACCCATGAACATCTGTGATGGTTAATTTTATTGACCAGGCCACAGGGTGTCCAGATATTTGGTTAAACATTATTCTGGCTATTTCTGAACAACATTAACATTTAAATCAATAGACTGAGTAAAGCAGATTGCCCTCGCCTATGTGGGTGGGCCTCTGAGATGTGTGTACACGTCTCCTATCAGTTCTGTTTTCCTGGAAAACCCTGACTTAATACAATTTCTAATGATTTTAAGCAAATAAAACTCCAATGAAGATTTTTTGGAATTATATGAACTCTACAAATTAATTAGGAGATACCTGACATCTCTAAACTAATCTATGTTTTTATTCAGGAAAATCATTCTTACATTCATTTAAGTCAGCTTTATTGTCTCTCAGTAAATTTTCTATTTTTTCCTTCATAAAGATACTGAACTTTAATTTAAAGTTATTCTTAGGTATTTTTATTGCAGATAAGTGGGTTATTTTCTATCAGAGTAGCTAGCGTTAAATTGGAGTTAGTGGACTCTGATTATCCATCACTGTAGGAGCCTGATTTCTCCCAGGACAACCAAGCACTCAAATGCTTGTTTAATAAAGAGTTTGGTTCTTGCCTTCCTTTGGGTAATGTTCATTAAAGAGAGTAGTGGGTTTTGTTTACATGAAAAAAACATTTATTGGACCAAGTTCATATATGCTTTAATTTTTTTTTCATTCAACAAACATTTATTATTATGCAGACCTGGCTCCTCACCAGACCCAGGGGATACAAGAGGGGACAGATGGGGGCATGGCCGGTACAATTAACACATATATGCTTTAATTTGAGAGAAATAGTTCTTCTACAACATGGAGGTGAAGGGCCAAGGGAGAAAACACTAGATACTGGCCTCCATGTAATAGATTTGTGAACAGTCTATCTTAACTCTCCCAGAAAGAGGAAAATAGCTCTCCTTCCTCATTAGAAACACTACACATGAGATCACTCATATGTGGAATCTAAAAAAAAAGAGAAAGAAAGAAAAAAAGACAAATGAACATAGAACATAAATACAAAATAGAAACAGACTCACAGACATAGAATACAAACTTGTGGTTGCCAGGAAGGAGGTGGGTGGGAAGGGACAGACTGGGAGTTCGAAATTTGTAGACACTGGCAGGCATATGCAGAATAGATAAACAAGATTATACTGTGTAGCACAGGGAAATATGTACAAGATCTTGTGGTAGCTCACCGTGGAAAAAGTATGCGGCAATCAATATATGTATATTCATGTATTAGAGAATTTACTAATGCTTAGTATACTCAAGGCTCTGGAAATTCAATAAGATCCTGAAGTGTGGGATCTGGTTTAACAAATGCTTGTATATCTGAACTTGCACCCATAAGCAGTCTTGCTATGCTCAGCCTTTGTCATCAGAGACTTATTTAGTGTCTACACAGGTTTCATTCTCTACTGCACTGTGGATAGCAGAAGCATATTAGAATTACTAAGAAGGGTGTAACCCTTACCAGAGACCCAAATCACTTGAATAATTTCAAGTTTGTCTTCAGAAAAACAAGATTACATGTGTTTCTAATCATAAATGACAGTAATATCGTCAATTGTAAGGGACTATTATAATTGTAAAATGTTACAAAGAAAAACCAGGATCTTAGATAGCCTACAGCCAGGTGTAACAATTCAGTGTGGAAATCATTTCAAGCAAGACAAAGAGCCATAACAAACCTTTATGTTCACTTGGTTGCTTTCTTTCTTTCTTGCAGTTTTATTTTTTTATTCTTTTTTTCAATTAAAGTATAGTTGATTTACAGTGTGTCAGATGTACAGCAAAGTAATATCGTACAACAACCTATTTGTTTATTTTTATTGAAGTATAGTTGACAGCAATATTATATTAGTTTTAGGTGTACAACATAGTGATTCAATATTTTTGTAGATTATATGCCATACAAAGTTATAAAATATTGCCTATATTCCCTGTGCTGTACAATATATCTGTAACTTATTTATTTTATATCTAGTAGTTTGTACTTCTTAATCCCCTTCACCTATTTCACACCTCTCCCAACCCTTCCCCACTCTAGTAGCCACTCATGTGTTCTCTGTATCTGAGTCTGTTTCTGTTTTGTTAAATTTGTTTGTTTTATTTTTGTTTTTTTTTTTGTTTTACTTGGGAGGGAGGTAATTGGGTTTGTTTGTTTGTTTGTTTGTTTGTTTATTCTTTCATTCATTCAATGGAGGTGCTGGGGATTGAACCCAGGACCTTGTGCATGCTAAGCACACACTCTACCATGGAGCTCTACCTGCCCCCGTGTTTGTGTTATTTTTTTAGATTCCAAAAGTCAGTTGCTTTAAATGATACTCTAGTAACTAGCAATTTTAGTAGCTTCCTTCTTTTATATGTGGTGGTGTGATATATGTTAGTAAATACTATGCATTTTTTCTCCAGTAAATGATACCAAAATAATTTTATAATCATTTTGCAGCTCCTTTCTAAGCAGACGTTCTTCAGAACATCTGAAATAGGATGGTTCAGGTGTGAAAAAAATCAAAAGCAGTTTCTCTTTAAGTTCCACACAACATATGGAATCTCACTTTGGCTGGCAGAGATACTATTGGGGGAAAAAAATCAGAAATCTCCTCCATATCTCTCCAGAAAGTGAATCCTTCTGAACCAACTTTGATTATTTTCTCATGTAAAAGTGAAATAAAAATGTAGCTAAAACACACTACCTAGAGAATGCCACTATGTGCAGCTTATCGCCAACATGAGGACATTTAGAGGGACTCTATTAAAAAGGTATATACTTCTTGGAGGTTAAAAATCCAAACCAAAAGTTTCCCTACCAAAATTCATTTAAATACAGTTAATTTTTTTATGCATTTCAGTGAAAGCCATTCTCACACATAAGCACTTACAAGGTCAAGAGGAAGATTAATTGTCAAATAATAGCAAAAGGGTTTGGTGGTTTGAATCACTGGGACAGCAGTTTAAAATGTCACAGCTGGAAAAGACCTACTGTGCAATCTAATTCCGTTCTTTCATTTTTATAGGTGAGAAACCTGAGATTCAGAGAGGTTTCAGCACTCACTCACGGTCGCTCAGGACCAGTGCCACCAAGTCAGGGCTCTTTGTTGTGATTTCAGTGTTCTTTCTTTGATCCTATGAAACCTATAGGCTGATTTTGCACTTGGAACGTCTAAACAGCCAGACTGTGCCACTGCATATAACTTGTTCAGCTTTTTAAACTAATTTAGTCAATTAAAGCTCAAAGTAAATATATGTATTTATTAGTTGTCCTCGATCAAAAAAGCTGGCTGTGGAAAACTTTACATTTTAGTCAAATGCCACAATTTCACATAAAAGCAGCCTTAAGAAAGAAGATGGCCAACTGAGGGAAGTGACTAAATTTAGCCTAATTTTTTGTACTTACGTGGATTGTAATACTATTTTCAACACAAATTTCTTTTTACCTAAAGAATGTCTCAGTATTACTAGTTGTGACCACTCCAGCCTTTAGACTAGATGTTAATTATAAACATCTTTCCACAAAACAGAAACATAATGGAATTCCTGTTTGAGGAGCCATTCACATATTTTTATCAGAATTTCCACACTACTCTACAGGTACTTAAAACAAAAACTACATTCTAGGAATATTCCATGGATAGACCTACATTTACAACAATGTTTTATATCGTATTTGCAATTCATGCATGAGACTTCAGTTCTGATATTTCCTAGACCATGTCACCATTGTCTGTTGTGTATGACTTTTAAAGCGTTGTGATTAAAATTTGGGTGAAACTCTATGACTTCTTTCTCCTGACAACAAATCTCAGTATTGACCAAATTTCTCAAGTTGAACTGGCTTATTTTTAGGCTGTGCCACAACTAATTAGAAGCTCTTGAGGTTCCGAAAGGCTCACACTAGTGCATATTCTACGGTGATAAAATCTCTTCATCACAAATACACTCTTGGGGTGACCGTGCACCCTCACATCCTCACTTCCTTGTTTCTCCCTTGTTAGTGCCGGTTTATTCCTGTGGCACCAGCAGTGTAGTAATATCTCGGCCACTCTCAAAAGTGTCTCAGTTTAGGTGATCAATTTTATGCTTACTATGGTGATGATGCAAGAAAACAATACAGTACTTACAGTCCTTCTAATATACCCAAAAGATAAAATATGGGGGACACTGCTTAGAGTTGTCTTTGTGCCCCTGATGTTGCTGCTATAATTAAAACTAAACTCCTCGTGGCCTCGGACCAACTGCTCCGTATTGTTCACGGTCACGTGAGGCCGTTTTGAGGGTCAGCGTGTTATTTGCTCCACAAGGGCTGCAGCTTAGCCTTAGGAATGATCACACTGGATTGCAAGGTCAGTGTTGCTAATGATCTTTATCTCTTCTCTGCCAAAAGCTCTGACTCTTTCTAAAAATCTATACGCGGTGGTTTCTGACCTTCCTTCATCACATGGCACACAAAGCTGCCCTGCTTCATCCTTTTTCCTTGTCATGAAAGAGCATCTGAGGGAGTTCGAAGTTGAAAGAGCTTTCAGACATTGGCCGGAGTCTTCAGACAGTTCAGTTGGCAGAAGAGCAGAAAAACTACCTTGCTTACGTTAGCTTCAGTGTCAGGAGTATTTAAAAATTAATACTATTTTAATTTTCACATATCATGTTGCTTGAGCTTATTATAATCAATCTTGAATTAACTTGTGGTTTAGAGATGATCAAAGTTGACAGTCTATAGAATAAATTACAGAACATATGCAGTTACACACTCTTTCACTAACAAATAGGAGAGAAAAATGAAATCTATTGCTGCTGGATATTACTTGACTGCTGGCAATATTTACAGTACTAACGTGCTAACTGCGCTCTGGCAAAGAGGCATTGTTTCTTCTTATGTGATCGAGGTGCACATTTGAGCAGTCACGGTAGTCCTGGCACGAAAGGTCATGAACAAAAATTCATTTTCCTATGGTGGGCAGTCCAAAGACGCTAACACCTAGAATTCCCCTGAATCGCTGCAGATTAATAGTGCTTTTCTGTGTGCGTGTGTTTGTGTGTGTGGTATGTGGTATGTGTGTTTAGTTTGTGGCTGTGTGCATGCAGGAAAGAGAGAGAAAGAAAAACCAGCTTTTAACCACATTCATACCTCTGGAATGGTTCTTGCCAACTTCACCACCACGACAGCTCACAGGGCAAGAATAATTTAAGAGGCCAAAAAAAAAAAAAATCACTTTTGAAGTGGAAGACACAAAGTTTAAAACAGAGGAAATTAATCCAGTTAAAATGTTAAAGTAACATATAGTAATATTCCTGGTATGTATCCTTAGATAAGAAAAAAAAAGAATCAGTGTGTAATTTTTCATATTGTTTAAGAAAACTCACAATTAAAACCTTCCATTTGACTGGCATCATGTTAATCCAACACAAAAGAATCAATCAGAGGTCTGCATGAGCTTTCAGAGCTCAATTGGAAATATAAAAAATTAAATTTCTCATAGTGAATACTGTCATAAACAAAGTATCAGCTCTTTGTCGAGGCATAGCACGGTGATTAAGTCAAGCACTAGAGATCATATGAATAAATGAAAATTAGAGATGAAAGGAGAAGATAAGCCTGCAGGATTTCCCAGCTTAAAAAAAAATAATAATGTTGAGATTCAGCCTCCACAATAAATGAGAAGGTTAAACAAACAAACAAACAAACAAATGTCACTGAACGGTCTGTGACATTACCTTCATTGTTTGGCCCAAAAGTTACGGCATCAGACAAATGACCAGGCGTCTTGCAAGTGTAGCCTGTTTTGAAATTGTTGCCCAATATTGGGCCTGCACCACTTTTCAGTACGCTTAACCTCTGATAAAGTTTTTTAAACTCTGAAATGAACTATGAAAATGAATACTAATATTAAAGAGCAAACTCTATTCTGGTTAAGTGTCCAGATTATATAAGGTACAGAAACCACAAAAAAAAACAGGATTATTCTGGCACTAAGGGGTTATTGAGTACTAGCTATGCAGTTAAATTTTCTTGAATATAATATTAATATCATTATTGCCATTTTACAATATTTCAAAAACACAAATACATCTGGCCTTCCCTTGCAGCTCCATCTGGTCTCCTTGGGAAACGAAGTCCTGGCACACTTGGGATCAGCCAGAATCAGCCTTCACCTTGAATTCCTGAGATCCACGCAGGTGTTACTACCCTTTTCTAGTCTGGGGGCTGAGCTTCCCGGCAGTGGCCCTCGGGCTCTCACTAGGCCACAGGGAGAAAGTATGTCGTCACTTTTGCCTTCCTCGGGGCCTCTCGGGGACTCTGACACCCCCTGCTTGCCCGGAGCCCTTGAGAACAAGTCGCTGCTCAGCCCAGAATTAGATACTATGGACTTGGGAGATGAGCAGGTGACCTGTTTTCAGAATTCTCCCCTAAGTAAGGTGCTTTAAGCCTACGTTTTCCTAGACAATTAGGCAGTTATGGTTGTATATAGTCCATGTATCTATTGGCATTAAACAGCTCTGCTGCAAATACGTTGAATAGCACCTTGCTCTTAATAGGCTGGTTAAAAAAAAAGGATTAGAACACTTCCTCTGATATTTCAGAGAAATGGGAATTTTTCTCATGGTTTTATTAATGTGTGTGACAATATGTATTATATTCATTGTATGTGCATCTTAGATTAATATGTATATCAAAATAGTATTTAAATGTATATTTATATATTGAAAATGTCTCACAATTTGTTGTAATTTAATAGCTTAATAGACGAAAACTGATCTTGTTTTAATTTAACTTAATGAACATAGAAAAATCTACTCTTCTGTATAAGAGAAAAACAAGAATTTTCAGCAAGATTGTTGCTTCTTTTGTCTCTGTTGTTCAGTCCATTTGGTCCATCTTGGAAAAACGAGGCCTCTTCAAATAATTGTTCTCGATTTCCACAGGTTTTGCTAAGTTCTCACTCAGAAAAAATTTTCTAGCTAATATAAATATCCAGTAGTAAATATCAATTCATCTCCACAGTTTGTCAGATTACATCACTTTTCTTTTTTAGATTATGATAGAAATACACTGTTTTCTGGTGATGAAAACTGACTAAATCCCTTTTGGAAGAATTGATACTAATGACTGCTCCAAAACTGGCAAATTTGAAGCCACGAGCTTCTGACGTAGGTAAAGACAATGGCTAATTCAATATGTGCATGCAGAGAAAGACAGGGACAAAGACAGATTCAGGCACACAGAGACAAAAAGAGATACAGAGACACAGAAAGAGGATCAGACAGAGAAAGAGGATCACAGTGGCACAGAGAGAGTGAGTTTTGGCATAATAAAAACACATTTTCAAAAACTTATTTTTTTAGATTTGTGTATGATAAAATAGAGAAGATTTAAAAATTGACGAAAATCACTTGGGATTCCTGAAAAAGCCCACGTTCCAATTCAAAATTAATCGTGATTTTCCTGGGAAAAGTTTTCTCAAAAGAGTTATCACTAATTGGGATTGTTTGAGTGAATATTATTTTGTTTAGTTTTTAATTTGTTTATTAAATTTTGAGGTCATCTTAAGAAACCACAGCTGGCAGGAAAGTAATTTACAATAACGTCATGTGTTTTGTAGACACACAATAAATACTGACTGTTGATAAATCCATACCATATGAATTTGGTTGAATTGCTGAGAACAGAAAGTCAAGTATCCCTCTTTCTTGTTTTGTTGTCTTGTCTATATGTAATTTATTGACTTTTTAAGGAACAATAGCAAGCCTAACTTTTCTTTCCATGTAGGAAAGCAGACTTTTTTGCAATCTACAGAACATAGAGCATCCAAACAGATTCACGTAACTAGCCATCCCTGTAGATTTGAAAGTGTATGTGTTCACTTGTGTGTGTGCTCGTGTGAGTGCATGTGTGTTTGTAGTAAGTAGCCTCGTCAGGAGGAGCTGTGTGGCTGACACAGAGAAGACAGCCAGTTAATCTTCAGGCAATTTTCAGAAACTTCCTTGTGCTCCTCTAGGGCTTTCAAGATGATAGTTTTGTTCTGAGATCAATGGCTACATTTTGGTCCAGGAAGGTCTAATAAACAACGCATGATCCAAATGAATGTATGTGCCTTTAAAAAGTATTTTGCAATATTCTTTTTTTTTTTCCCCTCAAGTAGTCAAGACACAAATGATTTAAACCAGAAGTTAACCCTGCGGGTGAAACCTACTGAATATTTGGCTCTGGATGACTTGAAAATACTAAGTTTATCTTGTGAACATGGCCAGTGATAACAAATTGATCTAGGCAACCCAGGTAAGGAAAGAAAGAAGACAAATGAGAGGTGTCACTTGAAAAATCTTACGTAGCAGTTACTTCCACTCTTCCCATCTCCGCTCACAAAAACTTTTTTTCAAAAATGTGGGCTTTATTTAAAATTGTTGAGGACTGATCAGTATTGCAACAGGAAAACTTCTTTTTCACAAATGTGATTGGAGCCCCAAAGCCCAAATGGAGGTGACACCACAGAGTACAGTTCCCTGATGCTACTGGAGAAAAAAGCAATGGATTTTAAAGTATTTTTTTTTATCTTAGTATCTATGACAAAATGTCAAGTTTTATCAAATGTTAAATGTCACTTCTTTAAACCTATGGCTTTGAATTGTTACTGTTTTATTAAAAGTTATCAGTGTGGCCTAGATTAGTGATATGAATTGTTATTTTGCTTTATGGTTTGACAAGTACCTCTATGTCTTATTACTTAAAGAAAAATAGATATTATTTAAATAGCTCTTTTATTAGAATAAAAACGTTAAGTAATAGGAGCAGTAATTCATCCAGAGTATATTTTATTGATTAGTAACAGGTTCTTTTCCTTTTTTAAGCAAGCCATTTCCTTTTAGATTAAACGTATTGAGTTTTTTTTTTTTTAAATAAAACCCGGTGCTTTATTTCAGTTTTAGTCTTTTATTGCTTTTTGTAAATGACCATCCCTGAATTAGTAGTTTGTATGTCAATGTGCTATTTAGATTACATATACGTAGTATCTGGGATTTCTCAAAGAGATAATGAATTAAAGTTGTTATAGGAGAGAGAATTTGGAGTTTCTGATAGTCCCCAAATTTGAATACAATTTTAATATACCTTTTCTCTTATTGTACTTATGTTTCAAAATTCTGGTTGACAGGTAAGAAAGCACTGGTG
This sequence comes from Vicugna pacos, assembly GCF_048564905.1. Taxonomy (NCBI): domain Eukaryota; kingdom Metazoa; phylum Chordata; class Mammalia; order Artiodactyla; family Camelidae; genus Vicugna; species Vicugna pacos. The sequence continues at coordinate 10,384,417 of NC_132988.1, read as the reverse complement.
AAAGAGGTAAATTAGAAAATTCTATTGCTTGTGACTTCTTAAATACATTCTTGTTATGTTTCTAAAGAGCTTAAACACTGAAATCTAAGTAAACTTAGTTTTTTTGTCCTATTGCATGTTTTTAAAATAGAACAAGTTATATTTACCATTTTATAATCAAGTAATATATTTTTAATATTCCAAAACCTCAAATCTGACACTCCAGAGACAGAAGCATTTTTGTATACAGGCTGAGCATAAACAAGGAAGCATACGGCTCAAATCTTTGCCTTTAAGGGTAAGCAGTTTGCACAGCATGTCGTTCCAACAGATCATATTAGCATGTCCCCTGGGAGAGAGAAGTCAGTAAATGGTGTATCTCAGAAGTCTCCATGTATATGTTGATAATTTTACCTGTTGGTAAATTGTTTCAGTTTCAAAATTTTAAGTACAAGACATTACACACATTCCCCTGTGCCATTCCATCTGGAAACATGACACCTTAATTCAGTGTCTTTGGCAGCTTTTAGAACTGCAAGTTTGCTCACATGTTTGCCTACGTGGCTACAGAAACACTGTTCCATAAGGTAACATAAGATGTTTTACCCCAGGGAAATCTTTGGGTTCCAATTCAAAATAATACATCTACTAAAGTCCTGCATTTAGTTGTAATATTCCCAATACCTTTTGCTAAGAGAGAAAACATTTCACCTTGTAAAAGAGAATTTAAATATTTTTATTCTCAGACAGCACATAGCCTTTTTCAAACTTAAAAAAGAATCCAAGGCTATGGTGTCCGTCAGAGATACTGAGCTATGCTCCCATCTACTGTAAAGCCTGGTTAGAATTTCCCTTAGTTGCTATAAATATTTCAGCAATCTTGAAAGCTAAAATATCTCTAAGTCAGTTGAGATTGTTGATCACTTTTAGCTGGGTTAAAATAGATCACACTTAATTAAAGCCCATATCTTCATTATGGAGGTAACCCCTGTAATTTCAATCATAGCTACAACAGTAATAATAATAACTACCATTTACTGAAAGCTTGGACACTATGTTAAATCTCAGTTCATCGATACGACAGCACCATTAGGTGGATGCTAAAATGTTCCCATTTTCTAGATAAGAAAACTGAGGTTTACAAAGGTTGAGTAATAGTCCTAGTCATAGAGCTACAGTCATATAGGCTATAAATGGTTTAGTCATGACCCAAGTCTTGTCCATTCCGGAGCCTGCACTCATCACCACCGCCCTATACTGCCTATGTTCCTCATTGTAAAAACGTTTTAAATTAATCTACAGTTCAAAATTATTTTTTAAAGAATATCTGGGTGAGTGAGAGAAGATATACTGAGAGTTGTCTGTATCTCCTATGATCAGGCATGGAAGCTGAAGAGAAATTAAGCAAGCTTTTAATGCTTAAATACAACTTAAAGTGGAGGATTTGGAGAGGAAGAAGGAAAAACTTTCATTTCCAATGAAACCATTCCAGAAAGACCTCTTTAAACCCCTGTTTTCTGATGCGGTTTGCTGAGTGAGTGAATGCATGTGCGTGAGTGCGTGTGCGTGGGTGTGTGCGTATGTGCTTGTGTTTATAGGCTGCTCAGTGAGCAACCGAGATTAAACATTTGGCGCTGATCCATCCTGGGACATAAATTGAAACCTGGCGAGAAAACAAACTCCATTAGAGTACAGAGTCCAGCATGGTTTTATTCGCAGGGCCAGACACAAGTCATGACGTCTTTCACATTAAAGAAAGATGGTGCACAGAAGCAAAAATCTGTAATTTAGACAACTGTTTACATTTAATTGAGAAACGTTCCAAAACTGTCCATGTGTGAAGGAAATCACTACTCAAGCAATATTTGTATAATACAAATAAATTAATGTCTAATAGAGATAATTCTATTTTAATTAATCTATTTTAATTCAGTGTAAATTTTTAAAAGGCCATCATTGGAGGCTGGATAGTATATAGGAAAGGAACCCAATGGGGTAAAACAAAAAGTACAGGATATTCTGAGTAGATAAGAGCTTGAGGTTGAAGTGATTCTCTGGAACTCCAGGCAGGAGCAGGGCAGGATAAAGGGCTGGAAATACTAAATATTAATACTAAGCCAGAAACTGATTATAAATATATTTGTCAAAATTATTATATTTACAAAAAAAGAAAATTTTGGTATTTATTTTGACATTTTGATATTTATTTTGACATTTTGATATTTATTTTACTTTATCAAATAAGAAAATGATGCCCATACTTTGCTGTGCTCCTAGCATTGTGTAATCCAGGTCAGCGCAGGTAAGGGGACTCTGAGGATCAGAATGTCCTGGAGGACTGCAGGCTCGCTGTTAGTGGCACAGACCTTATGTTACCCAGGAGTAGAGTTTGTCCGTAGATAGGATCTTGCTTCTATAAGATAAAGTGAGATGGAAGCTGTGAATCGTTTGATTCTAACTGAGAAGGTGTTTGTTTGGTCATGGTTCACAATGGGGTGGATGGTATATGAGATGTGGAAGAGAATGTGTTTGTGTATTTAAGGAGTTCTGAGACTATTAAGATAAGTCAAGCCATAATTCAAAAAATACACTATAAATTCTTTCTATGTCCTCAATAATAACTTCCATTCTTAATATACTAGTTGTTTTGTGGTTTGGTTTGTTAAAATGAAGTTTAGTGAGCCTAAACAGAAGAATTTTCTTTCTTTAAAAAAAAATCACTTTACCTACTACATATCACACTTGAAAACACACAGAGGGAAGAAAAAGTGTTGTTAGTTTAATAGCATTTTCAATATGAATATTGTTACTATAATTGATTTGTTTTGGGAGAGGGGAGGTTATTAGGTTTATTTCTTTCTTTATGTTTAGAGGAGGTAATGGGGGTGAACCTAGGATCTCTTGCATGCTACGCATGCACTCCACCGCTCAAGATATTCTTTCCCCCATAACTGATTTTTAATTATAAACTTTTACACAAATAAAAAGAGAAGTTTGAGTTTTACCAGGAACTTTGATCCAAACATGATATTATATGTTTAGTTTTACTCAGAATGCTCCTAAACAGAAACTCTATAAGATTGCCTGGAAAACACTCAGCATCATTTGTCTGCTGTAGTGAGAAATCTGACACCCTCTTTCTGTCCTGGAGATAATTGAGTTTAGAATAAAAACGGCTCAGGACAGCTAGACTGTCAGCCTCCAGGAAGGCAGTGATGGAAGAGTTCTCAGTAACTCGCAAGGCGTTAACCTCCCGCTGAGCTGACTCCATAGTCAGAAATGAAGTCGATCTCAGGACAACATTGGCTGAATAGGTGCTATTTTGTTGTTCTTTTGGGGAGGAGGGGCAGGGAGGAGGAGCAGGGAGGAGACAAGATTCTGTGAAATGTCTTTTAGGAAAAGGAAACGATATAAATAGGATCTCATTTTTTTTTAATTGATGTATAGTCAGTTTACAACGTATCAGTTTCTGGTGCACAGCATAATGTTTCAGTCATATGTACACATATGTATATTCATTTTCATATTCCTTTTCATTATAGGTCACTACAAGATATGGAATATAGTTCCCTGTGCTACAGAGTAGAAACCTTTTATATATAGTAGTTAGTATCTGCAAATCTCAAACTCCCAATTTTATCCCTTCCTACCCTCTTCCTCCCTGGTAACCATAAGATTGTTTGCTATGCCTGTGAGTCTGTTTCTGTTTTGTAGATGAGTTCATTAGTGTCTTCTTTTTTCTCTTTTAAAGTCCACATATGAGTGATATCATATGGTATTTTTCGTTCTTCTTTCTGGCTGAATTTCTTTTTAGTGTTTCATGATCATAATTTTAAAAAGAATGGGCAGTAAGGCAGCAGAGGCCTGTGTGACTTGATTTATTTTATTTAAAAGGAGAGGTAAGAGCAGGCATCGGTTCTCATGCACTTTGCTTTTTTAGATTTGTTTTTGCTCTCCTTCCAGTGCCTCCACTGACTAGGTGTACGAATCCAGGGGTAAGGTTTCTAATTCACAAAGGAAGTGGGACCAGTGTCCCTTGGTGTCAGAATTGTCTGGAGAAATAGTCTAAGAATTTATTCAGCACAAAGTTAGCTGGATATTAGGCACTGATTTTCTAGTCCTAGAAAAAAATGAAATTACCTTAAAAATTGAGGTACACTTCTCCAGCCCAAATTTTCTAGATAACTCAATTTCCTGTCTTTTGAATGTGTTTTTCTCCCTGAGGAATAAAAAGTAAACATCAGTTTTTAGATTAAGCAGGCAAGAGGAAAAAGAACTTACCCTTGAGCACATCCTTCGTATACCAGGCATTGTGGTACATGCTCCCTGTATCTCACTTGATTTAATTCTCAAAAAAGAAACCTATAAATATTATAATCTACATTTTATGGGTAAAAAAAATTATAGAAACAGTTGTTTGTATAGTGTCACACGGTTAAATTCAGAAGGCTTCTTTCAGAATCCACCTGATGGATTTCAAAATTTCTCTCAACTGTGTCATATTGCACAGACCTGAAGAAACAACCATTTGCTGTTTATGGGCCACCGTGAAATGACCTGCTATAGCTATGACTTAACAGAACGAGCATTCGGTATGTGAATAAGGTTTTCTGCATTCCCATGCTAGATGTGAGCTAAATTTGCAACTTAAAATGATTTGATATTTTTGGCTAACTGGACATTTGAATAATGTTAATTTGATGAGAATGTCATTATTGCATTCTATAATATTGTTAGATGAACAAACAGAACTGAAATGTCACCACAATGCTATTTTTTTATAATTGCTTATTTCTGCCACTGACTTCATTGTATACATTAAAAATCAGATTCCTCCAAGGCTATTCTTTTTTTGCTTATACTTTTTGTGTTTTTTCACTTTATTGAATGCAATGCAATCACAGCTACTGCTAATACATTGTTTTGCCAACTCTTTCCAGAATCTAACCTCAAAGGGTCTATCAGGTCACTCTTAAGTGACCCATTAAACGTTCCATAACATACAAATATACTAAGAAAGCAATGTTCTCACTAAGAGTGATTCTGTCACCAATTATTTAAATAGCTGCTTTTCCCCTTCTAACATAGCATTCTGGATTTTTCTCTTCCCTTCTCTCTTCAGAGCTTTCTCTCTTTCTTCCTTCCCTCATTCCTTTTCCCTTCCCCCTCCTCTCTTCCTCCTTCTTCTTCTTTCCTCCTTTTCTCTCTCTTCTCCCCATCTGTCCCCTCTCATCTATGTCTACTTCTCTATCCCTGTCTCCTCACTTCCCATCTCTTTCTGTCTCATTCCTTCCAGTGGTTAGGTTCTTACAACCCTGCTTTTTCCTGATTAGCACCTACAATGGGCCAGGCATTGTCCTAGGTGCTGAGCACAGAAACTGCTCAGTTTAGGTTTCCCTATTTCTTCTAGTAAACTTCCTCACTCCTTGAATCCTGAGCTAAAAGCCCTCTGTGAGAGCTTCCCCTGTTTCTCCCAGACAGATATAATCCCTTTGTTCTTCTTTTGAAGGAGTATAGTAATTATTAAGTATAGCATTTAGCTACAATGAAATCATATTAGTAAAGTGAAGTTGACAGTGGCATGATGTATGCTCTATCATAGAGAAAAGAGCCCAAGATTATAATTTTGTGGTTGAAAATTTACAAATAGAATCTGTTAAATGTAGTTAAGAAAAAGCTGACTGTCATCAAACCCATAGCTATTCAGTCTTCACGGAGAACAGTGTTTAGGCATGTAATCACGTGGGGGTTGTTAGTCAGAGAATCTGGGGACCCCTGTCCAGGCCTTGGCTCTGTCCCCTCCCCTCCGAGCTGCTTCACCCTGGGCAATGAGTTGATTCCCTTGGATTCTGATATTCTGTACATCTGTATTCTGAACATCTGTAAAACTGACAAGTTGTCTGTGAGCTAGGCAACCCCTAATGTCCTTTCCACTTGTAAATTCTATGATTTCAAGGATCTTAAATGCCCACAAGAGAGTAAATCTTGATGATTTATCCACCCCTATCTTATAAACTACCTTATGTCCGAATACCACCAACGTTTAGCATACCCAATTGTGCAAAGTTACTTTCTCTTACGTATTAGCTGTCTGGCTGTGGTAGGTAAGGTTTTGTTTTGCTTGGGTTTTGTTCCTGTTGCCTCATACTGTGCCTTGAAAACAATACAGTAGTTTGAATGAAGTGAGATGAAGATAAATATTGTCCTCAAAGCAATGGTAGCCAAAGTTCAGCAAGTAGAGAGTGGGATAATGGCCCATTTCCTCTTCTGTGTAAGCATGGGTGGTAGCCAAAGGTGCTCTGTTGAATGTTGCTTCCTGTACACACTGTGTATCATTGCATGTGCTGGTCGGGCCAAATTTTAGAAAGTATGCCAAGTGGAATTTCACACCAGGTTTGGAGGAAGGGAAAGACGACAAAGTGCATTTACCTCCCCTCCCTTCACCCCATGGCCATCCTACAGCAAATGAAGACATATAGAACAAACATCTTCAATGGAATGCAACTCTGGTTTGCCAAGCGGATGAATCAAACATCAACAGTGATTATTTTTGCCATGTATCCCAGCAGGAACTCTAGGCAGCAATAATCAAAGCTAAGCTTCCATGATTGGGGGAGTGTGTTTTCCTGCCCTCTACTGACAAAAACCCTCGTTATGACTCATCTCCCAGCTCCCAGTTATCTTTCCACCTCAGAGCACCCTTACAGGTGTACAGTGCCTCTGTACCCCCAGGTTTAGCCCTGACTCGCAGGTAAAGCTTAGGGATTTACTAGGTGAAAAAAATCTCGCAATTTAAATGGAAGAGACGTTGGAAAAGAACTAAGCTTAACTATAGAATCATGTCAGGAAGTCAGTGCAAGAGAAAGACCGGGAGGGGCCAGCAAAGGAAAGGGAGACTCTGGAGGTTGCAGAGGTTAAGAATCACCATTTAAAAGAAAGCTCTGGCATTAATCTAACCGATGAGCAGGTGAACTGGAAAGTGACCGAAAATGGGAGCTGCATTTCTTACTCTCCGTGCCTCAGTTTTCTCATCTTTAAAATGGTATCCTCATGAGAAGGTTGTTATTAAAATCCAGTAAACTAATGCAAAGCAGTTAGCATTACACTTATTAAGTCATCCAGAAATATAAATTGTTATTATTAATGTGATGATAATAAAGGATGGGTGATTATTTCATGAGCAATTTAAGGAAAAACAGTTATTGTGGACAAGCGGCAGAATGTGGAAATAAGGAGTGTAATCATCTTAAACCACAGAAGACAAACAATTAGGGGTGAATCCTAATTTTGATAATGAAACAGAAAAAGTCTTCACAGATATAGCAAAGGATAAAGTTGCTTTGATATAGAGAAGTGAAAAATGGGAATTAGAAACAAATCTAACAATCTAATATTTTTAAGCTGAGAATTTAAAAATAAACTTTAAAAGAAATCTAAGCAAGTGTCAGAGCAACTAAAGAAAAATAAATATGGAGGTAAATGCCAAACAAAGAGAACAGGGAAATCCTGGAAACTTCTACTAGCCTGCGTAACTTCCTTCCCAGGGTTATACTCATGGAAGACATATTAGAAGAACAATTTGTAAACAGCCTGATATAGTCCAAATCTGACTGATCACGGATGGCATTTTTAAAGCCAGGTCATCCCTGTCCTCACCAGAGATACCAGTATCACTATGTGAGAAATTTCCAATGGCTGTGGGGAGAGAATTCTCTGGCAGAATCAGCTGGCTGCCTTCCATGACAGCATATCCTCTCCAGACTGAATAAAAAATTTTTTTTTCATTTCAATGAACTGAAACTGAGTTTCGTTATGAGTTGGAGCTCTAATGCACAGTAAATAGTCAGTTATTAATCAGATTTTGTTTTTCATGCGCTTTAGAAGTCTACTGAAAAAAGTGGGCAAGAAATACATACACAGAACGGAGCAGAAGCATCTTAGAACGCAGTGTGTGTTGAGGGCTGTCTAGGCACATATATACATATTTATCATAGTAGTAGTTGTTTTGGTGCTTTTGAAAAGAAAAATGGAAAGTTGGAGAAGAGGCTGAGAATAAATTGGGGAAATTAGGATTGAGAGTAAGTGCTGTCCCGTATCCACAGATATGAATCATTGTGAGAAGTGAGCTGTTTCTTTTTTTTTTACAATTTTTCTCCAGTTTTATTAAGATACAGTTGACACACAGTACTGTGAGAGTTTAAAGTAGACAGCAAAATGACTTGACTTCCACATATAATGAATGATAACCACAATAAGTTTAGTTAACATCCATCATCTCATCAACAGCAAAAAAGGGGGAAATTGTTTTTATCCTTGTGATGAGAACTCAGAAGCTACTCTAAACAGTTTCCAAGTATATGGCAGTGTTAGCTGTAGTCATCATGCCGTGTGCGACACCCCGATCCTCACTCATAACAGAAAGTGTGTGTGTTCTGACCACCTTCTGATCACCTTCATCCAATCAGTTCTCCACTCCCCAACCCCTGCCTCTGGTAACCACATATCTGATTTTTTTTTTCCCCAGTGACTCTGGATTTTTTAATTCTGAGAAATGAGCTGTTGATGGAGTTCAGGTAGCCTTTCTACCTTCTACTGAAAGATGGCTTACAGATGAGACTGAGTAGAAAGGTGAGTCTTAGTCCGTATCTTTATGAAGTCCTGGTGTGCTGAAAGGCCCTGGATGCCATCTAGGATGTTATTTTAAATATTGCACACTTTCTAGATGGGTTTAGTTACTGAATTTGTAGACACCAGTGTGTTCAGCTCATGGCTGGTTGGATTCTGTGTTGTTTGATGACTGGGATTCCTCAATTTGTTATTTTCCAATGTAGAAATTATTCTTTTATCCTGATGGAACACCCTATAATTTGTGTATTTTTCTATTCCATTCTTGTGAAATAAGTAACAAATGCTCTCCATGCAATTATGTTTTTCTTACAGGGAAAAGGAATCATGATATTAGGAAAGAAATCCCTCTCATTTAGGGAATGATAGGAAAATGTCGCTTGTGTACGTGTGCATTTTCTTTGAGGAGATTAAAAACATTAGCATATGAAATACTGCCTCATCCAATCCTGAATGTGTATGGAAGCCTAAGCAAAGTCTTTCATTTATTAACATGCCTGTTACCATTCTCTGTATTTACCCCCCAAAATTGTTAAATCTATGTACGCTCATCACAGAATCCACTGGAACCCTGAGCTAAGCTGTACAGGGGTCTTGAATACATGTCATGAGACACTAAAACAGTTCAGTGGGTCAGACAAACAGATTCAGGAAGTTTAGTGGTACCTAAAAGGTTTCCTCTCCTCCTTTTCCCTTCGTGCACTATGCTTATTCCCACACATAGAGCATCTGCAGAAGAAAAGCTAGCAGTTTATAGAAACTTCAGCTACTTTGGAAAATACTTAAACATTGTAATCATTCTACTTTAAAAAATATTCTCCAAACAAACAAAAACAAAGCATAAATACAGGACAGAAATAGACTTACAGACAGAGAATACAAACTTGTGGTTACCAGGGGGGTGGAGGGTGGGAAGGGATAGACTGGGATTTCAAAATTGTAGAATAGATAAACAAGATTACAGTGTATAGCACAGGGAAATATACACAGAATATTATGATAACTCACAGAGAAAAAAATGTGACAATGAGTGTGTATATGTCCATGAATGACTGAAAAATGGTGCTTAACACTGGAATTTGACACAACATTGTAAAGTGATTATAAATCAATAAAAAATGATAAAAAAAATTCTCTAGAAGCATGAGTCTTTTACTCCGGTGTTACAGACACAGAATATCTCTAACAGGTACTTGTTACTTGGCTTTTTTATATTTAGAATAGTTTTCTACTGTGGATAGAATTCAAACGAATGGCTCACATACTAGCAAACTGGTAGGCTGGAGAGGGCAGATATAATGTAACTAAAAATTAATTATTTAGAACAACTTAATGAAAAGATGAAGGGACGTGAAGAAATGAAGGCAAGTTGGCCTATGAGTAATGGGATAGAACCAGAGTGAAGGACTTGGAAGTACTAATGAAACATGAAGGGATGTTTCTCTAGGTGCTGCTAGAGGAATCAGAAGGACCTAGTTTTACTTAAATCTAGCTAAAAAAGTAAGCAGCATCTTAATAAAGTCACAAATAATACTGAGTTAAGAGGTGTTGAAAACCCCCAAGGTTTGCAGCTTTCTTTCCTCTCCAACTCATGATGCAGACAGGTTAAATGGGCTGTTTTCATAATTCATATTTGACTAACCTAAATTCTAAAAACTGAGAAACATTTTATTGCCACAGAAGTTCTCAATTCTGTAGATTTCCTTTCCCCAAGGATTCACCCCAAGTTATGTGGAACTAACCAAATCAGGAGACTCTGATAAGCACCTTGGAAAAGGAACAGAAATCAAAGCAAAGGAAGTTACAAAGATTTATCTAAATTAAACCAAATATAGACAGAAATTGTGATCCATTCAGAAAGATACATATTAAACTTAAATTATGTCTAAATAACTGTCTAGTAAAGGCGCTTTTACTAGTTGCTTATTAGGCTAAGCTTAACTTCACGCAAGACATTAACAAGGTAGTCAACGTGAGCTACAACACAAAAACAGTGAGAGCAGATTACAGTGAAGCCCTCTCAGGGTGAGTAATCACGTGTTTCGATAGGTGAAGCGGGGTGTTTATCCCCATTCTTAGCTGAATCACATTCCCAAAAGCCAAAAGAAACTGCATGTCATCTGAGAGACTCGAAAGTGTTTCACAAGGAAATCTCCTTCACGAACTCGATGTCCCTCAAACCTAAAAGATTCGTTATCACACACAGCATTGTTGTAAAGCCAAGATGAGCTCAATCAGAATGATGCCCAATACGTTTTAAGTATCCCACTTACTTGTGTCTGTTTCATCGAAATCTAGTGATGCTTATTCTACTAAATCAATACATTTAGCAGAGAAGTCGCATCTCAAACAAATATTGGGAAAAAATACGTATTCTGAAACAAAGAGATTTCATTATTTCCCCAATGCTCACAACCAATACAGCATTTTTATTATTGGTAATATTTTCGCTTCCTGAAGACAAGCTTTGCCATATGGACAAACAAAGAAGTATGGTCAAAGCACAATCATCTAAACACCTTCACATTCCTGACTGGTTTACCATCACCTAAGCCATTTCCAGGCTTATGGAATAATAGGTTTCCATCCTTGAGTTTGTGAGAATTTTCACTAAACCATAAAATAAGTTAATCCCCCACCAAAACTTAGAAACTTTAGTACAGAAGCCCAAGACGTATTGAAGAAAAGCATTTTTTAAATTGTTGGCAGATTCAGTCACTGGTAACGCTGAAAAACAGTCAGCTTCTATTCCCTCCTGCACACGGCTTTGCTGTCTGAGTCCCACTCATTCATGCTGTCCCTGGTTCCTAGAAACTTTCAATCTCCCAGCAGCTTTTCTGATCACTTCACCCTCTTCAAAATGAACCAAATTTGTCCCCCATTTCTCTAGGATCTGCTCTCTACATTTCCAGGAGTTAACTAGTTAATTCACTAAGCAAATCTGTAATAAACAGACACATTTGTATGTGTATAGTAGCTTCGGTAGGCAATGTTTCAACCCAGAAGGATGGCACTTGAAGACAGGACTCGGGGTTATGAACTGATCTGTCAAAACCTTTCCAATTTTAACGTTTAGCCCATCCAGCAAATCCTAAAGCAAAATACCACTGAGACATAGTAGAGGTAAGTTTCATTCCTACCACATGCTCTAACAGAATCACTGCCAGGTACTCAGGTGGATTTCATGTGATAGATGCTTATGCAGGGAGTTATTTCACTGGATACTTGAAAAAAAAAACTTTCTTGTTTAAAAGATTGAATCCCTATTACTTTGTAACATGTGGCAGATTTGCTTCCCTGTCTCTCTCTCTTCGCCCCTCCATCCCCCCAGTCTCTGCCAGCATTGGCACCCTGGCTATTTTCAAGCTGCTTTACATAATTGGTCTCTGAGTACATGAAGCTGCCACCTGTTCACAAATATACAAATCATTCTCCTCTGCAAGGATGACTTAACCAAGTCATGACAGAATAATGAGCCCAGACAGCAGTTTCACATCTGTATAAACAAGATTCACCTCCTACACTCAGTCTGATAATTTCTCATAATAGAACAAGGATTATATTTAAATGAAAACAATGTAATTATTATCTTGATCTTATTTTGATTTTAAGTAATTCTTCCACTTTACCCTTTCCATTTCTTTTTCACTCTACACACTTAACCTCACTTTCTCTGAGAATGTGCTGTGTCTAGATTATCCAATCGAAAGCAAACATGGTTTTCCTCAAAGACATCCCCTAGTACAGAATCAAGTATTCAGAATATCACATTTCTGGACTTTAGTTCTTCACCTTGCCTAGCTCAAAGAATACAGAGCTCACAAAAAAAGTACTTTTACTCCTTTTTAATATATTGGAGTCATCTAAAGGTTTTGAACAACAGGAATAATCACCATTAGTACATAGCTGGAAATATACTGTGTCTTTTCATTAGTGCTTTAGAAGATTTAAAAGGATTAACTGTCATTATACTATGCAGCCAGATTAACTGGCCAAAGAAAATCTCATAGCTGCAAGGCTATTTCCAACCATGGTCTTGGTTGACACTGTCTTCTGTAAAAGAGCATCTGAAGAAAATTTACAGAGTTTCCTCAGATTGAAGACATGCTTGCATATGTAACTTTTACTTTAAATGATTTAAGAACTAATTCAACCAGATCGAGTTATGCCAAGATATCACCATATTTTCTATTAGAAACATTTCCAGTGCTACTTGTAAGATATATATTAGGAAAGGGTGGAATTTAATATGATGGTGAAGTTGATACATCGAGAAATTACAGATATCTGACAAAAATATACATAATATTCATATTTCCATGTCTCCTAACATCATCCTAATTCTTGGTTCCTAAAATGAGGAAGGACAATATTTTCATTCAAAATCTCAAAAATTCAGAGGAATTGTCTTTTAACCATATCTGATTAGCAAGTGACAATTGGTTTTCTACCTCCCCCCATATCCAACTTTTCATAATATGACTGTCATATTTTTACAACATAGGATCTATGAAAAAACATGTATGTATCATATTTATAAATATGTAGTGCATAAGTTAGTTCATGTCTCTAATCTAGATATTTCATCGTCTAAAAGATATTCTGCTTATAAATCTTCAAAGTTTTAAAATTGGAAGGAGGCTATGAGGTCATATAATCTAAACCTTTCACTTTAGAGATAAGGAAATTGAAATCCTATAAGAACCATAAATCCAGAGAGTGGGGGTACATAAGACGGAATCACGTCTGTTTTGTTCATTCTTGTATCCATAGTGCTTTACAAAGTGGCAGGCAGGGACTAGATGTATATTTGTTAGATGGATGTTTGAGTGAAAACTAAGACAAGAAAACCAGGACTGGGGGAGGGTATAGTTCAGTGGTAGAGACCGGGCTTAGCATGTACGAGGTCCTGGGTTCAAACCCCAGTCCCTCCATTAAAAAAGTAATAAATAAATAAACCTAATCACCCCCCCTTCCCCCTCAAAAAAACCCCTGAGACTGCTCTATATAGCTTTAGCATTTAGATCTTCATAAGCAACATCTATCTGGTCTTTAGCAGATTCAGTTCAATAATTAGTAAGTACTTTTTATCATGGAGTATGCAAAGTAATTTGGAGAAAAAAATTTGTTAAGATGAAGGATATAGCTTTTGCCTTTATGTAACTAGTTATGTATAGTTTACATGAATATCATTACAATAAGGTATTTGTTAAAAGATAGTTACGAAAAACTGAGAAGGGAGAAATTATTTCTCACTGGTGGTGGTACCTGGAAAGTCTTCATGAATGAAGAGGTATTTGGCCTCGACCTTGAAAAATTGCTCGAAAATCAATTGACAGAACAATTAGAAAGGCTCCAAGAATGTTCTAGGAAGAATAAATTTGAACAAAAACACAAAGGCAAGAAAAGCATGATTTGTTACAGTAATAATGGGTGGTTGGCTAAGGAGCAGTACATGAAAGTAGTTAGAAATAAACCTGGAAGAGACAGGCAGAAGCCAGGCTGTGAAGGGCTTTGAATGTCTGCACTTACCAGGCAGGCAGGGGGCAAGGAAGGCTCCCACCAAGGAGTCACATACTGAAGAGCTATTAATGCTGTGTTAGCCGCAGTGTCCAGAAGAAGGTGAAACTCAGCCTTTCATTTTGGTCCTTAGGTAAGGGGCTGACTTGCATGTTGGATTGTACAGACAGTAAATGTTTCCCTTAAAACATCCAATGTGTTTTTCTGGACATAATTCTTTTATTCATTTTGAAGTGACTATTTGAGCATGGAGGCTAAGAGAGACTCAGACGTGGGTGGATGTGAGCAGAAAAAGGAGAAGAAACGGAGAAGTAGTTTTTGTATTTTGAGGACATTTGTTTTAAGAAAAAAATGTTATATTTTCTATAAATGCCTTCAGAATTAAAGCTTTTTTGAAATATAAATGTTCTCTCTATGGGAGACCAGGAGAAATTATAGGAAATTGAAATAGACATGATGCAAAAAACCTGATAAATGTGGATAAATATGTATGACTTCTCTCCTTGTGAATACTTGTAACAGCCACTGCAACTGGTTATCTTCAGCTGTATTATAGTCCTGTTTACAAAGCACCAGATGCCAACACCTGCCGGGTGATTTTCAAACATGCAATTATATATCTAAAAGTATATTTGTTTTGTTCTAATACTAAAGCAACTTCAACCTGCTTGTGAACTCTTAATTTACTCTATTTCCAGAATTAGGAAAAAATATAGGATTGCATGTGATGGAACTTTTAAACACTTTTAAATTTCATCCGCCAACTCCAGTTTAAACAATGTCAGAATCCAATGGCATTAATGGTTAGACAAACTCAACATTAGGTAATATTGTTGACACCTTTTTATGTGTATAGTATGTCCCAAACATTGTAAGCTAAAACTGAGACATATATGGTAAGTTAAAATGGATGTTGATTTTTTTATTTAATGGCAGTCTGTTTAATATCAGTGTGAGTGGAATGCTATCCCTTCTTATAAACAAATGTATGCAAGAATCATTATTGCTTAGGCATAAAGAAAACGCAAGTCACAAGTTACCTTTCCCTCTTCCCTGGCATCCGGTAGTAGTCCCCCATTGAGATTTAAACTCAGGACCTCCAGAGAACAGATGGTAGAGACCTTATCTTCTTGCTGATCACAGCACGGGGCGTAACTTGGTCTGATAATCCAGTCACTTGAAATATAATGCTCCTTTTAGTCTTCCACTTGCCTCTGTTTTTCAGATAAATACTCTGTTTTTGTAAATCAGTGATAAATATTTCATTTCTACTTGGCCTACCCTCACAAACTGACCTGGAGCACATAAAACCAACAGAAATAATCTCTTTTGTTGTTAGATTTAGGTTAGGCTGGTAGCATGTAATCAGCGATCCAGATTTCTTCCTTCTGGTATTTTTTTGTCAAGCAACTTTACTTCAAGTTGCACGTATAAGTTTTGCTGAGGACAAAGTAAACAGAATAAATGCGATGGAGAATCACTAAGATAGATGCTATGATCTAAATGAGTCCTCATTTTCAACAAGAAAATAATGACTCTGCTAAAAAATGGTAATGGATTTTTTTTCTTCTCATTTTTCCCTCAGACTTTTTAGGGTGTCTTGTGCTGATTAAGATCAAAGAGTGGGTATTTAATTGGTACTAGTATTTCTCTTCATTCCTTTCTCAAGCACATAGATCTACATTCATCATGCAAGTGCATATTTTAAACTGCGATAGAATCTCCTTCTAAAAGGCAGGGGGGTTTGAAAACAAAATAGAAACAGAGAACTATAACAACAATGATCATAGAAACTTGTTATCACTGGATGTTATTAAAACTTGGCCAGATTTTCAACCAGTTCATAGTATGCTTGGAAGAAAGATATAAAAAGGTGAGAAAGAAAAAAAAAATCAAAGGAAGTCTTTGGAGAGTACCACTTGACTTACACTCTTCAAAGAACATTGACCATAGTATGTGAAAGAAAACAATCATATCAGAAATCACATAATTTTCACTCAGGGTCTAATGAACAACGTGGGAATGATCTACTAAAGAAAAGAAACAAACATAAAAGTGAGCATTTAAACAATTATCCTCATTAATTCAACTCAAAGACTTGCTAGAGCAGAAAGTATGTTCAAATATGTCAGAGGATGCTCACAAATGTGGCACCTGGCCAGAATCCTTGCTGGAGGAATATTATTCACAGTTGGGGTCAGGGGAATAGCTTAATCAACGTACAAAGAGAAGGTGGAGAGTAGGGATCCACAGACAAATGGTATGAAGAAGAAAACATTACTTTTGACTTGTTTATTCTTACATTTGCAGAGACTATCCAATTTTCATTAGCTATTTCTGAAAGAAGCAATGGAGGCAATGCCTTGCTGCTTCTAGAAAGAAAATGTGTTTGTCGTTGTCTCATGGTATGTTATTGTGGCAAATGCTGGTCAAGTGGCCTTTGTGAGTTATGTTTCATTCACGATGCGTTAGAAACAACGTACAGATTCCATCTAGAAAAAGTAATTTCTATAGGAGAGCTCTCTTCTTTTTCAGTTTCACTTTTGGTAATAAAGATATTCAAATCTATATATTAAACACCTTTTTTAAACAGGGCCATTTGGCAAAAAAATCAGAAACTTTTCTAAATTAATGTCTCTTCATAGGTGCTAAAATATGGTTGGGATTCTGTGCTTCACGGTAAATGACTTGTATCAAACATGATTTTTAAGGCATTTTTAGGGTTAAATTTTCACTGTGCAACTTTTAGGAGTTTAATTCATAATAGAATTAATATTTTAATACTTTAATAATAACTACAGCAGCCTTGGAAATCATCTATTTCTATTCAATGCACATGAGTTGAATTCTCCTGGACAAAATCTGACTTCATAAGCCCTTCAGCTTTGCCCTAAAATTCACATATCACATCAAAATATTGCAAGCAAAAATTCTAGTTTCAAAAACAGTCTCTTAAAATCACACTGGGATTTTAACATAAGACAATGATATAAACATTGATGACGTCATGATAGGAAGCAACTGTAAAGCAGATAATTTTGTTTAAGAAGTAACACAGGTCAAAATGATTTATACAGATAGCATATCACAGATAACACTGAGCATAACTCCTGTATAAAACAAATACCTACTGTTGTCACAGCTGGGAGAGTGACCTTTTCAACTTTCTGAGGCTCCGCCTTGGTGAATTATTGGCAATTTCCTCACTATTGGGAAAGCATCCTCTTCCTCAGCCCATGTTCTTTCTCCTTCTTTCTATATCCGTGTACGTAGTAACTGAATAAAAACAGGACTACTGGCTCGTGGAATGTTTCTGCTGTGCAAACCACAGGTTTTAACCAAAATCTGGAATCTTTAAGTGGCAATTGTCTGAGAAGTGCCCTGGAAAGGCTTTTGTCACATGTTTGTTAGAGGACCATCTTGGACAATCATGGGAAAAGAATGGATGAAAAAGGGCATTAAAATGAATCTATTCCATTTGTAGGAGAAAAAAATGATAGCCATTCCTTTTTTTTCAAAAAGCATTTTTAGGAACTAACTCTTAATCTTATTCACCTAACACTCCCAGTTCACCAGGAAGGGCAACAAAAAAAAAGCCAGGAAGATTGGAAGCACTTCAGGCTGTGAGGAGGAGCTGTCGCCCTGGCTGGGTGCCCAGTCACCCTGGCGCTCGCCGAATTCCTCGGGTACCTACAGTGGCTTAAGTCTCCAGGACAATGAAGCTGGGGGAAAAAAGTCTCAAAGGATTCCACTTACAGTTCTAACAAGTCTCGTGTTATTTCGCATGTCCGCGGCATTTTTTCCCTTTCCAGTGTGTTTCTATTTATTTCTTGGGAGGAGGTAATAGATTTATTTATTCATTATTGGAGACTGTCCTGGGATGAGCTCAGGATCCTGTGCATGCCACACAGGTGCTCTGCCACTTGAGCTATGCTGTCTCCCCTTTCAGAATGTTTCTAATTGATTCTTTTGTTTGCTCCTTGTAACAACTCTGTGGAACAAATGAAGAAATGAAGGTAAACTGATTTTAACTTTCCCTGCTTCTTAGCCCACACTGTGTTTGCTATTAGACATTTCTGCCTCCTTGGAGTTCCCAACTGGTTTCAAGGCTTATTGTTTCTGATGGGAACCTCAGAAATACAATGAGGCCCCTACAGGACTGAATTTATCAAGGGCTTTTCTAAGTCATGATGAATTGCCAAGTAATTGGAAAAACTACCAAGTTAAATTCTCTGAGTCAGTGCTTTCAGGAATAGTATCTTTATTATTTGCCAACTGCTAGGTTCCTTGTAAATATAAGTCAAGGTGTTTACCACAACAACATGTGGGGGAGTCAGTCCTTTGGGGAGATCATTACCATTATTTTGAGAAAAACTTAAACAGAGACCTCCAATTCTCACAATTGGGAGAATTAGAGTTCCTGAAAACTTCATCAGCAAAAGCACCTAAAATTGATAGTTAGGGTTAAAAAAATTAACAATAAATATGGCTCATTTATCAAACAGTGCATATCTCATAAAACTGAAACTGAAAACAGGAAGAAAGTAGGGAGCGAATGTACATTGGTGCACACGTCGCTACATTCCTTTCCTATTTCAGTGTAAATAATTGCCACTATAAAAATTATAGGCCATCATGGGAAACAGAAATAAGGATTGTGTTAGTTTCTGTTTGTTTGTTTTAAGCAGCATGTGTTCCTCTGGCTGGATTAGAGCCACTAAAACGGGTTTCAATTGAGATCTAGGCAAGAGAATAATTCTTGGAGCTTGACGTCTGAGAGAATATGGGGGTTGGGGGAGGTAGGGAGGAACATTAAGTCTAAATAATGAATACAATACAGAGGCTTAAAACTTCCATGGGACTATTAGCATCTCCACCTCCACCCCCACCCCCATCCTTCCTCCACCTTGGCAGACCTAACAGTGCAGGGCTGATGGGGAGGTGGGGATGGTGGGGAGTAGAGGGGAAACAGGCTTTGTCGTGGCTCCCAGAGATGTGCCCCAGGGACAAGATAGGAGAGCAATGATGGACAAATCATGTGAGTCTCATGGGTGGAACAAAGAATGCTCGGAGAAGCAGACCAATGCCACTCTCCTGCAGGATATTCCTCCACTGTGAAATGGGACAGATTGCACACTTGATATTTTACAGGCATAGCCATAGCAACAACAGCCAAACACATTTTCCTTTGGTACTTCATCATTTTGCTTCTCTAGGTGGTTAAATTCTTCTCTGGAATGGAAATTTACCTCTAGTATTTTCCTTTTATTTTCTTCTTTCTTTCTTTCTTTCCTGCATAAGTGATGTTTGTGGCAAACATTTTTAAAGTATTTTAAATTCATTACTAAGCCAACAAAAAGAAAGGAAATCTAAGAGGACAAAAATGAGGTAAGGGCAGGAATCCAGAAAGGTAAGCTAGCACTGAAGGTAGTTTCTAACCTGAGGGCATTCACCAAAACTTCAAGGTTTTCAGGCAAATTAAATGTGTCCAAAGCTAAGAAAACAAAGTCTACAGACTTTCCAGGGTGATGGGAGGGCTAAGAGAAACACCTAACTAGAGTGAGGAATGCAGAGTTATGCCCTTGGTATAAACGAAATCCAAAAATAAAACTAAGAACAGAAATAACATAGCAAGAAGACTTGCCTGTCTTATCTGGGCAAACAGAAAGAACATCCTGATAATTAAAAACTATAAACTGAGTATCACCTGGCTTTGTAGCCAGAACGCACTAGCAAGTCTTCAAAGCTTCAAACTGAGAATTTATTCACTCTTGGGCTGAAAGTACCTTCAAATACTTGATATAAATACAATATTCTCAGGAAAAACATTTTCAGACAAGGTCTTCATTCCCACAAGCAAAGTCTCAAAACACGTGAGCTCACAGTAGAGTATCACAAAATTTCCAAAGAAGCAACAGAAACAAAAGATGAAAGGCACAGGTTTTAGAAACTTCAGGTACTGCAGTAACCAGATAATAATATAAAATAGTAGTATCTACTATGTTTAAATAGTTAAAAAGACATTGAAAATATATACAAGTATTGAACAAAAACTATGAAAATGGAGCAGGCAACTTGGGAATAATAAAACTATAATAACTAAAAATTTTAATTACCCCTTACTTTAAAAGCAGATTACACAGTAGCAAAAAGATAATTAGCAAACTAGAAGATTTCTAACTAAAAATTGGCACTTGCCATCTGCCTCTACAAGGATTGGATCACGTTGGCACTTGCCATCTACCTCTGCTTGGATTCAGTCACGAGCCGCTGCAGCCACTGACATTCAACATACCCTGAAAACTCAGGGTGGAGATCAGGAATGAGGTGCTCTGTGCTCTGGGAAAACTGGCTGAACACGCCTTCAGACAGTTGGGTATTTTCAGGAGAAGATTTTGTGAGCCCAGTTCTTGCGTCTTCCCATATCTAGAAAAGAACTAAAATCATTAATGGCCACATGTGCTCCTCATGGCTAACAGGAAGCCTCTGCCTAAATATGTACTTGACTCCATGTACCTCCCTTCACTGAAATCATATGTAATACTGAGTTCTCCCCCTGCCTCTTTGGAACAATTTCTCAGAGCTATCTGAGGAGCTGTCTCCCGAGCTATAGTCCTCATTTTGACCCAAATAAAACTTAACCCACAACTCTCATGTTCTGTGATTTTATTTCAGTTGACAAGATAAATATGAAGAAATTTAGAATGTGGCATAGAGAGACAAAGAAATAGGAAACATGAAATGTAGTTTAAAAAGACATGGAGGATAAAGTAAAGAGAGAAAAGAAAGGCAATCTTGAAGTGCTAATGACAGAGGGGTTTCCCAACTTGTTGAAAGACAACAGATTTAGTTTCAGAAAGACCAGCACATTTAAACAAACACATACTTAGGCATATGACAGTAAACTGCAAAACACCAAAGACAAAGAAAGGATCTTAAGAGGTGCCAGAGGTGAATAGCCAATTACCTGCAGAGAAATAATATTTAGGCTGATAATCTGTCTCCTCAGCAAATACTAACATCAGAAGATCATGTAATAATATCCTCAAAGTGTTAGCAGATGGAGGGACCCCTAAAGTAAGGAGCTCACCAAAGTATGGGTCCTCGCCACTGCCTATGAAAGAATTCACACAGCAGAGGCAGAGGGACAAAGTGAACAGCTGCTTTATTGTTCCGAAGAAACAGAGAGAAGGTGCTCATGCCAGGAGAAGGCAAGAAGAACATTGAAGCAAGGAAACGGTGCTGGAGAGGGCAGCTGTCAGCCAAGATGTTCGGTAGAGACTGTGCCTGCCCAAGTCGGACCACGTGGACTTCTGTGGGAGGCTTCTGTCATCATTTCCTCCTCCGAGTGTGCTGGAGCCGATCAGTCCTTGTTTAAGTTTTCCAGTACTTGTATGGGCTTTTCAGGTTGTTGTCATGGCAACTGTCAACTGTCATGGTGTATCATTTTGCAGCTAATACATTACAATGAGCATTTAATGAGGCTCACGGTCCACTGGAACCCAAGCCCTCTGCCATTTTGGACTGGATTCTAACCAGTTCTTATTTCTCCTCCTCTCCTCTTGAGACTTAGATAAAAGCAATTGGTTTCTATTTGAGGGAGGGGCAAGGATATGATCCTGGGGGCAACAGCCTCAGTAACAAAAAGAAAAGTTGTTTTTAATCAGAATGCTGTAATCTAGCGGACCCGGCATCACCGCCCCCAAAAATCTCCAAAGATTCTGTGCAGCCCTGAAAGTTTGAAAGGGAAATGAAGGAATAATCTCAGCTAATCATTGAGGTAGGTGGTCAGAGTCATCCCATCCCCCAGGGCAGTGCCTGTAGGCTTGTCCTAATCCGCTGCGTGAGCCTGCTCTTCTGGGACCCAAGTTGGCCTGGGAGACTTGAGCGTTTCCATCAGTAAGAGGCAGGGGTGGGGAGGGCTCCTGCTGTCTTTCAAAAGGCCTGAGAAATTTCAATTGTGCCTTTCAATAATGAGTATAATGAAACCACATCAAACAGACGCAAGTGGACACCAGGAGAGTCTTATTAAAAGATGCTTTAAGGATAACTCTAAGAAAACAAACCCCACGGAGAAGACCTGAAGTGCATAAGGAATGGTAAACATGAGGGTAAACCGTTAGATGAAAATTTCTACATAAAACGTGGTAATAATGCCTAATTTAATGATGTAAATGTAGAATTAAATATGGACAAGACTAGCATGTGTGATAGAAGGGAGTAATGAGAGTCAAACCTCTAAAGTCCTTGTATAATCTAGAAATAGGGTAAAATTTAACTTTTTAAATGTATGTATGTGAAATTGTATAATAAGCCCTGAAAGGAATAAAAATAAATTCAAATTTTCAAACTACTAGAGGGATTAAAAAGTAGCAAGGAGAAAAAAC
Source organism: Vicugna pacos (assembly GCF_048564905.1). Lineage (NCBI taxonomy): Eukaryota > Metazoa > Chordata > Mammalia > Artiodactyla > Camelidae > Vicugna > Vicugna pacos. Next base: position 10,361,906 of record NC_132988.1, on the reverse strand, counting down.
AATCCAAAAGAAGTTAAGGAGAAAATAAAATAAGCATTATCATCATGTTGTACATCTTACATCTTTACAGTTTTTGCCAATTATATCTCAATAAAATTGTGAAAAAAAATTTAAAGACAGCTATAAGAGTAATACATAAAGAATATATATTTGCCCATTTTCTTTTTTGTTTTACTTCTGATTATTGTTTAAATATGGAAAAAAGATAGAATAAGTAAATACTGAAAAAAGAACCCTTGATACAATATTAATACAACACTAACTGGACTTTAAGACAAAAAACATTACTAGACATACATACCTATATAAAATATTTAATTTATAAGGAATAAAGCTATTTTAATTTGTAAGGAATAAAGCTATTCTAATTTTTAAGAACAAAAAATTAAAAAGTGAAAGAGAAATTTGACAAAGCAACCATCATAGTGAAATACCAAAGATCTCTCTCAGTAATTGTCACAGTAAGCAATAAAAAATATTTTGTGAAAATACTTCAGATTTTAATAGTACAATAAATGAACTTTCTCTAAAGATATACATATATATTAAATGTAACACTTTAAGGAAAAATACACTTTTTATACACACAAATATTTAAAAAACATAATAATTGATCATTTATGGTGCTAAAGACCTCAGCAGGAGTCAGCAAACTATAGCCAATAAATCCAGGCACACCTTTTCATTCACGTATTGTCTAGATTGCTTTTGAGCTGCAGTTGTGACAGTATTGCGTGTAAGTCTACAATATTTGCTCTTTGTCCATTTAAGAAGTTTGCCAACCTACTCCTTCCTAACTCCCAGAAGAGTGTTTTCCTTCTCTGTTGCCTCTGAGATTCGACATAGTCTTCAAGATCAAGCTCAAAGTTCTTCTTATGAAGCTTATCCAGAACTACAACCATTTCTCTTCTCCTTTTCCCCTGACCACTGCCATATCATTAAGGTTGATCCTAGTACACGTTTAGAGTAATCTTGTAATCTTGTGCTTTCCATCAATTTTATGATTCAGGGCTCAGACGGTAACACAAGTGTATACATATGTCCAAACTTACAAAATTGTACACATTAACTAGTGCAGTTTTGTTGTATACCAATTATACCTTAATAAAGCTGGGAAAAACCCAGAGAGTAACACATGTTGGTGAGGATGTGAAGAAATTAGAATCCTTGTACATTGCTGATGAGAATGTAAAAATGGTTCTGCCACTAATGAAACAACAATGGTGATTCCTCAAAAAAATTAAACAAAGAAATGCCGTATGCTTCAATAATCCCACTTTTGAATATATAGCTAAAAGAATCAAAAGCAGGGACCTGAACAGATGTCTGTACACCAATGCTCTTGTCAGGATTATTCACTATTTTCAAAAGGTGAAAGCAGCCAAAATGTCCATATAGGGATGAACAGATAAACAAAATGTGGCATACACACGCAATGGATTGTTATTCAGCCACAAAAAGAAATGAAATTCTGACATATGCCACAAAATGGATGAACCTAGAAGACATTATGCCAAGTGAAATAAGCCAGACACAAAAAGACAAATAAGGTCTGATTTAACGTGTCTGATGTACCTAGAATACCCAAGTTCAAACTCGTACAGACAGAAAGCAGAATGATAGTTGCCAGAAGCTGGGGAAGAGGAGAGTAAGTACATTCAATAAAATGAATATAATTAACGCCACTGAACACTATAGTTAAATATGGTTAAAATGGTAAATTGTATGTTATATATTTTTTACCATAATTTAAAAAATACATCATGGCTCATATTGAACACATTTATGTGGCTCATGGAGCTAAACCAGATGAAGTTTATTGTGGCTAGAGGTTCACTAGCCTGGGCACACAATACCTCTGCCCTCTCTGAGGACTGAGGGCACTGAAATCATAAGCTATGCATAAAACCAATTCACAGCAAAGATGTGCCATCACATCTTGTGGGAACCAGACAATGTCTGGCTTTCATGTTTATCTGTGGGACCCAAGGAAAGGACCTCCTACAAAGACACATATCCTTCAATTCAGTAATCAAGTTGCTTCCTGTTTAATTTTTGGAGATTTGTTACTTTGGATCATGCTTCTTGATATTCAGATACTCCTGGAAAGGAGGAGTCTTCCAGTCTTTTGGGTAAATCAGAAATTATTCCCTCCCAATTATGTGCATTCCTCCCCCCTGAAAAAACTAGATAAAGAGAGAATTTTAAAGGAATCCCATAGGCAAGAGGAATGACTTTAGAGGCTAAGACAGGACTGCAATGACGAACCGTTGTGGAGGCCAGTGTGATGACACATCAGGGGTGTCCATGCAGGGCAAATAAAGAAAAGGAAGAATGGGAAGCCACCAGAGAAAAACTTTAAATGCTCTACAATTTGCTAAAAGCTGTGCCTTTACCATGTGTTTAATTCACAATTAAATTATTTTATTTTTTTGTATTGTTTTTTATTGTCTGCAAGCTGTTTATTTGTGGAAGAACTACACACAAACTAAGATCAGAAGCACCTCTAAACAAGTATTGCTGTAATTTTCTGTATCTTTCATGAGGTCGTTGGCAGTGCTGAGAGATGTATTCCCGGGGATCCACATGACATAGAATACAATGTAAATGGTGGCCTCTGGAGTTGTGCAAAAAGGCAATCTTGGTGTCGAGCACATAGAAGGAACACTACATGCTTGAATTAAATGAAGTGCATCAAAGTTGTAAAGTGACAAATGCCTCCTAAACCCAATTCATGACCTGGCCAACTTGATTACATACGGACATATTCCCTAAAAGGTTAAAACATGGTAATATCCAAAGCCAGATTATCTCAGTTATCGTAGCATGGATTTTAGCATCAAAGAGATCCATGTTAGAATCATAGCTACGTTACATAATACCTTCCATGACCATGGCAAACTATTCGCTCTCTCTGGCTTCCATCCCCTCACCTATAAATAGTTAGCTCTTGGACCCTTTCCCACTCCGCTACCACCGTGGAAAGCTGACTCAAGTCAATAAGGAATCATTATTATCTTTCATTATTATTATTATTGTAAAGCATATTATTTAACAGTGACAGTGTATATAATAGGATAAAGTTTTCCATATAATTTCCATAGAAGATATATTTTCAAATGATTATAACTTTTAGAAATAATCATCAAAAATAGTATTAAATGCCTGACCAGTCTACACAAAGCCAATTCTGTTTTTAGAATGTGAAAAAGTCCAAGTATCTTTGAATTTACAAAAATGTTTCTCCTAAGAATGCTGCATTATTTGCTTCAAATAATAGTTTGTCTATGAAATGTCAAGTCAGTACGTCAGTTGTGAGGGAGGTAAAAATTTGCCCAAAGAAAAGATAACGACTTTGATTTAAATAAGCTAAAAATAAAAGTGCTTTTCAGACAATGTTCTGCTATCAACTGTGAGAAAAGGATGATGACAATGATACACACATGCACACCTATTTTAAATACAGACGGCTATGAAGTAGGACTGAATCTCTCCGTGCCAGTCTTACGTGCTCACGTAATGTCTGCATTGCACACTTGCTTGTTAGCACACACTCTCACAAGCCCATAGTATGATAATACATGCCCTGTAGCATGGTCAGCTAGGAGGAGTGCAGTGTGTGCATATGGGCCACCTTTTAGATGCAAGAAGTCACTGTGGGAAAAAATAACTTAAATCGTTTTCTTGCTAATTGTTTCATTTTCTAGCAGCCCACAAAACCAGTGCCTAAGCCTAATATGTTCCAGGAAAGTACTGTTATCCCCAAATGACCACGTTTTCCAAAAAGTATACTATACAAATGCATGTCCATCAAATAAATAATGATAAAGAAATAAAGTATGAAATAAGAGAAAGTTCTATGCAAGTGAATTATCAGGATAATCTACATGCCTTATTTTGCATTTATTTGTATTATCGAATTAAAAGAAGCGAATCAAATAGCAACATGTGAAAAATAAGAGAATATAGAGTTCAATAAATAAGAATTGTAGTTTTTTTTGCAAAAGAGTTCTAAATGCATCAAATCCTTCAATTCTCTTGTGTTCATAATGTGTAATCTTTTTTCGTATCTCTACTAACCTTCAAACCATTCTACTTAATACTTGTACATCAAAGAACTTTGTAAATGTTAAAACTTTTTGAGAACACTGCAATAATTACCTAACATTTTAGTCAGAATCTTTCTAAGTGCTAAATATTTGGAGATCTTTCTGGAGTGAGAGAAAAGTAACCCTAAGGCTACAGGAGGCTTTCTGTTCCTGAAATGGAGGTTAAGTAAGAAACACGTTGCCTAAGTTAATACAAATGTGACAAAAAGCACTAAGCTTAGGAATTATTCTTTCATAGTATTCTCTGAGTAATATTCCTGGGGGAGAATTAATTAAACTCTCTTCAGTTTTATTATGTTCCTCCACAGCAGTTGGATTTCATATTGTTGCTATGTTTATATTTGTATGTCTGTATATATGGCATGTGCATGTATGTGTGTGTCATACCAGGCAAGAAACAAAACAAATAAAGATCAAACATACAAGTCACGAGTCTTAATAACTATTAAATCATTTCATATTATTGAATCAAATTCTCATTTTCTATTGTTCAGTTTGTAAAATAAGAATAACAAAATTCGACATTATGTTTGCTTTCCCTGGAAAAGGACCAAACATAAAATTGTTCATATAGTTCTTTTTTTTCAATATTATTTGTTATCTATCCTTCCAATAATTTAATGCTCTTACAGTAATTTTTCCCCACTCTAATTGGACATTCTTGAATGAGTTCTTGAATCATCCTAGCGGCATTGCTTATGTCTGTAGTGTTTGGTGTGGTAGCCACCAGCCACAGGTGTCTGTTGAATACTTGGAACACAGCTTGCCTGAATTGAGTGTGCTGTAAGAGTAAAATGCACACTGGGTATTAAAGACTTGGTAAAAAAAATGTAAACTACCATGTTAGCCAATTTCATTTTGATTATGATTTGAAGCGACAATGCTTTAGTTATATTGGATTAACTTAGATATTATTTAAATTAATTTCACTTATTTCATTTTTACCTCTTTAATATGGCTAGTAGAAATTTTAAATTACATATGCGCACTCATGGCTCCCGTTATATTTGTATTAGGCAGTGGTGAAGAAGAAACTCTGGATAAATTCTTTACCTTATAAACTTGCTACTTAATCAATTTTGATAACTTTCTGTTACTTTAAAATGATAGTTGGAACTAAGGGGACTTTTCCCCAGGGTTGCTGTAGACAACTCAGTTGTTCGGGGGACAGTTATTCTAAGTAACAAATACAAAAAGGAATTTCTGACAAGCTTTCCAAAGGATATACCTTCTCAGTAGGATATGCTAGATGTTTTCAATCCCTTTACAATACAATTCACAAAGAACACTAACACACTAAGGAAAAGAAAGAGAGAGAGAGAGACAGAGAGAGAGAGAGAGGCAGAGAGAGGAAGAAAGAAAGAAAGAAGGAAAGAAAGAAAGAAAGAAAGAAAGAAAGAAAGAAAGAAAGAAAGAAAGAAAGAAAGAAAGAAAGAAAGAAAGAAAGAAAGAAAGAAAGGAATATTTGGGTTAAGAAAATTGAGATATGAATAGTGACCAAGAAAATGGAAGACAATCTACTGCCAGGCAGAGAATCTGAATAAGATTAACAGCTGTAAGATCACTTTGTTGGACTAAAAAAACTAACAAACAAACAAACAAACAAACAAAAAACTAGACAGAAATTGGAAAATATCCAAAAATTGTGTGTGTGTGTGTGTGTGTGTGAGTTTGTAGCCTCAAAACATGCTAAGATCCAAAAACATCAAAGCATTTTAATGAAACCTCAAATATGCTGGCTAAAAGTTAGCTGGAAATAATGTTAGATCCTCTACTCCTTAGCTAACCTAATGTGCTGATGAAAAAAAAAACACGTTAGCAGTCTCACAACACTCTCTTTTCAGAGCTTAGACAAAAATTGTCCAGGAAAAATATTGACTGCAAAATCAAATATTAACAAGTGAATTTGATTTTTATTTTATTTGCAAATAAATTATACATTTATTCAGTTGAGGTTACCATCACATGGTGTGTTTGTCTATACCTTATACTTTTCTGCAGAATATATTGCTATTATAAAAATAATAACTAATGAAAACTAAGCAGTTTTCACTAAATATTACATTTTGTTATAACTAATATCTTGGCAGTGTCACTCAAACACTTTAAATTTTTTCACTTGTATTTTCACTTTTTCTTTGTTTCCATTGTAATTATTATCATGGTTGTAGTTTTTATTCTTGTTATTATTATTATTTTCTTGTTATTATTCTGATTATTAGGGAATTGAAGAAAATAATGGAACATTTATGTAATATTGAAAAGTTGTTGTTTTTTTATGCTGTCAAAAATTTCCTTCTATTGCTGAATGTGGAATGTGAAGATTAAATGCCGTGGAGGGCAGAAAACAGCCTTTGGGGAGCCATAAATTTTTTCTTAGGGTGCAAGATGGACATGGGACAGTATTTGGGACAGTATCTCCCTGGTACCAGAAGAGATTAGACGTGAAGATGTAAGGTTGGCCACTTCCCAATACCTCAGCAATAAAGAAATCGACATATAGATGATTTTTATTGAAATATTAAGTAACCTATTCTTTAGAGACACGATTGGATTTTGGTAGAGATTATTATGAAGGCAACACTTTCTTATCCTACATCATGGGAAGCAGGGGCGTTTTTGAAACACTACAGCAGGAGAGCTGAGAAAAAAATAGTCAATGGTGAATGGTCTTTAGAGTGTTGTTCTTGGTCGACTCCATATACAATAATATAGAATATTTAGCGTTAAGACTTGTCCTCTTTTTTTGCATTTTAATTTCCTGCTTGTTTTTCTCCAAGCCTTCCATAACATTGTATTAAACTCTAAGCCTGTTGTTAGGTAGGTTTTGGAAAATTTACAGAGAGAGCACCTGTGTACACTTGGGATGAAGTCAATCAAGGAGATACACACACACGCAAAGAAAAAAAATGTAGATGTGAACTAGCAGAGAAGCCCAAGGTAAGAGGCCAGGAGGGAGAAATCATAAGAGAGAACCCTATTAAATTTGTGGAACATGCAAGCAAAAAACAAGTTAGTATTATACTTTCCCTTTTATAACCTACTTTTTCACTTAATTTATTTTGTAAAGAGCTTGTGTCATAAATGTTTTCCATTGCTTAGAAAAAGTTATCTTAGCCAAGTAAACCTATATCCAAAAAAAGTTTACTGAAAAAAATCGTAGAAACTTATGTTAAAGAATTTTTGTAAATAAAATGAAATTGTGACTCCTACGTATGTGAAATGAACATATGATTTTATTTTACTCAGTAATTAATTAAGGATCCAGTAAGGTGTTCAAAGGAAAATTAGAACAAGTTCAAAGGAAAATTTAAAAAACTACACATATATAGGCAAATAAAGAATACTGAAATAAATTTTCAAATAGATGCTAAATGTCCTACTTAATAGGCAATAATTCATTGCATCTGTGAAAGCTTGATTAATTTGTATTTCTATGGATGAGACTCATTTATATTATCGTCAGCTTTCTACAACTTAGAGAGTTGTAAAAATAGCTCAAAGACAAGAAAAGCAAGATAGAATCCAGAAGGACTGGCTAGACAGGACACTCAGTGTTTTTTTTTCCCCATTTCAAAAGTCTTTCAAATATTTTCCTGACATTTTATGAGCATTTCCAGTGTTATTTTAGCCATCTAAACCTATGTCAGAAATAAATGTTAATCAGAAAAGTCGTACAAACCTAAATCAGAATGAACCCTTGAAATAGGGAGTTAAGAGAAAGGTCGAGAGCCCTCCCAGGTAACATCCATGTGTCCCCATGGAACCACTAAGGCTCCATGAACCTCTCCTGAGAAACTATTTTTCTTGGACGCCATTTTTTAATGACTACACAGAATTGTATTCTTGGAAATTAAAAAATCATGTTTTAATAATTTACCTGCACCCGTTCTTTTTTTTTTTTTGACAATAAACTTTCTCCAAAGGTTTTTCAAGGAATATGTTTTCTCAGACTCTACATATTCCAACATATCCTCAAAAACTGATTTCTAAGAAAATAAGTTAAATTATTATAAATAGCTGCTATAAGTTCTTATTGTTAAACATTGATTTATTTTTGCCCTAGACCTGGAAAAAGTCATTTCTGTAAGTGGTTTAGCTTTTTTTCAAGAAAAATAATATTTGCAAACCAAAATATGGCTGTTAGTTGTGCTCATAGCTTGCTATTTAATCATTGTTTCTAGGATCTTGTACTAGAAGATTTTCTGTGTGTGTAACAAAACTGTGAGTGTGTACTCAACTTCCAATTCAAACGCAGACTAAACTGAGCACAACATAATCTCATTGATGTGATGTGTGGTTCATTTTAACTCTGCCCCCAAATCTTGATTTTTCAGAAATGCTAACATAATTGTTCATTTGATTTATTTTACAATACAAATAGGACACTATTAGAACACCAGTATCCATAATACCACCAACAATTTAGTTACTAAATGGTCTACAAGTTTTTGTGGTGTTCCTTTGCTCTTTGTGTATCTCCTACTAGAGAGAGAATCAAATTACTGAGCGTTCAGGTCCCTTGGAATGATCTCTCTGTGTGAAAATGCTACCGAATGGGTACAAATTTTGAGCCATTGGTTTCATTTTACTTTAAACTTTCAAAGTTTGAAAATGTTTTATTGTATACTTATGAAAAATGTTTGGTTCTGAGGTCAACTCTACAAAACAAGCTACATTCAAAGAAGTCTAAAGTTTGCCCTTTCCCCCCATTCAATTCCTTGTCTCCCTCCTCAAAAAGAAAAAATTCGTAAGTTTTAATAATTTATCTTCCCACTGCTTTTCTTTTATGAAAAACAAATATATATGTGTGTGTGTATTTATTAAAAGTAGGTATGTATTTTTACTTAGATAAATGATTGCACTTTGCATGCCCTTTGGCCATCTTGCTTTAACTCTCCGCATCTTTTACATAACCACATATGCTGGAGATTCTCCCATAGCAATGTACAGAGATATTCTTCACTTGTGTTGACAGTACATTGTGTGGATTTATATAGTTTACTCAATCAGCCTCCAAATGATGGATATTTGGGCTTATTTCCAGCCTTTTGTTTCTACAAATTTCAATTTACCGTTTCATTTTTTTTCCAATAGATCTTTGGGATCAAGACCTAGAAATGAAATTTCTTCATCAAAACTTGCAAGGATAAGTAATTTGTTAGATATGGCAAAGTTCCCTTCCATGGGGTTTGTGCTGTTCTGCATTCTTACCAGTTTATATGAAGGAATCCATTTTCTCCACAGACTCACTAGTAGAATGACTGGTTAAAATTGTGAATTTTTCCCAATCTGTTAGGTGATCTCTGAATGTAGCTTATATAGGCATTTCTCTTATGGGTACGTTTGAGTATATACTTATATGCTTAAAAGCCATTTGCTGTTTTTCCTCTGTAATCTGTCAACTTAATATCTCAAGCCGACCATCCTCACTCCCCCTTATAGGAATTTTAGCCTTTTTTTCTCCCTCTAATTCTTTAGAAGCTAATTATATCATAAAGATCTTACCCTTATGCCTCCATTATAATTTGCAAATGTTATTTCTATTTATTTTACTTATTTTTCTTTTTCTTTTTATTTTACTCATGTTTTGCCATTTTATTTTGCTTATATTTTGCCATGCACAGATTAAAAAAACACTTTTTATGTAATCAAATTACATACTTTTCTTTTGTTCTAGATTTTGAGTCATAGTTAGGAGAGCCTGACCCACTCTGAGATTATAGATGAGCACAGCCACGCCTTCTAGTATTTGTGTCCTTTTTTTTTTTTCTCTCATTTACTTCTCTGATTTGAAATTTATCCTGGTGTATGCTTTCAGGAATTTTGTCATTTTCCCACATGGTTATCCTTTTTAGCTTAACAGTATCCTTTTAGCTTAACAGTTTCACATATCATATTTTGTAGATCATTTTACGTTTATTCCCATTAAAAGAATAGTTTCCTGAAATACCAATTCCTCTTTTTTACTGCCTATCTTGTAGGTTTTAATTTGCTTTTGCAGTCTATTTTTCTGACAACTGTTTGTCATCTATCCATTTTCCGTTTTCTTTTCATCCTATAATCTTTTCCTCTTCTTTCTCATCTCAGCCTTTTCTCATCTTTTGACATCCTTCTCTTTCTTTAAGACTACTTTTTACATTTTCTGAGGGTGCCTAACAGTTGACACATAAAAATTATTTTCATAAACATGTTCTGTGTTTGAGCTTTATAATGTTATACCTTCTCCTTCGTTTTGCTATCTGCCAGCCTCTTTTCACAGGTTCTAAGGAATTTTCTCCCCCTGTTTTCCAAGGTTAATTATATTCAGGCCAATTTTTTGTCAGCAGTCAGAGAGTGTGAATTGTGATTAGGTTATATGATAGACAAATCCTCTTCTCAAATCTTTAACTGGTGAAAAGACCTATGTGTATAGTTGTCAGCGCAGACATTCATCATTTAGAAATCAGTTATGTTTTGCTGGAATCTAATCATCCGCAGTGTATTTCTCTGACAGCTCAAACACAGTTTAATGTACCAACTGGGACCTCCCCCACATTCATTCCCAGGTTCTTCCTGTCTCCTGCCCCACCCAAAATATGTTCCTAGTAACACTCGACTTCTCCAGAAGCCAGGTGCCCTGGGTGGACCCCTCTGTCTGTTCAGATGCTTTGTTGATGTTGTTGACGTTGTGCAAAGCTGTGGCAGTGGGGTGTGAATAGAGGCGGTGGATTTTGGTACAACTTGCTGGCTGTCTCAGAATTTAGCTCTTACACAGTAGTGAAATAGACACGTTATTTTGTGATGGGAGATGTGTGATATTTTCATACATTTTAAGGCAGTCTTTCTTTCATGAATTGAAATCTAGGTGATCTGTGAGGTCATAGCAGAAATATTTTCTCAATTCAGTTCTACTTACTGTATTAGATTATCAACCTAGTTTTGAATGTTGTCCTAAATTCTTTGTTTTCTTCCTGTGCTTTGCTTGGCATTTATGGTACTGGTAGTTCCAGCTTGATATAAATTAAAGTAAAATTATCCTTTTTGTGGAAAGGTGTGTAAAATAATGTTTACTTTTTCCACCTAAAACTGTCCAAAACTATAGCCAAGTTATGACTTTTTTTCCCCAGTAACTGGTGTGAAAATCAGATGATATGCCATGAGAGGATTAATAGTATTCTATTTCAAACAGTTGACTTTAGCCAACATATATAAGAAAATTCCTACTTGGCACCAGTGGCAATTCATGTCAATTTGTACCATGAGAATATTGGAAACTATTCAGAGGTGAAATAAACCACCTGTGTACGTTTCTACATAGTCTCATGTAAGCAGGCATGACCAAATTCCAGGTGTAATGTTGAAAAGAAGAATTCATGGACTTATTTCAACATCTTCATTATGTATACCTTTCAGTGTACATTTAAATTAATAGTGAACTTTTAATCTAATAAACATCCTCTTATTCTTAAAGAATTATTTAAATACCATGTAATTTTGCTGTTGATACAGATGTTGTTACTTCCTAAGCTGAATCTTCAATGTGGAGAAAAACTCAAATTAATCTATAAAACTTCCTTTTCTGAAGATCAGACACTAGGAAAAAGGCAGTTAGGAGATAGTAGAGTTTTGGGATAGAGAGGGCAGACTTCCCGCTTTGATACTAGCTGCATTACTTAAACTTTATTTTCCTTATTTGCAAAACACTTCTAGCATTGTCTTGACAATGGCAGGAGAAAATTCATAGGAAGTGATTAGCATTTTACCAGACCATAGTAAGTACTCAACAAAAGTTAGCACCTTTGTATCATTGGGATGTGGGGGCAGTTTAGAGTTAGTATTACCTTTAGTCAAATCTTGCCTTTCCAAAATAAACAATTTTCTGAAATAAGTACGAAGAGTACTGTCCGTATTCTCTGTTCATTCACTATCCATTCTGGAATTATTAGGTGTTCTGGAAACGGGGTGCAGAACAGGATAAAGAGCCTGAAATAGCACGAGAGGTGAAGGATGTTGGGGAGATTATCTAGCGCAGTATGAATCACAGCTATGAAGCTGACTCAGAAGGCAGCAAATCAGTTCTGCGAGATCACCAGACATACGGCACCCACAGAGTGACAGCTGTCAAAGTATTGCCTGCATCATTTCAAAGTGACAAGGCTACGTGAGATCAGATGTGATTTGGATGTTCCCAAACATTTTTCTTTTTCCTATCATGTAGCTTATAGAGGTTACTCCTCTTAAGCCGTACCTAATTATATTCCACAGTATTTCATCAATTCCTCCTACTCCCAAAACTTTCTCATCTCCACTGCAAACTGCCCATGAACCAAGCCTCACAGTGATTTGTCTAGAGTGCTAAATAGAAGTGATGTATACTTTCTTCTATAGTGTTGGTTTATTCCAGCCATTTGAATGGTACAGAGCCCAGTAAATTATGCCACGTAGCAAAGCATCTGAACTTTGATGTCTAACTTTCACAAGTATTTACTGGACTTCAAGTCCTTTTGGCATTTAAGGATACAACAATAAAATTAATAATATATAAAATGGTTGTAAGGTATGTGAATTCAAAATGATCAATTAACTGAACAAGCAAAGACATTAAAAACATAAATTTTATGAGGATAAAGAGCATGATTATGGAATCCGAATACTGGAATTGTTCATTACCTCAGTACATTTTATATTCATTTCTGAGATATGAGACATTTAATACACACAATAGAGAAATTAAAATGGTAAAATATCAAATGTGTTATGTTAATTAAGATATTGAATTTTTAATGTTACTAATCAACTCATCAGGGATGTAAATATTCATAAAACTTAGAATAACAGAATTTTAGAAATTATTTAAAACAATGATTCCCACAGTATGTCTCCTAGCATTTTATTAGACAAAATGTTTCATGGTCAAATAAAATTCAGAAACACTAAGTTAAACAAAGTTACATGGTTTCTTTCCTGTTGAATTTCTAAAAGTCTTTCCAATGCAGATTTCTTCATGAATTCCTAAATGTGATGGAATTACAATATTTATGTTTCTTTAACTTATGTGATCATGAAATTCTTTTCACTGTGGATCTTGAAGCACCAGGGTCCAAGTTTACTTCCAGAAATGTAAACTGAACTTTTTATGTGACTAAAATCCAAGTAATTATGTGGCTAGGGAATGGCAGACTGTATGAGACACTGCAGGTCTTGATCTCGTCCAGTGATTTTTTTTCTTTTACTTCTTTTAAAACTGATGTCAGACTAATATTTTCTTATGAGAATTCTGTCACCACATTTTCTTATCTCATAAATTATTATTGGTGATATAGATGGAAGCTTATCAAAACTCATACTATTTAGGCTAAAATCTCCCCTCCACCGACACACACACACACACTAAGTGCAAAATATTACTTTATAACTTTTTTTCCCTTGAACCCAGGACCTCGTGCATGCCAAGCATGTGCTCTACCACTGAGCCATACACCCTCATTACTTTATAACTTGATTTCACTTAACATTAACTAGCTTACCTTAAAGCAGGAAAATGGGGTTTGTCCCCTAATCCAAACATTTAGAGCACAGCTCACTGCATCACATTTTATTATAAAATATACTTGAAACTGCTTCTGAAAAGTCCAGAATGCCCACTGACATAGAAATGCATTGCACATGGCAGCACACATGACCATCTGCCTGGGCAAATTTGCCCTTTTTGTTGAGTGGAGTGGAAAGGTTAATTTCAATTCAGCCGTGTGTGTGGTTGGGCAGTTCTCAAACGAAAACTAAAAAACAGAAGGAAATGCTTATTTGAAAAAGAAAGAGTGCACAGGTAGTGTGTGTGGCCAGTGTGTGCTGGATTAAGCTCCTGTGTGAGTGAGTTCTTCACAAGGACAGGCTCAGGTGGCTGGGAGAAAGGTGGGCTCTCTTAAGCCTGTACAGGGATCCTTAACAAGGAAGAATTCATTGCTTACACCCTAGCAAAAGCTGACAAAGAAATTGTGAACAGTTTGCAATACAAAACCATGAGGCATTTCACCTGCTATGGAAGTTAGTATAAACTGGAATCCAATTGAAGTGACTGAGACTAGCCAGTCTATTTCTCTTGAGCATACAGTCTAGAGTAAACCAGCAGGAAAATCTTAAAGAGAGATGTCAAATGGAACAGCGTTACATGATCAGCTATATATACAGAAAACCGATCTGGATGCTGACAGCATCAGAAATTGATCTGTTCTTGAGCAGTTCATTTTTGACAGCAGAACCACAGGCCATGCTTTACGTGTGTAAATAAAATTTATATGGCACGTGCAAGCCTGCCAGAAAACCATTTGAAACCAGAGCTAAAGTTCTAACAGTTCTCAGAAGTTGATAGGATTTCACACTCCAGTGTTACATATAGAATATGGAATTATGACAACTGCTCACTTAATAGAATTCACTGTTTATTTGCTTATTTTTTAGTTTAAGAAAAGGCATACAATGCATATTCTCTGGGCACATTTTCAATAGTAAATAATGTTTTGTAATGAATTAGGAAAGATTTGAGCTTTTGATGAATTGAAGGGAAAGCTTGATTAAAATAAATGCATTTTTCAATGTATCCTGAGTACATAATTCACAAACTATAAAGGAAAACAAGGAAAACTTTTTCTAAAAATATCTAACTTCCATGTCCTCCAACCTATAAAACAGATGGGGCGGCACAAACTTCTACTAAACAGCCACAAGTCTAGGAGTTCATTGACTAGCACTAAGACAGCTATAGTACAAAGAACACCCCCCAAATTGCTTATTTTCTGCTCCTGGATGCAGACAAATCAAAATGAGATATGCACGTTCTGTTTCTTACATAGAACCTTACAGTCTCTTTCCATCACATTATTCATTCTAAGTGCAAAGTAACTGAAGAACAAACAACCTATTACAACAGTTATACAACCATAAATTTTTGTGATTCAAGAAAGACTAGAGAGAGAAATGAAAGCAAGAGGACAATCTAAGATAGCTCAGCGTTAGAAAAGTTACCCTAGACTAGTGGTTTCAACAATTTAGCCTGGCAGGATTTCAAGAATTTTACATGGCCTCCACTGTTCTGTACCTGGTTTGGAGTACATCTTGCTATTGCATAATTCTGTTCTAAAATCTAGAACAGATCTAGAGAATGTATATTTTTTATTATAGCCAAAGAAAGCAAAAAAATCAGTGCAATAATCACATTTTATATGAAAATCACTTAAAACGGACTTCAGATTTTTCAGATATATTACAATTATTTACAAACACAGGGTTGCACTCTTCTGTACCTTTCTCTAGAAAATCAGGTTAATTAATCATGGTATCACTGTGAATATCAAATAAGATGGTGTAAGAATATATGTGGATATTTAGTTATAGAACATATAACACAGTATATATAATATATAGCATATATAATCCTAATATGTATGTATTATATACTATGTGTGTATATGTACATATTTTGTATATATAGTAGAACATATGCATCTATGTAATATATGTAACATATGATATATCATATATAATGTGTTTATATATCATGAACTTTGTATATCATGTGTGTATAATATGTGTATCTCATTCAAGCTAATGATTGAATGAGTGCATATTTTTCATTTTACATTAATTTTTTTTTAGTACTTGAGCAAATTTAAAAAAGAAATGATCAACATGGGGTTATTACATTGTTTTGTCTGCATAGCAGTCCTACTGAATGAGATCTAAAATCAAATAACAGCCCTACTGAATGAAATCTAAAATCAAATAACAAAGCTCCAGATATTCTCCAGGTGAGCTTATTATAGTCAATTATCTATTCATCATTTTTTGATTCATTTATTTTAAAATATTTTAAGTGCCTGCTCTTTGCCAGGCTTTGTGTTGGCTGCTCCCAACTTTAGGTAAATTACAGGCAGTATACAAAATAGTGACTTAGCACATATTTAATACCTGTTTTAAGTTGCCAGTGAAGGGGAGTATTACACAAAATCAGAAGTTTTATTACTAAGCCTCTTAATAATCAACCTTCTCAAATGTTTTTACAATAGTAAGGGAACACTTCATGTTAAACACAATTAGAAACAATTAAAATACCATAGATTTTGAGTTTTATGACAAGTAGTTTAAAATGGTATTTGTTTCACAAAGGTGACATTCTTTTAGAGAATGAAAAAAAAATGGACAAATAAACTCATGAAATGGCTTATCCAACTTCTTGAACATCATGCAATTCTTACTTAGCAAAAATTTTGATGAGTTAATTGTAAATGAATCAGAAACATATGAATTAGATTTCTTTCGAAATGTACATGGGTTTAAAATTAAATGGAAAAAGTCCTTGGCAAATGCATTTTAGATTTTATTTTATCCAAAACATTTGAATAATAGTTCAAGATGTTCAGTGAAGCCAAAACACAGCTGGGTTCCTCCATCCTTAGTAATTATACAATTACTGGGCATGAGATGAAACCATATCCTTAGCAAGCATTCACCAAATACCCAGTGAAAATACAGATAGTAACTAGATTAAGGAGTTTTTAGTGAAAATTGCATTCCTTTCATGCTTGAAGTACTATGAAATCAAATTAATTTCAAAATATCAATGACAAAAAATATTCAAGAAACTTATTAGTTAATGTACTTCATATTTATGCAATCAAGTATTTAAATTAACCCAATGTTTATAAAATTTTGTAGCAATTAAATGTTTGTTAAATTCTACTTATTTCAGTGAGAACTTTGAGGAAACGAAGTCATTGTGGCCTCCCTTCCATGAAATCATCCTACTAGCTTCAAAACAAACATTTTAAGGGCTGAGAAGGAGATTTATTTTGTTATTGATATATTTGATATCAGTTTTGCTTTGAATATCTTCCATTTTATGAAGATTTTCATATTATTCTTCTTAATTACCCATAACTTACTATGACAGAGTCCCAGAAAACAAGATTTTAGATAAAACTGCTTACCTATCATTAAGTGTCTGGATTCCTAGTGGATCAGAACTTTTCTTGTTTTTGTATCCCTCACACACTTGGGCATAGAGAAATTGCTTAGACAAGCACTGTCCAGTAGAAATATAATGTGAGAAGCAATATAATTTGAATTTTTCTAGTATTAAAATTCAAAATAACATTAAAAATCAGATGAAATTAGAATATGCAAGATGACAAAGTATGAAGACCTGGAATTTACCTCCTTCCCATCAGTATGCCAAAATTGCAACTACTCACAGAGTAATTATCTATGAGAACAAATTGAAGATTAGGAGAAAAGATGTTTTTACAACTAAAGATATAAAGAAGAAATCACAACAAGACAGAAAGGAGGAGTGGAGATGCAGTATAGTCAAGAATCACACCATTCACACCCCCAGGTATGTGACCCACAAATGGGAGGATAATTACAATTGCAGAAGTTCTCCCCCCAAAGTGAGGGATCCAAACCCTACATTGAGTTTCCCAGCCTGGGATCCTGCACTAGGAAGACAAGTTCCCAGAACATCTGGCTCTGAAGACCAGTGGAGCTTGCATACAGGAGAGCTGGTGGGCTGCACAAAACAGAGACTTATCTATTAAGGGGTGCACACACACACACAAAAATCTTACATGCTCTAAGACCTAGTGCAGAGGCAATAATTTGAAAGGAGCCTGGGTCAGGCCCACTTACTAAGCTTGGACAGCCTCCCAGAGAGACAGAAGACACTAGGATCCCTCTGGACACATAGA
Organism: Vicugna pacos; assembly: GCF_048564905.1. Taxonomy (NCBI): domain Eukaryota; kingdom Metazoa; phylum Chordata; class Mammalia; order Artiodactyla; family Camelidae; genus Vicugna; species Vicugna pacos. The sequence continues at coordinate 10,344,073 of NC_132988.1, read as the reverse complement.
CGTTGGCAACACCCATTTTGGAAATTCATTCTACCATGAGGACACTGGTGCTGGCAAGCACCATTTTGAAGTCCAACACCAACCTCTTAGCACCTGACCACCAAACAGTTGGCACTAGTCCCAGCCCCCCATAGCCCTAAAGCCAGCAACCCCAGGACTCAGCCCCATCCACCAGCAGGTTGGCTCCAACACCAGGACCTCCCAGGCCATGCACTCAGCTGCACCAGGAAAAGATCCCATTCACCAGCAGACTGGCAACCACAATGTGAGGTGAGGCCTGGCAGCCAACTGCACTGACGACCAGCTCTTCCTACTAGGATGCCCACAGTAGATGACCTGCCACAGCAGAAGAGTGCACACAGTCCACATGGGGGACACCTCTAGATCATACAGCTGTAGTGACCAGGTGGGAGAGTGCTACTGGGCTGCATAGGACCCATCCATACTCAGGCCACTTCTCCAAGACCAACCTATCCAATACATAAAATTCACACAGACAATTAGGCAAAATGAGGATATAGAGGAGTATGTTCCGAATGAAGGAATGAGGCAAAACCTCAAGAAAAAAAAAGGAAAAAACTTTTGAAATGAAGTGGAGCTAAGCAATCTACCTGATAAAGAGTTCAAGATCCTGATCATAAAGATGCTCAACAAACATGAGAGAAGGACTGATGAATACAGGAAGAATTTTAATAGAGAGTTAAAAATATAAAGCACCAAATAGAGCTGAAGAACACAGTAACTGAAATAAAATATACACTAGACAGAATCAACAGCAGGTTAGATGATACGGAGGAATGGATCAGTGAACTGGAAGACAGAGTAGTGGAAATCACTCAAGTTGGACATAAAAAGAAAAAAAAAGAATTTTTAAAAATGATTGTAGTTTAAGAGACCTTTGAGACTAAATCAAACTTACTAATATATGCATTATGGGGTCCCAGAAGTTGAAGACAGAAGGGCAGAGAATTTACTCAAAAAAATAATAGCTGAAAACTTCCCTAACAACTGGGAAAGGAGACAGATATCCAGGTCCAGGAAGCACACAGAATCTCAAACAAGTTGAACACAAAGAGGTCCACACAAAGATACATTGTAATTAAAAAGCAAAAGTTAAACAGAAAGAGAGAATCTTAAAAGCAGCAAAAGAAAAGCAACAGCTATGTACAAGGGAGCTACCATAAGCCTCTCAGCTGACTTTTCAGCAGAAACTGCGGGCCAGAAGGAAGTAGGATGATATATTCAAAGTGATGAGAGGAAAAAACTTACAACCAAGAATGTTCTACCCACAAAGGCATCATTCAGATTTGAAGGATAGTTTTAGACAAGTAAAAGGTAATGGCCTAATAAGAAATGTTAAAGAAACTTCTTTAAGGGAAAAAGAAAGGACCACCGTAGAAATATAAATATTACAAAAGAAAAAAGTCTCATGGTAAGAATAAATATATAGAAAGGTAGTTGGTTAAGCAATTTAAAAGCTAAGAAGAAGATTAAAATGCAAAGGAAGTAAAATCATCTATATCCATAATAAGTAGTTAAGGGATACACAAAACAAAAATACATAAAATATAATGTCAAAATATTAAATGTGGAGATAAGGAGTAAAAATGCAGTGTTGTTAGAATGAATTTGAACTTAAGAGATTATCACTTTAAAATGATTATATAAATATATATAAATATGTTGCCATATAAGACTCATGGTAATCACAAATCAAAAACCTATAATAGAGACACACAAAAAAGGAGAAAAGAATCCAAACATAAAACTGAAGATAGTCATCAAATCACAGGGGAAGAAGGCAAAAAAAAAAAGAAAAAAAAAGGGAAGGACAAAAATGAACTACAAAAACAACCCCCAAAACAGCACATTGACAATAAGTACATATCTATCAATAAACACTTCAAATGTAGTAGGCTTGAATGTTCCAATCAAAAGACAAACAGTAGATGAATTATAAAAAGACAAGAACTATCAATATGTTGCCTGCAAAAGACTCATTTCAGATCTTTAGCCACACATAGACTGAAAGTGAGGCGATGGAAAAAAGTATTCCATGCAAATGAGAATGAAAAGAAAGCTGGCGTAGCAATGCTTATCTCAGACAAAATGGACTTCAAAAACATGACTGTAACAAGAAATAGATAGACATTACATAAAGATAAGATAATGAATCCAACAAAATTTATAACAACTGTAATGTATATGCACCCAACATAGGAGCACCTAAATACAAAGGAAAATAAAACAAAATTAATATAAGAAATTGACAGTAACATAATAATATTAGGAGACTTTAACACTCCATTTACACTAATGAACAGATCATCCAGACAGAAAATCAATAAGTAAATACTAGCCTTAAATGACACATTAGAAGAGATGGTTTTAATAGATATACATAGAGCATTTCATTTAAAAGCAGCAAAATACAGATTATTTCAAGTTTACATGGAATCTTCTTCAGGATAGATCACATTCTAGGCCACGAAACAGGTCTCAATAAATTTAAGGATATTGAAATTGTATCAAGCATCTTTTTTGACCACATGGTATGAGATTAGAAACATCTACAAAAAAAAACTGACAAAAAATACAAATACATACAGACTTGTGGTTACCAGGGGGGTGGAGGGTGGGAAGGGATAGACTGGGATTTCAAAATTGTAGAATAGATAAACAAGATAACACTGTATAGCACAGGGAAATATACACAAAATGTTATGAGAACTCACAGAGAAAAAAATGTGACAATGAGTGTGTATATGTCCATGAATGACTGAAACATTGTGCTGAATACTGGAATTTGACACAACATTGTAAAATGATTATAAATCAATAAAAAATTAAAAAAATACAAATACATGGAAAGTAAACATCTGCTACTAAACAACCAATGGTTCACTGAAGAAATCAAAGAGAGAGAAAAAAAAACCAACAAACAAAAAAACCCCTAGAGACAAATGAAACAACCAAGCTGGGAAAAATAGTTAATGGTGAGCAGAAAATATAAAATTGTGTCCTTATGTCATAGCTTACACAGAACTCTAGATGGATTAAAGACTTAACTATAAAAAGCAAAATTTTTAAAAATTAAAGAATATACAGCCCATCTTATATAAGCTACAAACATTATAAAACATAAAGTAATGACAAATTAGAATACATATAACCTAAACAACTGTTCATCAAAAAAAATTAAAAAGCAAAAGAATAATAACTAAAACAAATTTGCAACAGAAATAACCAACACAGGATAATTATTATAAACTACATATTGAATTTCTTACAAATGACTAAGAAAAAAGCTAACTACTTAGAAGAATGGGAAAATGTAGGACCATTAATCCTAAAAGTAAACACATAAAGCCAATTAAAATATGAGGTTTTCAAAATTTTTTTTGTAATTAACAAAATTCAAATCAAGACCATTATGAGCTACTATTTTGATTTTCATAAATTAAGAAATTTGGCAATAAAAATGTTGAAGAAAAATAAATCAGTGCTATTGCACACATATTATTACTGCAACTATAAATTGATACAACTACTTTGAAAAGCAATTTGTCATTATCTTATAACTTTTAATATTTGCATATCCTATAACCCAGCATTTCCCATCCTAGATTTATACCTAAGAAGATATATGTATACCAGAATAGATGTAAGAGGTAACATATATACCACTATTTTGTTAAAAAGCAAAATCTGACTATAATTAAAATATCCAGATGGCCAACAAACACATGAAAAGATGTACAACATCACTAATTGTTAGAGAAATGCAAATCAAAACTACAAGGAGGTATCACCTCACAACAGTCAGAATGGCCATCATTAAAAAGTCCAGAGACTATAAATGCTGGAGAGGGTATGGAAAAAAAGAAATCCTCCTACACTGTTGGTGGGAATGTAAATTGGTGCAACCACTATGGAGGACAGCATAGAGATTCCTCAAAAACTAAAATAGACTTACCATATGACCCAGCAATCCCACTCCTGCGCATATATCAGAGGAAAACATAATTCAAAAAGACACTTGGGGGTGGAGCCAAGATGTTGGAGTAGAGAGACTTACAGCTCAACCTCTCTCACAAATACACCAAGAATTACATCTACAAACCCATCGCATCACACAGAACATCTACTGAACTCTGGCAGTGTCTCTCATTTCAAAATATAGGAGGAATTTCACAACATCCAGTAAGAAAAAAAAGGAAAAAGAAAAAAATCAGTGCAGGACCCGTCCTGCAGGAAGGGAGTGGCATAGGAAGACAGGCAATCTCACACTGGGAATCCCCCTCTCCAGCTGGGAGGTCAACTGGGGACAGAAGCAGAGCTTCTGAGGCTCAGAGGAGAAGGTGACAGCAGAACTAAGGGAAACTGATGATCCCAGGCCATGGACGTGAGCTGGCAAGGACCAGCCAGGACTGGCTGCTGGAAATCAGTGAGGACCCCGGGCAGGGGGCTGTGGTCCACTGCACAGAGGCAGCCTCAGGGGACTGGAAGGCAGTGTGAGCTCTGGCTGGGGGTGTGTGCAGAACAGAACAGCCTGGGACCCATATAAAAAACACCACTGTTGGTATGTGTAAGGGGGAGGGGCACAATGCAGCTGGCTTATGGCCACTTTGTCCACTTGGCTCCATTGTTGGTGTGTTCATGTGAGAAGAGAGGTGGGGCTTAGTCATAGCCGTCACTGCTGCACAGAGGCAGGGCTGAAGGCTGAACCCATAACCTGCGGCCCTGAAACTTCACAGGGCAGACTGAGATTTGTTTACAGCTCAAGGCAGAGAGGACAGATATGCGCTCTCTGGACACTTTATACACCTGTGCTTCTGGGACTAACGAGCACTGAGTGGAGTCCTGACTCAAACCAGGGCGTGACTATGGGTATTTACAACAAGCCTGCATACAGTACTGTATGCGGAGGTGGGGCAGGGGCCCGCGCCGACACTGGCATACCACATTGAGGAGTGCGAATGCACTGGTGGGGCTCAGAACCTGGGGGACACCAGAGCAGGTGGCCAACATTCCCACAGCTAAGGTGGGGACAAAGGCAGCGTCAACAAAGAGTACTCAGTAAGCCCATGTAACAAGTGACAGACAACACCACAGAGGACATTTCCCAGGGGACATCTCCTGCCTACTCCTTCCCAGCTGAAGTGCCCCAACCCTGCCTACTGCACACCACAGCTCAGAAATGGGTCTAGAAGCCTCTATTCCAGCAATAGGGAAGCAGACCAGGCCCCTGTCAAGGCTGTGACAACCACAGAACAAAAAAAAGAGGCAGCGCTCAACAACAACAATCAGGGCAGGCTCTGAACAACACAACACCAACCACACCACAAAGGGATAACAGCCAACACACATGAAGAAAGATGTGGTAACCATCTATACTAAGAACAGCCATTGCAACAAAACTATTAGATACACACAGTCTACACAGAAAAGTGCTGACTTTAAATAAAAACTAACAAAAAAACAGCCCTTCAAGACCACAATATACTCCTAAATCCATAGAGCCAGACAAATATAAGTAAAATGAAGAAGCAGAGGAACCACTCCCAATTAAAAGAATAAGAGAAATCCCCTGAAAGAACAAACAATAAAATAGACCTTGATGTTCTAATAGATCATGACTTCGAAAAGGAAATGATCAATGCAATAAAGGGACTGAAAGAGAGTAACAATAGATTAAATGAGTAAAGGAAGTGAGAAGGGATGAATTGGGAATTCAAAATTTGAAACTCTTGGGGAGTGATGGAAATGTTAGCTGTCTTGATTGTGGTGGTGGTTTCATTAGTGTATGCATGTATCAAAATTCAAAAAATAAAAAAGAAAAAGAAAACTTTTCTTCAGGTAAATAGCTAAATAGCTAATTAAATAAATAAATGAAACCATCCTTGAACTAAAAGAAAGTATGAGTTTTGCACAAAAAATTATTTATCAACAAAAAGAAATGAACTATTGATATATTCATGCATATATTTTGCTGCTGTCAGATTCCTGGGTTCCATACTGTATTATAGTTCAATAAAATGTAAATACTGGGGGAAACTGGGCAAAGAGGACCCAGAACCTCTTTGTAATATCTTTACAACTTGCTGTGAATCTATATTTATTTCAAAATAAAATATAAGAACAAACAATCAAAAAGGGTATGAAAGAGTAAAAAAATTATTTATTTATTTACTTATTTATTGGAAGTGACATAGAAAATAAATGAACAAGACATTCACCATTGAAAGTACTGGGAAAAACTCAAATCCAGAGATGTAACTTTTTTTTACTTGGGGCCACTTTTGCCCCAGGGTCTCTGCCAATAACTGAAAAGATGGTTTAGAGACTGAGCTGTGTTTATGCCATTAAAACAGTATTAGAGGAACACAGAACTCCAGCATCTACCAAAGTCAGGGGCCATGGAAACACCAGCTCTTTGGCTTCAGATCCTAAAGTCTGTACCCTAAAAATAAAGGTGGACTGCAGGCAAACCTCTAATCATTGGATGAGCCAGAAGATTCTCAGTCCTGTAAGGAAACATGAACTTGGACTGCTGGGACCCTAAGTGCATGGGAGAAACAAAGGAAAACAAAATCCTTTCTGTGGGAAGATAAAATCATCCTTGCCCTCTCAATATTTCTACATCTAATACATAAGGATACAGAAAGATCAAATGGATTACAAAGGATGTAATATTGCACATTAACCAAAAGAAAGAGGACTTCAGGCGAAAAAATAATCAAGAGGACAGAGGAGTATTTCATAAGAATAAAAGGCTCTCATAAATTAGGAGTTTGAGATGAACAGATACACATTATAGTATATAAAATAGATAAACAACAAGGACCTACTGTATAGTACAGAGAACTATATTCAGTTTCTTATAATGGCATGCAATAGAAAAGAATCTGAAAATAAAACATATACATATGTATATGCATAGCTGAATCACTTTGCTGTACACCTGAATTAACACTGTAAATCAACTACACTTCAACCAAAAATAAAATTAAAAAATAAAATAAATAAAATATTCATCAATAGGAGAATAGGTAAATAAATTTTAGTATATTTAGAATTAAATATTTTAGAGAAGTGAAAATTAATTAGTTATATCCATATATCCATTATGAAAAATTATATACAATGTAATGCTATTTAAAGTTTGAAAACAAGCAAAGATTTAAAAAAAACATGTGACCAAAAAACAAAGGGTCAATGCTGAAATCAAAGAAGAAAATTAAAAATACCTTCAAGCCAATAACAATGAAAACACAACCACACTAAACCTATGGGATGCAGCAAAAGCAGTTCTAATTGAAAAGGTCATAGTGATACAGGCCTTCCTCAAAAAAATAAGAAAAATCTCAAATAAACAACCTAACCTACCACCAAAAGAATTAGAAACAGGAAAACAAACAAAACCTAGACAGCAGAAGGAAAGAAATTATAAAGATCAGGGAGGAAATAAATAAAATAGAGATTAAAAAAATAATAAAACTAATTAATCACACCAAGAGCTGTTTTTTTTTTTTGAAAGAGTTAACAAAATTGACAAACCTCCAGCCAGGCTCACCAAGAAGAAAAGAGAGAGGACAAAAATAAAGAAAATAAGAAAGGAAAATGGAGAATGAGAAAAACGTAAGAGAATACTATGAACAACTATATGGCAACAAATTGGACAACCTAGAAGAAATGGACAAATTTCTAGAAATGTACAGTCCATCAAACTTGAATCAAGAAGAAAAAAATAATTTGAACAGACTGATCACTAGAAGTGAAATAGAATCAATAGAAAAAAAAATGAAACTCTCTGCAAACAGAAGTCCAAGACCAGATGGCACTGGCTAATTCTACCAAACATACAAAGAACTGACACCGATCCTTCTCAAATTCTTCAAAAAGATTAAATAGGAAAAGAACAGTCTGAAACTCATTCTATGAAGCCATCATCACCCTGATACCAAAACCAAACAAAGATACTACCAAAAGAGAAAATGGCCAACATCATTCATGAACATAGAAGCAAAAATTCTCAACAAAATATTAGCAAACCAAATTCAACAACACATTAAAAACATTATACACTATGATCAAGTTGGATTCATCCCAAGGACACAAGAATGGTTCAACGTACACATATCAGTCGATGTGATACACCACATCAACAAAAGAAAGGACAAAAAAAATCACATGATCATTTCAATAGATGCAGGAAAAGCATCTGATAAAATCCAACATCCATTCATGATTGAAACTCTTACAAAATGGGTATAGAGGGAATATATCTTGACATAATAAAAGCTATTTATGACAAAACCAAAGTCAAAATAACACTCAAAGGTGAAAAGCTGAAAGTCTTCCTGCTAAAATCTGGAACAATACAAGGATGCCCACTCTTCACTGGAAGTCCTAACAATAGCAATCAGACAAGAAAAATGAATAAAAAGGACCCAAATTGAAAGATAAGAGGTAAAATTTTCACTATATGCAGATGACATGAATTATATATAGAAAATCCTAAATACTCCATACAAAAACTACTAGAACTGATAAAGGATTCAGCAAGGTAGCAGGATACGAAATTAACATACAGAAATCTGTTGCATTTCTTTATACTAACAATGAAATACCAGAATGGGAAAGTAAAAAAAAAAAATCCATTTTAAAATCTTATTAAAAAAAACCCAACAACTTAGGAATAAACCTGTCCAAGGAGGTGAAAGACTTATAGGCAGAGAACTATAAATCATTGATTAAGAAAATTAAAGATGATTTTCAAAAATGGAAAGATATCCCATGATCTTGGATTGGAAGAATTGACATTGGCCATAATACTGAAAGCAATCAACAGATTTAATTGATCTCTATCAAATTACATAGGATAGTTTTCACAGAACTAGAACCAATATCCTAAAATTTATATGGAAACACAAAGGACCCAGAATTGCCAAAACAATACTGAAGAAAAAGAACAAAGCTGGAGGAATAACCCTTCCAGACTTCAGACAATATTATAGAGCTACAGTAATCAAAACAGCACAGTATTGCTACAAAAACAGACATATGGATCAATTGAACAGAATAGAGAGCCCAGAAATAAATACACAAAGTTTTGGTCAATTAATCTTTGGCAAAGGAGGCAAGAACATACGACAGAGGAAAGACAGCCTCTTCAGCAAACAGTATTGGAAAAGCTGAATAGCCACATGTAAATCAATAAAGTTAGAACATCCCCTCACACCATACACAAAAATAAACTCAAAATGGATTAAAGACTTAAATATAAGACAAGACACTATAAACCTCCTAGAGGAAAGCATAGGCAAAATATTCTCTGATGTAAATATTAGCAATATTCCCTTAACCAATGCAATAGAAAAATAAGCAAAAATAAACAAATGGTACCTTATTAAAATTATAAGCTTTTCCACAGTAAAGGAAATTATAAACAAAATGAAAAGACAACATACAGAATAGGAGAAAATATTTGCAAATGATGTGACTGACAAGGGTGTATTTTCCAGACAATAGAAATAGCTCATACAACTCAACAACAAAAATCCCAATCCAAAAATGGGCAGAAGACCTACACAAACATTTATCCAATGAAGACATACAAATGGCCAAGAGGCAAATTTTAAAAATGCTCAATATTGCTAAGTATCAGTGAAATGAAACTACATTGAGGTATCATCTCACACCAGTCAGAATGGCCATCACTAAAAAGTCCATAAGTGATAAATGCTGCAGAAGGTGTGGAGAAAAGGGAACCCTCCCACACTGCTGATGGGAATGTGGTTTGGTGCAGCCATTATGAAACACAGTATGGAAATTCCTCAAAAAACTAAAAATAAATTTACCATATGATCCTGCAATCCCATTCCTGGGCATATATCTGAAGGAGACTCTAATTTGAAAAGATACATGCATTCAAATGTTCATAGCAGCACTACTTACAATAGCCAAGATATGGAAAAAACCTAAATGTCCATTGATGGGTGGCTGTATAAAGAAGTTGTGATATATTTATGCAATGGAATACTATTCAGCCATAAAAAGGATAAAATCATGCCACTTGCAGCAACATGGGTGGACCTGGAGATTGTCATACTAAGTGAAGTCAGTCAGAAAGAGAAAGAAAAATACCATATGATATTATTTATATGTAGAATCAAGAAAATGATACAAATGAATATATTTATAAAACTGCAGCGGGTTCACATACATAGAGAACTAACCTATGGTTACCTGGGGGGAAGGGAGGCTGGAGGGATAAATTGGGAGTTTGGGATTTCCAGATACTATTATATATAAAATAGATAAATATCAAGGTCCTACTGTAGAGCACAGGCAACTATATTCATTGCTTTGTAATAACCTATAATGAAAAAAAATATGAAAACGAATATATGTGTGTGTGTGTGTGTGTGTATGTGTGTGTTTGTAACAGAATAACTATGCTGTACACCAGAAATTAACACAGCATTGGAAACCAACTATATCTCAATAAAAAATAAAATAAAATTTTAAAAGCTTGGGCTCAGAAGTGGCCTTCCTGGGTTTCAACTTCTGACTCCTATCTTTACTTCTGTATGATTTGGGGCAATTTTCTGTTTCTCTGTGAGAGAAGGATGATCATGGTCATGGACTGTTAAATGGCTTAAAGTGTGTGAAGTGCTCAATAAATACTAATCATCATGTTACCCCTGACATGTTACTTGCCCTGTCAATAGCTGACTTTCCCCATCTCCTCCTCCTCCTCGCCATGTGTGGACTGGGACAAACAGACCTCAGCTTGTGCTTTCCCAGTTTCCAACATGAGTATGTCAGGAAGTGCCTTAATGAGGGTGGTGTCTGAAGCCTCAAATCTAGGGCTGTCTCTGGATGTTCAGGGGAGCAAAATGGTTGCTCCCTAAAAAAGTAACCCTTCTCAAAACTGAAATATCTGGATTTACGGGGGGCAACTTCTCTTCTCAATTATTAATGTCAGAACACAAAAGGCAAACGAAAAAAACAATACATATACCCACAAATTGTCATAGATCTTCGTCGACAAGGGAATTAAAATAACCTGTTTTAGAGCAAGAGTTACTATGGTGCAATGGAAAGAGCTCTAGGTTAGTTGACTATTGGGATCTGGCTTATGTCATCTGAGTTTGTGTCTTTTCCTGCAAACCTGGTCAGAATTGTTTTTCCAAGGTACTCCTGAGCTCCAAAATTTAGAGTCTTTAAGGAACAACTGGATGTCTTTCCTCAGTGGATGTGTTTTCACAGTGGACATGATCGTGCACCAATTATCTTTGCACATTTGCCATTGTCTTCACCAAAGGCTCTGGACAAGCAGTAGCAGGTGATGGAGACACAGCTGAGTGAGTTTTTAAGGATGGCCAATTGGAAAAGACCCTTATTTCACCAGCCTGCAGCTGGTTTAACCAGCAAGATTTACTGTCCAAGTGTCCAGATTAAATTATTCATTTTTCCATTCGCTGTCTGAACACAGATAAAGCTCATGTGGCAGATAAAATCCCATGGTGTTAGCTAAGATGACATGTTAAAAGAAACATACGTACTTTCTTAATAACTGAAAAAATGGAAGAACAGAATGGGAGAATTCACCCTAATACGTGTTTTAATGTGTGGTATTTCTTCTTGTTAGGGTAAAGAATAAGCTCTGTATCTGCTTTGCTCACATCCAAATGTGCTATGAAATATTATTTATGTACCTGACAAATTCTCAAGTATAGCATCAGCCTTGCTAAAATACCCGTTGGCATGACATTGCACTTCCAAATTTAGCGTCACGGCTGACAGCATTTTTCCTGGGCTCTCAAAGAATGACCAGCAAAAATTTCGCTGCATACATTTCCAAAGGATCTGATACTTATTTTTCTCTTTTTAGAAAGTAAATTCCCTGAGTGTGAAACCGAAAAAACTTAGATACAACCTTTCACCTTATCAGGTTTTAAAAGAGGAAATAAATATTTAAATATCATCCAGTTACATGTTAAAGTAATTTTGCCACTTGGAGGGATTAAAGTAAAATGAAGTTTAGCTTGGAAAAAGTCAAATATGGATACCTAGACTCTAATAGCAACTTAGAAATTAAAATATTTTCATTAATTGTATGTGCTGATACCCAAAACAGAGTTTTACAATTCTTCCTGCTCTTAAATTTTTATGAAGAGGAAGGATAAGTGGAGATAAATATTTGAAGATCATGAATTGTAAAGGATATGTTCAAGCATAAAGTCATTAACAGGCAGCTTTAAAATTAAAATTAAAGCACTTAAGAATATTATCTGTGATGGAAATTAAATTGATATTTAATTTATATTGTTTAACGTGACAGTAACTTAGATTTTTAAAGTAAATATTACAGTGGGAAAAAAAGTGAGTTGGGTATCCATTGATATTTGAATGTCAGCCTTTTTATTCTTCCAATTGAATCCAAACTTCACTTTGGCTCTATGTTTCCATTTCAGTATCTACACTGTCACGCTCATTTTTAAAAATAGTATCATAATGCTGTGCCAAGAAGCAAGTGCAATGCCAAACCTAGAACAATCTATAAAATCATGTTTAAGAAACAGCTGAATTGCTTATAAATGTCAAAAGCTGTAGGAGGAGTAGTAATTTTAAAATAATCACAACAAATCTTCTACTGCTTTGCTTACAAGATCTGAAATACTCTGAAGTCGATGTGGCCAAGAATAGGTTTATGTCTGGAAACCAAGACATCCATCTTCACTTACATTTATAAGCAAATACTGGTCTATGGTCTGAAGCAATGTATTAACTAGGCATTGTACATGTGACTTTGGATGTCATAATCAAGAGTGCATTAATTGCTAGCTCTCTGCTGCCCATTAACTGGTACTTCTGTCTCTTGGGAAGCCTCGAGGAGGCACGTGAACATCCAGCATCTTGTACAGATGTACCCAGCGCCCACCTCAGCCTAAGGCAAGTTTCTAAGCCTTTTGGGGGCTTTAATTACCACCAGAGAGAAAATAATGCTTTGAGTTAGCAACCCTAATGCACACCAGGAAAATTCCTACTTACAGTGTGAAGAATACAAAAAGGTCTAACTTACCGCAGAATTCTGACCAATGTCCACCTGCTAATGAAGTTAATTCAACGGTGGTATTTACATCAGCACAATAGGAATGCTATGTGCCAGGCATTGTGCTAAATACTTAATACAAAGTACGTCATGTCAATTCTTACAGTAACGCTCTTTCAATCTAACCATTTGGGATTCAAAAAGGCTAAGCTATTTGCCCAAGGTCTCATAACTAGTCAGTCATAGAATTGGGATTCCAAACCAATCTTTTTCCCATAAAGACTGTGATATTTGTGATATTTAAACAACTCTTATAGTTGTCTGTGACATAAAGTGAGGCCTTATTGGCTGTTTTTTTCCCAGTATTATTAAGATACAACTGACATATAATATTGTATTAATTTAAGGGATGAGACATACTGACTTGATATATGCATACATTGCACAGTGAATATCACAATAGGTTTAGTTAAAGTCCATCACCTTACATAATTACAAGCTTTTATCTTGTGATGAGAATTTCTCAGATGTACTCTCGCAGCTTTCAAATATATAGTACAGTGTGTTAACTCTAATCACTGAGCTGCACATTACATCCCCAGACCCTACTTCTCTTCTGACTGGAGGTTTGTACCCTCTGGCCACCTGCATCCATCTGTTCTCTGTTTTTATCAGTTCAAGTTTTGAATTCCACATATAAGAGAAATCATAGCATATTTGTCTTTGTCTGTCTAATTTCACTTAATATAATGCCCTCAATTGGCTTATTATATTAATTAGTCTACACAATATGCCTGATTAATAATTACTAATCAATACTTATCATTTGTTATGGACTGAATTGTGTCCCTCAAAATGCTTATGTTGAGTCCCTAACTGCAGTTTGACTATATTCAGAGGTAGGGCCTTTAAGGAGGTAATTAAGGTTAAATGAGGTCACCAGGATGGGTCCCTAGTGACATAGGACTGGTGTCCTTATAAAAAACGGAGGAGGACACTAGAAATAGATCTCTCTCTCATTTTCTCTCTCTCTCCAAGAATAGGTCATGTGAAGACAATTTGAGAAGGGGACCATCTGCAAGCCAGAAGAGAGTCCTTACCAGGAAGCAAAACTGTTGGCACTTTGATCTTGCACTTTAAGCCTCCAGAACTATGAGAAAATAAATTTCCGTTTTTTAAGCCACCCAGTATGTGTCATTTTGTTATGGCAGCCCAAGCTACTAATATATCTTTCCTGCTGGGGATTTAATGACACCCAAAAACATGTTACATGTGCAAAGAATTAGGAAGAGGAATATTTGATTCCATGGGGCAGAACTTAGAGTTCTCGCAGATAACCCACATCTATGTGGTGCGCATCTTGGAAAATGACTGGGAAAGACTAGCAACATACGTTTCTGATTGAATCAGATCTACTTCTTTATGCTCATCTCTTGCCTACTTTGCTGTCAATAGCAAGATATTTGTGATAAAACATATGTTTTGGGTGGTCTCATTCTCAAATGGGAGACTGAGTCATAGAAAAACTGGGTGCTAAGAAACCAAGATTCCAACTAACAATGTACTCCCATGTTTTGTGTTTCTACCTCTGTGTTCTCTTCCATCTTCAACTCCAGCTAAGTATGACTTCACAATTTGAAAAAGCCAGGCCTCCAACAGCAGCAGGCGGGCTTGGCCGAGCGCTCCGTCAGCCGCAGCTGGCCCCGGGTTCTTATCGTGACAGTAGTCTGAGTGGGCTTTTTATTGACTGTGTGCTTCACTGCGACCATTACCGTTTGTTTTTTTAATATGGTACAGTAACACTAAAATGCTTAAAAAAGAGACGAAGCTGAGTGATTTGGGTTTTAAGATACCAGGAGATTTTATTAGCTTTGTATTTCTAAAACATTTGGGGTCTCTGGAGTAACCACTTGATCATTTCCAATGCTTAATGATGTGTGAGAGAAGCATTTCTCTTCCCCCATCTTCCATTTCTAGACATCCATCCTTTCAGTATCCCGAATCACCAGAACACTTTTTTTCTCTCTCTTGGCCAACGACAGAAATCAAGGATAGTACAAAAGCATTCAAGTTGGTCAGCTGCCAGTGAATTCTGCTGCCAGCGAAGTTCTGCCACTGGGCTGTTTACGGTGTATCGCCATGCCCAGGAACTGTCGCCTACTTCAGAGGGCAGAGAGACTATTTTGTCATTCTATACCCTCATGATTCAAATTGTGCAAACACAGGGTTCCAAGAGGAGCAGGTTTTTTTTTTTTTGACTCTGCAGTAATAACAACAATAAAAAAAGAATTCGTTTTTTTTTAAACTCAACATCAAAATTTTAAGTGGACCAAATAACAAAAGCCAGTATAATCAAAGTTAAAGGAGACAGTAGCCTGGGAGAAGTCAATTACAACGTATATAACTGATAACAAAGTCATACCCAGAATATATACAGGTCACCTGCCATTAAATATGAAACAACAAAAAACTATCATTTAGAAAAATTATAATATAATATAATTACCTTGTAAGTATATAAAATAATGCCCAATATTTTCAACCAAAGTTATAAAAGTTGTAATAGTCACTTTTTTTATAAGTATTGGCACAGGTCAAAATGTTTTATACGATCAAAGCTTGGCAAAGTCTCGAGGACATTGGCATTATTATTTACTGCTGGGTGGTATTACTGGTTTAGCTCTTTGTAAGTCACTTAGGCAGCAGAGTGAACATCTTTCATATTCACGGCTACCAATCAAGTTTGACTAGCTTTTTCCCCACTGAGGGATATTTCAACATTATATTTAAAAAGAATTTCTTTTGTATACTAGCATGCTGATTCTTTGTGTGGGGAAATTTGTGTTCTGTTGGTCACTGATGTTTATCTTTAAAATTAATTTTGTGTAGCATAGACAACACCTAAAAATCGGCTACTATAGAGCTGATTCAATTTACAGAAATCTTAGATGGAATAAATTTACATGAATTCTCTTTTAAAAATCTCCTGCTTTCAAAACCA
This sequence comes from Vicugna pacos, assembly GCF_048564905.1. Taxonomy (NCBI): domain Eukaryota; kingdom Metazoa; phylum Chordata; class Mammalia; order Artiodactyla; family Camelidae; genus Vicugna; species Vicugna pacos. Next base: position 10,328,009 of record NC_132988.1, on the reverse strand, counting down.
CGTATAAAATAATCCCTTTATAACACACCTGGTTTTCAGAAGCACATCATATAAATCCAGGTGTACTATATGCCTTTTGACTCATTTATTACATGTTAACAGAAGATGCCCAGTAAGTATTTGCTGGTGACAAGGGTAATTTTGAATGTATCCCGTGCCAAAGAAATCCAAGCGAGGTGTGGCTATTTCCCAAATCACTAGATATCTGGCTCCAGTTTTAAATATGTGATGGCTAGCTTTACTGAGGGGACTAGACACAGTTTACTGGAGGAGATGGACAGAATTTGGAAGTGGAATACTGCTGGCTGTCAGCCCTGTTTCTAGTAACTACCCCACCCTGTTGTTCCCAAGAGAATAAATGGATACTTGATAGCTGAGCAGGTGGCATGGGCTGCAGTAATAAACAGTTCCTTTCCTGGAAGGGAGCAGTGGTCTAGGTTTATGGACCCATGAGCTTTCCTGTGGGGAAGCCATTATGTCCAGTTAAAACTGTAACTGAAAACATCCATCTCTATCCACTTCTCAGTAATTCGACTCATGCGTAGTCCAAAATCCCTCAGCACTGCTCCCCCTGTCAATTCATTTGAACACACGTACAATCCACTTCTATGCTGAAAGATAGCTTTGGGACATCTAAAAGTTATTTGGTTTGTCTGGGTTATTCAGAAGTGCCTGTGGATTTAGTTCACCTGCAAGTTAATGTTGGGGAAAGGAAGTGGATTGAGATTCAGTGGGCCTCGTTCCCTATTTTTCATGTGTTTACTTCCTCTGCTTCCCTAATGAACTCCATAGCTTTGGAATTCCAAACCATTAAAAGGAATTAAGACACAGGCTCATTATTTAAAGCCAAAAGGTTATAATCAGCTCCCTTCCAACAATCAACCAATATCCTTCTGTTTACTTGAAATATAACAGGAAAACACTACCTTGTGCCTAAGTGACTTGGGGAGTTATTTTCATAATTGCTTGTTGAATTTTCCTAATTAATCAGAAGACTTTGGCACAAAGGGTTCAACTGTTGAACCTGAGACACAGAGCTGGCAGAAAATTTGTCAGCAGAAATTGTCTTTTGTGCAATCTATGCGCTACCTGGCACAAAAAGTACTTTGTAAATCTTGATTATGATTGCAACACAATGGTTAATTAGCGGGGCTTTTCTTTGTCCTTACAAACTTCTTTAGGCTCTTTGACATAGATGAATTAAAGAATGATAGTTTCCCTACTTTTGTATGCAAAAAAAAAAAAAAGAGAGAGCGAGTTTGCGTTGTTTTCCAAAGGATATCCCTTGTGCTGACAGTATTCCATGGCGTGAGCCCCATGTTACCACAGCCAAAGTCTCAAGCTGGCCAAAGAAAACGCTGACCCTACTGGACTTGAGTAGGTCAAGGAGTTTTATGTGAATGGAGAGTGACTGTAAAGTTAATCTCTTATTTATGTTACACTGTGATAATCCTGCCTAAGAGTTATAGCGGCCACAAAAGTCAGGAAGTTGAAAAGAACTAACAGTAAAAAGAAAAAAAATTCTTAGACCATCTTTTTGTTTTGTCTTGTTATTGGTATAAACTTGGCGACGGGTTTGTTCAAAGAGCATTTTTTTTGTAAGTCTAACTAAATGCATATACTTAATAATGTATCTTTAAATGGATACAAAATAGGATATTCTGAACTGTAAATTAAGAAAAAATGAATTTACGTAACACATAATTTTAAAACATTTATATTAAGTGGGATCCTAACTTGGAAAGCATTCTGAGAAATTATCTCAGAAATTATTTATGATTTAATTTTTCAAAGACTTGAGTTAAACAAAGTTGGCAAGGAGTAATTTTAAAAATGGTTTTGTAGTTTAAAGAAGTTCCTTTATAGATATTGTCAGTAAAGACGCAGTAAAAGGAAACATTTAAGCCTGCTGTGAAATATTCAGGTTAGATGAGGAATAATTTCCTGAGGGAACTTACTCATTGGAATAAGCCACCAAAAGTAAGCTCTAAATCCTTTTTCTCTAGTGGTCTTTTAAAACATGATACATTTCTTCTCTTTTGAACAGAGTTGTGGTGAAGATGGCTAATCACAAAAAATTATTTCAGGAAGAGTAAGAATTTTTCTGGCTAGGCATACGATTTTATTTCTTCAGAAGTACTTAAGATGGGAATAAAACATTAGATTCCAATACAGTAATAGAAAACAAGCAAAGTTTTACGGAAGCATTAATTGTTTCACAGAAAATTAACATCTCCAGGCATTCGTGTTGTTGCTGCAAACTCCATAAAATTGTTAGTGTAGATTTTGGCTTATTTGCTACGTGAGTCTAAGAGTCCCTGAACTCTTATTTGTAATCTCAAGCAATTATAGAGCTTTTAAAATCTTAACCATGATCAGTACCATTTCTAGTTGAATATGGCTTGTTTATGAAAACTAGTGATCATACGTCATTCAGAAAAGTTCCCAGAAAATGAAGTTAGATATTAAAATTGTCATGGGACAATTTTTAGAGTAATTTTATCAATCAGAAAATGCTTCACTATTGAATGGACACAGGTTTAAATCCTGTAATGTAATTTTATATTAATCTCAAGGATGCAGTGTAGTCTTCTGAAAGCTTCCTCTCCCAATGTCCATGCCACAATTTCCCAGTTAAGTAGATCAAAGCAACTCATAGATGCATGCTTATTTCTCTATACATCTTTGTAATGAATGCGTATGTGTGACAAAGAAGATATTATCGGAAAAATAAGAGAAAAAAAGGATGACGAGAGACCTGAAGGTACACATGCCTAGAAGGGAAGGGAAAATAAGGAAATGTCAGCTGAACAGACAGGAGTCTCAGCGGTGTTAGGAGAGACAGAACATTACAGTGCCCTGTGAAGTAAGCGAGGAGAAGTGTCAGTAAGGACAGGGATATACACACCAGTCAAGATCTAAAAAGAAACCAAGATGAGGACTGAGTCAGGCCATTAGATTTGACAGTGAAGATATTATTGGTGACCTTCCTGATCAGAGACTGAAGTGGATGGGAGAGAAAGACAAGTGAGGAATTAGAGAGAACAGTAATCTTGGTATTTTACTGGATCTTTTACAGTTGGAGGTGGGTAGTGGAAGCATCCTAAGGAAGAGAAGAATCAGACACACAAAGGATGGAAGGAAGACTCCCACACTGCCCAATGGGAGTCTGCAAGGGGACTTAGAACAAATCCCCCCCCACCTCCCCGAGAGCCCGAGCACAATGGCGGATTCATGCGTCTCCTCCTGAAAGTGTTTATATTATTTATTATTTTCTAAACTGAAACACAAGGCACATGATCTCTATATTAGTATCTTCACTGGCTTCTAGCTACAGAGGTTTATGTTTTTATGCACATACATGTGAGCTGCACGTATGCTTTTAATTTGTGGATGCACAATGACAGATGGCCTCAATCTGGACATGATGTGTTCAGGGCAGGAGGAGGAGAACTGTGACGGAGGCTCACAGTGGCTCGTAAACTTCTGCTCCGACATGGCAGACATCACTCCATTCACATTTAATTGATCAAAGCAAGACACCCTCCTAAGAGATGGGGTGCAAAAGTGTAATTCTGTCACAGGGAGGGCAGAGAACACTTGATAAAATACACTCTATCACAACTTTGAAATTTTGGAAAGCATAAACTGCATAGAGAAAATTAAAAATTTCTACATCTTTCCAAATAGCTCACTGATAGGATCATAACATGAATATAATTTGTACCTTAATTTTAAATTAATATTACATTATATATTTTCCTCCAGGTCATTGAGTATTTTTAAACTGTGATTTTCAAGGGAGGTACATTATTCCATTGTCTGGACACATTTTTCTAGTCATTCCCTTGATTTTTCTGCTCTTTCTTTTTTGTTTATTAGTATACTGTCATTCAATATTTTGAGACACATTTCCTAAGCTATTTTTCAGTTCACACTGTGAGGAATGCTAATGACCTGAAACAAATGCCACCACACCTTTAAAAATGGCTGTTCATCCTTCTTTTCCAGACAAGTTAATACTCTATTTAGAAAATAAGATTCCAGTTCCAGTGTTCAGCACAATTTTTCAGTGATTCATAGACATATACACACTCATTGTCACATTTTTTTCTCTGTGATTGACACAACATTGTAAAATGATTATAAATCAATAAAAAATGTTAAAAAAAAAAAAGAAAATAAGATTGTTTCTGTGTGATACCCTGACAACATGACATCTGGCTTCCCTCAGAGCAGGTGATCAGAGAAGTCACGGTGCCTTTCGTAACCTGGGGCTGAAGCCACACACTGCCATTTATACAATATCCTACTGACTTAGCAGGTCTACCCTACTCACTGTGAGAGGGAACTATTTAAGGATGTGATTACCAGAATTTGCGGGCCATTGGGGGCCATTGTGAAGGCTAGCTACAACAAAGCGCATAAAAGGAATACAATCAAAAGAAAGATGAGAGCAGCTAAGTTCATACCAGACAAAACTGACTTTAAAATCAAATTGTTAAAGATTAGAAAAGATCATTGAATAATGGTAAAAGTTTGAGTGTATGAAGAAGATCTAACAATTCTAAACTCAGATGCCTATAGGGAAAAATTAGTCTTAAAATATGGGATAAAAGAGCATAGTAACAAAAGGGAAGAAATGTTAATCCACCAACAGGGATAAATTTCAACATATTCAGCATTCAATTATTGACAATTCAAACAGTCAAAAATTAGTAAAGACAGAGAATATCTGAACAACAGGATTAGCAAATTTGATTTCTTCATGAAACAATTAGAGGATACACAATATCTTATGCATACATAAAGCGTTTATAAGAATTAACCGTACATTAGCCCAAAGTCAGACTGAAGGTAATTTAAAAACTCACTTTATGAGACCATGTTCTCTGGACACAGTACAATTAAAAAAACAACAATAACAACATATATCTGTAATCTAAAAACACATGTCTAAATACAGGCATATCTTGTTTTATTGCACATCACTTTATTGTGCAGATATTGCATTTTTTTTTTTTTTACAAATTGAAGGTTTGTGGCAACCCTGCAATGAGCAAGGAAGGTCATTTTGCCAACAGCATTTGCTCACTTCATGTCTCTGCATTATGTTTTGATAATTCTTGCAATGTTTCAAACTTTCTCATTATTATTATATTTGTTACGGTGATCTGTGATAAGTGATCTCTGATGTTACTATTGTAGTTATTTGGGGATGCCAAGAACCATGTAAGAAGGTGAACTGAATTGATAAATGTTGTGTATCTTCTGACTGTTTCACCCACCAGCCATTTCCTGTCTCTTTCCCTCTCCTCAGGGCTCTCAATTTTGTGAGATGCAACAATATTGAAATAAGGCCAGTTAATAACTCTACAATGGCCTCTAGTGTTCAAATGAAAAGAAAAGCCTCATGTCTCTTTACTTGAAATTAAAAGCTAGAAATGATTAAGCTTAGTGAGGAAGGCATGCTGAAAGCTAAGACAGGCCAAAAGTTAGGCCTCTTGTGCCAAGCAGTTAGTCAAGTTGTACATGCAAAGGAAAAGTTCCTGAAGGATATTGAAGGTGCTACTTCAGTTAATATATAAATGATAAGAAAGGAAACATCCCGTTGCTGACATGGAGAAAGTTTGAGTGGTCTGGATGGATCAAGCCAGCCACAATACTCCTTTAAGCCAAAGCTTAATCCAGAGCAAGGTCCCAACTCTCTTCAATTCTATGAAGGCTGAGAGAGGAGACGAAGCTCCAGAAGAAAAGTCTGAAGGTAGCAGAGTTTGGTTCATGAGGTCTAAGGAAAGAAACCTACTCTATAACATTACAGTACAAGATGAAGCAGCAATTGCAGATGTAGAAGCTGCAGCAAATTATCCAGAAGATCTAATTCAGATCCTTAATGAAGGTGGCTACACTATACAACAGATTTTCAGTGTAGATAAAACATCCTTATACCGGAAGAAGATGCCGTCTGAGACCCAGAGCTAGAATGGAAAACGCCTGGCTTCAAAGCATTGAAGGACAAGGATGGCTTTGGAACTCTACAGTTGGAAGAGTAGAAAGACTCTGAGCGTACCTTCTCCCACAAGCACAGCAAAACTAAAACTATTTGCAGAGCAACTATCTCTGAGAACGACTTGAAGACTAGCAGAAAAGATTTTCCACAACTAAAGGTGTGAAGGAAGAACCATGATGAGACTAGTAGGAGAAGTGAAGAGCAGTACAGTAAAGGACCACGCTCCCAGGTGCGGTTCACAAAAAAGAAGGATAATCATAAGGAGTAAGGGGTCTGAGCCCCACACTGGGCTCTCCAGCCGGGGAGCCTTGCACCAGGAACATGAACTCCCAGAATGTCTGGCTTTAATGGCCAGAGAGGCTTATGTCTGAGACAGCAAGAGGGGTATGAGAAACAGAGACATTATTCTTAAAGGGTTTATGCAAAAATCACACAGGTTTTGGGGCCAAAAGTAGAGGCAGCAATGTGAAAGAACCCTGGGTCAGACCCAATGTTGATATTGGAGAGGCTTCCTGAGAGGCAGGGGGTAACTGAGAGTCCCCATGGTGACATGGATGCTGGTGGCTTGCATTTTGGGAAGCTGGTCCTGCCATGAGGATCCTGGTGCTGGCAAGTGCCATTTTGGATTCCTCTCTCTACAATGTTATTGCTGGGAGCTTACCTGTTGGTGCCAGTTTTGGGACCACACTGGGCTGAATAGCCAGCTGCCCCATTCCATGGCCCTCCCCACCAGAGGGCTGGGATCAACCCTATGACACCCCAGGCTATGCAGCTAGCTATGCAGGGACCCACCCTTCCACAGGTGGGCTGGTAGTCACTGCAAGGGCAGGGCCTAGCAGTCAACCAGGCCAGGGGCCAGGCCCACCAACCAACATTCCCATAGCAGTCAGCCCCACCACAGCAGAAGAGCCCACACAGCCCACACAGAGGGCACCACTAGAGCATATAATGCTGGTGACAGGAGGTTAGTGTGCTGCTGGGCCTCACCGGATGTCTCCTTCATAAAATGATTTCTCCAAGATTGGGAGATATAACCTACCTACCTAATACATAGAAATAAACACAGAGAACTAGGCAAAATGAAGAGATAGAGGAATATGTCCCAAACACAAGAACAAGATAAAGCTCTAGAAGAAGAACTAAGCAAAGTGGAGATAAGCAATCTATCTGATAAGAAGTGCAAGGAAATGATCATAAAGATGCTCAGTGAGCTCAGGGGAGGAATGGATAAACAATGAGTTAGAAAATAGAAAGAAGAACCAAACAGATTTGAAGAATACAATAACCAAAAATTACAACAAACTAACAAACAAACAAAACACTAGGAGTCAGGAGTAGATTAGATGATTCAGAGGAATGAATTACCAAACTGGAAGACAAAGTTGTGGAAATTATCTGAGCTAAATAGAAAATAGAAAAAATAATTTTTAAAAATGAGTATAGTTTAGGAGAACTCTGAGGCAGTAACAAGCATCTAACAGTCACGTTACATGGGTCCCAGAAGGAGAAACCAGAAAGGGCATAGTACTTACTTGAAAAATAATAGTTGAAAACTTCCGTAAAAATTGAGAAAAGAAACAGGCATGCAGATTCAGGAAGCACAGAGAGTCCATGAGAAGATCAACCCAGATATCATAATTAAAATGGCAAAAACATTAAAGATAAAGAAGAAATCTTAAAAGTTGAAAGAGAAGTGCAACAGGTACGTACAAAGGGAATTCTATAAGTCTATCAATTGAATTTTTAGCAGAAATTTTACAGGTCTGAAGGGAGTGGCATGAAATAGTTAAAGTGATAGAAGTAAAGAATCTACAGTCAAAAATACTCTACCCATGAGGCTGTCATTCAGATTTGAATGACAGATAAAGATTTTTACACATCAGCAAAAGCCACAAGAGTTCATTACCACTAAATTGGCCTTGTAAGAAATGTTGCTTATGTGTAAAAGACAAAAGGAGTAAAATTATCTATATCCACAATAAATAGTTAAGATATACACAAAATAAAAATATGTAAAATATGATGTCAAAACATTACATGTGGTAGGGGGAGTAAAAGTTCAGGGTTATTAGAATGAGTTCAACGTAAGAAATCATCATCTTAAGATAATCACATACATATGTATATACATATATATAATATATTATATATATGTTGTTATATTTGAACCTCATGGTAACCACAAATTAAAAACCTATAATGGATACACAAACAAAACAGAGAAAAAAATCCAAAAATAAAACTGAAGATAGTCATTAATTCACAACAGAAGAGGGAAAAAAAAAAAGGAACAAAAAAAGAACTACAAAAACAACCTGAGAAAAATTTACATTATGCAATATGTGCATAGCTATCAATAATTACTTTAAAGTTAAATGGGACATATGCTCCAATAAAAAGAGAGGGTGGCTGAATGGATTAAAAAAAAAAAGACCATATTCATGTTGCCTACAAGAGACTGACATCAGATGTAAAGACACACAGAAAAAAAGAAAGGATGAAAAAAAATTATTCTGTACAGATGGAAACAAAAAGCTAGGGTAGCAACACTTAGGCAAAATAAACTTTAAAACAAAGACTGCAACAAAAAACAGAAGAAAATTACACAACAATAAAGTGATCAATTCAACAAGAATATACAAAAATTGTAAATATGCACCCAACATAGGAGCACGTAAATACATAAAGCAAATATTCATAAACATAAAGAGAGAAATTGGCAGTGCCACAATAATGGTAGGGGACTTCAACACCACACTTGTATCTCTGGACAGATCACCTGGACAGAAAATCAGTAAGGAAACAATGGCCTTAAATAACACATTAGACCAGATGGTCTTACTAGGCATATATAGACCATTTCATCCAAAACCAGCAGAATACAGATTCTTTGAAGTGCACAGGGAACATTCTCCAGAATAGATCACATGCTATTTCTTAGAATAAATTTAAGCAAATTGAAATCTTATCAAGCATCTTTTCTGATCACAAGATATGAGACAAGAAATCAACTATGAGAAAAAACTAAAAACACAAACACATGAAGACTAAACATCTGCTACTAAACAACAAATGGGGTCACTGAAGAGATCAAAAGAAAATCAAAAAAATACCTGGAGATAAAAGAAAATGGCAACATCATGATCCAAAATCTACAGAACATGGAAAAAGCATTTCTAAGTGGGAAGTGTATAGTGATATAAGCTTACTTCGAGATATAAGAAAAATCTTGCATAAACAAATTAACCTCATACCTAAAGGAACTAAAAAAAGAACAACAAACAAAATCCAGTTAGTAGACTGAAAATAACAACAAAAAACAGAGCATAAATAAGTGAAATAGTGACCTAAAAAGCAATAGAAAAGATCAATTAAACTAAGAGCTGGTTCTTTGCAATGATAAACAAAATTGAGACGTTACAACCAACACCAGAAAATTACAAAGAATCATAAGAGATTACTTACAATTATAGGTCAATAAATGGAAAACCAAGAGGAATGTATAAATTCCTGAAAGTGTACAGTGTCCCAAGAATGAATCACAAAGAAGCAGAGAATATGAACAGACTGATTACCATAATGAAATTGAGCAAGTGAAAAAACAAAAAAACTTCCAGAAACAAAAGTGCAGAACTAGATGGCTTCAGAGGTGAACTCTACCAAACCATTTAAAGAAGAGTTAACACCTATCCTTCTAAAACTATTCTAAAAAATTGAAGAGAAAGGAACATTTCTGAACTCATTCTACAAGGACTAATATAAAAACCAGACAGAAACACCACAAAAAAAAATTATAGTCCAGTATCACTGATTAACATAGATGCAAAAATCCTCAATGAAATATTAGCAAACTGAATCCAGCAATGTCCAAAGAGAATCATACACTATGATCAAGTGAGTTTTATACTACAGGGATGCAAAGATGGTTCAATATTCACAAATCAATCAATATGATATACCACATTAACAAAAGGAGAAAAAAATCATGCAATCATCTCAATAGATGCAGAAAAGGTATTTGACAAAATTCATCATCTATTCATGATAAAAACTCTCACCAAAGTGGATACAGAGGGAACATACCTCAACATTAAAAAGTATTATGCCATAAAAACATTAAAAACTTTAAACATTAGAAAACATTCTGAAAAATCTACAGCTAATACCATGCTCAATGGTGAAAGTCCAAAGGATTTTTTTCAGTTCAGGAGCATGACAAGGATATTTACCACATTTACCACTTTTATTCAATTTAGAATTGGAAATCTTAACCACAGCAATCATACAAGAAAAGGAAATAAAAGGAACCCAAATTAGAAAAGAATAGGTAAAACTGTAACTATTTGTAGGTGACATCATATTATATAAAGTCCTAAGACATCATCAAAAAAACTATTAGAACTAATAAATGAATTCAGTAATGTTACAGGATGCAAAATTAACATACAGGAATCTGTTGTTTCCCTACACTTACAACAAATTATTAAAAAGAGAAATTAAGAAAGCAATCCAATTTATAATCCCATTTAACGATTCAATGCAATCTCTATCAAAATACCAATGGCATTTTCCCCAGAAGTAGAATTATTCTAAATTGTATATAAAAACACAAAACACCCCAAACAGCCAAAGCAACCTTGAGAAAGAAGAACAAAGCTGGAGATACCATGCTCCCTGATTTCAAACTGTACTACAGTACGGTACTGGCACAAACACAGAAAAATAGAAGAGTGGAACAGAAAAGAGAGCCCGGAAATAAGCCCTGACTCATATGGCCAATTAATCTACAACAAAGGGGCCCAGGATACACTATGGGGAAAAGATAACCTCTTCAATAAATGGTGTTGGGAAAACTGGACAGCTCCATATAGAAGAATAAAACTTGAGTACTTTTGGATACCATGAACAAAAATAAACTCAAAATAAAGACTTAAATGTAAGACTTGAAACCATAAAACTCCTAGAGGAAAACGTAGGCAGTGAGCTCTCTGACTTCTATCTTAGCAATAGTTTCTTAGATCTTCTTCACAGTCAAGGAAAACAAAAGCAAAAATAAACAAATGGGACTATATAAAACTAAAAAGCTTTTGCATGGTGAAGGAAACTATCCACAACAAAAAAAGGCAGCCTACTGAAAGGGAAAAGATATTTGCAAACCATATAATCAATAAAGAGTTAATATCCTAAATATATAAAGACCTCATACAATTCAGCATTAAAAAAAAAAAAACCCAAACAACCTGATTAAATAACAGGGAGAGGACCAGAACAGACATTTTTCTAAAAAAGACATACAGATGGCTAACAGACACCTGAAAAGATGTTCAACATCCCTAATTATCAGGGAAATGCAAATCAATACCACAATGAGATATCATTGTCAGAATGGCCATTATCAAAAAGACAATAAATAACAATTGTTGGGAGGATTAAAGAAAAGGGAATTCTTATGCACTATTGGTGGGATTATAAACTGGTACAGCCAATATGGAAAACAATATTGACATTCCTCAAAAAATTAAAAATAGAACTAGCATATAATCCACCAATTCTACTTCTGGATATTTTTTCAAAGAAAATAAAAGCACTAATTTTAAGATATATGAACCCATATGTTCACTGCAGCACTATTTACAATAGCCAAGATATGAAAGGAACCTAACTGTCTATTAATAGATGGATGAATAAAGAAAATGTGGTATATATACACACAACAGAATACTACTCAGCCATAAAAAATGAAACATTGCCATTTGTCACAATGTGGATGACCTTGAGAGTGCTTTGCTAAGTGAAATGAGTCAGACAGAAAAAGACAAATGACATATGATTTCACTTATATGTGGAATCTAGAAAACAAACAAAGAAATAAACATGACAAAATAGAGACAGAGTCATAGATACAGAGAACAAACTGGTGGTTGCCAGAGAGGGAGGTCTGGGGGATCAATGAAATAGGTGAGATAAGTTAAGAGGCACAAACATCTGGTTATAAAATAACAGAGTCACAGGCATGTAATGTACAACCTGGCAAATATAAGCCAAAATATCTTAATAACTTTGTATGGTGACAGATGGTAACTAGACTCATTTTGGTGATCATTTTGTAATGTATAAAAATGTAGAGTCACTATCTTGTACAACTGAACTATTATAATATAGTAAGTTAATTACACTTCAATAAAAAAAGAAACATTTCAAACAGTGGAGGTGATTTCATTTATGGTATGTAAACCAACCAGTCAACAAATAAATAATTAAAAACAAACAAACAGTAAAAAAAGAATATGAAAATGAATATATGTATGTTCATGTATGACTGAAGCATTGTGCTGTACACCAGAAACTGACACAACATTGTAAACTGACTGTACTTCAGTAAAAATATATATAAAACAAACAAACAAAAAAGATTCAAAGGAGAAGCTGACTCTCTTGTTAGAGGTTAGTGTACCTGGCATCTTAAAGTCGAAGCCAATGCTCATTAACTATTCGGAAAATGCTCGGGCCCTTAAAAATTATGCCATGTCTATTCAGCTTGTGCTCTATAAATGGAACAACAGAGCTTGGATAATGGCACATGTGTTTACAATGTGATTTACTGAAAATTTTAAGTAGTTTTTTGGGATCTACTTATTGGGAAAAATAGATTCCTCACAAAATATTAGTGTCATTGACAATGCCCCCTGGTCACCCAACAGTTCTGATAAACACGTACAATGAGATTGATGTTGTTTTTATGCCTCTAACACAACATCCATTCTGCGTCCCATGGGTCTAGGAGTAATTTCCACTTTCAAGTCACTATTTAAGAGATACATTTCGTATGGCTATAGCTACCTAGGCAGTGATCCCTCTGATGGACCTGAGCAAAGTAAATTAAAAACCTTCTGGAAAGGATTCCCATTCTAGATGCCAGTAAGAACATTTGTAATTCATGAGAAGAGGTCAAAATAAAAATCACAGGAGTTAGGGAGAAGTTTTTCTAACCCTCATGGGTGACTTTGAGGGGTTCAAGACTTCAGTGCAGGAAGTAAGTGCACATGTGGTCGAAATGGCAGGGGAACTAGAATTCAACGTGGAGCCCGACGACATAACTGAATTGCTGCAACCTCATGATAAAATTTTAACAGATGCCGAGCTGCTTCTTATGGATGAGCAAAGAAAGTGGTTTCCTGAGATGGAAACCACTTCCAGTGAAGATGCTGTGAAGATTGGTGAAATGACAACAAAGGATTTAGGTGGTTACATTAACTTAGTTGATAAACAGCAGCAAGGTTTGAGAGGATTGGTTCCAATTTTGAAAGAAGTTCTACTATGGGTACAATGCTATTGAACAGCATTGCATGTTACAGAGAAATTGTTCCCCCAAGGAAGAGTCAATCAATGTGGCAAACTTCGTGGTTGTCTTATTTTAAGAAATTGCCACAGCCACCCCAGCCTTCAACAGCCACCACCCTTATTAGTCAGTAGCCACCAACGCTGAGGCAAGATCCTCTACCAGCAAAACGATTATGACTCTCTGAAGTTCAGAAGGCCTTAGCATTTTTTAGCAGTAAAGTATTTTTAATTAAGGTATGTACATTGTTTTTTAGACATAATGCTATTGCACACTTAATAGACCACAGTATAGTGCAAGCATAACTTTTATACACACTGGGAAACCAAAAATTTGTGTAATTCACTTTATTGCTATATTTGCTTTATTGTGGTGGTATGAACTGAACCCACATTATCTCTAAGGTATGCCTGTAACTTATGGTTTAAAAGGAGACCATAATAGGGACTTTAATTTACTTAGAAATGAACAATTAAACAAATTATTAAATATCAAACCCTGTGAATTTCTGTGAAATACTTTGAATTATAACTGTTTATAGCTATAAATGCTATATTCAAAGAAAATAAAACTTAATGAACTAGTTATTCGAAATATAAAAACAGAAGAATAAATCAAAGAATGCAGAAAGTAGGAGATACTTTTTTAAATGGTGAAAGTAAGTGACTGAAAGAGAATCAGCCAAGCCAAAGACAAACCTCTAGTGAGATTGTTCAAGAAAAAGGAGGAGAAAAAAAAAAAACAACCAACCACAGGAATTAAAAAGACAACAGAACTACAGTTACAGCAAAGATTAAAAGAGCATAAGGAAATAGCAAGAACAAGTTTGTATTATTGAAAGTATATGTAAAATGAGCAAATTTTGAGAAAATAGCACTTATAAAATTGTTTCAAAAAAGAAGAAATAGTCTAAATATATACTAGTCATTGAATCAGTAGTTGAAATATTCATATAATAAACATGAACCACAGTAGTTTCACAAATTGGACAAAACATGCAAAGTACCAAATATTTTGGCTTTTATATACATTTTTCAAGATAGTTAAAGAGGAAGGAATACTTCCAATCCTCCCTTGAAGTCAGAACAACCTTGACACCAAAATCAGACAAGGATTTTATGAGTAAGAAAAATGATATTCCTGTTTCAGGCAAGAATAAAAATGCAGCAGGCTCCAAATTAATACCGAAATGGATACAAAACCTAATTCACAAATGACCAAGGTGTATTCATCCCAGTAATCCAAGAGTAGTTTAACATTTAAAAATCTATAAATATCATTCACCACATCAAATATTAAATACATACAAAACAAAAATTTGATAAAACTCAATACTTCAAGTAATAAAAATGTTTAACAAACTACGAATAAAAGAGAACTCCTTTAATTTGATAAGAGGTTTCCACCAAAAGGCTAAAGGAAACATCATTGTTAATGGTGAAATATCAGGCGAATTCCCTTCCAAATAATGAACAAGTTAAGGACATACAATCTTCCTACACCGTTAAACATGGTACTGAAAGTCTTTGCTAGCATAGTAATACAAGAAGAAGAAATAAAAGTTATACACATGTAAAAGGAGGAAGCAAAATTGTTTTCCTCAAATTACATAACTGTTTGCAAATAAAACAAAACTTCCCCACAAATGTACAAACTATTAAAAACACAAATTTAGCGAGCTGGCTGGAAATATGATCAATAATACAATACCCATTGTATTTCTTCATAGCAGCACCAAAAACTAATAAAATCAGATTTTAAAACTGTTACCATTTACAGTAGGGACAAAATATGTTGTATACCTAAGAATAACTCTGAAAGTTGTGAAAATATTTTATCAAGAAAATTATAAAACTTTTTGGAAAGGTATTAAAGAAGACATAAACAAATGCAGACATAAAGAGTTTTTTGCTAAGGAAACACAGTATCGCAGTTTTAATTATGACTCAAATTTGTCTATGGACTTAATACAAGTTCATCAAAATCCCTAGAGATTTTTGTGGACTTTTGCAGGATAATTGTAAAATTTATGCAGAAGAACAAATAACCAAGAAAACAGACACTCTTGTAGCAGAAAAATAAGGTGGACCTGCCTTATAATTATTCAGATTTACTCTTAAGCTACACTAATTTTAAAAATATCGAGTAGCACAGGAATAGATAAACTGACCAGTGAAATAAAAAATAACGCAGAATCAAACCCATGATTATTTGGACATTTACTATATGACACAGGAAGTATTTTTAATAACTGTGGAAAGATATTCAATAAACAGTGCTGGAACGGTTGGGTATCCATGTGAAAAAAATGAAATTGGAGCTCAATCTCACAACACAGATGAAAATAATTATCAGATAGATTAAGGATTTAACTGTGAAAGACAAACTTACAACCATTAGGGCAACAAAACAAAACAAAACAAAAACAAAAACAGGAAAACATCACTGTGAGAAAATCAAATTTCCCAGAATAGTGAAGAATTTCTTCAAGAGGCCAGGAAATGTACTTCGACAAAAGTAAAGACTGATAATTTACATTACATTAAAAATTAAGACTTAATACGCATCAGAAGACACCATAAATAAAGTGAAAAACAAGTCACATTCTAGAAGGATGTATTTGTAACACCCCACCAATAAACAGTTAGTTTGCAAAACATATAAGGAAGTCCTACAAATCAGTAAAAGACAAATAAAGCAATAAGGCATTTCTCAGAAGAGGACACAGAATGCGAATAGGTACATGAAAAGTTATCAGTCTCATTAACGATCAGGAAAATGTAAATTAAGAGCATTGTGACATTATTTTATTCCTTCAATTGGGAAAAAATTAAACTTGATAATACCAAGCATTGGTGACGATGTGTATTGAACAGACTCAGAAAAAAATAATTAACATTTCCTGCTAAAATGGAAGATAGTCATACACTACAATCAGCACTTCTCCTAGGTACTTACTTTAGAGAAAGGCTTATCCATAGGCACTAGAAGTAACAGAATGTTCGTATAATCAGTTCACAGTATCAAAAACCTGAGAGATCCCAAATGCTCATCAGCAGATGAAAGGATAAATAAATATATTATGGTATATGCATATAACAAAACACTGTCAGTCAGTTGCACACAACAAAGATGAACCCTAAATATATAATGTTGAGTGAAAACTGCAAATCCCAGAAGATTGTGTGATAATATTCTTAAAGAGTTGAAGAATAAACAATGTGGTGTGTAGGGCTGCATAGGTATGTAATAAAACTTAAAGGTGGGGAGGATGCTAACGTAAAATTCAAAACAGTGGTTGTGCCTAGAAGGTGAGGCAGGAGGAGGGGGTAGGAAAAAAGCACAGGGTGTCGGGCACACGGTCATTCACTTTATTAGTTATGCCTTATAAATTAAATCTCTGGCACATATGTTCTTTGGACATACCAAATACTGCATAAAAAGATGAATAAGGAAAAAAACAAATTAAAAGACGGTGGTGGTAAGGGCTGCTTAAACGCACCAAAAAGCAGAATTTAAAACTGAGAAAAAATAATTTAGAGTCCTTTTCTCTGTTTTGGGTTTTCATGAATATTTTTTATGGAATGATGGGGAAAGCAAATCAAGATGTCATTATTTATTCACATTATAACCTAGATTTCTAAAGATAAGTATTTTAAACTTAACTTGCATGTAAACTATACTTATTGCATATCCTTATGAACAGTTTCTTTATTTTGTATATACATTAGAAGTGGAAGTCTTTTTAAAATTCTATGAATAAAGTGCAAATAATTATCATGAGTACCTACAAACAAAAAATAATACAAATGTGTACACACACAAAGAGCGAGCAATTGTAAAATATATGTACAAAATATTCTAGGAAACTTACATCTTGTAAAATAATATGATAAAAATCATTTTAAAGTTTTAAAGGTAATTTTAAGTTTTCAAGTAGAAAAGTTAAAAGATGTGAAATTTAAACTCTTAAGTCATTTGGTCTAAGAGGCATTTCTACAGCTGTTGAGTCAGTAAATTATAGTAACGACTTATATGGCCTTCAGGAGCCTTGCCAGGTGACAGCTCGCCATCAGAAAACTGTCTGGGTTTCTCGAGTCTGGCAGTTGGCTTGTTCTCTCTGTAGGTGGACATAATTCTATCTTTCGCCTTTTCTCGTTCTTGCTTTTTTTATAGCCCACCTACCCTATTTATGGACACGAGCACTCGCAGAAGATCTTGAGGCTTATATGTGGGCAATTTGCAGGGGACTTTTTGCTTGTTTATTTACTTTGGGGGAAATAACAAAGAAAGTATCTGTTATCTGATCCCCTACACATTGTGCCGGCTGTAAAAAAAACATTTGTTTTTGTTTTTGCTTTTTTATAACCTCCAGCCAACCCTGCCACCAGCCCAGTACCTCCTAAGGTGTCTGTTCACAGGGTCTGCCTGGAGCATGTGGCCACCAGAGAACACCTTAAAATGCTGCCCCAAGAAATATCACAAGCAATAATTTCTTATGGATTTTCAAGAATATTCTGCTTATAAACTCCTGTGATAAAATATAATAGTGGAGACAACACAATCTAAGTTACCAGCCAACATGTTTCCCAGGCAATTTAATAACAGCTTGGGCTCCAGAGAGACCGAGAGGGATGGGACCAAACAGATGGGCTAGACAGAGGGCAAGTTGTAGCTTATGCTATAACTTTATGAAAGCTCTCAACGTTATTCCAAGGTAAGTTATTTCATTTCATCATAACTGGGAAACAAAAAAGGAGTGTATTCAACAACTCTTTGGGGAAGTCAGATTTGCTGATTAGGATCAAAATCACAAAGTTTCTAAAAGAAAAATATTCCAAGCATTTCAGAGGATACTCTTGGGTCTCTCAGAGGGGATAGTATTAGAATCAGAAACTTTAATATAGTACCCTTTTGAGAGCTCCTCAGATCAATCAATTGGTTCTAACTGCATCTAGAGATGAGAAAAATCCGGTGCTGGCTCAGTTGCCTTCAGAAAAGAAAGATAGTGAAAACTTTTAAAGGCACATTTATTTAAACTCTTATCTTTCTCGTAATTATGATGACAGAAGACTTAAGCTGAAAACTGAAAGGATAATGGCATTTTTATTTCAGTTTTATTGAGAAATAACTGACAGTCATCACTGGACAAGTCTCAGGTGTACAGCATGACGGTTTGATTTACATATATTGTGAAATGATCACCACACTAGGCTGAGTCAGCATCCATCATCTCATGTAGATACAATAAAAAGAAAAGAAAAAAGATTTTTCCTTGTGATGACAACCTTAGGATCTACTCTCTTAACAACTTTCCTATATTTTCATTGCAGCAGGATTAATTATAGCCATCATATTGTACATTGCATCCTAAGGGCACTTATTTTTAAAATACACACAAATACTATTATTTTTATTTGCAATTTCTTAATGGATTACTAAATACATTCTTAATTATATTAGATGACCATGGTTAGATTGCATTTTTTTTTCTTTTTTATATTTACATCCCGGTAAATAAAATTGTACTTTGAAAAACCCATTCAGCTGCTTTTTAAAAAAGTTTCTAGCTATAGTTTCAACTGGTGGGCAGAGGGAGAACTGAAAAACAATATATCCTAAGGAGTGGAGGGAAAATGTTCCCTCTGTGGATTTTGCTCTGATTTTAATGAGGCGATCATGAATCAGAATGCTGGGAACTTGAAGTAACAAACCAAGGTTAAGAAGTTTCTGAGCGGTCACATCAACCTTATGACATTGGAAACTATGATTTTCCAGCAGGAGATCTTAAAATACAGGACACAAACATGAATCAGAAGGGTCATGGATATATTCTGACAAACAGTAAGTCTTCTCAGGGAGAAAAAGATGGGTTAGTAGTAAGAGGAAATACAACGACCATTCATTCAGGCGGTCGTTCAACAAATACTCATGAACACAGGCCGTGCGTGGAGCAGGAGATACATAAATGCCCAAAGCAAGGCCTTCAACTTCCAATTTAATGCGTGGACAGAATGGATGACGGGCTGGCGTCGTGAACTAACACGTTGTGGGGTGAATCTGAAAGCCTGGGTCTGTGAGTCGAGGCGCCTCTGCCGTCGCGAGCTGTAACTGGCCTTGCAACGCATGTTACGGAGACAGAGGGTTTTTCTTTTCCTTTGAATTTGAAGTGAAAATTATCAAAACCATATGCTGTGAATTTCACAAAGGATAATATTACTTGACCAGAAAATAGAAGCTGGTCCTCCTAACCAAAACGCAGTGAGGCGTCCAGCCCAAGTCCATCCTTTGATGAGGGAACTGGGAATGGGGAATGGAGAAGTGGATGGTGAGCAGTATCCTGGAATGGAGTAGTATCCTGGCTCCGAAGATTTAAAAGCATAACTAGATCCAGCCAAGTTTCTCTGGCTCCACCCTTACTTTTGACCCCAGGCCAGTGAGGTAGAGGAAGCCGTCTGTGAGGGCGGGTCCTCCTAGGACCTTCAGTGACACGTCTTTACCCATCCACTCTTGCCCTTCACTGAAACTTCTACCTCAGTTGACAATACAATTTATCATTTTAAAAAACTCATTTATTCATCTACTAAACAAATATTTATGAAGCACTTAACTGTATGTCAGGAACTGTGCTGAGCATTAAATATGTAATGGTGAACAAAACGGTCACAGGCCTGCCTTCATGAAAATTACGGTTCAGTGTTGAATATAGTTTATTGAGGATTTGTTTAATTCTCTTATGCTTCTTGTTTTTTGGAGGCTATAAAAGCAACATGACACTGTCTCTGTTCTCTAGGAGTTAACAGTTTGCAGAGACAGACACGTCAAGTTTAAAAATACAAGGCAGTAAACTGGGAATTCAAGATTTGCAGATACTGACTGGTATATATAAAACAGATAAACAAGTTTATACTGTAGAGCATAGGGAAATGTATTCAGTATCTTGTAGTAGCTTACAGTGAAAAAGAATATAAAAATGAATATTTGTATATCCATGTATGACTGAAGCATTTTGCTGTACACCAGAAATTGACGCAACATTGTAAACTTAACCATACCACAATTTAAAAAAATATATATATATATGGCAGTACATAATTAACAGCAAAATGCAGCACCACTAAGGGCTGGAATATACAATTATGTAACAATCGTTGCTTCCTTGGGGACAGACACTGCTTCCCAGCATGACACTCAGAACATCAGCCAGGCAGGGTCTTATGTCAGACAGGTGGTGTCTTCCTCTGCCATCTGTCCCTGGAAGTGCATGTAACAGAGAGGCAGGGACCCTGAAACTTGCAAAAAGAAAGAAAAATCACACTAGTGTGGATATTCTCAAGAAAACCAGAACTTTCTATTTAAAAGCCAAAAGTAGTTCAATTTGGCATTTGACCAGTGAGGAAGCTGAGTGACGACTTAGTTTAAAACATGATGTTAGTGATCTTGATTGTGGTGGTGCTTTCTTGGGTGTATACATCTATCAAAATTCATCAAATTGTACATGTGAAATATGTGTAGTTTACGGTACAGGAGCCATACCGCAATAAAGGTATATGTGTAAACAAACAAACAAACAAACAAACAAACAAAACAAAACATCAACCAACCAAAAATCAGCAAACAAACAAAAGGACAAAATAATAATAATATCAAAAAAAAATTTGAAGACAACTGTTCAACTGCTAGATTTTCTCCCCTATCTCACTCTTGCTCAGGGGCTTAATCGAAACTAAAACAAAATGCAGGTCATCATTTCTTCAGGCCCCCACTGACTTCCCTTTATCCTCTTCTCTCTTCTTTTATAATACCTGTTCCCTTGGGTGGGACTTGCTCAGAGACCTCTTTCCAGGGGCGAGCCCCTCCTTGTACCTGTCAAAATTGTTAATCAACCCTTGTGAGAATCCAGCTCTGAATTTTTTTTTTCACGTTTGATGATTTTATTTTTGGCTTACATTTTCTTTTTAAAAAAAAAAACACCTTTGTTATGATATGATTCCTGCACAGTAAACTACACATATTTCAGATGTAGAATTTGATGAATTTTGATAAATGTGTACTCCCATGAAGCCATCACCACAATCAAGACAGCTCCAAACAATGACCCAGGAGCTATCATTTAAGCACATTCTTCACCATACGACTGCACAACATGATTGCATCATTTACCTCTGGATTCAAGTGACTTTTTTTCCATTTTATACAGCAATCAGTTGATTTCATTTCTCATAAAGATAGCGCTCTGCTCACAAAGCAGGAAACATGATCTGAGGCTGACAGGGAAGAAAGGTAAATAGTAGCGTTGAGAATAACACAATAACAAGCCTTTTCAGGACCATGCAGATAACACCTACTCCTTCATCTTATGTCTCCCACACACAAGTAGCTTCCACCTCCTCTGTCATCCCAGTCAAAACTGGTTGTGTGCTGTGAATTACCAAGGGTTCAGAATTCTAATCCCTCACACCTTGGTCATCAGCCAGTCTAATAAAAATGTGAGAAATCCAAAGGGTGAGGGTCATTGTCACACTTCCAAGCAGCTGTCTTCCGGTCACCTGGCACAGGGAAAGTCTTCTTATGTTGATAGTTATATTTTGGGATTTGTTATCCTCCTTTTATTGATACACTCCTTTCCCCCAATATGGTCAGATTAGTGGCTCAATTATATTTTCAAAGATCAAATGAAGAAGGAAGAAAAATGACTGATGAAATTTACTCAAAAAACACAAGGCTGTGAACCCAAATGTTTAGATAGTTATCTGGAGGATATTGCCTTATAGTTCTACCCGGTATACAGTGAGCTTTTAAAAAATTATTTCTTTTCCACGAGCTGATCATTACACATTGCTTACTAGGTTTTCACGAGTCCCCATATTTCAAGGATCATTTTCAGATTTTTACTCTGTGCAGTCTCAAAACCGTGAGTTGGACACAGCATGCAAATTCTTGAATGAAGCATAGTATGCACAGTAAGAAATTAATTCATTTTGCAGTGGGTGATTCTTTAAACACCACCATATATTGTTTAAAACGTACCTTGCTGATTTTCAGCAAGAAACAAATCACAGAAAAATCTAATGCTGGTTTAAAAAAAAAAGAAAAAAATAATATTTTGAAACAAAACAAAATAAAAACTGCTTTATCTTCCAGAGCCAGAAGTGTGGAGTTAGCGGCACAGTGGCTGACCCCAGGTTTCAGTATATTCTCCGTTCTAAGGGACATTGACAGGAAATGGTCAGCCTAGAGATACAATGAAAGGAAACTCAGCAGTGAAGGTTTCACTGATAACATGTGATTTGAAGTCAGTGAACGGACCTAACAGTCATTCACCAGCTTAGGCCAAAGCGTGTAATAATCCAAAGGCGCCATTAAAATCTTGTCATAAAAGCACACAGAGGATGGCATTTGACACAGGAGGAGGGGCCCAGTATTTTCCTAGTAATGGTCTGGTTGCAGTGACTGGTATCAATATTGAGCTCTTTCACAACATTCTGTGTATCTAACTTATATTTGCCCTAAAGTTTCTTATGGGATACCATAAAAGATGACTAATTTTTAAAGTAATCTCCTCTGTGATAAAACGTGGACAAACCAGTGTTCAACCCCTTCCCTTCTCACCTCCTGCTGCCTCTCTCCACCTGCCATCTTCCCTTTTATCTTAGAGAATAGCTGTTCCTAGTAGACAAAAATCACCAAAATTCAATGTTGCACTTTCATAGTTTTGTATAGAACTCATCCCGTTTTCTTAAATGGAGCATGTCCTCTGAGCGATCATTAAACTTCTTCAGACATCAGTGACTGTACTGAACTACATTACACCATCCTCAGAGACTCCAGAGCGTGTAACACCTTTGTTCCTGCACAGAGCACATTATGTGGCCCCCTAATGACTTAGATTTTTTGCTCTATCTTATTTTCATAGTATTTTTTTTTATCACTTCCCTTGTTACCAGGTTGCCAGCCTCACAAGATGCAGGAGAGTAAGAGTTTAAATCCTCAGATAGAAGTGCTTGCTATTGGTTATCTTTCTTAACATTTGCAGTTTATTTTTTTGCCCTTAGAGAGTGAATGGGTTAAATCGTGAGTAAAATAAGAAAAAATAAATGCTGGGTGGAAATTTAAAGACTTTCATCGAGTAAACTTTAGCACTTTGATTTTTAATACAGATTTTTATCACTCAAAGATCTTTTGCAGAATTCCAAGTTTTCAGTTCTTTTAAATCAGTAGTAAATAGGTGTAAAACTAATTTTAGTGAGATGACATTGTTTACTGTGAATCTGTGATTGATAGTAAAGAACAGCACCATCCAATGGAAATATACTGTGAGTCACATATTTAATTGTAAATTTCCTACTAGACCTAATAAAAAAAGTACAAAGAAACAGGTGGAATTAATTTTATATATAAATAGGATAGAAATAATGCATTTTATAAAAACCAATATATCCAAAATACTATTTTAACATATGAAACTGAGATTCTTTTTTTTCACTATTTTATCCACACCAAGCCTTTGAAATCCCATGCATATCTTACACACATAGCATATTTTAACTTCGACTAGCTGTCTTTAAACTGTTTAACAGTTACATGTGGCTGGTGGTTATCACATTGGACTGCACAGCTACAGAGGACTGCTTTCCTTAATCTTGAGGTGTCTGTGGGTCTAATCAACAGCCTTCTGAAAAATTACAAAGGATTTAATGGAAAGTCATTCTATTCAAAATGGCCTTATTTACCTAGAACTATAGGGAGACAAATCTGTTTGGCTCACTTGGGGCACCAGAATGTACATTTTGCTGGTAAATTATGACCTCCCAAGTTTAGCTTTTTTTGTTTAATGATTAGTGAAGTGGTTTGTAAAGTCAGCACTTCATGACAATGTCAAAGTTTTCATGGAGAATGGCTGAACTCACTCTCAAAGGGTGTGTATTATAATTTACAATGCATATTCATATATGATCAACTTCCATGGCAGACCTCAGTCACGCATCTCCTATGTGTATGGGACAGGCTACATGTAGGGGTAGGTGAAGGGCTGCAAAACCAGACAGCTTCTGGCCTCAGGGAGTATCCACACTAGCGAGAAAGAGATGTGAAGCAAATTATCAGGCAAAATCGCAACAATAAGAAATGCTGTAACAGAGGACACTGTCTCATGAACATAAAAGGAGGTTTGACCCAGGGGGCAAGGTCAAAGAAAACTTCCTTGAGGAAGTGGTGCTTGAGCTGAGATCTGAGGGCTGAGTAACCCTGAGCAGCAGAGAGGAGCCGGGAGGCAGATGCTGTGCAGTTTGATACCAGGCTCTGGTTTTATCTCATGAAGAAACTGGTGAAGAGAAACCTTCCCCGTGGCTGAGGGAGCAGTTCTCACCCAGACTGAATTCTTGACTTTTCTTCCTGACAGTCTCTTGTGAGCCCAGGGCTCTTTTCCTGTAACTTTGGTGCCAAGCTGGGAGAGTCTCTTCTGCTCCAGGGGTCTTCATGCCTTTGTTTCTGCCTTAGTATTTAGTACGCTCCAGGACTCCTTTGATTATGCCTTTCATCTCATCTTTAAAATGCAATATGTGAAATACATGTGAGTGGGAATTTCTGTATTATTAATTCACCAACTGGTAAAACTTCTTGCAACATATACAAAATAATATAACTCATAAATCAGTAAAAAAAAAAATCAAACTAAAAAAACTAATTCAGTGAATAAAATGGGCGAAGGACAAAAAGAAGCAATTCACATGAGAAGAAACTCAAATGACAAATACACATGAAGCTCAGCAGTTACCAAAGAAATAAAAATAATATCTATTGATTTTGTTTAGCTTCTCTTACTGAGAAAGATGCCAAGCAGCATGGTGTGTCTCTAAGGAAACAAGCATGTATTCTAACATACTACTGGGGAGAAGAGTTGTCTGGAACCACAATTAGTTAACAATCAGTTAACATGCACTAAAAGTTAACATGCACTAAGAGTTGCCTGGAACAATTAGTTAACACGCACTAAAAGACTTAGAGTGCATGCCCACTGATCCAGCATTTCCACTCTTGGAATTTATGCTGAGGAACTAATCAGACAGGTAGTTAAAATAATTGTATAAATTTGGGCCTATATTAGTTAAATAAAATATAAAATGGGACCCACCTAAATATCCAACAATAGAGGAATGCTTAAAAATTATGTTACTACAAATAAATTACTGTAAAGTATGATGTATTTGTGTATTTATTCAGAAGAAGATATTCATAGTATTCTGATCAGTGAAAAGGAAAACAGGGTATGAAGCAGTATGAACAATACGATTCTGGGTTTTGGGGTTTTTTTTTTTTTGTAAAAATTTCTACATACACAGGCAGTATATGAGTGTCCTTACACTGGAAAAAATTTGGAAAATATAGCAGTTCTAACACACAGCAGTGTGATTATATATAACTTTTTATTTTTATTTATCTAGATTTTCTACTTTTAATAGCAATTTCCTCTCATACATCAAAAATAAACATTCTTTTTAAAATAATACTTTTTCATTTAGAAAATTTTAAGGAAGAAAAAAAGAAAATTTTAATGAAGAAGTTTTATAAAAGGAAATAAAAACAAAAAAAGTATTTGTTGTATTACCATCCAAAGACAACTGCATTAACGCTGGAAAGTATTTTGGTTCAATCTATTTTTTAAACTATAACTATTTTTTTAAAACACAGTTTTGATCAATTTTAATTGGGCTTCTGAGACCAGTGTTAAACCTTGCCTGAGGGACAGAGGATTTTCTTGTATCCAGTTACAGGGTTTTTCCAAAACAGGATGATAACAGCTTACAATTAGGTTGGCTGAATTGAAGCTTTCTCCAGATACCCTTGTAAAAGGAGACACCAGCTCTCTCCCTTCTTGGTGTGTTCACTTCAGTCAGATGTGGTTTTTCTCAGCCAGTGATTCTCCTAGGAATTTCACTGAATAGGTTGCCTGCCTATTAATAATCACACAAGACAGTCCTGCAAAATACCCAGAGTCAGCATTAAGAATAAGATTATTAATAATCTTATTTAAGAAACACAGTGGCTAAAAAGACAGACTCTGAAGCCAGATTACCTGGGTTCAAGTCCTAGTTCTGACACTTTCTAGCTATGTCACCTAAGACTAATGATTGAACTTTATGTGCCTTAATTTCCTCTTCTGTAAAATTGGAAAAATAAAGGCCTCTACCTCATAAATTGTTGGAAACATTGCATGTTAATATGGACAAAACACTTACAATAGTGTGTGGCCCAAATATAAACGCTCAATAAGTGTTACTTTATATCACTATTCAGAGACCACACCTTCCTGGAAATGATGCCTGGTTCACAGTCGCTGAAGGGTGCGGAAATGTGCGTTGTGGCTTCGACAGGGCAGCCGACTGAACAAACGTGTGCCCGACATGATCATCGCCAACCCACACAAGGACACTTCAAAGTAAGTGTTGTTCCTATTTTTAGGATTATGTAACTGGGGTTCCTAAAGTCAGGTAACTTCCCAAAGACACACATAGTTAAAAGGAGATGGAACACGGTGACTTAGAGGCGTGGCTTACGCCTTTGGCTTATGCCTTTCATTTGCTAGGATAATTTCTGGACTAGGGAAATCTAAAAGATAGAGATAAACATGTCATTATTTTTTTCATATTTTCCCCTTTCTTCAATAACAGAATTAATTCCACAATATTTATGGAGCACGTGCCATGGACCAGAAAATATTCTAAGAACTGGAACTACTCCGTCCTTTAAGAATTTATTTTCTAGATGGAGAAACAAGCAATAAATAAACAATGTGCCAGTTATTAAGCTATTGTTTCTAATCTGCAAAGCCTCCTACATTCAGCTTTGCCATGGTGGGGCGCACACTCACCCCTCCCCAGCCAATCCCGGGCACCTGCCCTCTGGCGCGGGAGCCGAGGTGGACTTTGCTCGCTGTGGCTGGCACAGGCTCTCGCCCTCCATTCTCCAGGAGCCAGGAGCGCTGGGAGGTGATGAGTGAGAGGATGGACACGGAGATGGTGGCGCAAACTCACAGGCTCTCGGGCAGGTGGGAGTGCAGTGGCGATCCGAGTACGTCCGCTTTGCCCGCTGGTTCCCTGTTAAACTCTGCCAAGAGGGGGCGCTGCAGAGAAAGTGAAGGGCTCCCCGAGAGCTTCCTGCCCGCTGCTTGCCTCCGGGACATCCCTCTAGAGTCGCTGCTTTCATCCTCCAAGTAGCAGCTGCCTCCCGTAGCAGCAGGTGAATCCAGTTTGCAGTTATTTCCACAACTAGAGAACCAGCTGCACCATGAGCCTCAAAAACATCAGCATGCGCTGGCTGGGCTGCCTTTTCAGACGTCTGGGCTTCAGGTAAGACGGCACTAAGGGACTAAGATTAGTACCTCCAGTCTCTTCCCTTCGTGCCCCCAGCCCCAAGTGTGATAGCTGCCGCCAGAAGAGGGTACCCTGTGACATCTCGGCGTTCTCTTCTTACGCTTTCTAAGCCTTTCAGTTACTTAGTTAAAATGCTGTATTCACCTCAGTAAGTGAACCGACCATTAGATACTTGGTTTTTATCCCGTGTTGAACAAGTCCTATTCCCAATTCTTCACTTCTCAACACGGCTGCCATGAAGAGTGTGCATAAAACTTTTTTCCTTCAGTATTTAGGATTATTTCTTTAAGACAGATTTCCAGAAATGGAATTACTATCTTGAAGAATATGGCTGTTAAAATATTCTCTGTGTAGACTTATGCACACTCACATATGGCTAAAAAACCCGTAGATGTGTGTGCATATGTATCTTTCCAAAAGATTTTGCCAATTACTCCTCTTCAAATAATGAAAGGGAATGTTTATATCATTTTCCCTAACCAGTTCTTGATAAAATTATCTCTTTCTTGTTTTTGCTTAATTTACTTGCACTGTATTGTTAGTGTGGTCTAGCACATTTTCATGTTTGTTACGTAAATTTTGAGACTGTGAGTTAGTTATTTTCTACAATTCACTGTTCTTCTAAATGTTTGTTGTTAATCGTCTAATGGATTTTATATTTTAAGTCATGCCCATGATAAGAATAAGTAAGGAAATGATTTTATTTCTTTCTAGCTTTCAGAATTCCAGAAAACAATAGGCATATTTTAAATATAGTCTTTAATGGTCCCAAGATACTTTCAGGAAGTGATCCCTATAGAGGAATAGTATAGATTTTTAATAAATAGTTTATGAATGAGCTAAAAATTATAGCTATTTATTTTCTCCTAAAAATAGTTAATGTATGATTTTCATTGGCTAACAAACAGTACTGCAAACTGGTTAATAGAGAAAAGTGCTTTTAAGCAAACTACTCTTCACCAGGCTTCTTGGTAAATCACCATGCACCTGATGACTACTCATAATTCCACATTTTCTACTTTTAGTTCATTTTTTTTTTTTTTTACTGTCATCGTGTAGTCTTTTGGACCAGGGTAAATGACTCTCCATTTTCAACTGTCAGCTTCACTGACTAAATTCAAGTTGTTTTCTCTGATCGTTTTGATCAGAGGATTAAATTAATCAAGGACCCTTTTTAATCCATTACGAGGGCAGTTTTTACATGTGGGGTGATGGTTTGGAGGATTGAATAGATACTGTCCTTAAACATAGGAAAATCCTGTGTTCCTTTATGGATGAGTGACAAAAACAGCCAATATGTGTCCCACTCCATTCTGCTTTTCTTTTTTAGTAACAGATCTTTAGTTCTATCCCTGCAGTGATGCACTGGCCAAGAGTCCACCTTTCCCATGCCCTCTGGCAACGAGGATGACTGGTGAGATATAAGTGGAAGTTACTGGGCGGGATTTCTGGAAAGACCTTTTGGCATTTCTTTCTCTTTCTCCTGAAGCCTCACAGAAACAGTGATATGATGGCTGGAGCTCCAGAAACTGCCCTGTGCCCGTAAAAATACAAAACATGTGCTGAGTACAGCAGAGCAGAGAGGAACAGCATAGTTCTCCGATACACAGTGTGTAGAGAGGTAGATAGATGTGACGTACTTCCCTCAGCCATGGTAAGCTTCCTAGCTTCAGATTCCTTTAACATGAGACGGAGCTACATGTCTCTTGTTTAGACTATTGTCACTAGTAGCCAAACATAATTCTTAATGACATCTCTTCAGTGATGAAATAGTGATGCCACATGTGAACAGATACAGTCGGTTATTATTATTTCTTCTTCTGCTTTAATAGGTTTGCAGTACTAAGTTTGAATACAGTAATTTTATCATACAAGTGTCTGATCATTTATTTTAAAAATTGCTCTTAGGTATTCTAAGCTTTTTGGAATTTTTAGATTTTACCTTAACATCTTTGGGTAACATCTGCAAAAGCAATCACCGAACATTTGTGAAATGGGATTAAGAAGAATACCTACTTTGTAAGATAATATATATGTAGGCACTCAGCAAACTTTAAAGGAACATATGAATACTGGATGCTAACCAACTAAATAGATCCATGAAGCCAAGGTTAATTCATGAGAGCAAAAAATAATTACATTAAAGATAAACCAATGAAAGTAATTCTGACATAAAAAGCAAGTGTATTCTTATACTTGTATGTTTTGGCAGCACAGAATTTCAAACAAATTCCCTTCTGGTAATTTTTTGCAATCCTACCATTAGATATGGGGGATTTTTTTTCCCATCAGAGATATAAGTATTTTGTAAAGATTAGACAACCAGTCCTGGCTCTTTTTAAGAACAGTTTGTGTGAAAATATAGCTTATGCCGTCTCATAAGGCTGCATGCTGTGCTGTGAAAACAGCAGGGAAGTTTTATAAAAAGTAACTTCACTCACATTTTCCAATATGAAGGGGGAAAAAAACGTTCGGTTTCCCTGACGTCGACCTGCACTCCAGCTGTTTGGGCATATTTTTGTGTGACTCTGCATTTCCCTCGGAGATTAAGATGGTCTCATAAAGAAATCACCCTTTCCAAAATAGGCAATTCGCTTTTTAATACTTTGCAAAGCATGTGATCCGAAGGAAGTCAAGGAGAAGCCTGAGCCGGTGGGAAAGATGGCTCTGCAAGGTCGGAGGACTGAGATCTGCCGGGGAGAAGATGAAGGGAGGAATGAACCCACATGCATTTATATTCAGACAGTTTATTTGAAGCAGGACCTCAATTTGTACTTTGTAAAAAAAAAAAAAACAAACAAAAACCAGCATTGTTTTGAGAATTATCAAAACCCTTCTTTTCAACGTAGCTTAAACCATTAAATACACACACACACACACACACACACACACTCCCTCAGCCACACACTGACTCACTCACAAGAGCTGAGAGCCTGGTTCATTGCACAGAACACATTTTACGTAATTGATAAATCTGGATATTCATTCATGTCATTGAATCTAAAAACACGTATGATGTTTAATCAGTTCCCTTGTTGTGTTGCAGAGTTGCTACACTTACTTCTTCCTGTAGCCAGTTTTCAATTAATTACGTCACCCAGTTTAGCACCTACGCTGTAAGAAGACTTCGGTGGAACAGGAAGTGAATAAAATCTAACCTCTAGGCCTTTGCAGTCCACTAAGAGAAGGCACGCACATCCAACCCGACGACCAGCGCAGCATAGGCGAAGCTCAAAGGACATGGTAGTTCTGATAAAGACAAATAACCAGATGGCGGTCCTGAATTGTGCCCAGTTTCTTGCTGCATCCTGTCATTCCATCAGTCTAGCCCAACCTGTTCAGTTCTGAGTGTGCAGCTTTTACAGAAAGTACAAAAATAGAGTTTAGACAATACAAAAGAGGACATGTGCCTCTATTTTAGAAACAAGAGTTGATAATTCTGTTAAACAGTTATCCCTTTTAGACCTTTAAACAACCGTGCCAAATGCAAGATCCACATTCACATTTTGTGACTTACAGGGCTTTTGTTTTTTACATGAATTCTTGTCTTGAATAAGATTTTTATGTCCCCTTCCCAAAGAATTTTCCAAAGGAATGCACGTTCAATTTCTTATAAAAGTCTTTGAAATAAAAACCTGAAGTTTAACATATATGTTATTTCACAGGTGATAAGTCAAGACCATAACCTTTGTGTCACATCTTCCAATCCTGTGTCCACATAACAGGGAGCAGGTGAAGAATGGTCCACTTAGTTTCTGTGGTGTGAAAATCCAAATTAGGTAACAAGAGGCTTTGCAAAGATTTATAAATAAGATTATTAAAACCACAAATCAAGTGAAGAATTGGTGATAAAGCTGCCGTATGTAGAAATCATCATTATCTAAATGAATAAAGGCACCCTGAATGAGAAAGGTTTGCCTAAGCGAGTCAATTTTAGATGTAGGGCCACAATTGGAGTGACGAAGCAGAGGTGAAATTATAAATACCAGAGGACTTGTCCTCCAGCTGCTTGTAACATAATTTAACATACCATTAATTTTTAAAAAATTACTGTAGCATCAGTGTTGAAAATGAATCAACAGAAGTTATGAATGGATGAAGAGACAGCAGTTAGAATATGGGGTGTTTCCTAGAGTTGACTGCAGCTAGGGTTATGTTAGTAGATATTCATAATTCAAAAAAACATTTTTTGAATATTAAATAAGTGCAGACACACTGTTCTTGCACTGGGGATCCAGCCAAGACCAAAACATAGACAAGTCCCCACCCCATGGCACTAAAATTCCGCTGGAGAAGACATACAATAAGATCAATACAGATAACATGTAGTATTTTACCAGAGTGATTAAGTGCAAGGGAAAGAAGAAATTGGGGTAGAGAAATTTGAAATACCATTATGAGTTAAATTTTAGGTGGAAAGTCCGAGACATGCCTCCCAGAGAAAGTAACTTTTGAGTGGATGAAAATGGGCCATGAAGATCTATCTCAGTGGGAGCACTTCATGCAGAGAGAGCGGCAGATGTGAAGGCTGTGAGACAGAACGCGCCGGGGTGGGGAGACGGCAGTGCGGCAGGAGGGCCTGGGGAGGAAGAGGAGCACGGGAGGCAGGGAGGCAGCAAGGAGCTAGGTGATGGCAGGACCTGTAGACCATTGTAGGACTTCAGCATTTATTCAGGATGGATGGGAAGACTGTGCCAGCTGTTCATCTATTTTCTTTTGGTCCTAAAGTCACCTTAAAATATACTCTTTCCTGTGATGTTGGGGTGGGGACTCTGTAAATTTCATTTCCCAGTTAGTCAAATGGCTTCCTGCTCAGTTTTGCCAATAAAAGGCAATAGAAGGAGATTGGAAAGCCAGGGGAGGAGAGAAAGAGACACACTCCTGTTTTCCTTGTTTCTCTTTGTGTTGGTCAGCAGCAGCTGATAGTGTCAACCTCGCCTTCTCTAAGCACTTCCAGGACCAGCGCTGTGGTACCTCCTCCCAGGCTCCAGCAGCAGCCACTTGGGACGCCCTTTTCTGAGATCTGAGGACCGATGAGTGGGCTCCTCCTTTAACCTTTTAGATCCTGGTGATTTTCTTACCTACCCCTCGTCCCGAGGAGTAGGGCTGGGGGGTCCCTCCTGAGTTACTGTCATCTGGGTTACTGCAATGTTTCCTTTACCTTCAAACACTCATGTTACCAATTCTCTGTTTAAATACCCTCTGTTCAAAATGCCTAATGTCACTCCTGTTTTCTTGGTGGTTACAGTGCTAGGGACCAATTAATGATCCCAGGAAACTGGCAAAGACAGGATTATGGAATTATTTTACATACATCCTTGACCTTGGACTTAATTAATGCTAAGTTCCTTGGCAGTAGAAACTGAGATACTGATATTGTCTTGGCACGCAGTATTTAACTGAATTACTGCCTGCAGTTGCTTGGGATAAAGTGCTTATTGAAATCAATATCTTAGGGGACCAAGTGGCTGCTGCAGTTGACTGATACGGTGGTAATAATAACTCCGATGGCTATGGGGCAGAGTGGCTATTTGTGACTACGCTGGAGACTACACGAAAGGGAAATGATGTGCTCAGGGGTTTAATAATCTCAAAGCTTCTCTTGTGACACTGAAAGAATCTGTTATTTTTGTAGGAATGCATTTATTTTAGTTTGTATATAGCAGGGCAGATACAGCTGAAAATTAAACTCAACATTTAAATACTTGGGTTAGTTACAGAATTACAATGGAAGGTGTAATCATAGATGTATTCATAGATGTTGCAGATGGTCTAAGGACATTGGGAAGGAATGGGGATATTGGGGTGGATACAAATAAAGCTGAAACATCAGGAATCTACTCTGAGCCTTCCTTTCACTGAGTGACTTATTCTCCTCAAGAGCTACTGCTCCTACTATATCTAGTCCTACACTTAGAAAAATCTGAGTACTTTCCATAGACAAGTGAAAAATCCAACCCATGAAAGACAGGTTATACTCCAAAAGGATCACAATATTTTCCTAAATTATATTGGCATGAATCTAGGGATATAAGTGGAAATACATTGTAAGGATGTTTGATCAAGGAGGATGAAATGTGACATTGATCAGGACAAAGAAATCAACACAAGTATTCTTATTCCAGATTTAATATGATAGGTTGAGCCGACGAAAGTTGTTCTGACAGTTTTCTTGGTTTAACGGATTCAATGGCAGCCCTCTTTCAGGTGGGATGAGAATTCCCTAACCTCGTCTAAAGGAAGTATTTAGGGATATAGGAACGTAAGAGTGGACTCAACTTGTGAAACTTGCACACGCACCACTCCCACTATATCTCTTTAGAGGGCCCAGAGGCCATTCCCTTCACTAAGGCATGCACCCGTATCTTTGTAAAGCTCTGTGATAGCTGTCATCTGAAGTCTAAAGATGGCGGTGGGAGACAGTGGCATTGAAAGGGGATCCTTCATTTCAATAGCTATCATGGAATTACAGAGTACCAGAGGTAGTAACACTAACCTCAAGGACCAAGATTTATACAATTACTGTAATGGGCAGCAAGGAAGGGCTGGTGATTAGAATGTCTTGGCTTGCAGGGATCTTCAACGATGGTTACTTGATTCCTAGGAGTGAAATATCCTAGGAGTGAAATATATGGGCAGATTTCCAAAGTGTTACTTACTCAATATAAAAGGAAAATTCTTAAGTGTGATAGGTAAAAATTTGGCTTGAATCTTCAGTTTCTCATCCAATTCCCAAACTTAAACCAATTCACTGACCTAGAGTT
The DNA here is from genome assembly GCF_048564905.1 of Vicugna pacos. Classification (NCBI taxonomy): domain Eukaryota; kingdom Metazoa; phylum Chordata; class Mammalia; order Artiodactyla; family Camelidae; genus Vicugna; species Vicugna pacos. The sequence goes on along the minus strand of NC_132988.1, from coordinate 10,293,524 downwards.
CTTTGATTTGAAAGGGGGCTAAAAAGCTTTGAGAAAGGACTCTGCAGTATTGCCACAATTATATACTGTGAAACTTATCTAAGCCTTTCCCAAAACATGCTTCCACATGTTTAATTGGTATGACTGTGTGCTAGACTGAAATTGAAGCTAATCCAAGGAACTCAAAAAGTCATTTTGGGCCACTGGCCAAAATGGGTGCCGATGCAGTTACATAAGAAAATCCATCTCACTGTGGGTCAATTGAGAGGGAATTGGTACTGGAAAAAGGAGAGATATGTATGTTTCTTTCATGCTTAGGTAGTACATTGCAAAACAGCTATTTTTGCAGCCTCTCCCTTCAAGAGGTAGAATCTGTTTTTCCACATCTTGAAATGGGCTGCCCTTGTGATTTGCTTTGGCCAATAGAATAAGTAACACTGTGTGAATTCTAAGCCCAGGTCTCAAGAAACTTTGTATCTTCCTGCTTTCTCTTTTGGAACTCTCCAACTGCCACATAAAAGAGCCTATTCTTGCCATGTGGAAGATGAAATACCACATGGAACATAGACAAACCATTATAACCAAGGCCCCAGACACATACCAGAGTCCAAAGACCAGCACAGCCATCCCAGCTGCTGACCACAGGCAGATGAGTAAATCCATCTGAGCCCAGAGGAGTCACTAACTTTTTTCATCCTTTATTTTATCCATATTACTTTGTGTAATGATTTTAATGAGATCATGACTGAACAAGGTTTAACATTCTGTAGAGATGAGATATGGGTAAAGTGTGAGGATGATTTCATTTGGATAGGAGAGAGCTGGACCCTGCTGGGCAGAAGCATGAGGTTGTTATTGTTGCATGGAAGTCAAAATATGTGTAGAGGAGTTTTTATGAGCGCTGAGCTGGCAGAGCTGATGGCTTTATGATGGTGAGACTGAGGCTGGAAGTTAGCAAATTACATTTCCCAGTTGCCTTTGCCAGCTGGCTTCCTTGTAGGTTCTACTGACAGGATACATAGAAAGAAGGCAGGGGAGGGGACTTCCTTCCTATTATCCCCCTCTTTGCCAGCACTGCTCAGAAGCAGCAGTTGGATCCATTTACAGCATAGCTCTGGGGCACAATCTCAGGGGACGAGTAGCACCCTGGCAGAGGCCCCTCCCTTAGAAGAATGAAAACCAGCCCTGCAGAGCCCTTCCGCTGTGCTCCTAGGTTCTGCTAACCTACCCCTTCTCTTCTGTTCCCTGGTCCAGTGATGGCACTTCTTGCTCACAGTTACCAATTTCTGTGTTACCCTTTTGCTCTTTAAGTCATCCAGCACATATGTAACAGTCTCCTTGGTCTGAAAAATCCAGTGTTGTTTCTTTCCATTTCCTTGGCTATCCCCGAATCAATACAAAGCCATTGAGGGTTTTGAGATCTGGAATGATTTGCCTTGCATTTAAACAGGATCACCTGGCTGCTGTGTTTTGTGCCCGAAAGGAGAGACCAGTTAGTCAGCAGAAATAGATGAAGAGAGCTTGGGCCTGAGGGTCAAGGAGTGTCAAATTCTGCGTATATTTTGAAGGTATTGATGATGAGGTTTGTAGCTAGACCAGGTGTGAGTTTTGAGGAAATAGGAAAAGTCTGAATTATTATCTAGGAGATTAGGACACTGAATGGAGTAGGGAAATTTAGTGTCAATGTTGACACCAAATGGAGTAGGGAAATTTAGTGTCACTGTTAGGCAACAGTTAAGATTAGTGATCACAAATTTAAAAGTGAGACCAGTTAGCACAGCTGTGTGTTTCTTGCAGACATGGTTCTCCAGTGGTTCTATTTGTTAAGGTAATGCCAGCTGCTATGACAGGCTAACTGTGAACTCTTAGTGGTTAACACAATAGACATTTATATATCAGTGACCTTAAGTCTAATTGGTAGTGGGATGTGGCAGCAGAGGTAGTATCTGAAGTTGTGCATCTGGATCTTTCCACGCTCACAGTGGACAGAAGGTCAAAACAGGTGCTACAAAGTTAGGATCTTGACACCTGGTTGGGAAATTGGAGGAGAGAGGAAAAGAAGGATCCCAAAAATTTTATTTATGCCAGGCCTTGGAGGGATATGCAGCATTTCTGCTAACATTTCTTTGTTTAAAATTCAGTGCCATAGCTACAACAGAGGCTGGGAAATATTGTCTAACTTTGCACCCAGCGGGGAAGGGAAATATACTTGGTGAACTGTTAGTCAGTCTCTGTGAAAAGGACAGACCTGGTCTGTCGAAGCACACAGAGACCAGGCAAAAGTGAGAGAAAGGCAAGGGGTCAGAGCACATGTGAAGAATAATTATAACAAACCATGAATTTAAACTGGATAAGGAAAAAGCAAGGGCGTGGAGAGTGAAGACGTGAGAGCTGATGTGCTGAGGTGCCAGAGTGGTGAAAGGATTGTTAGAGTTGCCATTCTGGTGAATATTAGCTGGCAAGATAGGAGGTGCTGATTAGAGAATAAGATGTTTGAAATGGAAAATTTGGATGAGTTGCCATGTTGCCATTTACAAAGACAAGAGCAAGACTCTGTGTCTGCAATGGGGGAAGATCAGTGAGAGAGAGTCAAGGAATTTAGATTCCGCCACATTGAAACGTTGAAGAGAATAATAGTGAGTCAGGTGCTGAAAACGTCAAGGAATGAGGAAATATGAAAACGAGAACAGTGGGTGATTTAGAAAGCTATTTAAAGGGTAAAAAGACAAGATGTCATGGTTCATTTTTGGTAGTGGAGATAAAGGAAGTGTCAACAGTCAATCCCAGATTTCTCACTGGTGCAAATGGTTAGTTTAGCCATTTACATTGGAGGAACACTATTGTAACTGTCTCTAGGAGATAAATTATAAGTTGATCATTAGATATATAGTGTTTGAAATTTCTCTCTCTCAAATATTCTAATGGGAACTTTAAGGAGATTGTTTGAAATCTAAAGTTCAAGAGCTCAGAGAAGACAGATACGAAATATATATTTGAGTTATTAGAAAATAAATAGTATTTAAGACCACATATTGATAATATCATCTGGAGAGCTATTTGAAACAGAACTGAGCCTTGAGACATATTGAAAAAGTGAGGCACAAAGAGAACACTTTTATTTGTTCCATTTACCATAATTATCCAGAAATAAGTATACTCATGTTGATTAATTTGGCTTAATCCAATATTTCATCCTCCTTGGTTTGTAACTCTTACACATATTTTCATATATATCCCCTAGGTTTATGCCAATATAACCGAGAACAATATAATAATCTTTTCGAGCATAACCTATTTCTTCCTAGGTTCAGTTTTTACTTGTCCCTGTTGGAATGTACTCAAGTCTTCCTAGTTATAGGTCTAGACACCATAGGAGTGGTACAGATAAGTTTTTGAGGAGAATCAGTACCCCACTGAAAGAAAGCTTAAAGTAGCTTCAAGATTTTCATCTTTGTTCACATCTTCCCAAATACCCGCACTCTTCCTTATCAATGCCCTAATTTTCACTGAAGGACATTTGATAGTCTGTGAATATACCTTATATTTTGACTTTATAACTAACCCAGATACTTAAATGTTGAGTTTAATTTTCAGCCATTTCTGCTCTGCCATAAACAAATAAAAATAAATACATGTATACAAAAGTGCGTCCTTTTAGGACCATAAGAAAATCTATTTGAATTGAAATTGTTAAATCCCTAATCATGTCATTTTCCTTTTTGTATGGTCTCCATGGCAGACATAAACAGCCATCTACTGAAACCAAGAGAATGTGAAGTTTAGGGGTGAAAAAAATAGAGTTATTCAAGAAGGAAGGAGTGGTCAAGAAAATTAATAGTAACCTTTATTGAGAGCTTACTTGATGCCAACCTATGGTCTAAGAAATTTATAAACATTCATTTAGTTTATTCTTACAACATTCCTATGAAGTAAGTACTATTTTTTATCTCTGCTTTACAAAGAAGGAAATTGAGTCATAGAGATTATTTTTAATTAATTGCTCTAAGTCCCAGCTAGTAATTGGCAGATCCAAGAATCTAACCCAGGCTGTCTGACTCCAGAGCCCACAGATTTAACAACTACTTTATACTAACTTCTAACCAAAAGTGGTCAGCAGTGCTCAGAGGAAAGTAGGCCATGCAATAAGAAATTGGTTCTTTGGATTATTGGCATGGAGGCCATTGTTGATGGTAGTAAGAGCTGTTTTGGTGGAGCAGCAGAACATGGGGCTCAGCAGAGTATGTTACGAAAGTGGTGGCAGTGGGTAAGAAAAGGATACAGGCAGGGAGGGTTCTCAACACCAAGAAATTTGACTGTCAAGATTATGAGAAGACAAGAGATAAGATGACAGAAGTAAAACTGGGGTCCAGGGAAATTTTTTTTTGTTTTTTGTTTTATTTTTAAAATAAAAATAACTCTTTAAATACTTATAAGAAGGGTTCATTTGAGAAAGAAGGAGGTTGATTTCCTAGAGCAGTGGAATAGTAGAGCATTCTTCCTGGGGGGTGAAAGGGGACTGAATCTAGGGCACTGCAGGAGGACTGGCCTTCAACGGGGTCAGGAGCAACCCTGCTTCTATTTGAACAGGAGGGAAAGAGAATAGGGTGGGTGCAAATGCAATTGTGTTTATAGGCTGAGTGCCTAGGGATTAAGGGTGCCCTCATCTGATAGCTTCCATTTTTCTGTTTTTGAAAGTAAATTCACCTGGGCTGGAAAAATTATGGGTCTGGTTGTGGTGCAAATAGATATTGAGAAAAGTATAGAATACATGAATAATGGAGGCAAGTGAGAGATTTGTTAACAATCTAGATGAGGTCAGTGATGATAAATTTATAGTGTTATTTTGTACTGTTTGTTATTTCCTCCAGTATAATTTGCTTCCAAAGGCACAGAAAATGGATTTTTTTTTGAATTTAGTTTTGCTAAATGAATGCAATGAAAAAAAAAGAAACAGAAGGAATTGGAGTTTATAAGGGAAAAAAAAGAATAATTGAAATAATGGACCATGGAATCTAAGCTGAACAGGAAGGCAGTAAAGATAAGGATTATGGTAATGGTTGTGGTCATGGCCATGGTCGTGCTTATGGTTAGGTTAGAATTAGGCTTAGGGTAAGGGTACAGAGTGTGGAAGGGACAAAGAACTAAAGATCCTGAAAAGGTTGAAGAGTAGTCATCATAAGATTAGCTGAAAAAATAAACTCATTATGAACTGATGATGAGTTGAATTTTATTAGTTTCAGATTATGGCCAGTCCAGATTTTGACCTTAAGAATGTATATCAGAGTGAAGTAGAGGAAAACATTGGAAACAAGTGATTAGAGTCCTGAAAAGGAGTGGAAGATCATGGATCTGGAAATTTTACAGGATGCTAGCTGGAATCTGGGATGAAGAGGAAGGCGTTCAGTGAAGGAGGTGAAGTTAGTGAGTGGTTGGCAGGTGCCACCCATAAGGGATGGGAGTGAGTGACAGGACTGAGTGGGAAGCCTCCCAACAGTGGGAGTGCTCCCTGGACAGTGGGGGTGCTCCCTGGACAGTGGGAAAGAAATGCCTGGGGTCTGCTACCCTTACTGCTCATGCTTAATACATGGAGGTGACAGAAATAAAAGCCACTTCCTGCAGGTGAAACTAGGCTCTCAAGAGAGTCAGGGTCCAGTTGAGGCAGAGGTGGAAGGAATGTTCTGAACAGAAGTCGATGGTATAGAGGAATTTTTCCAGTATGGAATAGATCTTTTAGGAGGTACTGTTGCATGAAGGGAGAGAAAGGTAAAGGAGGAGGGGCTGGGTGAAGTTGTCTCAGGGAGGTAAAAGTATAATGCAGTACAAAATAGTTTTTTTTTTTGGCAATAGATTATGCTGTTTTTTTTTTTTTTCAAAGAGGTCACTGAGACTTTAGATATGGGCTGAATTAAACAGGAAGTAAAACCCTGGGAATTTGTGAATTTAGTCCTGACAGTCTTTTTGAAGGAGGCGGAGTTGAGAGACTGATAGATAGCGCTTGGCTCACCCAGCTTGAGGCAACGATGGTTTGGCCACAGAAGTTTTAGAGCAGAGCACAGGGTCTGAGTGGTGTCATGGCCACACCTCTGCTGGCCAGCATGTTTATTACTTGTCTAAATGTTTGTTACTTTGGCTACGATCTGTTATTGAATGTGTTGCATTTGTTTGTTTACAGATCTCCTCTACTAAACTCTGGTTCCCAAAGGGCAAAAACTGAATCCTTTCTTTTTTATCGTCAGCACTTGGCTTAGTGCTCATTCAATAACTATTTGATCCAATGACTTAAAACTCACTATTCCTAGTTCACATTCATTGCACAGTCTGCTACTCCATAAAGCTTATCAATGCTACGCTAGTTCATAATTACTTCCCAAAATTTTTAAAGTCTAGATATACAGAGAAGTTGGATACAAACACGAGGAAAAATGTGGAAACAATAGTTTGTGTACAAATCGGTGATAAGAGAGAGGAAACCAATTAGCATTCTTTTCATTATCAGCTGTTTTCAATTGTGTTATGATGACCTGGATAGGATTTCCTGTAAGAACTGAATCATGAACAAATAAATAAATAAAAGAGAATTAAGTCGACTGCTTAACTGTGTTTGACATATAAGTAACCAATCTGGAATCATTATTCCAATAATAAATAGCTTAACGGACTTCAGTGGACTGTCGACATTTGACGTTTTATAATGACACCCTTCCTCATTTGCATCATCAGATATTATATAGTCAAACTTCCTAAAAAGAGTTAAATTGTTCAGCACATCAAAATCCAATCAGAACCTTAATTTTTAATGATCTCCAGTTACAATTTGCATCTTTCCTACCGAGTGAGAAAATGTTCTTCTGTTCTGCTAGAATTCTGAACCTTTTTTTTCTAGTTGGATTTTAATTCCTGACCACGGGCTTTTAGAGCATATTGTAAAATAGTGGAGTCGTGTGCAGTTTCCTCAAACATTATCAAATATAGCTCTTGCCAAATTCAAGTGCTGAGAAAAGGTAAGAGTCTTGTAGGGAAAGCAGAATAACATTTCACAAGGTGAGGTTTTAAGCTGATCTCTTAACACAGTTACACTTGCCTTTTCAAGCAGTCGTAGAATTCTTGAAGGTTTTAATATCGGAGTAAACTTATTATCAGAATTACCACTTTATCACGTTCCTACCCTGTGTTGGATGATCGACAGTATCTCATGTTCTAAAAACACTCCTGAAAAGCTTTATTTATAGCTTTCAGATTACAGATGATAAAATTTGAGTTCAGAAAAACTAAAAGTTATCTTCTGTCACAAGGCTTTAAAAAGAGCACCTGAAATTTATGATCAGGTTTACTAAGCCCCATCCCCATGCTCTTTGTTACTATGTCACATTACCTCTGCACCATACCATGTTTACCAGTGTTTCCTTAGGAGCAAAGTAAGACGTGTGCACATGCACACTCACACACTCACACATGCCCATGTACACACACACACACACACACACACACAGCAACAAGCCCTGGACAGGACTGAAGATATCAGGTCCAGTTGAATGAGAACTAAACAATGATTCTAATGAAAATTTTAATATTTTCTGTCTTTAGTTTCTTGTCGACCTTTTCGTTTTTTCATTTTATTGGGGAAAGCTAGTTATTGCAGAAAGATTCTTCATTGCTTTGTAGTTTTGTGATACAGGGTCAAATTTAAAAGATAAAATTAATAGCAGAAGGATGTTACATTTAAATAAAAAATGTAGCTTCATCCTCATAGTAAGTCCACCAAAAGCAGAAACTTTGTCTTTGGCTGGGGTGATAGTTTCCCACTCAAACAGGTGCCACCAATTTAACGTTGGCCAAGACTCCTATGCATGACAAAAGGACCAGTTCGTTACAACCGCTTATATAATCTTGAAATACAGCAAGCACTTTCGTTGTTGAGCCATGTTAAGAATTATTGGTACATTGAACGATAGTTCCACAGAACTTTCTTTGCAATTCCAAAACCCCAAAATGTTTAGAAACAAGGTTTTGGATGAGTGTGGTACTAGAACTGACTTGGCTTCCAAGCAAACATGAAGCTGCACACAGTCTTTAACTTATTTCATATGTATTTTCATATTTCACTACAAAATATTAATATTTTAATTAGGGAATGATACAGCTGCTGTGTAATATATGGTACCTGCCTCACATTCCTACCCTAAACTCCAAACACTTCCTTATACCAAACATCTGCCCCAAGAGTTTTGGAAAATTAACTTTAAAACTACACATTTCTCTTTCATGTTCAGCTCTGTTGCAATTGTAACAAAGTGACCTTAAGTTTATATTAGTAAATTTTTACTAGTTCAGCATATTTAACTTGAAATAATGGGACATATTTCATAATTAATAATGTACAAATGAGTAGACTTCCAGTGGGAGGGCATCCACCCTTTGCAGAGGTGAATATGGCTTTTTTCTTTTACACTGTGAAGTCACACATGTTCAACAGCCAGGTCGTAGGGCATCTCCATCACACCCAAAAGCTTCTTCAGGCCCTTTTGCAGCTAATCCTCTTTCCACCATCAGAAGGGCAACCACTTCTGCCACAAGAGAATGGATTATACAGTATGTATTCCTTTCTGTCTGGCTTCTTTCACTCAGGCTCATGATTTGGGAATTTACCCATCTTCTTGCATGCATCAATTTTTTTAATTGTTGAGACATATTCCATTGTATGAGTATTTCACAATTTGTTTATCTATCTAATTCTGTTTATAGGCGTTGGGTTGTTTTTATTATTGGGGTTGTGGTAAGTAAATTTGCCGTGAACACAGGTGTACAGGTCTTTTTGTGGGTGTATGTTTTCATCTTTTCTTCAAAAAATTCCTAAAAGCAAAGTAAAGGAGTCTATACAAAATGTGTACACTTAACTACAAGAAATCGACAAACTGATTTATAAAGTAATTTACCATTTTCACCCCCACTAACAGTATATGAGGGTTTCAGTTGCTACGCTTACTCAACACAGATGGCATTGTCAAAGTTCTGTTTTGTTTGTGTTTTAATCTTTCAACTTGTCTAATGGGTATGTAGTAGCACCTTGTGCTTTTAATTGGCATTTTCCTGATGGCTAATGAAGTTTGGCATCTGTCCCTGCGCCTACTGGCCATTTATATGTTCTTCCTGTGAAATGTTTGCTCAGATATCCCTCCACTCTTTCATTTTGCTCATCTTCCTGTTGAATCACGAGAATTCTTACTAGATTCTGGATTCAAGTCCTTTGTCAGGCACATGTGTTGTGACCATTTCTTTCAGCCTGTGGCTTGACTTTTCATTCTCTTAGTAGTGTCTTTTGCAGAGCAGTTGTTTTTATTTTTAGTTAAGTTCAATTAAAAAATTTTTGTATGGCATATGCTTACTTTGTCTTAATAAATCTTTCCTTACCTAGTCCTGAAAAGATATTCTTTGATTACTACTGTTCAAAAATAAAAACAACTCTCCTTTTTAGTTCTTACTGAATGAGAAGCGTGGCCAGATAAATATTAAACTTCTTAACGAGTATTTATAAAATTAGTTTCTGAAATTTTCTACAATAAAACCTCTCCTAGGTATTTTTCTAAATAATATGGGTGAATCAGAGATTGATATTTCCAGTTCTCAGTGAACATACACTATATTAGGAGAAATAAAAGAAGTGTAATTCAAGGGTAAATGTGCTAAGTGCTTCAAAACATATAACCATATCTCTAAAGAAAGACGGTCTAAGCACTGGAAGATCACTTTTTAACATTTTTTTAACATTTTTTTAAGTTGAGTTATAGTCAGTTTACAATGTTGTGTCAATTTCCAGTCTAGAGCACAATTTTTCACTTATACATGAACATACGTATATTCATTGTCAATATTTGTAGATACTGACAGGCACATGTAGAATAGATAAACAAGATTATACGGTATAGCACAGAGAAATATATACAAGATCTTGTGGTAGCTCACAGCATAAAAGAATGCGACAATGAATACATGTATGAATGTATGTATGCTCAAGATCACTCGTGACTGAGCAAGAAAAGCTTTGTGGAAAAGGCAGCATGCACCCTGCGCTGTGGATCATGGCAAAATTTCGGTAGACAGGGGTGTAGAGAGAGCACCCAGCACAGCATGGCATAAATAGGGGCAGGGAGGCAAAATTTTTTAAAAATAGGCATGGTCAGGCGACAATGCGGTATGTAGTTTAGCTGACGGTTAGCTCCATTTTAGGTGAATAGTGAGACATAAAGCTGGAAAACAAATTTGGAGGATGGGTGGAGGGAGGGTCATGCTGCGTTTCATGCTGCTTACCTGACTAAGGGGTTCTATATTTCTGAAGGGACACCCATTGATAATTTTAAGTTGAGAAAGAGTATGGTTCAAGGAGGTGCTCTAGAAGGTTTCCATGTAGCCCTGATGAGAAAGCTTCAAGGGACAAAGATGCAGGCAAGAGAGACACCAATTAGAACTCAGCTGGAAGGGACTGGACTCCACTGCCTGGTATTGCGTTTCTTCTCTTTTTATTTTCATGCGTTCATGTTCTGTCTCTCCATCATGATTGTGAGACTCTTTTTTTAAAAGATGGGCTGTGACTTATTCTTCTTTTCATATTTTCCATCCAGCACCTTTAATTGACATACACGCAGTCCAAAAAGAGTATAGGAAGATGGCAGAGAGAGAGAATAGAAATGGGCAGTTTCAGGGAAATATTAATCCTAGCCTCATTATTAGATTTGCCTTATAGAACATACGTCATGTTGTAGTAGAATCTCACTTGTTAAGAGGTCATTTTTAGTTTTGGCCATGGGAACATAGGCAAGTCACATTTGCCCTAAACTCTCTCAAATTCACTTTCACTATCTATAAAATGAGAGGTTTGTGTGAAATGTTTCTAAGGTGACTTTTACCTCTGAACCTCTAAACGTTGGCACAAAACCAACATGTTATTTCTTTCTTAGATGTCATTTACTGTAAGGTTATTTACAGAGGGGTCTTCAAAGTGGTCATTCTGTGTTCTCAAAAATAAATTATCTCCATATTAACATTTAGAATGAGCAACATAATAAATCATTGAATATAGAATTTATACAATACTGATTCTCTGTTTGGTGATGGAGTGATTTCTGTAAGCGTTTCTCAGCCTTAATTACATGTAGCTTTTATCACATCATACGTTGAATTAATATAATATGGTCACTGTGATATGGTTTCAGAGTCCCCATTTTTTTCCTGGAAGTATCTACATACATAGCATCTTGCTTGTGGGTTTAGAAGACAAGGCTCATCACTTGTTACTTTACCACTGTAATCCCCCAATTATAAACGTGAAGGAAAGGGAAAAAAGAAAGGAAAGGAGGAAGGAGAAAGAATAGACCCCTTGGTCCACAAAAGTGTGTTTGGGGTGAGAAGGGGCAATGACAAAGAAGAGGAGCAGCCTGCGGAAGCCCCTGAAGGCTGGAGGAGAATGACAGCTCCCTTCTTCCCTGCTGTCACTGTCCTGGAACCCCTGACAGTTCTAGTTCTCAGCTGGAGAAACTTTGACCTAGTGTCTAGTTAATAAAATATTTTTCCAGAAATTTACATTTCATTACACACACACACACACACACACAGATGGTAAAATAATGGAATTCCAATATTGAACTTACTTGCACATTTCTGAATACCTTTTCCCAAGAAGTTATACTGAGCTTTATTAATTTATTAGAAAAAAATATAGATTTTTGTGTCATATAAAATAATTGGCAGACTGGTTGCTGAATGATTCATAAAATTAACTTTTATCTTAAACTTTAAAAAATTTAAACTTTCAACATGTCAAGCATTGTATTTTTTGCTTTTAATAGACAGAGAAATAAGAAGCTCTCCAGAGAAAAAATTCTGTGCAAGCAAAATGTGTTCCAAGAAGGCTTGTGAAACTCCATTTGATATTGTTATCTACTGAGAGAGAGAATGCAATCATCATTTGATAAAGCCCAAAGAAAACTTGATGGTCTCAGATAAAGTGAGTGATCTTTACAAAGGAAAAGTACTTCACAGAGGCCGGAAACTGGGATACCAAAGGGAGGAAACTGGTACTAGAATATTTCACTTAATGACTGTGTGACAAGTCCATCACAGGTCATTATTTATAGGTCATTTTCCTGTCAATTGTAGGAATCCTGGCCTTAATCATTAGTGTCAACACACACTTCCGTATAAAAACTTCCAACATGATACAGATAATTCTGAGAAACACGATATGTGTTCTGACAATTTTGTGCTTTCCTTTTGACTCTGAATTTGCCAAGATATTTCCTGTTAACTCCTTGGCATGAGCGTTTTCAAGTGTCTGTTACTGATGCCAGCACTGGGTGTCATGCTGGGAAAATCCAGTTTTTGAAGGAAAATTACAAAGCTTTGTGGTCAGCATTAAATTTAAAGGAACATCATGCTGCTTTTAAATACATTTCCACAGTTAGGTATTTCATTTATTTTAGATAGAATTTCTTTTTTAATATCTTTGCTGAGGTATAATTGATGTACAAAGAACAGCTCATATTTAATGTACACAGTTTGATGAGTTTGGACATACGCAAACCCCTGGGTATCACCACAATCAAGATAACAGACATATCCAAACATCTCCCAAAGTTTCCGTGGGTCCCTGTGTTTTGTTTTTTGTTCTGTTTTGTATGGTGGTAAGAACACTTAACTTGAGTTCTTCCCTCTTAACACATTTTTAAGTGCACAATACTGTATTGTTAGCTCTCAGCACTGTGTGTACAGCATCTCGAGAGTGTATTCGTCTATCATAAGTGAAATTTTATGCCCCTTGAACAACTCATCTCTTCCATCCGCAGCCCTGGCGTTTACTATCGTATTCTCTACTACTATGAATTCAACTACTTTAGATATCTCATGTAAGTGAAGTTATGAAGTAACTGCCGTTCTGTGACTAGCTTATTTCACTTAGCATAATGTCCTGTATGTTCATCCATCCTGTCACAAATAGCAGAATTTCCTTCTTTTTAAGACCGAGTAATACTCTTTTGTATGTGTGTACCACATTTTCTTTACCTGTTCATCGGTCGGTAGACAGCTGGCTTGTTTCCATGTCTTGGCTATTGTAAATAATGCGGCAACAAACATGAGTGTGAAGATGCCTGCTCAAGATCCTGATTTCAATTCTTTTGGATATATACCAGAAGCAGGATTTCCAGATCATATGGGTAGTTCTAATTTTCATTTTTTTGAGGACCCTCCATACTGTTTCCACAGCTGCCGCACTATTTTACAGTTCAAGGAAGAGTGTGCAGGGCTCCAATTTCTCCACATCCTTGCCAGCTCTTCTTATCTTTTGCTTTTATGATAATAGCCATCCTGACAGGTGTGAGATAATAACTCATTGTAGTTTTGATTTGAATTTCCCTAAAAATTAGGAAATTCATAGTGAGCATCTTTTCATATACGTTTTGGCCATTTGTATGTCTACTATGAAGAAATGTCTGTTCAAGTCTATTGCCCATTTTGTAGTCAGGTTATTCGGGGGGTTTTTGCTGTTAAATTGTAGGAGTTCCCTATGTACTTTAAAAATCAGTCCCTTCTCAGATATATGATATACAAATAGTTTCTCCCATGCTATCAGTTGCCTTTTCACTCTGTTAATTGTTTCCTTTGCTACGACATAAGCTTTTCAGCTCGATGTAGTCCCACTTGTCTATTTTTGCTCTTATTGCCTGTGCTTTTGGTGTCATATCCAAGAAATGATTGTTGAGGCCAATGTCAAGATTTTCCCCTATGTTTTCTTCTAGAAGCATTACAGTTTCAGATCTTACATACAAGTCTTTAATCCATTTTGAGTTGATTTTTATGTAAAGTGTGAGGTAAAAATCTAATTTCATTCTTTTGCAATGGGAATATCCAGTTTTTCTAACACCATTTGTTGAAGAGACTATCCTTTCCCCACTGTGTATTCTTGGCACCCTTGGCAAAGACCAGTTGACTGTATATGTATGGATTGATTTCTGGGCTCTCTATTCCATTCAGTTGATCTATGTGTATATAAACATAAAACAGTACCGTACTGTTTTAATTACTGTGCCTTTGTAATATATTTCAAAATTAGGAATTCAGAAATCTCCCACATTCTTCCTTCTCAGGGTTGTTTTGGTGATGGTGGGTTTCTGTGGGTCAATGTAAATTTTAGGATTGTTTTTCCTATTTCTATAAAAAAATGCCATTTGGAGTTTGTTGGGGATTGCTTTGAATCTGTAGATCACTTTTGGGTAGCATGGGAATTTTAACGATATTAAGTCCTCCGATTCATGTACACAGGATATCTTTCCATTTGCTGTGTCTCCTTTCATTTCTTTCATCAGTGTTTTGTAGTTTTCAGTGTCCAAGTCTTTTAGTCCCTTGTTTAAGTTTACTCCTAAGGATTTTTTCTTTTTGGTGCCATTGTAAATAAAGTTGTTTTCTTAAGAAATTTCTTTTTTGAATAATTTATTATCAGTATATGGAAATACAACTGGTTTTTCTATGTTGATTATTTGTATTCTGCAACTTTACTGAATTTGCTTGTTAATTCTAACAGTTGGTGGGTATTTTGTGGAGACATAAAATCACGTCATCTGCAAACAGAAATAATTTTACCCTTTCTTTTCTGATTTAGATGCTTTTTATTTGTTTTTCTTGCCTAATTTTTCTTGCTAGAGCTTCCAGTATTATATTGAATAGAAGTGGCAAGAGAGGGTATCCTTATCTTATTCCTGATCTTAAAGAAAAAGCTTTCAGCTTTTCATCTTTGAGTATGATGTCAACTATGGACTTACAATATATGGCCTTTGTTATGTTGTAGTACATTCCTTCTATACCTAATTTGTTGAGATGTTTTTCATGAAAGGATGTCAAATTTTGTCAAATGCTTTTTCTGCATCCATTGAGATGATGATTTGATTTTTCCCCATCATTCTGTTTTCTGATGTATCATATATATTGATTTATATATGTTAAATATTACACCCCAGGGATTCATCCCACTTGATCATGGTGCATGTGCTGCTGAATTCAGTTTGCTAGTGTTTTGTTGAGAACTTATGTATCTGTATTGATCAGGGGTATGCTGGAGTGTATTTTTTTTTTCCTGTAGTGTCTCTGTCTTGATTGGTATCGGAGTAATGCTAGCCTCATAAAATGAGTTTGAAGTATCCCTTCCTCTTCAATTCTTTGGAAGAGTTTGAGAAGTCTTGGCATTAATTCTTCCTTAAACATTTGGTAGAAGTTGCTAGTGAAGCCATCTGGTCCTGGGTTTTTCTTTGTTGTGAGTTTTTGACTTCTGACTCAATCTCCTTACTCATTAGTCTTTTCAGATTTTCTATTTCTTCATGATTCAGTCATGGTAAATTTTATGTTTAGGAATTTACTCATTTCATCAAAGTTATTCAATTTTTTTGGTTATAATTGTTCATAGTAGTCTCTTACGATCACTTTTATTTCTGTGCATCAGTTGTTCTGTCAGCTGTTTCATTTCTGATTTTCTTAATTTGAGTTTTCTCTTTTTTTTTTCTTAGTCTAGCCGAAGGTTTGTCCATTTTTTTAATCTTTTCAAAAAACCAAGTCTTAGTTTTGTTGATTTTTTTCTATTCTTTTCCTACTCTTTGTTTTTCATCTGCTCTTGTCTTTATTATTTCCTTCCTTATGATAAGTTTGGGCTTAGTTTTTTCTTCTTTTTCTAGTTCCTTGAGGTATAAATTTAGGTCATTTATCTGAGATCTATCTTCTTTTTAATGTAAGCATTTGTTGCTGTAAATTTCCTTCTTAGAACTGCCTTTGCCAAATTCCACAAGTTTTGGTCTATTGTGTTTTTATTTTTATTTGTTTCAAGATATTTTCTGATTTTCCTTTGATTTCTTCTTGGATCCATTGGTTGTTAAGAGCGTGTTGTTTAACTTCCACATATTTGTGAATTTTACAATTTTTCTTCTGTTATTGATTTGTAGTTTCATACCATTGTAATCAGAAAAAATATTTGGTATGATTTTTGTCTTCCTACATTTGTTAAGAGTTGTTTTGTGACCTGACATATGTATGTCCTGGAAATGTCCCATGTGTGCTTGGCGAAAATGTGTTATCTGATGCTGTTGAGTGGAATGTTCTGTGTATGTCTGTTAGGCATTTGGTTTATAGTATTGTTCAAGTCTGCTATGGCCATACTGATTTTTTTCTGTCTGGATATTCTATCTATTGTTGAAACTGCGATATTGGAGTAACCTAGTATTATTGTATTGCTGTCTATTTCTCCTTTCAATTTTTTTAGTTTTGTTAATATTTGCTTTGTATATTTATGTGCTCTGATGTTGGATACATACATAATTCATAATTGTTGTATCTTTCTGATGAATTGGAAAATATATACTCACACACACACACACACATATATATATCTATATATACTTTATATCTTTTATTATTATATAATATCCTTCCTTGTCCCATGTGACAGTGTTTGACTTAAGGTCTATTTTGTCTTTTACAAATACAACCACCCCTTCTCTTTTCTGGTTACCATTTGCATGGAATATATTTTTCCATCCATTCACTTTCAGCTCAGGTACCCTTAATTCTAAAGTGAATCTCTTGTAGACAGCATATAATCTAGTCTTCTTTTATTATCCATCCACCCACTCTATGTTTTTTGATTGGAGAGTTTAGTTCATTTATGTTTAAAGTGATTATTGATTGGAAAAGATTTACTGTTGATATTTTGTGAGTTGTTTTCAGTCTGTTTTTTAGTTCTTTTGTTCCTCTTTTCCTCTCTTGTCTTCCTTTGTTTTGTTAATTTTTATAGCAATATTCTTTATCATTTATATGGTAATTACCATGAGTATTACATAAAACATCTTATTGCTAATAATAGTTATAATAGTTGATTTTAAACTGATAACAATTCAACAGCAATCACACAAAAAAACTGTATACATTCACCTTCCCCCCAACATGCTTCATGTTATGGATAATAAAATGTGCATCTTTTTATATTGTGAATCCATTAGCAAATTTTCTAGTCATCGTTTTTCATAATATTTTTGTTTTATAGCTTCTATACTAAGATTAGAAATGGTTTACACACCATTATTATAGTGTTACAGTATTCTTTATTTGTTTATGTATTTACCTTTATACTTGTATAGGTTTTCATATTACTAATTCTCATCCTTTCATTTCAGATTAAAGAACTCACTATGGCATTGTTGTAAAATAAGTCTAGTGGTGACATATTTTCTCAGCTTCTGTTTGTCTGAGAATCTATCTTGCCTTCATTTTTGAAGGACAGTTCTGCTGAGTATAGTATTTTTGATTGGCTGTATTTTTTTTTTATTCTTTCAACACATTGTATATAGAATATATTATCATCCCAATCCTTTTGTCTTGTTAGGTTACCGCTGAGAAATCATGTTCCTTTGTACATGATGAGTCATTTTTCTCTTACTGCTTTCAAAATTCTCTCTTTGTCTGTGACTTTTGACAATATGATTATAATGTATCTCAGTATAGACTCCTTAAGGTTCTTCCTATTTGGGTCCTGTTGGCTACATGAATCTGGATGTCCTTTTCCTCCCTCAGATTTGGGAGATTTTCAACATTATTTCTTTAAATTAGTTTTCTTACTCTTCCTCTCACTTCTCATGAGGGTCCCATGATGTGTGTATTAGTTTGCTTGATTATGTCCTATGAGTCTCATAGGCTTTCTTTACTCTTTTCCATTTGTTCTTCTACTCCTCTGACTTGTTAATTTCCAATGACATATCTTTGAGTCCACTGGTTCTTTTTTCTGCATGATGGAGCCTGATGTTGAAGCTCTCTATTGAGTTTTTCAAAGCAGTTGTCTTCAGCACCAGAATTTCTGTTTGGTACTTTTATGGGGTTTTTGTTTGTTGATAGTTTCATGCTTTTTATATATTGTTTTCTTGATTTGGTTTATTTGTCTATCTGTGTCTCTTGTAGTTCACTGAGCTTCTTTTTAAGACAATTATTTTGAATTCTTCATCAGGCAATTTGTAGATCTCTATTTTTTATGGTGAGCTACTGGAGGTCTCTTTTGTTCCTTTGATAGTGTCACATTTACCTAGTTCATCATGCTCCTCTATAGCATTGCACTTATGTCTGCCCTTTGGAAGAAGCATCTACCTCTTCCAGTATTCACGGGCTGGTTTCAGCAGGTAAAGACCTTCACTAATAAGCTTGGCTAGAGACTATGGGAGCCTCTCAAACATTTTCTGTAGATGTACACTCCATTCCTTTTTCTCCCTTCTGGGAGAGAGGTTTCAGGTTTGCATGCCTTCTCTCAATCTCACAGAGCCATGCAGACCATTGTGACACAGCTTCTTTTCTTAGGACAGTGCACTGAAATGCTGCAATGTTGGGTACAAGCTCTACTTCTGTCCCTTCCTCCTGAAGGAGAGAATTATGGGGTGTAATCCTTCTCCTTACTCCACAGAGCTGCTTCAGCTGCTAAGAGCCACTCACCCCTTTTCTATAGGGCAGTGCACTAAAATGCCCAGATGATGGATTTATGCTCTACTTCTCTTCCTTTCTCTTGAGGGGAAAAAAATCTCAGGATTGTGTACCTTCACTCAGTGCTGTAGAGGAGCTCAGGCTGCTGAGAGCTGCCTGCCCCTTTTCCCTAGGGGTTTGTGCTGGAATGCCAAGAAGTTGGATGCATGTTCCACATCTCTCCCTGAAGCCTCAGCATTGTGCACCTTCTCTCAATACCATGCAGGATGCTGAGTACCCCTGCCCCTTTTCTTTGTTAGCTGCCCAACAGTTCTGACTATGCTCTGAGTGAGGTAAGACAGAAGCAGTTCTCTTGGGCAGCACTCTGAAAGGCTCGGGGTATCTAATGCATGCTTTACTCACTCTTTCCTCCAATAAAGAAACCAGGGGCAGGGTGGATCTCTCTCAACACTAAGCTGTGCTGGCTTGGGGAAGGGGCTGACATGGGGTAAGTGAAACTGCTCTGCTTAACCATTTCAAAGTGTCTTTTCTTGATTTTGTTCTCATCTCAGGTGTTGCAACTTCTTGCCTGGATTCTAGAGTTCTCATAAAATACTTTTATTAAATATTGTTTCATTGCTGTTTCTGCAGGGGATAATAAGAGTGGAGACTTCCTATTCTACCCTGCATCATAGGCAGAATTACTGAAAATTTTCTTTCATTACTTATTTTCCTTTAGTGGGATTGTCTTTTCCCTCTCAGCAATTATTTCACGAGTAAAAGAGATAAAATTATTTTGCTGCTATGTGCTATGAACTTCAGGAAGAATTGACGTGTCTCAAAAGCAACAACAACAGAATCTTCTGTGTGATCATGGTAGTTAATACTCTTAAGAAGTAAATGCATTTCCAGGTATAATTAGCTATAATAAGTATTTGGAAAATGCCTCCTCAGCTGATAAGAAAGGGAGTCCTTTTTTAAAGCATTATATGGCACCATCTCAAAGTTACCTATTTTTAGACAAAACCACAGAAGGTTTTTAGATATATAAAGAAGAGATAAAGAGCTCTTCCTGGCTTCTGTCTTATCTGGACTGGGGCACTGAGGATGTGGGCGGTGGATCAGTTAGCAACTCAAAGAAAATTACTGTTTCAAGATGAATTATATTGAAGTTTTCTCATCAGCATAATATTTTCTAAGAGATATTAATAAGATTGTAAGTGCTTATGCCACCTGGAAGAATCTAGGTTTCAAATTAACATGATAGTTCACAAGTAATATGAGGTATACATGCATTATGGGAAAGTATACTTTATAAATCAAGAACATAATTAATAAGAGAAAATTACCACTTGGATGAGCTGGAAGAAAAAAATAGAGAATAAAGAAGTCAAAGACCCAAGAAACAAATACTGTCATTTTAATTTAATGATTTACAAAGCACAAAATACAACAGATCCCTAACTAGCTCTCCAACAAGATAAGAAATTAATTTTATAAATATGTACTTTACATATTTCTAAATACTCCTCAATTAGCACTGCAAAAAAAATTTAATAAAAATGATGAGAATTAATCATATAATCAAAAGATAAAATCTACACAGGATACAAAGCTGTAACTCTAATTTAGCCAAATTTCATTGATCAGTTGACCAGAAGTACTGAATGCTTTTGCTGGAATCAGTATTGTGAAAACTACTCTGGGGATTATAAAATATTAGGCAAAGAATCTTTAAAATCTCAGGATGGGGATTCAAATCCATTAAGCATGTATCTAGCACGTACTGAACAGTAAGCGTTGTACTAGTTGTGGGGTACATGGATGACTAAGGCATGGTCCCCATCATGGAGCTTTCAGTGCCATAACTGAGAAACCAGTACAATGCAACAGGAAGCTATCACAGTGACACAAATAGGAAAAATGTGGGAAGAATTTCCCAGGAAAAGCTAGTAAGTTTCAGTGACACAAATAGGAAAAATGTGGGAAGAATTTCCCAGGAAAAGCTAGTAAGTTTCAGTGACTCTAAATCTGTGTTTCTCAACCTTAAATCTCATGTTCTCATTTAACTTTATTTGAAAGTTCCAAAAGTACAAAATAATGTCACAAACGTGAAAACAACAGCAATTTTAATGCGGCCGTGCTCAGATTATGCACACATTTCTTGAGATTTTACTCTACCATCTTTAGGATTACACCTTTTTGCTCAAGAATCACTATACTAGACTTAGATTAGATTTGCATAAAATAATTAACATATAGAGTATGTTTAGGCTTAAAGTAAATTTACGTGCTACAGTGGATGTCTACTCACTTTATCACCTTGCCTCAAAACCTTATTTCTGAAGGTCTGAAGAGTTTTTATTACGCCGAAATCTAGAGGGTGGGCTGTAGGCAAATACTTTACAAGTAGGGCTCCCGGCCATCATGGTGTCTTTGTTCTGCAGTAACCTCTGCCCCTACAATGGTCTCTTCGGTGGCAAGCTAGGTACTCAATAACTCTTTGTAATTAGCATCATATGTTTTTGTAAACCTGACGTTTTAACCTCAGTAGCTTTTCCTACCAACCCACACAGGCAGAGACGTTTTCAGGTGGCTATTTCATGTCCCACCCTCGCTTTGGTTGAGATAATGCGGGTATGGTAGTTTCCTGTTGTTACATTACTACAAATGTGGTGGCTTAAGACAACAAGAATATATTCTCTTACAGCTTTGGAGGTCTAAAGTCCAAAATGAGTCTTAAAGGGGTCAACATCAAGGCATCTGCAGTGCTGGTTACTTCTGAAGGCTTCCGAGGAGAGTATGTTCCTTGCCTTTCCCAGCCCCTGGAGGCTGCGGGCACGCCTTGGCTCCTGGTCACATCACTGCAGCCTCTGCTTGTATTGTAGCATCGCTCTTACTTCTGACTCTGACTCTTCCTGCATCTTTCTTGTCAGGACCCTTATGACTGCACTGAGTCCGCCTGGGTAATCAAGGGTCAGTTCCTCACTTCAAGGTTTCTTAATCTCATCAGTGAAGTACCTTTCACCACATGAGTTAACATATTCACAGGTTCAGAGCGACAGGGCGTGGACATCTTTCTGAGCCATTATTCTACCCACCACAGTAGGTTGTCTTGAGGTGAGGTTTCACCAGGTCCTCCTGTGTCGGAGAGAAGCTCTTGCCCTGAGGGAGGAAGGGTGCAGAGGAGCTATGCTGTGATCTGGCCCAGGTCACTTCAGTCCCCTACAGACAGTACTTCATCTCACCCGCCATGTCCAAAACTGTCTGACTGAGGGACCTACAGGCTAATTTCCAATTTTATTTTTGCAATTTTCTCTGATTCGGAATGTTCCTGAGAAATGTCATGTGATACCTAAATTGAATATAAAGTAGTCCTGACTTCTTACAAAACAAAAATAAAAGAACTCTCAGGTTGATTAGCTGGACATTTCATCAAATCCTTTTGTTTAAATAAACTGTGAATCAGTAAGTTCTCCTGCGTCCAAATGGCAGGACAGTGTCTATAGTTACATAAAAGATTACCTTGAAACATTAGGCCGGGGTGCTCATGAACTTCACTGGAACAATAGCAGGGGTTTATCTTACAATGTGCTTTGTACTATTTAGAAAGAGCCGTGACATCAATACTGAATTATGTATTAAGGGCCAACTTTAATTTTAAAAGTCACAATGAATGTGTTTCAAATAAAAGGAGATCTTCAAAAGAACACATTTAGTTAATAATAAGAACAAAATTCAAGTTCTGCCCTTCTTAGTATTATCTGAATTTAGATTCAACTCCCCAGAGGAAGTGGTGGAAACAGGTAGGATAAATGTTCCCAAAGAAATAATGACTCATTTGGAAGTTTATAATTAAAATCTGGGCCAGGCATATCCAACAGACCTACCAAAGTGAGCTCGACAGCCATTTTCTTCAGAGCAATAGACTGTGTAAGCTCACCACGTAAAAAGCAACTTTTTAAAAAAATTGGATGAACATAATGATCTTTCATTCACAATATCTTTAAGAATGGCTCCTAGTCTTGGTTTATTCTTGGCGGGGGGAATAAATCAAATCCACCGCAAAAGAAGGTAATAGATTCGCGGAAGCCATCAGGTGGTCAACATTTAATAAATATCCACATCATTCATTAACTCACCAAACTAATCACTTAACACATGCCCAGCCACGTTCTGGGTGCTGTAGATGTAAAGATAAACAGAAGAGGAAAATGTTCATCCATATGGAACTTACAGAGTGGAGATTCTGACAGTAATACCTAAATAGCAATTAATACTTAAATAACAATACTTATTTAACTGTCACGTGAGAAATTGTTACAAGTACAATGTTTCATGTACATTGAAAAAAAATTAAAGCAAACTAAATAATTAGGTTATGATGGTTGGGGTAGGGGTATTTTCGATAGAGTGAATGATACCTTTCCAGGGGCCTGAAGGAAGTGAAGCTGCTGGTCACGTGAGGATCCAGAGAAAGTTCATCCCAAGCAGAGGGGACCATTGGGTGAAGCAAGCTCCTGATACGGGAAAGAGTTCGACGAGCTCAGGAAGGAGGGGAGCCAGTGCGGCTGGCCAGAGTGCGCAGAGCAAGAGTGGGAGGAGGAGTGAAGGTCTGGGTAGCCTGGGACCGTGAACTTGAAGTTTATCCAGAGGACAATGGGAATCCTTGGAGACTTTTCAACAGAGAAAGAACATGATTGATTTCTGTTGTTAAAAATTCACTCTAGTTGTTATGTGATGGATTGCGTAGGACCCAAGAGTAGATGCAAAGAGAAGGTAGAGACATCACGTTAGATGAAAAACATCAGTTACTTGGACTACGCCTGAATTCCATACTCTGAGCACACACCACCGTATAGCAATCACTGAGTAGTGTGTGTACTGAATCCTGAATTATTCCTTTAGTGGGGCACCTACGTGGTACTCAGCTGTGCCTTCAACGAGTTGTCTAGTTATTCCATGAGCCTGATGGCTTCTGGGGGTGTGGCATGGGATACAATCACTAAATCTCATGGTCATGTGCCCTCTGCTTCACTTCCTTTGCTGTTAAGTGAGTTCCCACCCCCTGCGCCACAATGTGGCTATAGGAGTGAGCGGAGGGAGAGAAACTGGGGCAGCAGTGGTAGATGGCATGGGGCTCCCGGAGTTCTGCGCTACCTGCCTGTGCCACTTTTCTTGTGTCCCCCAGCCCTGTGTGTGCCTGATCCCAGATGTGCCATTTCCACAACCTCTCAATAGCTGAGAGCTGTCTGTCTGCTGCTCTCCCAGCAGCTAGGAAAAGTGGTCCTTCATTCAAAAGAGAACTGAGAAGTACTTCACAGCACCCCCTGCCTGCCTCAGGGATTTCAGATCCTAATTCAGTGCTTCCTCACTGTGCCTGGCACAAGGATCGCAATTTTACCCTCTTTCAGAATAGGAAGCTGAGATGCTGAAGATTCTTTCATGGAGCTGCCTAACATATCTCATCTCTGGGTTTCTGCAAACGAAGCCACACAGCTCTGTGAGGGAATAGAGAATCCCTCTGACAGCTATTTTGTTTACTCTAAATCCCTTCTGCACGAAGTGCACCCTGCCGGTTCTCTTAACTGTACATGTTTCCCCGACCACCACCCTCCCCTGTACAAACTCAAGTTCATCGATGTCCTTCCTAAACTTTGATGAGGTTTCTCACGAGCAACTATAAAGCAGAGACTACCCAATTCTGCATTTTACAGCTGGTATTTAAAAATGATGGCTAACGCTCTGCAAATTTTACTCCTAAGTAAATGTCCTTGTCTTAGATTTGACCTCTTGCTCCAGGCTATGAAGGTGCTTGAAACTCAATGCTGGGATCCAACCTCTTATTCAGCTGAGGGAGCTATAAGGAGCCCTCTGCTAGTGTGAGAAGTGTTTTCAAGTTGTGATTTTTACCACTTACTAGCTCTCCTGTACAGGAAGAGACTGATAACATTGTTAAACCACTGGAATTCTGTTAAGGTTATGGAATTAAAGTCTTTAGCAAACTTTAGCATCATGCTAGTTTTGGTTTATTCTCATCAAATGGTAGCACATATCAAAAATGCACTTCCGTTTTAGTAACTCATCTTCAGTTACATAAAAAAATCGAAGCCCAAGGACCTTCAGACCACTTACCTACAAAGAACAGAAAAAGGAAACTTGAACGTCTAAATACATTTTAACCCTTTCAGGTGGGCTTCTGGGGGACCTTGAAGTGCATGTTAAGAGACCACCCGCAGCTGACTCAGGCCACTAATCCATGTTTTGAACGTGCTTGTCTTGTCCTACAGCCAACTTTTTTCATTTTGTTCAAGATGGTATCACAGGATGGCCCTTGCTTCCTTCCCGTCATCTCTGACCTGAAAGGGTTGGTCTCGGCTCATGTCTGGATCTGAAAAGCAGCTGGTCCCAGAGAAAGAGAAGAGCCCAGGGGCCTGCTGGAGGCTGTGAACCACCGCCCGCTCCTGCTGCCTGTCCTCGTGGGCATAACCAGCGCCCTCCTTTCCAAGTATCCTGCATCTCAAACACCATCGCTGAAGAAATATGTGGGTGAGTCACACTAAACATTATTCCCTCAAAGTTATAGTAATGCTAAAGTGAGCATCTAAACAGATGGCAAAACTGCTGCCTTCTCCTGTAATTTTTTTTAACATAAACCACCATTTCTCCATAAATCACAATCTATCCGTGTTGCCTCCTCAATCAGCCATGGCCCACCCTAAGCCTTAGTGGGAAGGCCTTTCATTGTCGGCCTTGGAGATGTGTGGCTGACACAGCGGAACAACTGACCCTGAGCCTGCACGTTCGTGATGGTGACGTTCAGTCCTTCTGCTGGTTGAAGTAGGCTTGGAAACCTCAGGAAAACTGGCAGCTTCTGTCATCTCTCTAACGTGGATTTGACTGTTCTAAGTTACACATCTAAGTACACCTAAAACTGGAAGGTATGTGCATTACGTGTATGTGTGTATATATCATATGTATGCATTTATCCACATACAAATTTATGTGTATACAATATGTGTATGTATATGTATTATATACAACTTCATTTCAAAGTTAAATATTATATATTATGCTATATAGGTATATAAAATTTCAAAAACCAGTCTACTTTGTTTAGACTTGCTTATTTCAGAAGAGGAAATTGATAGCAAAGAAAAACAAAAGAAGACAGATTTTTCTTGGCTCCTTCATTGCTGATGATAAAATTCTGTAAGGAAGGAGGGTGGCAGAGTTTCCCAATGCCCTTTTTCGCTTCTTGCTCTTCTCTTGAAATAAATCCTGAAAATGCCGCAGTGAGCATTGCAGTTCCATCACTTTACCTAAAGTGGGTGGGCTCCGGAGGCATTTGCCCCTTGGCGGTGTGGAAACTCGTAGTTTCTCGGCCCATCTGTCTTGTTAACTGGCACCTAGTAGCACGCAGGAAAGTGGCTGGTCAGAAACAAATTGGATACATGGAGAAAGAGTTTAATTATTGCTTTCAAATTAAATTATTAAACCGCATGTCATTTGAAAGAGCCAAAAGACTGAAAAAGACATAAATCAGCCACCACCTATGCATTTTCTTTCATTACCTTTTCTGTTTAGACTGTTTTAGTATTTTTGCTCAGTTTGAGTAATGAAACAATTCATTGGTTTCACTTTTAAAGCAATGCTATTATAAACGTGTAATCTAACTGGATAGCATTCTGAAATAGATTTTATGTATTAAAGTATGTATTTTTAAGGCAATTCCTGGTTAATCCAGGCAATGAAATCTTCCATGTATACCTGAATGATTTTAGTATATTTTACCCTCCACTGAAATTATTTCTCAGAAATCTTTCTATTAATTTAATTTTTATATTTTAAGAAACGAAAGTTGTGATCTAAAAGATAAGAAAACTTTAAGTGTACATTAGCTTACCATGAGAGTTAAATAGGAAAACTAAGCACCTTAAAATATTTTCGAGTTTGGAATATCTGAAATTAACACACTTGGCTTTTGATATTTTGGAGAGAAATGTTTTTCTGAGTGTATAATTAGATTAAAAAAATATACCTTGATCATTTCAGCCTTATCTAAAAATTTTAATTAAAGGTAATAATTAACAAAAATATAAAAGATTTTAAGAACTTTCATATAGCAAAATTATCTTACAGCCCTATGTGACTGCAGTTAGCTGGAGAAAGCAGTCTCTCCTTTGATCCAAACACTGCTGAAAGTTTTATGCTTCACTTGGATTTACTAATGGTGAACATAGCTTTGTTTCTCCTTTGAATCATTTCCAAGTTACTGTTAATTAATATCTACTTTGTAAAGTTATTGATTTTTATGACACAGACTTTTTCTACCTGGAAAATTAAGTATACATTACTGTCAGAGTGAAGGACTGATAGACAAGATTTGAGTTTTGCAAAGCAATAGGATAAGGGATTTTCAGAAGGGTCTGGCATGGAGGCTGGAAGAGAGGAGGGAGACACTGATCTGACTGTGGGAGCAGCGCACAAGGGTGCGTGTGATCTGCTTTCAGAGTCCCTTACATCCAAACCAATATTTAACATCTATAGATGTGTTGCACTAGTAGAAAAAGAATCAACCTTCTACTGCACGTGTGGGTGCAGAGGAGCTGCAGTGTCCCATGACCAGCCAGCGTGGTTGGAACCAAGGGTCTAGTTTACTATAATTTTGTGCCTCATAGATTGACGAAAGCTCATTTTTCCATTTCCAATTTATCTAAGTTTAGTCTTCAAATGATTTTTCCTTAAAAGTTTCAGGTTTTCATCAAAATATTTATATTTTTCTGGAAAGATGGAGACTACCTAATAAAAAAATTAATTGAAAAACTATGCATTATTAACTGCTGTGTTCTAAGATACACTCTTATTTAAGGATGTATGTGCATACTGGATAGTGGTTTTTAAAACTACATTTTGTTCAATAATGATACTTACATTTTTGCTGATATAGAAGAGGAAACAATACTACTCAACCATAAAAACAAATAAAATAACACCATTTGCAGCAACATGGGTGGACCTAGAGATCATCATTCTAAGTGAAGTAAGTTAGGAAGAGAAAAATACCATATGATATTGCTTATATGTGGAATCTTAAAAAAAAAAGGACACAAATGAACTTATTTACAAAACAGAAACAGACTCACAGATGTAGAGAACAGACTTGTGATTACCAGAGGGTAAAGGGAGTGGGAAGGGATAAATTAGGAATTCGGAATTTGCACCTCTTGGGAGTGATGGAAATGTTCACTATCTTGATTGTGGTGGTGGTTTCATGGGTGTGTACAGCTATCAGACTTCATCAGATTGTACATCTGAAATACGTATAGTTTACTGTACAGGAACCATACCACAATAAATGTACTAAAAAAAAAAAAAGAGGTCACATGGTGTATGTACACAGGGCTAGAATGGGGACCAGGAATCCTTGCTGGCTGTTTTAGTTTTGTCATTAACCAGCTGCATGATCCTATAAAAGTCTTTGATCCTCTCCGAGCTTCAGTTCCCTCATTCATAAAATGAAGACCATAGGCTGGATGACTTTGAAAATCTCTTCCATTTCTAATGATGAAGGCCCCTCATTCCACTGCGCTTCTTAAAGGTAGATTTTAAATTACTTTATGGTCTATTACACAGTGGTTTTGAAATAAAGAGAAAGCACTGACTAGCATATATCCTCATCCTTGGCATGGAAATCTGTTCTGTAATTAATTCCAAAATATCTTTCTCAGATTCTCAGATGATGCTCTCTTCATATGGTAAAAAAAAAAGTTAGTAAAAATGAAAATGTTATATTACACTATATTAATACTAGAATTTATTTAACATACCCCAAAACTTTTGTGTTGTATCTGTAAGAATTTATTGAATTGTTAATACTGATTTTTAATAGAATTTTTTTTTTAGTGGAGGATCTAAGAAAGATTTTGAAGAGAAAGGGAAAGAACAATATTTGGCAAAACATTTCCTTAAACAGCCTGAATCTGAGAAAACCAGTCCTACGAAACAAACAAACAAACAAACAAAAAGTCTGACTTTCCTAACACCAGCTCCTCGTGGTAAGGACCTCATAGGATCTCATGCCTTTACTGGGGGCCCTATTTTTATTTATCTTTTGCCTTTGAATAAACTTATTTGGAGGATTGAAATTCCTGATACAACTCCTAAGGTTGGACCTGTCCCAAGGCAAAGCTGTGGTGGATGTATCTTTGTTTGTACTCCAGTACTTTTACTGAAAGCATTTTGAATGCGAGAAAACAGACCAGTTTCCCACTATGCTTAACCAAAACTACTTGTCCAGTTCAGCTGACAGTTGCTAATAAAACCTTCACAAGACCTCCATCACTCAATTCTCTAAAAATAACTTCATGTGTTTTTTTTTTATAGTTTTAGTTGCCTAATGAAATTCAGCATTCTGTCACATTATTGAAGCTTCATTCTATAAAAAAGAATACTCAGTAACAAAATGTGTTCTCAGCAATGGTATAAAATAGGATTTTAAAACTATCATTGATTTAGTTATATAAAAACATCAGAAAAGGGGAAGGAGTGGGAAGAGACAGACTGGGAGTTCAAAACTTGTAGATACTGACAGGCATATGCAGAATAGATAAAACAAGATTACACTGTACGGCACAGGGAAATATATACAAGATCTTGTAGTGGCTCACAGCGAAAAAAAATGTGGCAATGAATATATGTATGTTCATGTATAACTGAAAAATTGTGCTCTACAATGGAATTTGACACAACATTGTAAAATGATTATAACTCAATAAAAATGTTTAAAAAAACAAGAACAGTAATATAAATGCTTGATACTAGAGTTTTCCACAACTGTTTTTTACATCTACCTACAGAATTTTACGTTAAAAAAAGACAAAACTTTTATCTCAAAAAAGAAAAATCAGAGAGAGCTCAAAACTACATAATCAGCTTATAAAAATCCTTTGACTTTGTTCTTTTGCTGGCTTATTAACCTTGTACATAATTTGTCCACTTTCCCTACCCCTCAAACACAAAATGGAAGTTAAGATTTGGACTGCAAGGTAAGTTGTAACACAGTGTAGTATAGAAAGTTACACGTGTACAAAATGCATCAGACGTGTCCATAACCAACAGCTTTAATTTTACCTTCTTTGTCTCAAATATTTCTCTCAAGTATTCTTTCTTGTTTTTGTCCCCTGTGACTAAGCACTGAAAATTTAATTGAGGATTTGTAAATATTCCCCACCCCTGATAAAATCTGATCATTTGTTTTTCTCATACTGTTTAGAACATATTACTAGTGCAATGCCAGGTTCAGGCAGAAACCGTTTAACAGCACAGCCAAACAAATCGTAAGAGAGAGAAATGAGCTTTTAAAAAGCGCATACTAACTAACTCAGAATGGGATTTGTTTTTATGAAAGGGTCCCTATTTTCAGTTAGCTTCTCTCACAGTGTGCTCTTGAGAGTCTTATGAAAATGTAACAACAAAAAATCCCTCAAAAAATTCTTTCAGGAGTGTTTTCCACTGAGAATAAATGTATCTTGACACTTAACATCATATGCTTTCCCGAAGGGTTTTTTCCCATACACACTTGAGGAGTACATTCAAAATATTTTGGTCCAGGCACTGCCAGCCAGACCTGCCCAATTAGAAGCAATGGCCAGTGTAGACCCCCTGCTGCACCAGGCCTTCATTCTTTTTTTTTTTAATTTGAAGTAAAGTCAGTTACAATGTATCAATTTCTAGTATACAGATGTTTCAGTCATACATGTATATATATATATACACACATATTCATTTTCATATTCTTTTTATTATTATTAGAAGATTATTAGAAGATATTGAATATAGTCCCCTGTGCTATACAGAAGAAATTCATTTTTTAATCTATTTTTATGTATAGTGACTAACATTTGAAAATCTTAGACTCCCAAATTTACTCCTTCCTACTCCTTTTCCCCCAATAACCAAAAGATTGTTTACTGTGTCTGTGAGTCTGTTTCTGTTTTGTAGATGAGTTCATTAGTGTCTTCTTTTTCCTTTGTTTACATCCCACATATGAGTGATATCATATGGTATTTTTCTTTCTCTTTCTGGCTTACTTCACTTAGAATGATGATCTCCAGGTCCATCCATGTTGCTGCTGCAAATGGCATTATTTTATTCTTTTTTGTGGCTTAGTAGTATTCCATTGTATAAATATACCACAGCTCCTTTATCCAGTCATCTGTTGATGCTTAAATGAATGGATCTGGGAGGTGGGGGTGGGGGATGGGAGCAGTGGAGGCAGAAGAGAGTGTTTCCCAACCTCTCTGAAAATATTGCAATGATTTAACAAATTTTCAGCTGATAACTATCTACCTGAACCAGTATATTCTCCGTCCTGTATTAACTGAAAGTGTATCCTTCAACATTATTCTCATGGTACTCACCATGGAAATTTAGAAATTTGGGTATTTTGTTTACCAATTTATCAAATATTTCTTAAAGATGTAGTGGGTACCAGGCTAGGCCCAGAAGAAAAGAAGATTATCAGGGCAATCCTCTGCAGAAGTTGTACGAAGGGGGGAACTCATATAAAGTCTAACAGCTAAATTTCTTACTGATGCTCTTCTGCCCAGACTGTGTTTCTGTTACTCTACATCTTCTGGAAATAAAAGAGGAATGATCAAATACTATCGTCTCAATCTAAAATAAAGTCAGTTTGACTTTTCTATATAAAACTAGAAAAATTCATGTTTCAACTCTTCTGCATCCGTTCCAGACAGATCTGCTGAGTTCCAGAAAGTCTGACCCATAGTCCTTAGACTCTTCTGTTGGCTCTGTCCCATTGGAGGGCATTCTTGAAAACATTCGACTTCGGCCAAGTGTTCTGTAGGCTGCCTTCTAGCGACCCTGGGAACCAACCTCCTCACCAACACAGAACATTCCAGGCCTTTCTGACCCAGGAAGGCTCATTCGGGCTCAAGAGGAGAGTGCGTGTCTCTTGAATGAAACATTTCCTGTTTAAAGACAGGCCCTTTGAGGCGCCCAGTTTTAAAGCTGGGGCATTTGCACACACAACAGCTTTCTGTTTGTTCCTGTCTCTTGGGAGCCAGAAAGCTCAGAGCTAAGGCACCGATCTTCGGACCTAGAAAAACAGCTTGGGAAAAGAAGCCACTTCTTCCAAAATGCTGCAGATTAAACAATGGTTAGTCATCAGTAAGTACTTCAAAATACATATTCATTTACATTAACATTATATAGAGAATTATTGGTTTGTCTTAGAGTTAAGATCAGTGACGGATAAAAATTAACCAAAGTAAACTAAGACCCGAGTGTACATGTTAATGGAGGGGTTATCACACAAAGATGGGGCATGAAACCAAGACAAATCCTCAGTTTAACCTGAGCAGCCTTCAGAATTGGTCCACGTATCATGAAGCACAGCAAACACTTTTCTTTCTTTCTCTAAGTGAGAATAGATACATACTGGCCACCACTTGGTAAATAGTACAGCTGGCATTCAAACCCCAAACCAGTATGAATTCACCCCTGCAGTAGCAAGATTCAGTCAAATGGAAAGAACACAGTTCATCTTTTCTTGCCTCTCAGTTTTGCAGGTTAAGTTGAGGAAAAACCTAATGAGTTGTCTACAGCAGATCTTGACACCATGGTAAAAGTATGTGGCCCTTTAAAGTGTGTGGTAAGTTCTCCTCTGTGTAGGGGTGTGTGGGGGGTGTTGGAGGATGAACAGAGGTGCAAAGCAGTCACCCATTTGGCAAAGAGCAAAAAATTAGAATCAATCACAATCAATGTTTTGAAGAGTAGAAGGATCTTTAGTACATATTTTAAGTCATAAAGAAAAACTATATATGACATACAATTACTTTGTTTTAGGGAACTATGTGGCTCAAAGGAATCCCAGAAGATCTGAGAAAGAGAAACTCTTCCCCCCAGGCCCCTCTATTTAAGGCCAGAGCTGCCCTTTCTGACACAGTAGCTTCCGGCCATGAGGGATTATCAAGCATTTGGAAGATAACTCCTTCACATAGAAACGTGCTATAAGCAAAACTACATAGTGGATTTAGAAAACTTAGGACACACACAAAATAATAATGTAAGAGATTTCATTAATAATTTTATATTGATTGTATATTGAAATCATATTTTGTTATGAAAATTAATTTCACCTTTTTTAGAATTTTTTAACATGGGTAGTAGAAAATTTGAAATTGCACGTGTGATTTCCTCTTTGTGCCCCTCATTATATTTCTGTCAGACAGAACTGTTCTACATTAGCTTATTATGCCCAGAGGGAGGTAACTAATTGACAGGTGCTTCATGAAAAGATAGTGGTGCTTACCAGACTGGGTCAAGAGTTCCTAAGCAGACGATGATGTCTTCCTGAATAGTAGAGACGTTTGCTTTAAATCTTTGGCATTCCCTCTGGTTTTGGACCAGACACAGCGTTGAAAATCAGTGCATCTGATTAGTACTAGTATCTCAGGGCAGTTATCAGATGGCAGCCCTGGACTGGGTCGATAGAGGAGACTAAAATCATTCTTAACACTATTCTCGTGAAGTCCAATGCTGATCCTTTACAAATGAAGATTCCAAGCTTAACCTGTGTTTGAGGGAGATGCCAGAGAAAGCTAAATATTCAGAGGGAATGAGAAGAGCTGGGGAGATGGTTGGATTATAGCCAGAGGTGTGTGAAAGACAAGAGACCCATTCTTCCCAAAGGCTTGCTTCATGTGGTGACCGGGGTCCTTTGGGATCTGGGATCACGGCAGGTGACGCTTTGGGAATGGGGTGGGGCGTTGGGGCTGGTGTAGTGACGGTGAGGGGTGGCCTCTGGCCCCACGACCTTTGTCCGTCCTCCTTTGCCTCCCTGATTCCCATTCCACATCCTCGTGGACGTTTCTTTATAACTGAAAGAAAGATTCTTGACTATTGGCCAAAAGGTAAAGAAATAAGTTACCGCATAGTCAAGAAATAAGCCTGACTTAAGGGAGGAATTCAGGAATGACAGTAAGTTTGTACTTCCTTTTTGAACTGTTAGAAAGATGCTTCCGAGAACAGTGATTTCCCTACATTATCGTTCAGTTGGCTCCCGGTACCTTCCCCTGTGCTCTCGCTGTCAAATTTCACCAGAACTGACACCAACCTAAGAGAGTAAGACAGTTGAGGCTGGGAAAACGAACTGTCTCAAATCCTTTGTCCTACTTTTGATGCTGTTTGCATGTGTTTTTATTGTTTCTTGCCCTTGCTCTCCCCATTCCTGTGGCCACCATGGTGTGACACTGCTCTGCAGGGACTCCGGACTTCTGGGCTCACTCAGCTCATTAGTCAGTGACTTCTTGGAATTGGTTATTCATCAGGCATTGAGCTATTTCTGCTCTGATGCTTGTTTTTGGTCTCCTCTGCTTTTTTTTTTTTTTTTTGGCCTGCCTCTTTACTTTCCCCTCAAGCCATTGCCACCCATATTTCTACATAGATTAAATTAATAAATTAGCCTGCCTCCTTTTGCAAATGGAAAAGTAAGCCTGCATGTTGGACATTTAATTTTTGCTTCTCCTTGTCAAGTAGGTAACACAGGTCTTCCACACACCTGTTGTATCTGTAGAAGCATGTAGTTTATTATTAATTTTAGATCTTATGCTTTTATGCTTTGGGACTTCAAAACTATGATTCCTACTTCATTTAAAGTTATAAATATTTAAACTTTGACAATGAATCTTCATGAAAAAAATAGATTTGAGTTATCCTCTGAGAAGAGGCCACTGTTAAGAGGTTTGGCATGAAGTACTTTCCTCAGAATTTGTAAGACAAGCCGTCTTCTCAGTTCACATACATCACTGGGACGAGTGACATAGGGCTTTTGTGACTCTGCATAAAAATATTACTAAGCTTAGAGAAGCAGGCCTGTGAAGGAGTGAAATAAATACACTAGTAACTGCCAAAATTAAAGACAGAGCCTAGAGAAAGTTTCCTGCCAACATGCCATGTAATTTATTACTGGAAATGATTCCCAAATCTGGAAAAAATATTTGAAATCTGCACTTGAGGTAAACTGAGGGTCTACTTAAATTGCTTAGTTTTATTAGAATAAACCCATGACATTTTCCTATTCAGAGATAATTTATATATATATATATACACATATATATATATATACCACCATAAGATACATAGATAAAAATAAAAATGGGACAATAATGCCACATGATGACATGCATATGTGTGGCTGGTAAAGCTCATTAACTAGTAAAGTGATTAATGTCTTCCAGTCTCCAAAGACTAGACTCCACACAATTATAAATTACTATATTCCATAGATCTCTGGGCTCACTCACAAGACAGGTTCAAATGTTAAGTCCACAATTAAAGCAAGCATAAAAACAATTTTGCCATTTTTGAAAATTTACTTGAATGTGGGATATAAAAGCCAGCATAACCTTGTTGTGGGTCAGGATGGCCAAGGAAGCAGCAGTCTGCACCGCATCACACTCGTAACCCTCGTGACATCCGCTGATGCCATGGATCAGATCTTTGAGGCTACAAGTGATAAAAAGACGGACCCCAGGTATTTTGGGATTCACTGTCAGGAGGGCCATTTACCAAATGCTCCTACGTGAGAGTCCAAGTTCACTGTTTGGAACGGGTGTTGGTAGAACCTCAGGATATGCATGGAGTTCCTGATGGGGGTTCTAAGAAAGTACAAATTTAATTCACTGAAAGCTCTTTGCAAAGGTTTTCAAATGCCAAAAAATATCCAATTTGTCCTGGTTAACTCTAAATGTTAAGCCTCTACAGCGGGGGTGGAGGAGCAGTTACAAACCCAAATATCTAAAGGCCCAAAATAAAACAGTTCAAGTTCACATATTAGACCAGAGAACTGCGGTTGCAGCAAGAGACCAGCCTCTCGTCAGCTCCAAAGGATTATTGCCAAGGATTGTCCAATCGACTAAACTCCAAGAGAAGTAAAAAATTCCAGATTTTTAATGTGAAACTTTCTTATTATCAAAATATTTTGTTATTCATGAAAAATACATATTATCTGTGCATCGTCTCTCTCAAGCCTGCTGGTTCGCAGTCCCCCAACTGGGATCTGTAGATTCTTAGAGTTACTAACCCTCTACTTTCTCTCCTTGGTGTGCTGAAGCATTCAAAGGCAACCACCCCTTAGTCCCCAGGAACTCAGGTCATGAACACTGTATTGAGAGGAAAACACACTTTCAAAATCTTATCCCTCAAGGGCTCCAGCCACTGTCTTCTGCAGCACCTCGACTGGCAGCTGCGCCCTTGAATGAGCTACAAGACCAGAGATGGCAAAACCTCATTTAACTCAGAAAGCGTTTATGAAATCATTTCCATGCGCCTGTGTGGGAAGAGTGGAGAAACAGAATTTGGTTTGTGTGGTCGGTGCCCTGAAAGAGCTCATTCATATAATCATATGGAATT
Source organism: Vicugna pacos (assembly GCF_048564905.1). Classification (NCBI taxonomy): domain Eukaryota; kingdom Metazoa; phylum Chordata; class Mammalia; order Artiodactyla; family Camelidae; genus Vicugna; species Vicugna pacos. Next base: position 10,257,641 of record NC_132988.1, on the reverse strand, counting down.
AAAATGCTAACAGCATTATTGTCAGATATATAATCCAATTTGTCACAAAAAAATAGATGAAAACTTTTTTTTTCTCTGACTTAGCAAGCCTCCTGACAATTTGATTGATTTTGTGCCTTTTCCCCTCTTCTTCGCCCATTATCTGAGAGAAATTATACAGTGGAAAGACCCAAAACCTCTAATGAAAGGTTGAAGAAAAGACTGAGGGCTGGGAAAAAAATAAACCGGGATAGTTACCTCATTTATACCCAGAGACTCATTAAGGTCTCACTGCCTTTCCTGCAAGAGGAAAACAAAGCTGTGATTGATTCATTCAGATGTTAGATTTTGCTAATTGTTACAAGACCTAGGGTTCAGCACTGAAATAACCAACTCTTTCTGAATTACCAGGTCTCTTCAACTCTCTGCTTTACTTTGAATGAGAATATCTGCTTTTTTCAGGACTCCTTCTGAATAATTCCTGGGAAAATGCTGAAGTCAAGTCTCCGATTAGACAATACTAAGTCCTAACTATTAAATGAAATCAGTGGACATGATGAATATTTAACTATTTAATGATGTGTTCTCAGAAAAAGACCAAACATAGACGCTCCCAGATGGCAAAGAAGCACACTTGACTTTTGCCTGTAACAACACTTGACTCGCTCACTGAAGCTTTCCGGTGGCTTCTCATCTCCTTCTAGGGGAGGCCTTATACGGTCAGGACCAGCAGGTCCCCCAGCACAATATGCACAGTAATTTTTGCTACTATAATGATAATCATATATGGAATAATTTGCTTTTAGTTCAGAATTAAATAGTGACTTTTAAAATATCAACGAGGACACCAGAAATTGACACATTGTAGCTGACTATACTTCAATTAAAAAAAAAATACCAGTGACCTCATTAGCACATTTGTAAAGATTTTGACAGGATGCTAAAGAGACAGCGTCTACTAAGGTTTTTCTTTCAAGCTGGTGTGTCATCCTTCTGGCAAAAGAAAAAATTCAGTTAGACAGTTTATAGAACGCAAATTTCATGAGGGATTTTTTTTTTACCCTTAAAAACAATAAGTTGAATATAATTATTTCAAAGAAACTTCTCATTTAGTGAAAAAGAGATTTTTTTTTCAGTCACTTGATATCGTGGAATCAATTGTGTCAAAACCAAACTTATGAAATATATGACAGAAGATATTCACCAAGGTGTGTAGACACTCGGTTTACAGTTTTTCCTTTCATGTTAAGACTGAAAGACTTTCCTGGTGGGTACAGCCCTGTCCCTCGCCCACCAGTGAGGGAGCCGGGCAGGAAGGAGGCGAGCTGGGCCTGGGGACCCTCTGCTGCTCCGACCACCACCCAGAGGGAACGGCCCCCAGTTGCCCAGGGCGCCACCGGCAGAATCCCGGTTCCAAGGACTGATCCCGTGGCAGTGAACAGGATTTCCTCTGCGTGTCTACATGGTCCCAGTCTCCAGGCTTCTTATGTCGAAAAGTCTCAGTAGAACTGTTGGCTCTCCTTGGGTTTCTAAGGCTGGGCCTCTTTTACAGTTTTGTTTGGCCAGTGTAGTTTCCCTCTCTCCTACCATTTGTCTGCAGTGACAGACGGAAGTGTTAGGTAGTTAGGTAAGTGGGGACATTGGGCAGATAAGGTGGAGGAAGGGAGGATGGTCTGGAAAATTGTGGTATGTCCGCCTTCAGCATAAAGGGGCTTTACCGCCTCTAAATGAGAGCCAGCAAGAAACTGGTTAAAACCTGACAGCTGCAACTGTGCAGGAGTGACAAAGACCCAAGCTCATAGTAATGACCCGATGCTCATAGTAATAAAATTAGCACTGCAGTTTAGTGCCTCCCTCCCGCCATGTGTTTTCCTGTGTGCGTCACGGGTAAGGACATGCACAAAAGGGGACGAGCATGACGGAGCGCTCCAGGGGCAAGAGCTGTCAATCAATCAAGAGACCCCCTCTAAGCGAGGGTGTGAGAGAAGGGGGCAAACAGAGACCACTGCTACCCGCCCTGGGATCAGCTCGCCTCGCATTCTTGGAGGGGTGCTTTCCCTTTGCTAATAAACCCTTTAAAATCTTTTGCTACACAACACACCATCTCCCATTCGCATTCTTATCTTTTGGATATGACAAAACTGGGGTCTTTTTCCCTTTCCCTTTTAAGGTAACAGAAGGATCTGGAGACTTGACCTCCTTCTTACCCCTGCAGATAACTAAGGGGAAAAGGACTCAATGTACGACTTGAAAACTGTATCTGAGGTGGTAACAGTACGTTCCAAGATGAAGGTGAAAGAAATGTGTGACTGTCGCCCACACTTTGATATCTCACCCTCAGTGTGGGCTTCAGAGCAAGCCCATTTCCCCCCAAAAAGTTTGCTGTTAAGAGCATCCTAATTATGCTGATTAAAAATCATAAAAACTTTAAATTGTGGTTGTCCTTTGACATAGAAATAGATGTAAGCCTGAGGAGACCATTACCCGGCTCTTTAGTTGGCAGGTGTAGAGAGCTCCCTGCCCTAGAGCAGAGGTCTTCCAACCTTGGCCCTGGGTGAGACGCACAGAAGGACTGGAAACTGCTGATGATCAGGCCCATCCACAGATGAATTCTGATTCAGTAGGTTTGGGCTGCAGCTCAGGAATCTTTTTAACAATGAAACCCAGGCGATGTACATGTAGGTGGGCGTGGCTCTCTCAGAAGCACTGGCTTAGGGAAGGTGTTCTTGGTCACTGGCAGTGAGAGGCCTGTCACTGTATGACCTTGACAGATTGTACACATTTGAACCAAAAAAAAAAAAAAACCCTTAAGTGCTTTGCTTAATGAATACTCACAGAGCAACTCTGAGGTGGGCAGGAGACAGGAAATAATATTCTACAGAGAAGCTAAAGTAATTTACTCAAGGCAACTTAACAAATCTGTGTTTGAACAGGTGTTGGGACTAGAACCCCCAGCCTCCTGGGCTCTGTACTCTCTGTACAAGGTCTTCCCTTCCAGCACCGTGGAGCACGTGCTGCTCTGCACGATTCTTCTGGAACAGCGCATGATTATTTCTATTGCATCTGTTACACAGAGACACACGTCACATGTCAAATAGCCAGCGACAGTCGAATTTGGAAATGCTACCACTGTCCAGTGCAACCACTGCTCACTCCTCAGCCCTCTAATGGTCTGCATCCCTTCCATTAAGTCATCAAACATACTCTCACCAAGATCGCTCACAGTTTTTCTTGATGCAAAATCCAAAGAACAGCATTTGAGTCAAATTTATGGGAGAAACATAACTTTGTCTCACTTCCTGCAGCATAATTCTTGGGATGACGAAACGCTTTTGATAAGGGGTAAATCTACAACTTTATTTAAACATGAGAAAGGGTGAAATAAGGAAATCAAAAAACTTGAGGAATTGCTGAAGGATGAACAGCAAGTTGGTACAACTGAAGGAGAACTAGTCTGGAGAAAGGGGAGCCAATAAACCACATAGAAAAAAAAAAAACTACCAGAAATTTCAATGATATTTCAAAGTAAAGAATTAAAAAGAGATTCTAACAGCTTTGCCTTGGTTGTTCTGCCTCACTCTCCCACTAAGCAGAACAAGTGTCTTTGTGTGCAGGCTAATCCCTGAGAACTGCTTTCAAAAGCAAGTAGCAAAATCTTCTCAGGGGAGTGTTCTTTTAAGAATCATAGGTCTCATTATGCGTTTGTCAAAACCCATAGAATGTACAGCATCAAGAGTGAACCCTAATGTAAACTGTGGGCTTTGGTTGATAGTAATGTGCCCATGTTGGCTCATCGATTGTACCAAATATGCCACACTGATGAGGGATGTTGAGGGTAGGGGAGTGTGTATGTGTGAAGGGGGAGGCTATGTGGGAACTCCATATTTTCTGCTCCGTTCTGTTGTGCACCTGAAACTGCTCTAAAAGAATAAGGTCTATTAAAAATTAAAAAAATAATAATAATAGGTCTCATCACAAGGGAAAGAAATGTGTAACTATGAGCAGTGATGGATGTTAACTGGATGTGCTGTGGAAATTATCTCATGATTTATACTAATACTGAAGCACTGCATTAAATGCCTGAAGCTAATATAATGCTGTGTGTCAGTCATACCGCAATAAAAAAAAAGAGTATTGGAGCCTAATTTATGTTGTTATTGAGATAATGACATAATTAACAAAAACTACTAACATTAATAAAGCACGTGCTATGTGCCAGGCCCTGTTCTAAGCATCTTATAAGTACTGACTCATTTAATCTTCATCATGGTAAAAAATAAGGGACAAAAAGATATTTGAGAAAAAGCAAAGGAAACAGCAAAGATCAATAAGCAGAATGCCTGAGCCCGAGGAAAAAGAAATGCAGGGAACAGAGAGAAATTTAAAATACTCTTAATAGCCCCCTCCGGGATACAAGAGAATACTTAATCTATAAAAGGAAAAATAAAGTCTGGTAATAAAATAAGAACAATCATAAAAGGAGAATGAGTTCTTGGAAAGTAAATACATGAGCACTGATATCAAACATCTAGTACCTCCATCAGCCAAATCCTGAAATAATCATCCCTCAGGACTGGATTAATAATCTGGAAGATAAACTCATGAAAATTTTCTAAAACATAGAGCGAAAAGACAAAGAACTTGAAGAACTAAGGGACATGGGGAATGAATAGGAGCTCAACGTCTTCTGCCTAACGAAATTTCAGAAAGATAGAACCAGGACAATAAAATAAGGGAACCAAAGAAAAATCTTCTAGGTTGGGCACAAGACTCAAATTGAAAGGGTTTATCAGACGCAGAACAGTAAAATAAATTCTGGTGGTGGAAGGAAAAAACGACAGTAGCAAAATAACCCTGAAGTATACAGAAATAAATCCAAACATCTGCTGTGCAAGATATAATAACATAAATAATAATATAATATATATTAAAATAATAAAATAAATAACAAGATTTAATAAAATAAATATAAGATATAATAAATAATAAATAAATAATAAATAGAATAAAATACAATAAGATATAATAGAATAAATAAAATAACAATAACTAAAAAACAAAATATAATAAAATGAATAATAAATTTTAAAAATAGGACATAAAAGTAGTCCTACTTAGATAGAAAATTCAACTCTCTGAAGGTATTGATTCCTCCAAAATTGTTCTACAATTTAATGCAATTCTACTAAAAATCCTAGTAAGAATTTGTGCAAAACTTCAAAATGTGATGGTAAAATTCATATAGGAGAATAAAGGGCCGAGAGCAACTAAGATAATTTTGAAGAGGAAGGAGCTGCCTATCAGTTATTAAGACTATTAAGTCTGGAGTCCAGGTACAACTAGGGTAAATGAGACCGTGTGGGACTGGCACAGAAGGGGACCACCAATGGGACAGAGCAGAGACCCAGGTGTGTGGAGACTCCACATACTATAGACGTGGGATAAAATCAACGGGAAAAGATAGGCTGGTTAATAGATTTTTCAAGGACAAGTTATTTTCCATGTTGAACAAATTATGGTCCTTGCCTCACATGACACAGAAAATCAATTTGAGGTTGATTAAAAACCAAAATGTGCGAAGTGAAATTTAAAAGGAAAGATAAATAACATGAAACTATATAAAACTACATACTCTACTTGTAAAAGTTTTAAACAGTATCCTGAAAAAAAATCATATTGGCATATACAATATTATCTCACATATGTAAAGTTTCAAAACATTCATCACTTCAAATTATTTATGGAAAATACGCATATAGTGAAAAAATTAAATCATGCGTAAAAAGGAAACATTAGGAGAGTGGTTCCCTCTAAGGGGGAAAGAGGTGACTAGGACTCAGAAGAGCTAAACAGGGCTAAGTAGGGCCTTCAAATAAATCTGTTACATTTTACTGTAGCTATAAATGCATGGGTATTAAGTTATATGCGATGCTTTGCTTTTATATATGTTTATCGCATTCTGTGAGCCATTTAGCTATTAAGGCAAAAGGCCCAGAACTTATTAAAGTGAGTAATGTTTTCTCATAGCAAACAAGTCAACTTCTCTAGCACCTGGGAGTGTCTCAGCAAGAAATGTCTAATGCTAATTGCTCACACGAATGTTTTAATATGCTCTGAATGAGGATATAACCTCCTATGATGATTATGAGTAAGCACTTTATATTCCAAGGGCCTCCTGGGAGGGACGAAAGAAACACGAGTAGAAAACCCCATCCAGCTGTCAGGTTCTGGTTCCCTGAGGCTCTGCCCCTCTGAGCAGCCCTGGAGGAGCCATTCTCACTCTCTCAGGAAGGAGTTAAAACCAACTTTCATCTTGTGTTTTGATTGATTAATGGGAGATCTATTAAAAAAAAAAAAACCTACTCCAGGGACCAGAGATAAGTGAAGACAGTGGGAGTAGGAGAGAGCAGGGTTTTCTTTGAAGTATAATATATTTCTCCTCTAATAATGTAGTAAGTGAAATGGAGTCATCATCATCCATAGACATAGGCAATATTGAGGGCACACACCTAAGTTCCCACATGACAGGTGAACAACATGGATGGGGTTCTGAGGCCCAGTAAAGCCCAGGACAGTCCAGGATTAGACCTTTCAATGGGCAGCACAGAGCCCATGGAAAAGGAACGCCAAGGACCTCGTAGGAGCCACCATGGTCCTAACGATAACTAGGCATGGAGCTCACAGTGTGCACATGCGGATGGACGTTTACTGTTGCTCTTTTATCTCAGTTTGCATTTGAAATAATGCTCTGTTCTCTCTATATGTAAAATACAGCCCTTAACTTCTACACAGCACTTTCAGCTACGTGATTTCCTTTCATTCTTACAGCTCCCCAAGGTGGTTGGTTCTGTGTGTGTGGGGAAAAGTCACAAAGGGGCAGGAAAGGAGGTCCTGGGGTAATTTCAGGGGCAGGGATGCCTCCTAGGAATGTTCCTTGGCTTCGGCTCAATATCTCAGGTACCACCATTAAGGAATTTCTGTCATCCCCAAAATGACCTATCTTATTTCCCTGCTCCGAAACTGAACTCAGGAATGCATTATTCATTTCAATATAGGAGAAAATGACACAACTTTTCCCAAATTCTCTAACAAAAGAAGCATACAGCCAGCCCTGCTGAGGCTGCCTAACTTGTACCCAGAAGCAGTGAGGGAAGACTTCTATGTTGATTCTTAATCCCCTTATTCCGATCCTATGGGGCAGTACTTCCTAGGGGAGCGGAAGTACTGGGCTGGCAGCAGGATCACCCACGGTGCTTGCTGAGCAAAGCTAGCTGGACCTCACCACTAGAGAGTCTGACTTAGTAGGTATGAGTCTAGAATCTACTTTTTCCCCCAAAGTTTTATAGGTAATTCTTAGGTATAGCTAATTTGGGGAAATCAATATAGAAGAAAAAGATCAGATCACTGTGGATGCTTAAAGTAAGAGCTCAGGGTACATACAGAACTTATTTATATTTCAAATAAGTTTATTATAAAAATATTTGCAAGGGCTTCCAAATGAAGGGACTTGGAAAATGAGATAGCCTTTACACATTTTTATTTTGGCATTCAATATCATATTATAAGTAACGTGCTAGAGCTGGCTGGTACAGGTTTGTGAGGCTAATTGTTAAGTTTTCAGGAATTTCACCATTCAGTGTTCACACTTACATTGTAACTTGTATTGTATTGTATGTAACCACAAGTTGTTACTTGTTCCTTTAAACTGGCTATTGTAGAAACATTTACACTATTGAAATGCTATAAAATGGGGGATTTTTCTCCTCTGGGGTACTTGTTACAAACTTACCATACACCCCACCAGTTGTAGAGATGTAAGAAATAGTGTATTATAAACATTTTCATCACTCTTTTATATGTTCCAATAGAATCTTCTACCAAGAATATTTGATACTCCATCAACCACAATCTATTTGAAAAATGCAAGACAATCTCTTCTTTAATATACAAAATTTTTACATTATCCCATCTTCTTCTTGAATTCATATTTCCTTTCAACATTCATCACAGAGTTTTATTCAAATATAATGTTTTAAGCTTGAAAGTCTATTTTTGTTCATCCTATCACATTTTTCTGTCATAGAATAAGTACAGAAATTTAAATGAGAAATTTAAATTTTCTTCTATGATCACAAGTCTCTAAGTTTTAAATATTTTTTCTCAATTGAGTTATCAGTATTATTATTAGTAGTTGATAACTGATCAAAACAACATATAAATAATGGATAAATAATTACTAATTATAAAAAGTATTTTTGGAAATGCATCTTTTAATAAAATGGATGGGGCTGTTAAAATTAATTTATGTGGTCAAGGATAAATATTATCTATTACTAGAATGAGGTGGACCCCAGCCTAAGCTTCATTACTCCTTTTCCTTATTTAATAGAAACACTGAAAGGGGAAAAAAAATAAATAAATAAAAGCATGTTAGAAAACAGATAGGAATGAAAATAATTCAGTAGAGTTCCTCAGTTCTCTAAATTCCTTCTCAGTTACAGGCCAAAAATCTCATGGCGATCTATTTATCAAAAGTAAGTATTTGATGCAATATGGTAACTTGATTAGGTTCTCTTTCACTTGTGTTGAAAGCAATACTTGGGAAACTATTAAATTGCTAAAGGTTTGCCCATAGCAGTCTGTCATTCCCTTTCTCACCGCCCACTGCAATGTATCTGTTCTTTCATTTCCTTCCAGAGGTTTTCCCACTCTGAGGCGATGCACCATGGTAGGAATGAGGATGGGTAAAAGCTGTGCCCTCGTTTCCTTTGTGGGAAAGTGTGGAAAGGATGACTTTGAAAAGAGAGGCGAGAAAGGAGGGCCTGCTTACAAATCCTCAAACTCATCCACATTAGGAATGATCAAAGATAGAAACTGAAGACAGGGAAATTGATTTCTGTGAAACTGCTGATGATCTAATGGCCCTGAGACTGCCTTCGTGTGTGCCCAGTAGAATGTGTGCCTGCTTTCCTGTGAAAATGACTGCTCTGTGTTCAGCCACACAGACTCAGGCGCCCTGATCTGAACCACCATCCACCCTCCCAGCTCTCTCTTTAGAGGCAAGTAACTTCATTTCTCTGTTGACATATGGAGTGTGGCACACAGCACTTTTACAGATAAGTATTTGCAGCTTACCCAGGTCTGCCTCTCTATAAATTATGAAATTAACTTTTTCTTTTTTTTAGTTGAAGTACAGTCAGTTACAATGTGTCAATTTCTGGCATACAGCATAATGTCCCAGTCATACATATATGTACATATGTTCACTTTCATATTCTTTTTCATCATAGGTTATTACAAGATATTGACTATAGTTCCCTGTGCTATATAGAAGAAATTTGTTTTTTATCTATTTTTATATATAGTGGTTAACACTTGCATTTGGAAACCCTTGCATCTATGACATACAAACATATAAAACAGAGAACTTATATCTGTTTTCATTTTAAAATTTTAGTCATGAATCAGATATAACTATGTAAAACCTATTCCTTACAAAAGAAGTTGGGTTTAAATTGGGTTTCTGGCAGATAGAACAAATTAAAGTTGCCCATCTAGATGGCTAAACCTTTTTACTAATATTTGTGAGAAAGAGACGAAATTTTTCTTTGTCCTTAACAAGTAAAGTTCCAAACTATTTAATCTCCCTTTTTTGAAATTTGCATTTTAAAAGATGGTAAGATCAGAGTTCCTGGAGAAGACAAGGTAGAATATTTGTATCTCAAAGGCACAGGAAGGTAAGTTTCTCCTAGAAAGACTTTGTTCCCTTAAAGCCAGAAAAAGGAAAAATCTTTCCTCAATACTTGCAAGTCTCTTAAGATAAGTAGGAGAGGTTTCGGGAGTGGTAGATGGCCTCCCATTTGGCAATCTATTTACAAACACTTTTGAGAATCCTTTTTGGATTTGAGAAGTTTTTAATTACGGCTCTCAGTTCGGCCTTTGATCTGGAGAGGCTTGCCTAGAGCCCCATGTGGTCCCATTTCTAACTGTAGCCTGATGATAGTAACTCTGTCAGGAACCTCAGTTTAGACAGCAGGGTTCACTTGAGAAACAATGTGGGGTGGAAGGGAGCCTCTGGCTTGGGACTGAGGCAGACTCCCTTGGGCCAAGAGCCCAAGAGCAGTCATTTCTCTTGGTGGGTGTCATTCATGTAAGCGTCTCCATATTGGATTATTGTATGGAATTTAGTGAGCAGGTCCCTTCCTAATGAGGGGGTGAGGCACTCAGCCACCAGCAGAAACTGATGTGCAAAGGTAAAATTCTCTAGCAGGCAGCTAAAAGGAGGTTGGGATATGAATCACTTGGTTCGGGGCTTTCCATCAGTCCCCATTATTACACAGGATTGGGAGGACAAGTGTCCAGGGAAATCAGTCAGCACAGAGTAGCCAGTCCCTGTATCTAATAAGAAAACCACTTTTCTACCTGCCACGTCAAGGGTTACCGAAGTCTTCTCTGGAGAAATGACCAGGTGTCCTTTGGGAACCAGGGAGTTCCTGGGCCCCATCAGTCTTCAGTCAGCTCGGCCATCATTGGTTTGGGAGCCCCCTCTTCCAGACCTGGGGCAGCCCCTCTTCCAGTGGCCTTTTTGTTTGCATATGGGGCAGGGTCCTGATGGACTTTTCCCAAACATGGGGCATTCATCCTTCTAGTTGCCCCTCCTGGCTGCACTTAAAACAGGTCCCTTCTCAGCAAGACAGTGGCTCTGATCCAGGTGTCCTGGATCTTGTCCTTGTCATGCGTCTTCACAAGCGCAGGTAACCCTGAGGTGATGCAGGAGTTAGGGCTGCCGCTAAGAACTGTGCCTTTTGCTGTTGTCCCTGAATCCTTTCTGCCTCTTTAACCCTGTCTCTATTGTTAAATACTCCAAAAGCCAAATCCATAAGCCGATTCACGGGGGTCTGGGGTCCCCAGCTGCCCAGAAGGAGCCTTAGGGGTAGACGACCGGGAAGACTGTCCCCCCTCAGGTCAGGGGAGGTGAAAGTTCCCGGCTGTGGCCCTCGGGGAGGTGAACCTGTACGGGGTCATCTGAAACACTGAGCTCCTGTAAAAGATGCTTTGGAGAGGTGGGAGGCAGGCATTCCCAGCAGGAGTTCCTTAAACCTGAGTCTTGGAATCAGGTCAGGGACACTTGGACATACAGGACTTCTCCTGTTTACCTTCTTTTTGTAATTCAATGATGCAGCTGGAAAAAGTGGCCACAGGTCCAGGGCCTAATCTTTCAGAGAGGGAAGGAGAAGGCCTAGGCCTGAGACAACTAAGTGGATTATCTTCTGCAAAAAAAGGGGAAACAAATAGAGCCAAAAGGTTGGGCTAGAGCGCAACAAGGCAGTGAAAATGAGCTTCAGGTATCAATAGACAGTCAGTCTGAGGAGCCAGGATGGAGGAGGATGTAAGAGAAATCCAGGGCACAGAGGGAAGGTGTACAGCCAAGATGCTTCCCAGAGGAGAAGAGAGTTGGCAGGAAGGTGTACACAGCGCTTCCTAGATCAGAGCTCTGCGGGCGCACTGAGGGAGTGCCCACCCCAACTCCCACTCAGGGGTGTAATGAAACCACGACCGCAAGAGGGGTGCCAAGACCCATGACCCGTGAAGGGAGTGTTTGCCTGTGACACCCACTCAAGGGTGCATAAACCCATGACCCCACCCCGGGGTGCAAAAACCCCTGACCCGTGAAGAGAGTGTTTGCTGGCAACTCTCGCTCAGGGGTGCAAAACAACGTGATCTGCAAAGGGAGTGCCTGCCTGCAATTCCCACCTATGGATGCAATGTGGCCTTACGCCTGGAGGGCAGTCGGGGAGGGCCGGGCTGCAACTTTTTAAAGGGGAACTACCAGAGTCTCCTAATTTGGGCCCCCTTTCATGGTTCCGGCATCCTGGAACCGGACTGAGACTAAGACCACATAGGGATGCAGAATTAGGCTCAAGGAACCACAGAGGGGAAGTTCGCTCAACCAGGTTGCCGATTACTTGCCACATGGTCTTAGTTTGGATGTCCAAGTGGTCCCCTTGGTGGATCTTCTCGAGCCCAAAGAGATAGAGTGTTAGGGGAGAATGAGAAAGGACCAAGGGGAGAAAAGCCTAGGGCTCGATGGCTCCTTCATCACTAGAGAGCCGGTCTCTGCCGGATCCTGCAGGCAGCGTCAGCTGCCACCTAAGGGCTACTTGAATCTGTACGACCCGGAAGAAACCCCCTGCCACCCCTCAAAGAGAGGGGAACAGCAGCCCATTAGGCAGATGGAGATTATGCCCTTTGAGCCCTGTTTCTTTATTTAAAGGCCCCATGATGGATGCCAGAGAGATGATACAGGGGGAAAAAATGAATATGGGGTGTGAGGAGGGCCGTGTGCCAGGTCTTGGTTGAGCCCCTGGGATGAACCCACCAAGTATGGGTCCTTAGCTTCACATGGGAAGGAATTTAAAAGCGAACTCCAGTTGAGTAAAGGTAGATTTATTTAGAGAGATACATGCTATATAGAGTGCAGGCTGTCTCAGAAGGCGAGAGAAAGGCCAAAAGGTGTGGGGGTCGCGGGCTCAGGTTAAAGTAAAAGCAGGTACACACTCTATGGACAGAGTGCGGGCCGTCTCCGAAGATGAGGGAGTGAAACAGGCACCTGGAACTAACTTTCTAATGAACAAATAATTATACACAAATTTAACTTTATTGGTCATAGAGACAAAGCCTAATGCGCAGGAGTTACAGGTTAAGTTGGATGATCCCATGATCTATTGTAATATTAAAGGCTCTTCAATGTCTTTTAGCAGCTTCTCTTTCCTCTTTTCCCAAAGTCTCCATCTGTTTCAATAAGAAAAGGAATACTTCTCTGAAGCAGTGGAAATCATTTTGAAATATCTTTCTTCATTTTTAAGCAGTAAATTTCCCAACAACTTAGAGCAATAATACTTAAACTTGTTTTCCCAAGGAATATGGAGAAAGGTGAACATTTGTCCCCATGAGGAAATGCATTTTTGCAAAGACAGGTAAAATGTGCCTTCAACTGCAGAGGGCGTCGTTAATTCTACGAAGCCCACCCATGGTTAAGGAACCCTTTAGGCAACACATCAGGAATCCTAGAGACAGATTATCTCTTAGAGCATATAGTGTACAACATTTTAAGTAATGAAAGTAGGTAAGCACTATTTTAACACAAAGAAAGTTTTGTTAATTATTCACCAAAAAAATGGGCTAAGATTTCTTAAAATGGTCAATTTCTCTTGCCTATTTGAAGTATTTCAAGGTGTAGTGGCCCCATGCTATTGAAGATGAAGCACAGAACTTGGAGTCAGACACTGAGATCCTGATTCAGGGGCTCATTTCACTGCTTCTGTGACCTTGAATCATATCTATCGTTTCTGAGCCTCTCCCATCACTTACTTACTAAATGTGGATAATATCCCCATCTTGTAGGGCTGCTGGGAGGATGAAAGAAAGTAATGAAAGACGATATATAGTACCATGTCTTGACTGTGAGAGTGCTCAATAAATGGTAGCTCTCACTTTTTAAAGGTAGATTAACTATTTCAGGAGCTTTTCCATTTCACAAAGTGAGATGCACAAGCAGGCTACTCTTAACAGAAGCCTTAAGAACATGTGAAATTGAGAAGGTAGAAAAAAGGAGGTTTTTGGACTCTTCAAAGAGGACCAGGAGCCCTTTGGTGGATTTTGCGAATCTAGGCTGCTTATTTTTGGATCTTATATCCTCTTCGTGGAACAAAAGCCACACTGGTGAACTCTGATGAAAATCAGATCAATGAGATCAATGAGAATTCTAGGCCTCCTAAAAATCTTTGTCCTTGGGCAATAAGGAATGGATCTGTTGTTAACTTAGGGTTATGCAGTCAAGATTATAAACAAGGAGGGTATTTTAAAAGTTCTATCCCGCAGAGCGTAGAATGACTTTGGTATAAATTTTTAAGAAGTTTGACCTTCTCCTCCAGGTCGCTTACTCATCCCCTCCAAGTGACACAATGACAAAATATTTGTAAACTTACTCATTTTAATGAAAGACAAATATGAAGTTGAAATAAATTTGATTTCCTTTTTCCCCCTGAAATCTCAAGTGGAGAATGATTTCCCAAACAGTATTTCTGAAAGTTTGGACTAGTCTACGCTTTAATAGTATTAAAAAAAAAAAAAGCCAAACATCCCTGGTGATGAATTTTAAGCCAATGGAAAATTGAAAAGATCAAACCTCAAACTTCTGAGCAAGACAGCTTTGAAAGCAAACGCTAACAGCCCCACCGCTGGGCACTGCAATGATAAACAGATGAACTCTTCCGTATGTGCCCCAATTCCAGTTACACCCATTGGCCGGAGGCACTCTTGGCCAAACCCTGCTGCTGTAACCACCAGGCACTGGTGAGGAAGGAGCCAGAAATAATAAGCTGGAGCTCAGGCAAAAGCCAAGAGGAAACACTTGATGTCAGATACGAGCTTGCCATTGTTTGTGAGAGAACATGGATGGAGGAAAGAGTGAAGCCCTGTGCAGCTAAGACTAGATGTATATACGCTGACGATCGGGGTGGATCTTACTGTCCCTGGCCCCTCTCAACTGCCTCGAGATCATCCCTTCCTGGTATGTACTTTAATGGTGACATGCATGTCTAGGCTGCTATCCAGAGTTATTCTAGTGTTAAGAATGTTTTTTTTAATAATAAATACATGAAATAATAAAACATCATACAGATGTTTATCAGCATTAGCCAAGCTCATTTCATATGGTTGTGACACTATGTCCATCCACTCGTGGGGAATTCATTTTGCTAAAGGGGACAAATGACCTCCTGGGCCTCCCCTGATCACACTCAGCTTTTGTTTTCACAAGTATGTGATGGGGAGGCAGCGAGGGAGAAAAATCTTGCTAAAGACATGGATGTCCACTCTCCTTATATGCCCCCCCACCCCAGCTGTTCCTATCAAGATGTCCCCACAAAGGGCATTGCTGATCCCACAGAGAAGGTCAAGACTGGCAACTCCTGTCAACAGAAGCCACAGAGATTCTGGAAACCAGTTGATGTTAAACTGACCTAGAATCATATAGTTTCTGAACTTGGCTTTTCCAAGGTTTTTTAGCAAGCCACAAGGCAATTTAACTTGCCATTTACAAGATTTTGTTCAGTGGTGCCAATTCCATCTGAACTGTATAATAACATTTAGGTAGCCAAAGTGCCAATGAGAACCAAAAGGGACCCCAAAAATGGTAATATTGAAAGATACTGTTCAATAAACATTTATAAGTTACTTAGTGTTTATCTGTTATGTGCCAGACACTGAAACTACAAAATTAAGTGTCATTGCCCCTACTCTTAGGATGCTCACACTCTGAGAGGAAGAAAGAGTTACAGGGGACAACATTGTACTACAATATGACCGTGCTCAGCGACAGAGGTACAGACAGGAGCAGGAAGGAGGTCGTGATTAGTCTTTTAAAATCAGTTCCGGCTTCCCAGAGAAGGCAGGGTTTTTTTCGTTCAGTTAGGGAGGATAAGTTGTATGTCATCTAGCAGTAAGGTGGCCAGAGGGAAAAGGTATTCCATGAATAGAAAACAGCATGAACAAAACAAACCCAGGGGCTGCATTTGTATAATAAGAGTGAAAGCTGGATGATGTGAAGCCCAGGAGAGTGGGAGAGACACTGCTGCTTGACTGCTTTCCTGAGAAGCCTGACTTGATCCCATGAGGAACCGCAGGTAATTTTTAGCAAAGAGATGGCATAGCTACGTCTGGCCTTTAAAACATTAACTCTGATGGCAAGGTAAAGAATGGATTGAAAAGCAAAAAATGAGGGAAAATCTCTCAAGGTACCCAATGAGAATGCAAATTATACAAAAAGTACCAATTAATTCTAACTTGGAGCAATGAATACAGTTGATTAATGAGGGCCAAATAAGGTCTTAGGCTCCTTTTACCTCGATCCAATGATTTCTGTTGCCTGTCTGGCTGCGCGGACAGTCAGCCCTTAGGAACCTCGGCTTCTGCATCTGTGGATTCAACCAAATCTTTGATCCTCTGTTGGTTGAATCCACAGATGCAGAACCTTTGGATACAGAGGGCCAACTGATAAATGTCAGGTGTAAAACTACTCAAGATTCAAATTAAAAAAGCAGGACCACATTGAAGAGCATTTGGTGTCCTGGCACCCCAGATGTCTGCAGTGCTGAAGGCTTACTGTCAACAGCCTGGTGGGGCACTTGAAGGGAAGTATCGTGTCACAGAAGGCTATAGGAAGTCATGATGCCCAGCTGCTTGTGGAAAGCTATTCTCAGCAGGACTTTGGTACTGTGAACTGTCTGGATAAAGACACAGCTGTATGAATCCCTGGTATTAAACAACGTGTCAAGTACCTGGCAGCCCAGTGCTGCCAGTGCGCAGAGGGGAAGGTACCTGCTGGCGTCACTGCCCCAGCTCCTGCCTTCCTGCTTCCATGTGTGGGCTCCAATAAGAACTTTCTTCCTGGAGGCAAAGGATGACTTCTTGATGTAAGGGCTCTGGGACCATGTCCTTGTACCTCGTCTTTGATGGTTTTGCTCAGCCTCCTGCTTGCCTGCCTGGCTCTTGTATATTCTGGGACCCTAACCAGGCCACACCTAGTCGAGATCCCTGCCCTAACTCCCCCATACCACTCTCTCATTTGTAACTTCTTAGCCCCAGTCTAGACTTGCTCAGGGTTCTGGCCCAAATAACAAAAATGGCTCAGAGATTAAAAAATATACATATTGTTAAGTCCACTCTCCCAGTAATAAGATGTAGATATGGAGATAGATGTAGTATATATTTGAAAAAAGTAACTATAGCCACCAACATTTCTATTTTTCCGCTTCTACATGTGCCATTCCATCAACCATTCTTCATATAAAAAGCTTATAAATCTCCCACCCTCTTGGTCACTCCTCCTGGGAAAACTCATCATTTTGTCAACGTCCTTTTAGTATTTCCAGAGTATTGTGTGAACATCTGGAGATGATACTTCTGTTAACACCGTGTAAGATTCAATTTTCTCAACATCCATGTCACGCTGTTGACTCATTTTAAGTTTGGGGCCAAATGAAACCCTTAGGTCAACTATTTATCAAACCGTCTGCTCTTAAGTCATATGCTGATTAATTCTGCTAGTAATAAACTAACAAGGAAGAAGGTTTAAGGACTGGTAAAGAATTAGCTAGTCTAGGCAAGAATCAGCAAAAATATATTTTCAGAAAAAATATATTTCCATTTGAAACTGCCTGTTTTTAAGGCAATTTATTTTTTTTTTCCATTTGGCAACATCATGAAGTTGAGTAAGATGGTATTATGTAAAGTATTTTGAGTTCTAACCAACATTGCAGTATGTATGAATAAATCTATAGCTAATGATACTAA
The DNA here is from genome assembly GCF_048564905.1 of Vicugna pacos. Taxonomy (NCBI): domain Eukaryota; kingdom Metazoa; phylum Chordata; class Mammalia; order Artiodactyla; family Camelidae; genus Vicugna; species Vicugna pacos. Next base: position 10,240,307 of record NC_132988.1, on the reverse strand, counting down.
AATCTTTATTTTTTAAATAATATTTATCTGAAACTTTAATTCGAAATAGTTACACAGACATTTACTGAGTAAAACTAAAACATATGTGAGGCACTCTGATATCTTCCATTCACCAATATACTGTTTATTTTGTTGGATTCAACGTTACTACACCAGGACCAGGGCCAAGGCTGGGCGAGCTGTTGAATGAATCTAAGAGAGTACTTTCTGTCCACTGTGTTTTAAAACCCTATCAGCACACTGTAAAAACCATTCATGTCTCACCATGTTTGGCATGTGCTCTTTGGGGACAAATACATGTTTTACTTTGGGTGTGTTCTTTAAATGCAAACGCTTTGATAATGTGCGTGGGAAAAGAAACTCTTCTATAGTTGGGCCAAAAAAAAAAAAAATCCTCTTCTCTGCTTTCCACAATCAAGAGATTGCATATTACACTTATAAACCTAAAAGTAATAGTTCTAAAAGACAGTGCCATGGTGTTGAAAAATATGTTTCCTGATTTCATTTTCTAAAATTGTATTGAGCCATTATGCATGAAAGCATGTAGCCACTGAGCACTGCGGGTTCCCTCCCAGGGAAATGTCCCACAGCGAAGGACAGACACAGCCTTCACACATCCAGTTCCCTAATATGTGCTTTTAAAAGACCCAAGAAGTATTGAGAAAATATTACGATTTTACTATTTAGCTCCGTAATCTTGAGAACTTTGTTAAAACATTTGACTCATTTTTAAAACAGAATTTCTTTGCAAAATCAAATTACTTTCTCCAGGAATATTAAAAAAAAAATCCCTTCCCAATATTACTTTCTTTTTTTGAAAAAAAAAAAAGAAGAATGATTTCCTTTGAGAACATGGGATCTCTGATGCTCTCATGCCTCTGATAAGTTCCCTGTCCAATTATCTATCATCACCCATGTGATTCACACCCTGCACTTAGATTTAATGGCTAAAAAAAAATCACATCCAGGAAAGATCAAACGAAACAGGTCAGAGGGACAGAGCACGTATAATTCTGAGCACACAGATGTTCAACAGAGACAGTTTAGAAACTAACATGGAAATATCACTGCATTTGTGATGCCACCACACTGTGGCCGTTAACAACAGAGAAGCCATTAAACAATGTGTGTTCACCTGACCTGCAACAGTTATATTCACCGTGTGGTTGTTTCTCTAATTACACCATGGTTGTACCAGGTTATAACTGCTACAGATTGCTTTTTAGACACTGAAGAATCAGTCTGGAAAGGAATTAGCTGAAGACTTAATGGTAAAAAAGAATACAATGGGGTTTCCTTTAGTGGGTCCTAGTGGTCACTACCAGTTTACTGTAACGCCCTGTAAAAATGTAAATTTGAAGACAGCAGCCCTCCCACCAAAGGTAATTTGCTTTAGGAGCCAAGGGCTCGTCGCAGTGCTGTGTTTTAGAAACAAAAATGGCAAAAGAGAGAAACAGAACAAAGTAGAGGAAATATTCAAGCTGGATACAGAGGATGGCTGTGTCAAATGAGTGTGAGATCAGAGCTCACAGAGCCACCTGAGAATAGAAATCAAAGGTGACCTTTCCAGACTGAGGTCATGCACCTCATCCAAGGTCTGACCACACAGTGCCGACTCTTAGAGACCTCCAACTGATGGTCACCGTCAGATTGTTAGCCTCCACAGGAAGGCAGAGATTTCATATATCTACCTCTTGGGCAAGATTGGCTATGAAAGTCTCTATGCTGGGTGCTCTGAGAGATGAGAAGATCTTCCAGGCTTATGTTCTGAGTTTTATCCTCAAAGTGTCTAGAAGAGGAGATAAAACAGGTCCACAAATAACTGTAATCCAGGGTAGACTCTGACAAGAACTGGGAAAGGAGCATACGTAGCTGTGGGAATTGAGAAGAGGGAAGGGACCACTGAGCAGGGCCAAGAGGAGAATACATGTGAGAAAGGTCAGAGATGGCTTCACAGAGGAGATGGCATTTTCTCAATCCGGTAATGCACTGGTTGACTTATTCACTTATTCATAAATCTTGTGGCATCCTTCTCCAGGTTGCTCTGGAGGCCTCTTCATGGAAAGCTGAGAAAGAGCAGAAGATGGGTTTCATCAATGTAGCGCCGTGTTAGATAAGAGGGTCAACATTTCTTGACAGAGGTGTTAATTAAATGAAGCTAGAAAAACAGGAGTCCTTCCTACTATCCGGTACGGTGGCCACCAGCCACACCACGTGTGGATGTTCATATTCAAATTAATGAAAGTTAAATTAAGCTTAAAATTCAGTTCTTCAGTTGCACTACATAAATTTCAAGGGCTCAACAGCCATATGTGGCCAATGGCTCCCATGTTGGGCAGAGCCGTTACAGAATATTTCCAGCATGGCAGAAAGTTCTATTGGACAGCACTAAAAGAATGAGTATTGAAATTGTGCAAACTGGGTAGTTTGCCATGGTGATGTCCACGTAGCTGCACCTGAACCATTATGATTGTTCATATTATGTAACATAAATGATATTCAAATGACATATAAAGTACCATTAAGAAGATGATGGAGGCCTAGAAAAATTACTAAAGGACACTGGGTACATTATACAATTTTAAGTGACTAAGGATACAATTCTTTGAATTTTCAAAAAACACCTAGGACAGCTACCTTTCAGAACATTTGGTGGGGAAAAAAATTAACCTATCAGTACCCAAGAAGCAGAGAGGGCAGGAGAAGAGGTCAGGCAACTGAAGGAGAAGCAAAGTCAGTAAGCTGGGTAATGTGAGTTCGCAAGTAAGGGAAAAGCGGCAGTAAGAAATACACTTTACTTAAATGCCAGAAGTGATTTATGAAGTGACAATGATAGAAACAGAGAAATACTCTGGGGTGGAGAAGAAGTATTTTCTGGGTCCATTATCCACATTATCTAATTCTCTAGACGTATCTAAATCATCTGCAGGAAGGCTGCTTCCCCTATATAATTTCTCTTGGATACACAAGTGCTTGTTATAAATTTGTCTGCTTGGTTTTTTTTCTTAATTAGCAGAATATCTATATGTAATTTTAATGTTCTATTGAAATGAGTCTTTTAACCTCAACATTGTAAATTATAGCTGTAAACCTCCATGGGGTTAAAATATTATGTCACAGATCAGTGGAAGTTTTCTTAATGATTCATAGCAAGATGTAACCACCTGAAACCAAGCAAAAGTTTCCTTTGGGAATTCGAAGAAGACATAATAGTTTGCCTCATTTGTATCTCTAGCCTAATTAAAACAAACTTTGAAGGAACAGTTTAGGATTAAAGTCTATTTTAGGGAAGCAATACTTTTATTCTAGACTTCTGACATTTGTGGAGCTGAGGAATGTGTACTTACGTTTCTTTAGGATACGAGTCGATTATCTTTCTAAAAGAATGAACTGACTTTCCCTCTTATTGAGAAAGTGGGGTTGAAGAGTTGTATGGATTTAAAAGAGGTACACAAGACACAGATGCTCTGACGACATATTTCATGCTTTGTAATTAATGAAAGTGAGACTCGTTTAAAACCTGAATTTACAAAGAGCGTCACGATTCTAAGCTGCTTGAATGAGAAGTAAAACATTTTTTGATGTAAGAAATCATAAGTAATAAAGAAAATGTATGGTTTTAAAATGTGGTTTAAGGTCATTTATTACTTTTTAAAATATGTGCTCTTATAACAAGATATTTTCACATTCAAAAGTAGCACCAAATGAATAATCAATTAGAAAATGTGTTTCATGAAAAATTAGGGGGTAAAAGACCAAATACCATGACTACTACATATTTTGTATTTGAAAAGGGCTCCCAAGTTTTCAAAGTTCTTTTTATACGCCATTACTTGCATTTAATCCTTACAATAATATCTGGGAAGCAGATATTACCTCTTCTACCAACCACCCTCTCCCAACTCATATGTCAACTACCTCTGTATTTCATTCGGTTGAAAAGAACCTCTTATTTCACATTGAGAATCGCTTCACCAGGAAGCCTTCCTATTCATATATGAATGAAAAATGTATAGAAAAGGAGAATGTCCTTGTCCTCCTCTTATACAAAAAAAATTTTTTAGCATTGCCATTGAATTAATTTATTAGGAATACAATATGCGTAAGACCACAGAAGCTCCTTCGGTATAATTTTTATGTGACATATTAGCTCCTAGAAATGTGGCTGTTTCAGGCTGAGCTTCTCTGGGCTGGTAGGGAGGCTTTCAACTGGTGGGAGGAGTTTCAAAAAGCTGATTCCTACATCTTTTGAAATCCTAACCTATTTGCTGCATAGCTCTATTTTAAGATATTATGCCTACCTGCATATAAGAAAATATACATTTAAAAGTAGAATGACCATAGCATTTATTGTCTAAACTTGCATATGTTTGAGATTCAAAGGGGGCATATTAATAACTATGCCAGGACATCAGAGTAAACTGAAAAAGTCCTGGCAAAACCAAGTTGTAAAATCATCTTACCTAAAAATAACAGTTGATCAATTTGGCTTTCCATTATGCTCCATTTTCTACTGATATTGTAAAAGGAGGCGGTGGGGGGGGTCCTTTGTTTTACTTTGGAGCAAAATGGGGAATGCTGCAATTGACTTATTTTCCACAAAACAGTCGCATGTAACTGACAGAATGTTTAAGAAGGTCTGATTCTTCATATGGTCTTAACTCATCAGGACACCATTTGGAACTCATACTTAGGTTCTCAGCCTAACAAACTGTTAACATTTGTATCTGGCCGAAAGCGGACCAGGCCTTGGAACTCCCCGGGTGTGGTGGACCACAGCCCCTCCCCTCTCCCACAGCTCCGGAGAGCTCCGATGAGCTGAGGCCTCTGTCCAACAGCAGAGCTGAGGCCATAAATCAGACTTTCCCCGGACTCATGGTGAGAAGCCTGGGACGGTGACTGGTCTATTTTTATGCTTAACAAAAACCTTCAGTCCTGAGTTGTGGAGAGACAATACTTTCAGAAACAGAAAGGAACGCATCAGCTGAGTGCTGTGGGCACTAACTGTGAGAAAAGAAAAGCAAAACTCATTTTGAAGTTACCACGTTGGCCGGCATTGCTTATGATTTGAACCTCCATTTCTACTCACTCGCTGACGCTGCCCGGCTCTGATAAAACAATGCAGATGTCCATACAAGGTATTAATGGCGACGCAAGCTTCTTAGTGCTGTGACCCTGCCCATTAACTCCAGCGTTTCCTTTGCTCTTCAAAAAATATGTGGAGATCAAATATCTCTTGGTATTGATTATTATTTAAACCCCTTATAGATGTTAGAAAAACTCTTCTCTTTAGAAGTGCCCTTTCTCCCTGTGATCCTCTAAAAAGTTTTTCCCACGATCTATTCATATGGATACAGATTTCATTTGCACAACAAGGCGGCACACTTTTTATGAACTCTGTGGCCCATAGCCAGTACTCCTGAAGAATTCAGAGATGTCAGACCTGAGACACATTTCATTCTCTTCCTGAATTGAAGGTAAGGAGAAATAGATAACATTTTAGAACCATGTTTGGAAAAAAAAAATCTCTGGCTGGTAAATGAGTGTGGAAAGGCTAAGGCCCATGGTGCAATTACACACTATTAAAGCCCAGTGAGTAAGGGATTAACCCCTCCTTCTACGGGGCCACCACAGTGCTGGATGAAGCCGCTTAAGAGTGAATTCCATCCCCTCGTGAAGACCAAATCTCCAGCACCCTAAGTGTCTTCAGTTATGCTTTATTACTTATACGTAAATACAGAAATGAGGTCATTCAATTATTTTCCAAATAAATTTGTCAGGAAGGTATAAATCATAACTCAGGGAGGCAGGGGAAAGCCCATAATATCCTGCTCTGCATCCATTGAGGGGATGAGCCAATCAATCACGCTCAAAATGAACTGGACAGCTTACATGCCTCTCACTATTAAAAATAACTTCAGTGCGTCAATCACGTAATTTTCTCACTGTATGCAATAGCCTTTTGTAAGTTTTTTAAAAATGTTGAATGTTACAGAGTGAGAACAAACACCCTCCCACATGGGTGTACAAATGTAAATAGATAAATGTACGTGTGCTTATGTGTACACATGTGTGTGTTTGCGTAGACAGGGAAAATAACACAGATATATAGAATCAGTAGATACAGATATACAGAGAGAGAGAATGAATATGAAGGGATGCACAAAGGCATTAATCACAGACAACAACAACAAAAAAAGGTGTAGGGCGACAACAGGTATTTACCAATGAACTCTAAGTGAGCAAGCCTCTCTCTCCCGTTTGCATGGGTCTCCCCAGGACTAAGCTTGTGAATTCAGGTTCCACAGTTGTAAAGGCTGAGTAGGATGTGCCCGGTCAATCAGCACAGATACCTGCCATACACAACCTAAGTCATCTCTTCAGTAATGAGTTTCTCAGTCCAAATTTTAATTTTAAGGCTTTAGGGGTTTCCTGTGTTTAGAAAACGGTTCGGATGATAATAAAACTGAGAGTAGAGCTGCTTTTAACAGTTCATGTTTCCTGTAAGCATCATGACGAACTGTGACTAATCCTCCCAAATTAATTTAATTTCATAGAAGGAAGCATCTCAAAATACAGAACGGAATAATTCTCTTGAAGATGAGCCAGATTCATAAATTCACTCTTCCTGAGTGCTGGGAATTTATCTGGGGACACTGAACATTCCATAGCTCCACGACCCTGGCGAAATGTTATTCCAGGGGAGCAGTAAATTTTCACTTTCCTCCTTTTCTTTCTTTAATATCTTAATATAGTTTATGCCCAAATTTTTACTTTCTTGCCTTACTAATAAGTCTCTTTAAATAGGAATAAAGAAAGGGACTTTAGTTGGCCATAACAAAAAAAGGACACAGAGAAATAGATACCAAAAGACCCCTTTTTTATTTTTCCATTTTAAGTGTTGTGGTTTTTTTTTTCATTTTAGTAATACCTTCATAGAATTTGATTTCTTGTCTATATATTAAAAAATGGATGAGAATTTATATTCTAAAATATTATATACCCACATAGCAATGAGATTGGAAAATACCTTTTAGTCCTCTCTGACTCTCAACAATTCACCCTAAGCTACAACAACAGGTAAAATAAATGAGCAGCAAAGGAGAAGGTAATAAATTTTCCAAAATATAATTATTATAATTGGGTTACCTACCTACAGAAAAATGCAAGTTCAAATGCACAACATTCCAGATGCTGGATTGATAAAATTCTGAAAATTAGTTTTTAATAAAAACTGGTAATAATTTAGCCCAAGGTATGCCAGTGAACTGAATGAACGCACATTTTTGAAACTTATGGGAAAATATTCTCTTGGAAAAGAACACCTTCATTTTTCTAAAAGAAAGTATTTTGCAAATGTTTCTCTAAAAGTTTTACATTTTGATTCATTATAAAAGCCTTTCAATACCCACCCGCAAATTATAGACAAAACTCAACAACAAAAAATAACTCCCTTTGGTTGCCAATGTTGAAATGACTTTTTCTGTTCCAACCTCCTTGCTATCTAAGTGGTTCCCTGAGGCAAACATCTGAGTGCATACAGCAAGATGTGATGTGAGATGGTATGTGTCCCAAATAAAAACTTAATTTCTCCCCAGATCCCTTCCTTGGGATTGTGTTGTTTCTTTTCATAACATGGGCAAGCTCACCTATCTCAAGGTACTTTTCATTAATTGATTTAATGGTGTCTATTTCCCCAATCATATTACAGTATCCCAACCCCTTACCCCCTGAGGCTCACAATTCACCTCCCAGCAATTTGAGGATAGAATGTCTCTAACTCACGCTGGGTAACCAGCCATCCCTGCTGACTCTGCGGAACCGCCAAGCTCAGTAATGAACTGCGTGTGCTGTGTTGCTGGAGAGCACCATCCTGCCTTACGGAGCAACACTTACTTTAGAAAACCAGGAGAGGAATATTTCTCCTTTTCCTGGAAAGAAAGAGTTTCTAGATCCCCTGCATGCAATGAGGAGATTTGGCTCCACTATCCACTATATTATTATGGCAATCATGACGTACTTAAGACATTTTTTATTACTCAGATTATTTTATTTCTTGGCAGAAAACAGGGTCAAAAAATAGCCAGAGGATCGCATTATCACTATTAAAGGCATTAAGGAACATGAACAAACAGCTATTTGGGGCTGTTTTCTGATTTTTCTATTCCTACACACATCAAAAGCTGTAGATGGATCCCACCACGTGGAAATAAGTAAGTACATATCCACTAATAGTACGAGGAAGAAAATGCTATTGGGCGGTCTTCTACAATGAAGGGAAAGCATATGACTCCTTAGTAGCATGTGCTGATCAAGAGAGCCGAGGAGAATCTGTTGGGTCAGTTTTAAAACTCCCAGATATGCAAGAGCATAAGGAAGCAAGTCACTTCCGGGGCCACCACAGAGGGGTTTATCACACCTACAGTCACACCTTGGCTTTGCCACTTAACTGACCGTATGGTTGGGGCACACATAGGGCACAAAGTTTAAGAGCTGTTGGCAGAAGTCTTCAGAAAGAGAATTCTCTTTTATAAGCATGGTTGCTGACTTTGGTTGTAAAACGACAGCCTCTCTGCATATAGGAAGGTTGACGACTGAGAAAAAAGAATTAAATTTTACTCCATAAAAATGAATTTGGATTTCCAACAGTAACTCAAGAAGGAAAAGGTTAGGGGCAGAATAGAGAGGAGGCAGAGGACTGAAGAAGGGGAGAAGTCAGACCAGCAGAGGGCAAAGGACACGGCAGGGGCTCAAGGGGAGAGAATGGTTTTAGAGCAGTGCCACCTGGAAAAAGGGGTGGCTGACAGAATTTTAGAAGCAAAGATGTTTAATATTTACTGTTGAGATTTTTTTAAATGTTGGGCTATACTGTGTAACTTAAAGAGCCAAGGAAATAACTTTCTTAGAGCTAGTCCCTTCCCAACCTGTAAATGACCCACAAATCATCAAGAATGTACCTCTTACTACATCATATGAAAGTGTTGGAGGAAATGAAGAGTGGCTGCACTCCCATGACATGGAGAGGAGAGGAGGCCACAGCAGGTAATGGCAAGACCCACGAAAAATTAAAACGTCATTGAAAAAAAGAAATTAGAGGAAAAGGTGACTAGGAGAAATTGCCATCAGTTTCGTAGGAAACACATTGGGAGTTCAAGCCCCTTTTATTTACATATCAGGGGATCGCACATCCTCCACAGGCTGAGACTTGAAGAAGTCCAGGCAGCTGGCAGCTGGCTGCAACGTAAAGCAATTAGCATTAGGATGCCAAGTCCAGTCAGTATTCAGTAATTCACGGAAGAGACACAGAGGGGTACGTATAGTTATTCTGGAACTATTTTAGTAGTGTTTACCTTAAAAGTGTACCGCTGCATCTCTCCACCCACCTGCAAACAAAAGCATAGCTTAAAATAGCAGCTGAGTAATCTCTGATCCATTAGAAAATACGTGATCATTCAGGAACCACAAGCAAAAATAATCCAGAAGGCGATTTCCCTAAAACCCTTCAGAATAGCAAGCTGATATTAACCAGATCCGTTAAGTTAATTAATAGGGAGGCAACTTAATTGGCTCATCTTTAAAAAAAAAATGTATATAACAAAAAATGTTGGTCCCTATAGCTGCATACCATCTGCCTACCAGAAAATAAAAGTGAAGAAGATAATATTGACCTGTGGAAAATAAATGTTAAACTCAATCCATAATGATTTAAAGCAGAAATTATGCACAAGTCATTTAAGGGGACGTATAACACATTTAAAGAATGAAAATATTAGGTATGCAGCAAAGAAATAAAGAGGTTTTCAAAGACAGAAGTTGTGAGTCCTTACTGGAGCATGTGCAGGTGAAACGGTCCGTTATCTCAACCTGCTGGGTATCAGGTGCTCCAAGCTCCCGTAGTTGGCATCTTGAAACATTCAAATCATAAACCTGACCTCACAGTTTCTAAGCACAACTGCGTGTTTGTACTCACGATTACCAGCCCCTGCGTAGACGCCGGCTTTCCACGTGCTTGCCTACAAGAAGCTAAAATATAGCTGTAGGTTAATAATTGGCCATTGTCTTCATACTCCGGGGTTTTGAGTTGGTAGTGCAAGTCTCTCCCTGAGAGCAAAACAGCTCTCAGAGAGCTGAGGGCCAGCCTGCTGAGTCTGGAAAGCTGAGGGCCAAGTCCAGGGTAACTACAGACCAACTCGGGGAGCGACCACCCTGGAAAGCAACGGGGGAAACAACCAGAGTCTCCTTCGTGGGCTGCCCTCACTGTTCAAAGGTCTCCCCTGAAATTCAATGGAAAACACCTCACTCATATTCATTGTACTCTTAATCTATCAAAAACTGCTATGAAGTATCCTTAGCCTCAGGTAAAGAAGAAAAAAGTAATTATAACTGTATTTTATTTTGTGCAGTAAGTTGTCAAAAACAGCAGATACCGAGTGGCTAGATTAAACTAGACGAAAAATGTTCTAAGAAAACTAACTTATCACGTTTAGTTTTAAAACTAACATGTCTTCATTTGTTAATACAGTAGAATTTGACTAATTGTAACATAATACAGTAAGTTTTAGTTTTTTTAATATGTTATGCTCAAAGATCTATGTGGCATCTTTGTGAAGTGTTTCTATGACTTTCTAAGTAGAGAAAAACTTGATCTGAGAATAAAATTATTTTTGGCTGTGACCTTGTATGGACATTTGTAATGACACACACAGCTGTTGAAATATAAAGGAGAAATCAGCTAACCATGTATGGAAACTACACTTTTTACTCCAGCTCAGTGCCCCTATTTTTCACCCCCTTATTATGCTATAGCTCACTTTTATTTAACACAGAACACTAACTGCTAGGCATGGGCAATTTAGCTTAATTTCTTATATTTCATATTAATTATTCTGCTTTCATAGAGGTGGAACTGAAGAGATCAAATAGTTAAACAAAAACCTGTACTCAGTGATATTCCACTGAAGGCTATATAAAACACATTTTATTTCCTTATCTGAAGAACTGTAAGCTTCTCTGTGTAGAATCTGGGTAAAATGATGTGAAGTGTGTTCACAAGCACAGTCCTTGTCACCCACTAAGACAGCAGTGACATGGCTTTGAGACCAAAACCCACAGAGTTTAGCCCATCAAAGCGAAGTACAGTCTACAAAATTCCTTTAAAATTTGAAAGTGTTTATTAATTCACCTGTTCAATCAAGATCTGTTAGCTATCTCCATATGTGCTAAGCTTCCTTATTTTGGTGCTGGAGATGCAAAACCTCTCTCCCTGGAGCTCTCATTCTACTAGGAGAGAGAGATCTTAGACAAGATACATGACATTGTATGTTTGTTGGATGGTGGTAAACGCTAAGGAGACAAAGCAGGAAAGGGGTAGGCGTTTTAGGGTGGTGGGTTTTGCAACTTTAGGTAAGAGAGAAAGGAAGACTTTGCTGAGCTGGAGACATATGAGTGAAAACCTGAAGAGAAAGTGGGGAGGAAGCCATGCACCCTCGGGGAAGACCACTCTAAGCAGAGAGATGGAGAACAAAGGTGCTGAGGTGGAAGACTGCCTGGCCAGCTGGAGGGCCAGCGGACCATCTGAGTGGCCAGCACAAGGTGAAAGCTGGAGGTGGGGGCAGAGTAGGAGATGGTGGGACAGCAGAGGTAACAGGCCAGGCTGGGCAGAAGGCTCTGCAGGGCTTGGTAGGTGACAAAAAGGACTTGGGCTTTTTGAGTGAAATGGGAGCAGTGGGGGCTCTGAGCGTAGGGTGCCATGATCTGAATGACCTTTAAGAGGACTGCTCCATGAAACATCATGCTGCACTCCAGAAATCGACACATTGTAACTGACTAGAGTTCAATAAATTAAAACAAAACAAAAAAGAACTTCTCTGGGTGCTGTGTTAGGAAGAGAATGAAGGAGTCAAGAGCCCCACTAATGAGGGTATTTGGAAAGCAGCTCACAATATAACTGCTAAATAACTGTGCAAAATTGTTTTCGTGAAACAACAGTGTATTTGCCAGGCAGAGAAACAGAACCAACAGGAGCTTATATACCTGATTATGCGGTCTGACAGCTCCCAAAATCTACAGGGTGAGTCGGCCTGCTGGAGACTCAGGAGAGCCAGTATTTCAGCTTGTGTCCGAAGGCAGGAAAGAAGCCAGTGCCCTGGTTCAAAGGCACTCAGGCAGGAGACTCTTCTCCTCCAGGGAGGGTTGGCCTTTTGTTCTAGTCAAGGCTTCAACTGATTGGGTGAAGCCCAGTTACATTAGGGAGGGCCCTCTCCTTACTCAGTCTGCCAATTTAAATGTTAGTTTTATCCAAAACACCTTCATGGAAACCCGTGGAATAATGTTTGATCAAATATCTAGGCACCCTGGGCCCGCAAGGTGACACAAAATTAACCATCACAAGTGGACTTTTGTCAACTTGGCCAACACTTTTTTACCCCCCCCCCCAGAACAGCTAGAGCTCTAATGGATACTTAATAAACATTTCTCAGCTGAAGATAGTCTTCTGTCTTTTTCCAAGGGGTTCAAGCTGGCAGCATCTGCCACCCCACTGGACACTAAGAGACAGAGGTGAGCAGGGTAAAGAGGGGTATAGTTCCTTGACTGTCTGTCCCTCCAGACAGGGCAGGGGTCAGAAGGCTGTTGAATGGTGATAATGGGCCATCCGTGCTAGGCAGGGCTGGCAGTGCTAGGCACTGGTGGGTCTAGGGCATTGGGCACTGTCCTCCACCACTTGAAGGCAAAGTGGAGCACCCAGCAGATGTTGGCACAGGAGCAGAAGTCTCCAATCTCAGTCAGGGAGCAGCAAAATCATTAACAAAGAAGCATGGGAAGCCCAGGGGTGGATCTTTCCTTCCAAGCAGCAGACACCCTTGATCTGGGGCCCAAAAGACCCAGGACACCCAGGTTTTTGCCTATCACAGGCACTTGCAGCAGGTCAGGGCAGCAGAGTCTCCAGCTGCTGGCTGGAGGGGAGCCGGCACTGGAGCTGGGAGACGTCAGTGGCGGCCCTCTCCACCAAGCGCAGCTGCTCCTCGCAATGTCACGGCCAGGTCCGCGCACTTCTCCATACAGTCAGTCTATGTCCTCGTGTTTCCATCAGCCAGACTTGATTGACGGTATTGGCCTCCTTCCCATTAGAAAGGAGCTTTATTCATGATAAAATAAGGAGAAGACACTCATGACAATGGCAGTCGATTCTGTGGCTGCTCACATGGTCGTAGCCGGTATGAAGAGCTGCCATTTTCTACCATCTATTCTGTATACCCTGTGCTTTTGACAAGCCGCTCAGTGGGTCATATTTACTTACCTGATGGGGCAACTCAAACCTTCATTCCTGAAGAGTCTGAGCCATCAGCAGTCTTGCCTGGTTTGGGTCGCAGTTTTCCATTAACGTTTAAGTTAACCACAGGGCATGGTAACATTAAGAGATGCCCTAGGGGACCTCTTGTGTTCCAGACATGCTCTTCCTCACCTCCACGGGGAGGAGCCCCCCAGTTTCCCCTTGGTGGTCAGGATCAGTCACCTCAGCCAGCGCCGTGATGGCCTTTTTCAACTGTAAATCCAGAGGCCCGAGGAGCCCCAAATAGCCAAGTGGCAGTCTCAACTTTCAGTTCAATGAAATCATCATTACGTCTCCTGGTGGAAGCATTTCTCCCTCTGGAACGAAGACTTTTAGGCCAGCAGAGCATAAGGTCATGGGAACAGGAAGCACAAATTTTGCTAGTGGGTCACTAGAGGTAATAGTGAGTGGTCACTCCCGTCCCCACCCCTCGTTTCCTGAATCCATGACTTCTGGCTGTGGGAGAAATAGCACCACACGTCAGACGATGATTCAGAAAGAATACACTCTTCTGGAAAACGTTGTCCCAGGCCTGCAAGATGTTGCCATCAAGCTGGCAGTGTGGCCGAGTCTTCCAGAGGCCATTCCCCTGTTCCATCAAGCCAGCTGCTTTGAAGACGGTGGGAAACGTGGTGAGACCAGGGAATCTCGTCAGCTTAGGCCCCCTACACTTGCTGTGAAGTGAGTTTCTTGGTCAGAAACAGCGCTATGTTGGGTGATGGATGGGGTGGTTGGGGAAGGAGGCTGACTGGTATGTACAGAATGGGTCATCCCATCCTCTTGATTATTAAAATCCTACCCCACTGAGGTCAACCTTTGGTGAGAGTTCACATGAGGCACAAATATCTTCACATTTTTTGCCCATATATAGGTTTATCTATGTACTTCTTCCTAAATTTCCTTCACTAATTTTCTAATTATGCTCCTTCTAAGTCTCTGACCTTCCAAATAAATCATTAGCTATAACCCATAAATTGGTGTATATAATCACATGTCTAACCATTTCTTCTTCCAAGTAAAACGAGCAGCCAGGTGCTCTGCTCGAAGTTCCCAGTGGGAAGACTGCCCTCCACCACCGTCCTTCAGGGACATCCCAGGAAGGGGCGGTGGGGCAGCAGCTGTCCGCTTTCCGGCGGTGCCTGCAACTCATGCAGCTCCTTCTGTAAATCAGACCCCGGTCTTCTCCTCCTCTGTCCCCTGATCATAAGGAGCGCCCTCTGGTGTCACACGTGAGGACAGGGGAGGGAAGACAGAGTAGCAGGAGGGGGACCGTGGGCATTTGGGCCATTTCTTTATGTAACTTGCTTATGTCTTCAGGGTCTGCTCAGTCCCAATCACGTATAAACCACTTCCATTGAATGACGGAGCACTAATGTGCACACCCGACTTTCTGGCTTGGTGGGTCCGATAACACCTAATTCATGATGGGAAGTTCAGGTCGCATGGCAAGCTTAGTGTTCAGTTTCTGCTAAGGCCCAATGGCAATCCAAGAGTTGTTTCTCAAAAGGAGAGTAATTATCTGTGAAGATGTCAGGGTTTGTTCCAATGCCTAAGAGCCCATGCTGCAGTTCACCTAGAAGGGCCCCAAACAGCATCCTCATCTGCTGTCCACACTTCAGGCACTGTTGGATGTGCTGGATCACGCGGCCCAAGCAGTGCAGAGACACGCACAGCAGCCCGGATCTGTTGCAGAGGCTTCTCTTATTCTGGGCCCCACTCAGAACGAGAAGGTTTTTCAGATCACCTGTTAAATGGGCAGGAGTAACACCCCGAAAGGAAATGTTGCCTCCAAAATCCAAAAGGCACGTTAGAGATTGTACCTTTTGAGGTCAAAGGAGGGCCAGATCCAACAACTCATCCTTCACCTTGAAAAGGATATCTCAGCATGCCCCCCACCCCTGGACCCCTAGACATTTCACCGAGGTAGAAGGTCCCTGAATTTTTGTTAGATTTATTTCGCAACCTCTGACACACGAAGGTCTTACCAATAAGTCTAGAGTAGTTGCTACTTCTTGCTTACTAGATCCAATCAACATAATGGCATCAATGTAATGGACCAGCGTGATTCCTTGTGAATGGGAAGGGGGACCAAGATCCCTAAGAACTAAATTATGATGCAGGGCTAGAGAGCTGACAATATCCCAGAGTTAGAACAGTGAGCTGGTAGTTTTGGCCTTGCCAGCTGAAAACAAAGTGCTTCTAGTGGTCCTCATGAAAAGATGAAAAGAAAAAAAGGATTTATCGGCTCAGTATCTGCATATTAGATACCAGGAGATGTATTAATTTGCTGAAGCAGTAGAACCACATCTGGGACAGCAACTGCAGTTGGAGTCACCACCTGGCTAAGTTTGTGATAACCCACTGTCATTCTCCAAGATCCATCTGTCTTCTGCACAGGCCAGATAGGCAAACTGAATGGGGATGTGGTGGGAATCACCACCCTCACATCTTCCAAGTCCTTGCTTGTGGTACTGATCTCTGCAATCCCTTTAACTCTGCTGTCTACCCCAGTAACCACACGCACCTGGCCTTTGGTGGTTGCATGCCACTACTTGGCCTCCATCACCCAGGGATCCGATTACTTCCATTGCATTTAGGTTTCCCAATTCAGTGTCCTCAGTGAATAAGATCTGTCTTGAGGGGAAGGGCAATCCCATAATTTGTACTGGATGCAGGTGCTCCCCTCACAAATTTTCTTTTATATTATCTTGGGTTCTTTTAATTAGTTTGTTTGTTTTTTGTGACTCTATTGTAAGCTTTTGATTTGTGGTTACCCTGTTTTTCATGTATGTTAATCCATTACCAACCCTGCTTGCTTTAGATTCTTATAGGTTCAAACACATCCTAAAAAGAACAAAAAAAAAAAAGAGAGAGAGAGAAAAAAAATCTATATTTTCTTGCTTCCATCTCCCACCTTTTAATTTTGATGTCCTCTTTTACATCTTCATGTTTATTCTCTTGCAACTCATTGTAGTTATCACATTTCCAGTTATGGTTTTCTCATTTCTATAGCTTCCTACTTCTTTTCTATTTAGAGTAGAGCTTTCAATATTTCTTTTAGGATTGGTTTAGTATTGCAGAATTCTTACGGCTTTTGCTTGTCTGTGAAATTCTTTCTCTCTCTTTCTATTCTAAGGGATAGTTTTGCCAGATAGAGTATCCTAGGTTGCAGCTTTTTCTCATTCAGGACTTTGAATGTATCTTGCCACTCCCTTCTGGCCAACAGGGTTTGTGTAGAGAAATCAGCTGAAAGTCTTATGGAGGATCCCTTGTAACTAACTCTTTGCTTTTCACTTGCTGACTTTAGAATCATTTCTTTATCTTTAACTTTGGCCATCTTAATTATAATGTGTTCTAGTGTAGATCTGTTTTGGATTCTTTTTGTTTGGGACCCTCTGAGCTTCCTGTACTTGGATATTTCTTCTTTAAGTTTGGGAATTTTTCAGTCATGATTTCTTCAAATACCTTTTCAATCCCCTTTTCTCTTACTTCTCCTTCTGGGACCCCTAGTATCCATAGGCTGGTTCCTTTGTATTGCTGTCATTGGTTTTTACTGGCTTTTCTGTCTGCTGTCCTGATTAGGTGAGTTTGGTCATCCTGTCTTCTACATCACTTATTCATTCCTCTGAATTACCTAATCTGCTCTGACTGCCTTTAGCTCAGCTCTTATCTCAGCCATTGAGTTTTCTGTTTTTAATTGGCTCCTCTTTGTAGTTTCTATTTCCTTTTTATAGTATCCTGAATTTCTGTTCAAAGTCTTTCTTTTTTCCTGAAGTGTTTTTGTCACCCCCTTTTTGATGTCATATTCTCATAGATTGTTGAGGTCTATCTCATTGCTTATGTTTTCAGGGGACTTCTGCTCTTTTAATTGGGAGTGGTTCCTTTGCTTCTTCACTTTACTTATACTTCTCTGGTTCTATGGATTCAGGAGTATCAGTTATCTACTGTGGTCTTGAAGGGCTGTGGTTTTTTCTTTTATTTATTTAAAATGGGAGTGTTTTTGTGTAGACTGCATGCATCCAGTAGTCCTGTAATGAGGGCTGTTCTTAGTATGGGTGGCTGTCATGTCTTCCTTCCATGTGTGTTGGCCGTCATCCCTTTGACTGGGGGTAAAGTTGGTTTTGTGTTGGTCAGAGCCACCCCGCTTTTTGCTGTAGAGTGGGGCCTCCTTCCTTGTTCTGTAGTTGTCACAGCCCTGACAGGGGCTGGGTCTGCCCCCCCCCCTCCCCGTTGTAGGAATAGAGGCTTCCACATCCATTTCTGAGCTGTGGTGTGTGATAGGTGGGGTAGGAGTGTTTCAGCTTGGAGAAGAGCTGCTGAGTGTACCTCTACAGGAGACGTCCACCAGGCAGTGCCCTCTGTGGTGCTGTCTGTCACTTGTTATGTAGGCTTACAAGGTACTCTTTTTGCCACTGCCCTTGTCCCTGCCTTAGCTGTGGGAATGTCGGCCACCTGCT
The DNA here is from genome assembly GCF_048564905.1 of Vicugna pacos. Taxonomy (NCBI): domain Eukaryota; kingdom Metazoa; phylum Chordata; class Mammalia; order Artiodactyla; family Camelidae; genus Vicugna; species Vicugna pacos. The sequence continues at coordinate 10,222,520 of NC_132988.1, read as the reverse complement.
CTGGTGTCCCCAGGCTCTCGACCTGCAGAGCCACCAGTGCAGATTCACGGATGTCAGGCTCTAAGACCTGCCGTCGTGAGTGTGCAGTCACACAGCTGGATCCATGCTGCACCACAGGGTCAGCACAGACCCTGGCCCGCCCCCAGGTATGGTATGGTACACATGCCCATTGTAAAGCCATACCTGTCCCTGCTGTGGGCCAGAACTCCGTGTGGAATCTGAGAGGCATGGGTCCACAAAGGCACCAGCAGAGCAAATCTGCCCCCTCTGCCTGGGGCTGTGAACAAATCTCCACCAGTCCTACCTGTGAATGTGGGGGGGGGGGGCTGCCAGGTGTGAATTCAGCTCTCAGCCCTGCCTCCACCCAGGAGCCATGCTCCAGAGGTTGTAATGGCTATGACAGGGATCCCCCCCCCCCTTCTGGTGAGAACACAGCAACAAGTGCATGTCTACACTGACCAGCAGGGACGGCAGCTATGGCCCAGCTTCCTTGTGCCCTTCCTCCCCATGTGCACCAGCACTGGTGCTTTTTCATGGGAGCCCCAGGCTGCTCTGTTCTGCAGACACTCCCAGCTACAGCCTGCACTACCCTGCAGCCCCCTGAGGCTGCCTCTGTGCCATGGGCCCCAGCCCTCTCCCCAGGCTAGTCACTAACCTTCAGCAGCCAGTCCTGGCCCACCCCACTGGCTCTTGTCTAGCGCTGGGGATCATAGGGACCCTCTGTGCTGGTTTCTCTTAGTTCTGTCTGCCATACGGCTGTTGTTTTCTCCTCTGAGCCTCAGAAGCTCCATTTCTGTCCCTGGTGAACTCTCGGCCGGAGAGAGGGTGTCCCAGCACGAGGGCACTATTCCTCCTTTGCCGCTCCCTCCCCACAGGACGGGTTCTGCACCAATTTCCTTTTTCTTTTTCCTTTCTACCAGTTTTTGTGAGGAATCTTCTTGAATTTCAAAGTAAAAGATATTCTGTCAAAATTCAGTAGGTGTTCTGTGCAAATTAATGGGTCTGTGTATTCGTGGGAGCAGGTGAGCTGTGCATCCTACTACTCCACCGTCTCGGCATCAGTTAGTATTCTTATTACTAATGCTCTGAACTCTTTACCTGGTAAATTATTTACTTCTGTTTCATTATACTTCTATGGGTTTGCTCTTGTTCTTTCAATTGGAATAAATTCCTCTGTCTTCTCACTTTGCTTAACATTTTTTCTCTACAAAATTAGGTGAAACGGTTACCAAATGTGGTCTTGAAGGGGTGTCCTTGTGTGAGAGCATCCCTCTACAGTCTGCATGTGCTCAGTGGCTTTGATGGAAGAGGTAGATTTGACACGAACACAGGTTGCATCTTTCTCTAGGGTGTGCTGGCAGCTATCACCTTGGTAGGAAGCGAGGCTGGAGATGGAGGGACTAGAGCCAAAGCCAGGTGTGGGCCAGGGCTCCCCCTCCGCTCTGTGGCTCTCAGCACCCTATCAGGGTTGGGGTCAGATCCCAAGTTGCTGAAGCAGAAGTCCTGAGGTTCAGGCCTGAGTTGGCTCAATTTCCTTCAGGTGTGTGCTCTCCCATCTCCCAGTTTCAGCGCCCTCTGCTAACCCAGAGGGTAGCAGTGCTGGAACAAGAGGGACTGTGCAGGCTGTCAGCTTGTGACGGGCTACAGTGGTCCTCCACAGACAGAGGTCCAAGCTGCTTCTCATATGCCACCCGTGTAAGCACCAGCAGTGGTTGCACCCAGCCTGCTCAGACACCAGTTCAGGTCTGAGTTTCTTTTGTCCTTCACAGCCAGTCTGTCCCCTCAGCGTCGGCCACCCCTGCCCTGGTGTGGAGATGCACCACAGGGCAGGTGGAGCCCATGTGGCCTCCAGGTGTATGTTGGGCATGGGCTGCGGTCCAGCCACTGTCAGAGATTTGGACCACCCCTGACGTGCCCCCTGTGTAAGTGTCAGTAGTGGCTGCCCCTGCCCTGTTCAGATGCCCCCTCATGTCTGAGTCACCTCTGCATTCCATGGTCAAGCCCTTTCCTCGGTTACGGCAGCCCTTGCTGCAGTGTGGCGCTGTGACATGAAGTAACTGGGGCTGGAGCACTCATCCAGATCAGAACGGGCACACACCAGGGTGGCATGAGAACCTGGGGGGCCGCTCTGCAGTTTTCAATCCACTCTCTCCACCCCATCTTGGGTGTCAGCCAGTACACACGCTCCTCATGAGCAGAGCCCAGGCTTCCCACAGCCCTCCTGTTAGTCGGTCTTTCCTGTATTGGATCCCAGGGCTGAGGTGCCCAATATGTGACTCAAACTGCTCACACCTCAGGGAGGATGTCTGCCCATGTAACCTCCCTTTTCCTGAGTCCTCTCCCAGGGAAATAGGTCCTGACCTACTAATGCTTCTCTTCCCCTCTTACCCAGTTCTGTGTGGCTCTTTCTTACAGCTTCGCTTGTACAACAGTCTCCCTACTGGTCTCCCGTTGGTTTTCAGTGAGAATTGTTCCACACATAAATGTACTTTTGATGTGTTCATGGGAGAGGTGAGGTCCATGGCCCCTACTCCACCATCTTGATCAAGCTAGTCTATTGGTTTAAATGTTAGTATCCAAAAATAAACCCCTCACAGACACACCCAAAATAGCATCTGACCAAATACCTGAGTATATGGTGACCCAGTCAAGTTGACACATAAAATTAACTATCACAAAGAAGTTTAAATTATAAATAAAAAAGATCGTCAAACACTTCTCCTTCATACACACACTATAAATATGAACACACTCAAAACTGATTCATAATCTGCATGTTAGTTACTGCATCCAATTTAAAGCAAATTCCTGCTTTCATAGACATGGAGTATTTATTTTTCTTTAGAGTATTCCACTGACCTGTGATAAAATAATATCGTAAATGTTTATTTTGCTTTCTTTCCAAGTATGATATTGTCATCAACTCTGAGTATGATTTCATAGATTTTTCAGCTAGACTATATCTTTACATGTTTTTCATATAAGAAATAAAAATCTGAATCTACCTTTAGCCTAATTCTTCATTTTGATGACAATACATTACTTTTGGTATTTTTTTCTTCCTAGAATACTCTCAATTCATTTGTCAGAGATTTCACTATGTGATTCTGAAAATTACATAAAACCTTCCCATGGTTCCCTCCTACTATTTGAAAAATTCCCATAATAGACAACACACTAGGGACCAGGGTCAAACGGTTCACTGATCTAAATAAGGCTGACTTTCAAATACTCATGAACATGTTTCCTAGTCCAGCTTTTGCTGTTCAGATATTCTTATAAAATCACCAGACTTAGAATTTCACTTGTCCTAGCAGAAAAAGACTCACAGTCATAATGAAGCTGGAGTCTTCATCAGTCTTAATGATTATAGAATTACTTTGAATTACATAATTTATACTGCTATATAATTGTAATTAAATGTTTCAGTGAATGATATTTGAATTATTGATCCATTTTGTGAATTCAGAATATATACAGCTCTATGGTCACAATAACAACAAAAATAGGGTTATCAATACACAAAAATAAAAATGCACAAATGGTGTGAAACAAACAGTCTAATACAGAGCCTTAGCACGTACACAATCCTTGAAACATAATGATTATTCAGAACATGAAAACATTTGCATTATGCATTAATATGTTATATTATGCATTATTATTTTTATATGTCAAATTTATGAAATATATGTGAGCAAATATTTCACTTTCTTGTCCTAAAATCACCTAAACTACGAAACACCCTTAGACCATCAGTGGCTACCAGTGTCCCACTGACTGTGCTTTGAGAAGCATCGTCCTGGGGTTTGCTGCAGGTCCCTCAGGGAATTCAACAAATGGCAAGAGGAAGGAGTGGCTGGCAGAGCAGATGATCCCTCATTTCAAGAACACAGTTCAGCTTTTATCTCACTTACATATTGAATTTCTAAGGAAAATTTTTACTTTAAGAGATGTTTCTACTTCAAGAATTTTTTTTATGTTTAAAAAGCACAATCGCTAAATTTGTCTAGAATAGAAAATATGAAAAAATTAAAGATAAATTATTTGAATGATATCATACTATTAGCTAGTGGTGCAGTCAGAGTAAGAAACCAAGGTTTTGTAACTCAAGATTGGTCATTTCACATGTCACTTTCTCTCCTTCAAACTAGAGGAGGTCACGTAGCTAGCCATTAAACTATGAAGCCTGAATTCCACTTCTGGATCTAACTAGGCAGATCATAATTATATTTCACTCTCCCTGTCACAGGTAAGGATTCTGCAAAGATATTAGGTTTACAGCAAAAAGCTACTGAAAGTATAGAAGGAAGGTCTAAGGGTTATGCAAAAGTAAGTAACAAGAATTATACTCAGTAAAGCTTCTGTCCTGAGTAAGGTAGAGGGAAGATATATATATATATATATATATGGAATAATTTTATGCTACTTCATGCTCTGAGAAAAGGAAGGAAATTAAGACAGTTTCTCATGTTACAGTGTTTCAGGAGTTAAAATGAAAACTACTTGAGAGATTACCAAATGGATGAGAAGATTTTGTTATGCCAAACTGATGATTAAGTAAATTCAATGGATCACCTAAACTTTTTGCTCCGATTGAAGGAATTTCTGTGGAAGACTTAGAATTCACTTGTAAGTCCCCTTCTCTGAACATACCATTTCCCAGTCAGAACTACTCTAAAAAACAAGCATCAACTCCTGACCTTTTAAATTCATCACTCTTTGTAACTCCAATCACAGAAAAATACTTAGGAAAAGGTGGCTCTTTCATCTCTGTGTGGCAGTGGACACACAGCTCTTCCTACAGAAGCTGGCAACCCCCAGTGCCTTTCCTCACTTGTGAGAAATGCTTTGAAAAAGCCATTTCCAGCCAAAGTTCTCAGCCTTCTATTTCCTTCTTTACTTAAAATGAGGAAATGATTTGTAGAAAGGGAAAAAAAACAATAAAAGGATTCATTTATTGTCTACTTAGCTGGTCTGAATTATCTCCTAATTCACATCTTTGCTGACTTTGGGAAGTCCTCAAGTCCCTTCTCAGCACTTGACAGAGCCAGCTATTTTGCAAGTTTTTGTTCTCATAACCAACCTGAGAGTTGGTAAAAAAAAATAAATGAATTAATTAAATAAATGCTAAAGTTTCTTCAACATATGTCAGATGCTTCTGTTAAAATTACTATGTAGAAAGGATCCAAGAAACAGATAAAAATCAAAAGTGTTCATGTGTGTGCATGTGGTGTGTTTAAAGACATACATTCAAGATAGCAATTCTTCAATTACTTATTCTTACATTAAACTACCCGTAACCATAGTTACTTGAGTTAATGCTGAATTAAGTGCCTTTGTATCCCCCAAGTAACCACAGACTAGGAAGAGCTCACGTTTGCTGAGCACTTGCCACATGCCACGTGTTGTGCTGGCGTTTCACATGCATCAGCTCACTTAATTCTCACCTCAGCCTATGAAGAGGACACACTTTACAAAGGCTAAAAGCAGGACTTAGTAACTAAATTAAGTAAGTTTCCTGAGGTCATATGGCTGGCCATTAAAGTAGAGAGGCTGAATTCCATTTCTGGGTCCAGACAAACCATAGCTTCATTTCTCTCTCCCCATCACAGGTAAGGATGCTGCAAAGATATTACTCAATACACTGCCATTTCTGTTTTCAAATACTCATAGGAAAAACCACTATGGGTCTCAGTACCAAGAATAATTGAGCTTCTCCCGAGCAAATGATTATTCTTATCCTTACATTGCCTACTGAAAAACGTACAGCCAAATTCACAGCCCTCTTGAAGCAGTGAAAAAAAAAAATCTAAAAGCATTTACCTAGGAAGTTTTCCTGACATCCTCATTTTTTTCCTATTCTCATTTTCCCGTCAGCCCATTTTCTTCATTTGTGCAATTTGTGTTTCATTTCATCTTGTTTTATTTTCTCTGCCCATAATAGATATCTGAAATTTTTTTTTTGCTGGAACAGAAAGGAGATAAATAGATAAACACATAAAGCTGGGATGACAAGAGTCTAGAAGTGTGGAAGATATTATTACAGAAAAGATGTCACCCTATGGTGAAAAGATTATTTTAGATCACTGGCACAGTGGGTAAATCACAACTGTCATAGGAAGAATTTATTTTGAGGGACTTGGCATGCTGCTGGTAGGATTCCTCTCTCAGATGGTAGCATCTCAATTTTTCCCCAAAGAGCTGTGCCATCTCAGCAACAACTTGGACACTTCCACCTTAGCTTTTCTTCTGAAACTGACTGGAAAGCATAAACCTGAAGCTCAGTGGTGAGGATGAGGGAGCGTTGATAAGAGAACAGGTTGCTCGGGTTTTCTGAGTTTTTCCTTCATTGTGCAAAACAGAATGACTAGGCACATTTTTTTTTCTCTAAAGCTTCAAATTGGAGTATATTTCATAGGTTAGCATGTAAGTGAATACTTGAATTACCCTTCTATTTAAAAGAAAAAACGCAATTGCAGAAAACCCCAGAAATGCTTCTGTTTCTCCTTCCTCGTCCTCAGCAAAACAAAAGAGGGCAATATTTCTCCTGTATAAAAAGTGATTCCTTTACTGACCATTTCAATGATAACCACATTTGATATTCTGAAATCACCAACAATATGAAATTACAAGAGCTACTGTTATTGTAAATACTGTTATCATTACAACAAAAAAGACCACACAAATAAATAACCAATGATCAAAGACTTTTTATTTAAATATACTCTATAATATTACCATTAAAATCATTAAAAGATAGTGTATCTCTGTAGACCAGTAAGAAAATAAGGTCTAAAATTTACTAGGTTTTTCTCCCTCTTCTCTGAATATATTTCTCTTGTGATGTTTTTTAGAAATAGGTAAAATTTCAAAATCCCCATATATTCTGCTCTTTTGACAATCACAAGATCCTCTCTGTAACTTTAATTTATAAAGTGTTGGCATTTTAACATATTGTTAAATGTTAAAGAAATGTAAATAAGTGTAAAATATATTGTGTTGATCAGAATATATCCCTTCAAAAGAATGTATTGTATTTATGTTTGATTAAAAACATAAAAGTGATTTTTTTTAAACAGACAGTTTTCTGAGATAGAATTGTACCTACAGAAAATGTTCTCAACTGAATCAATTTAAAAGAACAATAAAACTTCTGGAGTGAGATATTAATCTTGAATTTTGTACAGTAACTTTTACTTTGGGTGGTTTGCATCTGGATTCTTAACCATATTTTCATCTAACTAAATTGTTCTGTTGAGAATATTTTTGCTAAGTGTGAAATAAGGAAAATGTGTCTCAGGATTCCCGGGCCATTCAGCCATCCAAGTTCGCCCACATCCTTGGAATGAAGGTCAATGAATTGCCTGAGACTTTCCTATCATTCACATTTTCTACCAAGAAACTAACACTGATCCAAGACTCTTGTGAAAGGAGCAAGTTTAGACAGCCCAGACAACACTGGTCCCCCGGAACACACACGGAGCAGCCGCCGTGAAATTCAGCCTGCTGAAACAAACACAAAGACCCACCAAAACCCACCAGGCTTTCTTACATTTCTAAACTCACCTTTCTTTCTTGAGGATAGATTTATTTTCTTTCCTGAGGATCTTGGACCAGACACTTCCCTGGAGAGAATTCGAGCCTGGGCGGTGTGGCTGGCACGGGCCTGTCGAGAGATCACTTCACTGACCACAGAAACACCACCACCTGTGGACCACCGCACAGAAGCTGTGTAATTAGCACAGCAGCACATGCAGAGTAACTTCTGACAGGAAATGAAGAGCCCACTTGAAACTGCTAGGGGCATTAGACAAGCAAAAGGTAATTATCTGAACTGAAGTCCAGCCGACATCTCTGACAACGAATACCAGGGGCTTTTTAGGGATCAGGTGTCCTATTTTAAGTCAGAGCTCCTGGCTTCAGCATCCTCTGCTCCCCATTTCCCCTCCCCAAGGTAGAGAAAACACCTTACATTTAGTCACTAGCACCACTTAATTTGGCTGCCAGTTCCTCTTGCGAACACTGAGGAGAACCAGGTTTATACTAACAGAGTAACTTGGGACACGCGTCCAAATATTTTAGGCCCAATGAATTTTGATTCTTTTCAAATTAAATTGGATTTAATGTAACATTCATAGAAGCTAGAATTCTGCCTTGCTCTCCTTCACATTCCAGAAGAAAAACAGTTTTCCATGCTTTTTAAAATGTACACTTAGAGATAAGATATCTCAGATGCTCTTTTTGCTGTGCCCGGTGAAGACATTCATTTCAATTACGTCTTTTGTGAGTTAATCTTTTAAGAAAGAATTCTTGGGCCTTTTAGCCATAGATTCTGCCTCTTTCAGGCAGAAACAAAGTGAATTTATTATAACTAGGATATGGTCTGAGCCATGCTAATAATTGGTCTCTGTATTTTCAGTATCTCAAATGAGATTAGTGATCACAATCACTAAGATAGTCTTTTTACCTTAAAAAAAAAAAAGAAACAAACAAATTTTGGAACATTCAAGGCTATTAAGAATTAGAGGTAGAAAAGATTTCTCAGTTCAATTATCTTTTCATGGTGAAGGCATATTTCTTACTATATATATTATAAATGTGTACATAAATATAAAATACATATTCTCCAGATTTAATTTTCAAAATCTCAGTTCACACTGCCTAAAATACCTTCCCCTGGGAGATAATATTTGCAAATGATGCAACTGACAAGGGATTAATTTCCGAAATATATGAACAGCTTATGCAGCCTCATAGCAAAAAAAAAAAACAAGCAACCCAATCATAAAAATGGACAGAGGACCTAAATAGACATTTCTTCAAAGAAGACAGCCAGATGTCCAACAGACACATGAAAAGGTGCTCAATATAACTAATTACTAGAGAAATCCAAATCAAAACTACAATAAAGTATCACCTCACACCAGTCAGAATGGCCATCATTAAAAAGTCTACAAATAATAAATGCTGGAGAGGGTGTGGAGAAAAGGAAACCCTCCTACACTGTTAGTGGGAATGTAAATCGGTGCAGCCATTATGGAAAACTATGGAGATTTCTCAAAAAACTAAAAATAGACTTACCATATGATCCACCAATTCCACTCCAGGACATATATCTGGAGAAAACTATAATTTGAAAAGACACATGTGTCCCAATGTTCATGGCAGCACTATTTACAATAGCCAAGACATGGAAACAACCTAAATGTCCATCAACGGATGATTAGATAAAGAAGAAATATAATGGAATACTACTCAGCCATAAAAAGAATGAAATAATTCCATTTGCAGCAACATGGATCGATCTAGAGATTATCATATTAAGCAAAGTAAGTCAGACAGAGAAAGACAAATATCATACAATATCATATTTGGAATCTTAAAAAAAAATACAAATTTTATTTACAAACCAGAAATAACTCTGGTTACCAAAGGGGAAAGAAGGGGATAAATTAGGAGTTTGGGATTAACATATACACACTACTATATATAAAATTGATAAATAACAAGGTCCTACTGTATAGCACAAGGAAATATATTCAATTTCTTATAATAATTTATAATTAAAAAGAATCTGAAAAAAAATGTATGTATGTATATGTATAACTGAATTGCTTTGCTGTACACCTGAAACAAATATTGTAAATCAACTACACTTTAATAAAAAAATAAAATTTAAGAAACAGAAATTCAAATCACAAGAGCCAAACAAACAAACAAAAACTTCCTCTGGGAGTCTCTTTTACAATCAGTCTTGGTTGTTAGACATTTTTTCTTGGTATTTACTTAGCTTAACTTTTTCTTTGTTTAGGTTCATGCTATTAATCTTAACTACATCCCACTGGACTTCTCTAAACAATTCTTTTCTTTACCCCCTGATTCATCACAGGAAAAACACTGTTTACTTGTCTGACAAATTTTCCTTCTCATCACTTTTTAAACTTTGAATCCTCTCCCCCTGCCCTTTAAGGACAGTGTCCACTGGTTTTGTTTTATGCTCATCATGCCAGCATAACT